>NC_135317.1:0-600000 GCF_048772815.1 Callospermophilus lateralis
GAAAACACTAAATCATAACCCGGGTTGTGCTAGCTCCTTGAAACTTGACCAAATGAATTAGTTCTAAGTTCTATCTCTATGGTTTGTTTTCTTCGAAGTACCCCATGCAGAGACTGGAGAAAACACTTTCGTTTGAAAGGGGTTGCCAAGCTTCCAAAAAACTACTAGTTTGCTAAAATCTCAGTAAACATTTTTTCACCAAATCTGGATGATACTTGGTGGTAATGATCAGTTCACTAATCCCACTAGGCTGCCCAATTTTTATTCTTCTAGGTTGAAGCATTCGTTTCCAGTAACAGTTTGAATTTTTAGGTTTCACTCTGTTTTCTCCTACGTAGATAGCTGTGTTTGGAATTCTAAATCAAACAAATTTTGTGCTAGCTCCTTAAAACGTGACCAAATGAAGTAGTTCTAAGTTCTATATCTATGGTTTGTTTCCTCTTGATGTACCCCATGCAGAGACTGGCGAAAAACACTTTCGTTTGAAAGGGGTTGCCAAGCTTCCAAAAAACTACTAGTTTGCTGAAATCTCAGCAAACATTTTTACACCAAATCTGGATGATACTTGGTGGTAATGATCAGTTTACTAATCCCACTTGGCTGCCCAATTTTTATTCTTCTAGGTTCAAGCGTTCGTTTCCAGTAACACTTTGAATTTTTAGGTTTCACTCTGTTTTCTGCTATATAGATAGATGTGTTTGAAACTCTAAATCAAACACAGTTTGTGCTAGCTCCTTGAAACTTGACCAAATGAATTAGTTCTAAGTTCTATCTCTATGGTTTGTTTTCTTTTGAAGTACCCCATGGCAGAGACTGGCGAAAACACTTTCCTTTGAAAGGGGTTGCCAAGCTTCCAAAAAACTACTAGTTTGCTGAAATCTCAGCAAACATTTTTACACCAAATCTGGATGATACTTGGTGGTAATGATCAGTTCACTAATCCCACTTGGCTGCCCAATTTTTATTCTTCTAGGTTCAAGCGTTCGTTTCCAGTAACACTTTGAATTTTTAGGTTTCACTTTGTTTTCTGCTATATAGATAGATGTGTTTGAAACTCTAAATCAAAACACAGTTTGTGCTAGCTCCTTGAAACTTGACCCAAATGAATCTAGTTCTAAGTTCTATCTCTATGGTTTGTTTTCTTTTGAAGTACCCCATGCAGAGACTGGCGAAAAACACTTTCCTTTGATAAGGGGTTGCCAAGCTTCCAAAAAACTACTAGTTTGCTGAAATCTCAGAAAACATTTTTCACCAAATCTTGATGATACTTGGTGGTAATGATCAGTTCACTAAGCCCAACTTGGCAGCCCAATTCTCACCCTTCTAAGTTCAAGCGTTCGTTTCCAGTAACACTTTGAATTTTCAGGTTTCACTCTGTTTTCTGCTATATAGATAGATGTGTTTGAAACTCTAAATCAAACACGGTTTGTGCTAGCTCCTTGAAACTTGACACACCACAGGGATTCTAAGTTCTTTCTCTATGGTTTGTTTCCTCTTGAAAAACCCCATGCAGAGACTGGCAAATGACACTTTCCTTTGAAAGGGGTTGCCAAGCTTTCAAAAAAACTACTAGTTTGATGAAATCTCAGCAAACATTTTTTCACCAAATCTGGATGATACTTGGTGGTAATGATCAGTTCACTAAGCCCACTTGGCTGCCCAATTTTTATTCTTCTAGGTTCAAGCGTTCGTTTCCAGTAACACTTTGAATTTTTAGGTTTCACTGTGTTTTCTCCTACGTAGATAGCTGTGTTTGGAATCTAAATCAAACAAATTTTGTGCTAGCTCTTTAGAAACGTGACCAAATGAAGTAGTTCTAAGTTCTATCTCTATGGTTTGTTTCCTCTTGAAGTACCCGATGCAGAGACTGGCGAAAAACACTTTCCTTTGAAAGGGGTTGCCAAGCTTCCAAAAACTACTAGTTTGCTGAAATCTCAGCAAACATTTTTACACCAAATCTGGATGATACTTGGTGGTAATGATCAGTTCACTAAGCCCACTTGGCTGCCCAATTTTTATTCTTCTAGGTTGAGGCATTTGTTTCCAGTAACAGTTTGAATTTTTAGGTTTCACTCTGTTTTCGGCTATATAGATAAATGTGTTTGAAACCTAACTCAACACAGTTTGTGCTAGCTCCTTGAAACTTGACCAAATGAAGTAGTTCTATAGTTCTGTCTCTATGGTTTCTTTCCTCTTGAAGTACCCCATGCAGAGACTGGCGTAAAACACTTTCGTTTGAAAGGGGTTGCAAAGCTTCCAAAAAACTACTAGTTTGCTGAAATCTCAGCAAACATTTTTTCAACAAATCTGGATGAAACTTCGTGGTAATGATCAGTTCACTAATCCCACTTGGCTGCCCAATTTTTATTCTTCTTGGTTCAAGCTATCGTTTCCAGTAACACTTTGAATTTTTAGGTTTCACTCTGTTTTCTGCTATATAGATAGATGTGTTTGAAATTCTAAATCAAACACGCTTTTGTGCTAGCTCCTTTAAACTTGACCAAATGAAGTAGTTCTAAGTTCTATGTCTATGGTTTGTTTCCTCTTGAAGTACTCCATGCCGAGACTGGCAAAAAACACTTTAATTTGAAAGGGGTTGCCAAGCTTCCAAAAACTACTACTAGTTTGCTGAAATCTCAGCAAACATTTTTCACCAAATCTGGATGATACTTGGTTGTAAGATAAGTTCACTAATCCCACTTGGCAGCCCAATTCTCACTCTTCTAAGTTCAAGCGTTCGTTTCCAGTAACACTTTGAATTTTTAGGTTCACATTTTTCTGCTATATAGATAGATGTATTTGAAAATCTAAATCAAACAAGGTTTGTGCTAATTCCTTGAAACCTTACAAAATGAAGTAGTTCTAAGTTCTATCTCTATGGTTTGTTTCCTCTTGAAGTACCCCATGCAGAGACTGGCCAAAAACCACTTTCGTTTGAAATTGGTTGCCAAGCTTCCAAAAAACTACTAGTTGCTGAAATCTCAGCAAACATTTTTTCACCAAATCTTGATGATACTTGGTGGTAATGATCAGTTCACTAATCCCACTTGGCTGCCCAATTTTTATTCTTCTAGGTTGAGGCATTTGTTTCCAGTAACAGTTTGAACTTTTAGGTTTCACTCTGTTTTCCTCTACTTAGATAGCTGTGTTTGAAACACTAAATCAAACCCGGGTTGTGCTAGCTCCTTGAAACTTGACCAAATGAATTAGTTCTAAGTTCTATCTCTATGGTTTGTTTTCTTCGAAGTACCCCATGCAGAGACTGGAGAAAAACACTTTCGTTTGAAAGGGGTGCCAAGCTTCCAAAAAACTACTAGTTTGCTGAAATCTCAGTAAACATTTTTTCACCAAATCTGGATGATACTTGGTGGTAATGATCAGTTCACTAATCCCACTATTCTGCCCATTTTTATTCTTCTAGGTTGAAGCATTCGTTTCCAGTAACAGTTTGAATTTTTAGGTTTTCACTCTGTTTTCTCCTACGTAGATAGCTGTGTTTGGAATTCTAAATCAAACAAATTTTGTGCTAGCTCCTTAAAACGTGACCAAATGAAGTAGTTCTAAGTTCTATATCTATGGTTTGTTTCCTCTTGATGTACCCCATGCAGAGACTGGCGAAAAAACACTTTCGTTTGAAAGGGGTTGCCAAGCTTCCAAAAAACTACTAGTTTGCTGAAATCTCAGCAAACATTTTTACACCAAATCTGGATGATACTTGGTGGTAATGATCAGTTTTACTAATCCCACTTGGCTGCCCAATTTTTATTCTTCTAGGTTCAAGCGTTCGTTTCCAGTAACACTTTGAATTTTTAGGTTTCACTCTGTTTTCTCTATATAGATAGATTGTTTGAAACTCTAAATCAAACACAGTTTGTGCTAGCTCCTTGAAACTTGACCAAATGAATTAGTTCTAAGTTCTATCTCTATGGTTTGTTTTCTTTTGAAGTACCCCATGCAGAGACTGGCGAAAAACACTTTCCTTTGAAAGGGGTTGCCAAGCTTCCAAAAAACTACTAGTTTGCTGAAATCTCAGCAAACATTTTTACACCAATCTGGATGATACTTGGTGGTAATGATCAGTTCACTAATCCCACTTGGCTGCCCAATTTTTATTCTTCTAGGTTCAAGCGTTCGTTTCCAGTAACACTTTGAATTTTTAGGTTTCACTTTGTTTTCTGCTATATAGATAGATGTGTTTGAAACTCTAAATCAAACACAGTTTGTGCTAGCTCCTTGAAACTTGACCAAATGAAATTAGTTCTAAGTTCTATCTCTATGGTTTGTTTTCTTTTGAAGTACCCCATGCAGAGACTGGCGAAAAACACTTTCCTTTGAAAGGGGTTGCCAAGCTTCCAAAAAACTACTAGTTTGCTGAAATCTCAGAAAACATTTTTTTCACCAAATCTTGATGATACTTGGTGGTAATGATCAGTTCACTAAGCCCACTTGGCAGCCCAATTCTCACCCTTCTAAGTTCAAGCGTTCGTTTCCAGTAACACTTTGAATTTTCAGGTTTCACTCTGTTTTCTGCTATATAGATAGATGTGTTTGAAACTCTAAATCAAACACGGTTTGTGCTAGCTCCTTGAAACTTGACACACCACAGGGATTCTAAGTTCTTTCTCTATGGTTTGTTTCCTCTTGAAAAACCCCATGCAGAGACTGGCAAATGACACTTTCCTTTGAAAGGGGTTGCCAAGCTTTCAAAAAACTACTAGTTTGATGAAATCTCAGCAAACATTTTTTCACCAAATCTGGATGATACTTGGTGGTAATGATCAGTTCACTAAGCCCACTTGGCTGCCCAATTTTTATTCTTCTAGGTTCAAGCGTTCGTTTCCAGTAACACTTTGAATTTTTAGGTTTCACTGTGTTTTCTCCTACGTAGATAGCTGTGTTTGGAATTCTAAATCAAACAAATTTTGTGCTAGCTCTTTGAAACGTGACCAAATGAAGTAGTTCTAAGTTCTATCTCTATGGTTTGTTTCCTCTTGAAGTACCCGATGCAGAGACTGGCGAAAAACACTTTCATTTGAAAGGGGTTGCCAAGCTTCCAAAAAACTACTAGTTTGCTGAAATCTCAGCAAACATTTTTACACCAAATCTGGATGATAACTTGGTGGTAATGATCAGTTCACTAAGCCCACTTGGCTGCCCAATTTTTATTCTTCTAGGTTGAGGCATTTGTTTCCAGTAACAGTTTGAATTTTTAGGTTTCACTCTGTTTTCGGCTATATAGATAAATGTGTTTGAAACTCTAACTCAAACACAGTTTGTGCTAGCTCCTTGAAACTTGACCAAATGAAGTAGTTCTAAGTTCTGTCTCTATGGTTTCTTTCCTCTTGAAGTACCCCATGCAGAGACTGGCGTAAAACACTTTCGTTTGAAAGGGGTTGCCAAGCTTCCAAAAAACTACTAGTTTGCTGAAATCTCAGCAAACATTTTTTCAACAAATCTGGATGAAACTTCGTGGTAATGATCAGTTCACTAATCCCACTTGGCTGCCCAATTTTTATTCTTCTTGGTTCAAGCATTCGTTTCCAGTAACACTTTGAATTTTTAGGTTTCACTCTGTTTTCTGCTATATAGATAGATGTGTTTGAAATTCTAAATCAAACACGCTTTGTGCTAGCTCCTTTAAACTTGACCAAATGAAGTAGTTCTAAGTTCTATGTCTATGGTTTGTTTCCTCTTGAATTACCCCATGCAGAGACTGGCGAAAAACACTTTCCTTTGAAAGGGGTTGCCAAGCTTCCAAAAAACTACTAGTTTGCTGAAATCTCAGCAAACATTTTTACACCAAATCTGGATGATACTTGGTGGTAATGATCAGTTCACTAATCCCACTTGGCTGCCCAATTTTTATTCTTCTAGGTTCAAGCGTTCGTTTCCAGTAACACTTTGAATTTTTAGGTTTCACTTTGTTTTCTGCTATATAGATAGATGTGTTTGAAACTCTAAATCAAACACTGTTTGTGCTAGCTCCTTGAAACTTGACCAAATGAAGAAGTTCTAAGTTCTATTTCTATGGTTTGTTTCCTCTTGAAGTACCCCATGCAGAGACTGGCGAAAAACACTTTCGTTTGAAAGGGGTTGCCAAGCTTCCAAAAAACTACTAGTTTGCTGAAATCTCAGCAAACATTTTTTCACCAAATCTTGATGATACTTGGTGGCAATGATCAGTTCACTAAGCCTACTTGGCTGCCCAATTTTCACGCTTCTAGGTTCAAGCGTTCGTTTCCAGTAACACTTTGAATTTTTAGGGTTCACTCTGTTTTCTGCTATATAGATAGATGTATTTGAAACTCTAAATCAAACACGGTTTGGGCTAGCTCCTTGAATCTTGACAAAATGCAGTAGTTCTAAGTTCTATCTCTATGGTTTGTTTCCTCTTGAAGTACCCCATGCAGAGACTGGCCAAAAACACTTTTGTTTGAATGGGGTTGCCAAGCTTCCAAAAAACTACTAGTTTGCTGAAATCGCAGCAAACATTTTTTCACCAAATCTGGATGATACTTGGTGGTAATGATCAGTTCACTAAGCCCACTTGGCTGCCCAATTTTTATTCTTCTATGTTGAAGCATTCATTTCCAGTAACAGTTTGAATTTTTAGGTTTCACTCTGTTTTCTGCTATATAGATAGATGTATTTGAAAATCTAAAACAAACAAGGGTTGTGCTAGCTCCTTGAAACTTGACAAAATGAAGTAGTTCTAAGTTCTATCTCTATGGTTTGTTTCCTCTTGAAGTACCCCATGCAGAGACTGGCGAAAAACACTTTCGTTTGAAAGGGGTTGCCAAGCTTCCAAAAAACTACTAGTTTGCTGAAATCTCAGCAAACATTTTTTCACCAAATCTTGATGATACTTGGTGGTAATGATCAGTTCACTAAGCCCACTTGGCTGCCCAATTTTTATTCTTCTAGGTTGAAGCATTCGTTTCCAGTAACAGTTTGAATTTCTAGGTTTCACTCTGTTTTCTCCTACATAGATAGCTGTGTTTGGAATTCTAAATCAAACACGGTTTGTGCTAGCTCCTTAAAACTTGACACACTACAGAGATTCTAAGTTATATCTCTATGGTTTGTTTCCTCTTGAAGTACTTCATGCAGAGACTGGCGAAAAACACTTTCATTTGAAAGGGGTGGCAAAGCTTCCAAAAACTACTAGTTTGCTGAAATCTCAGCAAACATCTTTCACCAAATCTGGAAGATACTTGGTGGTAATGATCAGTTCACTAATCCCACTTGGCTGCCCAATTTTTATTCTTCTAGGTTCAAGCGTTCGTTTCCAGTAACACTTTGAATTTTTAGGTTTTACTCTGTTTTCTGCTATATAGATAGATGTGTTTGAAACTCTAAATCAAACACAGTGTGTGCTAGCTCCTTGAAACTTGACCAAATGAAGTAGTTCTAAGTTCTATCTCTATGGTTTGTTTTCTTTTGAAGTACCCCATGCAGAGACTGGCAAAAAACACTTTCGTTTGAAAGGGGTTGCCAAGCTTCCAAAAATCTACTAGTTTGCTGAAATCTCAGTAAACATTTTTTCACCAAATCTGGATGATACTTGGTGGTAATGATCAGTTCACTAATCCCACTAGGCTGCCCAATTTTTATTCTTCTAGGTTGAAGCATTCGTTTCCAGTAACAGTTTGAATTTTTAGGTTTCACTCTGTATTCTCCTACGTAGATAGCTGTGTTTGGAATTCTAAATCAAACAAATTTTGTGCTAGCTCCTTAAAACGTGACCAAATGAAGTAGTTCTAAGTTCTATCTCTATGGTTTCTTTTCTCTTGATGTACCCCATGCAGAGACTGGCGAAAAACACTTTCGTTTGAAAGGGGTTGCCAAGCTTCCAAAAAACTACTAGTTTGCTGAAATCTCAGCAAACATTTTTACACCAAATCTGGATGATACTTGGTGGTAATGATCAGTTCACTAATCCCACTTGGCTGCCCAATTTTTATTCTTCTAGGTTCAAGCGTTCGTTTCCAGTAACACTTTGAATTTTTAGGTTTCACTCTGTTTTCGGCTATATAGATAAATGTGTTTGAAACTCTAACTCAAACACAGTTTGTGCTAGCTCCTTGAAACTTGACCAAATGAAGTAGTTCTAAGTTCTGTCTCTATGGTTTCTTTCCTCTTGAAGTACCCCATGCAGAGACTGGCGTAAAACACTTTCGTTTGAAAGGGGTTGCCAAGCTTCCAAAAAACTACTAGTTTGCTGAAATCTCAGCAAACATTTTTTCAACAAATCTGGATGAAACTTCGTGGTAATGATCAGTTCACTAATCCCACTTGGCTGCCCAATTTTTATTCTTCTAGGTTCAAGCGTTCGTTTCCAGTAACACTTTGAATTTTTAGGTTTCACTCTGTTTTCTGCTATATAGATAGATGTGTTTGAAATTCTAAATCAAACACGGTTTGTGCTAGCTCCTTTAAACTTGACCAAATGAAGTAGTTCTAAGTTCTATGTCTATGGTTTGTTTCCTCTTGAATTACCCCATGCAGAGACTGGCGAAAAACACTTTCGTTTGAAGGGGTTGCCAAGCGCCAAAAAAATACTAGTTGGCTGAAATCTCAGCAAACATTTTTTCACCAAATCTTGATGATACTTGGTGGTAATGATCAGTTCACTAAGCCCACTTGGCTGCCCAATTTTCACTCTTTAGGTTCAAGCGTTCGTTTCCAGTAACACTTTGAATTTTTAGGGTTCACTCTGTTTTCTGCTATATAGATAGATGTATTTGAAACACTAAATCAAACACGGTTTGTGCTAGCTCCTTGATACTTGACAAAATGCAGTAGTTGTAAGTTCTATCTCTATGGTTTGTTTCCTCTTGAAGTACCCCATGCAGAGACTGGCGAATAACACTTTCGTTTGAAAGGGGTTGCCAAGCTTCCAAAAAACTACTAGTTTGCTGAAACCTCAGCAAACATTTTTTCACCAAATCTGGATGATATTAGGATGGTAATGATCAGTTCACTAAGCCCACTTGGCTGCCCAATTTTCACTCTTCTAGGTTCAAGCGTTCGTTTCCAGTAACACTTTGAATTTTTAGGTTTCACACTTTTTTCTGCTATATAGATAGATGTATTTGAAAATCTAAATCAAACAAGGTTTGTGCTAACTCCTTGAAACCTTACAAAATGAAGTAGTTCTAAGTTCTATCTCTATGGTTTGTTTCCTCTTGAAGTACCCCATGCAGAGACTGGCCAAAAACCACTTTCGTTTGAAATTGGTTGCCAAGCTTCCAAAAAACTACTAGTTTGCTGAAATCTCAGCAAACATTTTTTCACCAAATCTTGATGATACTTGGTGGTAATGATCAGTTCACTAATCCCACTTGGCAGCCCAATTCTCACTCTTCTAAGTTAATGCGTTCGTTTCCAGTAACACTTTGAATTTTTAGGTTTCACTCTGTTTTCTGCTACATAGATAGCAGTGTTTGGAATTCTAAATCAAACACGGTTTGTGCTAGCTCCTTGAAACTTGACCAAATGATGTAGTTCTAAGTTCTATCTCTATGGTTTGTTTCCTCTTGAAGTACCCCATGCAGAGACTGGCCAAAAACACTTTTGTTTGAAAGTGGTTGCCAAGCTTCCTTAAAACTACTAGTTTGCTGAAATCTCAGCAAACATTTTTTCACCAAATCTGGATGATACTTGGTGGTAATGATCAGTTCACTAATCCCACTTGGCTGCCCAATATTTATTCTTCTAGGTTGAAGCATTCGTTTGCAGTAACAGTTTGAATTTTCAGGTTTTACTCTGTTTTCTCCTACATAGATAGCTGTTTTTGGAATTCTAAATCAAACATGGTTTGTGCTAGCTCCTTGAAACTTGACCAAATGAAATAGTTCTAAGTTCTATGTCTATGGTTTGTTTCCTCTTGAAGTACCGCATGCAGAGACTGGCGAAAAACACTTTCGTTTGAAAGGGGTTGCCAAGCTTCCAAAAAAATACTAGTTTGCTGAAATCTCAGCAAACTTTTTTTCACCAAATCTGGATGATACTTGGTGGTAATGATCAGTTCACTAATCCCACTTGGCTGACCAATTTTTATTCTTCTAGGTTGAAGCATTCGTTTCCAGTAACAGTTTGAATTTTAGGTTTCAGTCTGTTTTCTCCTACATAGATAGCTGTGTTTGGAATTCTAAATCAAACACGGTTTGTGCTAGCTCCTTGAACTTGACCAAATGAAGTAGTTCTAACTTCTATCTCTATGGTTGTTTCCTCTTGAAGTACTCCATGCCGAGACTGGCAAAAAACACTTTAATTTGAAAGGGGTTGCCAAGCTTCCAAAAAACTACTAGTTTGCTGAAATCTCAGCAAACATTTTTTCACCAAATCTGGATGATACTTGGTGGTAATGATCAGTTCGTTTAAGCCACTTGGCTGCCCAATTTTCACTCTCTAAGGATCAAGCGTTCGTTTCCAGTAACACTTTGAATTTTTAGGTTTCACTCTGTTTTCTGCTATATAGGTAGATGTGTTTGAAACTCTAAATCAAACACGATTTGTGCTAGCTCCTTGAAACTTGACCAAATGAAGTAGTTCTAAGTTCTATGTCTATGGTTTGTTTCCTCTTGAAGTACCGCATGCAGAGACTGGCGAAAAACACTTTCGTTTGAAAGGGGTTGCCAAGTTTCCAAAAAATACTAGTTTGCTGAAATCTCAGCAAACATTTTTTTCACCAAATCTGGATGATACTTGGTGGTAATGATCAGTTCACTAATTTCTCTTGGCTGCCCAATTTATATTCTTCTAAGTTGAAGTATTCGTTTCCAGTAACAGTTTGAATTTTTAGGTTTCACTCCGTTTTCCTACATAAATAGCTGTGTTTGGAATTCTAAATCAAGCACGGATTGTGCTAGCTCCTTGAAACTTGACACACTACAGAGATTCTAAGTTCTTTCTCTATGGTTTGTTTCCTCTTGAAGTACCCCATGCAAAGACTGGCAAAAAACACTTTCGTTTGAAAGGGGTTGCCAAGCTTCCAAAAAACTACTAGTTTGCTGAAATCTCAGCAACATTTTTCACCAAATCAGGATGATACTTGGTGGTAATGATCAAGTTCACTAAGCCCACTTGGCTGCCCAATTTTTATTTTTCTAGGTTGAAGCATTCGTTTCAGTAACAGTTTGAATTTTTAGGTTTCACTCTGTTTTCTCCTACATAGATAGCTGTGTTTGGAATTCTAAATCAAACACGGTTTGTGCTAGCTCCTTGAACCTTGACCAAATGAAGTAGTTCTAAGTTCTATCTCTATGGTTTGTTTCCTCTTGAAGTACCCGATGCAGAGACTGGCGAAAAACACTTTCGTTTGAAAGGGGTTGCCAAGCTTCCAAAAAACTACTAGTTTGCTGAAATCTCAGCAAACATTTTTTCTCCAAATCTTGATGATACTTGGTGGTAATGATCAGTTCACTAATCCCTCTAGGCTGCCCAATTTTCACTCTTCTAGGTTCAAGCGTTGGTTTCCAGTAACACTTTGAATTTTTAGGTTTCACTCTGTTTTCTGCTATATAGATACATGTATTTGAAAATCTAAATCAAACAAGGTTTTTGCTAGCTTCTTGAAACTTGACCAAATGAAGTAGTTCCAAGTTCTATCTCTATGGTTTGTTTTCTTTTGAAGTACCCCATGCAGAGTCTGGCGAAAAACACTTTCTTTTGAAAGGGGTTGCCAAGCTTCCAAAAAACTACTAGTTTGCTGAAATCTCAGCAAACATTTTTTCAGTAAATCTGGATGATACTTGGTGGTAATGATCAGTTCACTAATCCCACTAGGCTGCCCAATTTTTATTCTTCTAGGTTGAAGCATTCGTTTCCAGTAACAGTTTGAAATTTTAGGTTTCACTCTGTTTTCTCCTACATAGATAGCTGTGCTTGGAATTCTAAATCAAACACGGTTTGTGCTAGCTCCTTGAACCTTGACCAAATGAAGTAGTTCTAAGTTCTATCTCTATGGTTTGTTTCCTCTTGAAGTACCCGATGCAGAGACTGGCGAAAAACACTTTCGTTTGAAAGGGGTTGCCAAGCTTCCAAAAAACTACTAGTTTGCTGAAATCTCAGCAAACATTTTTTCTCCAAATCTTGATGATACTTGGTGGTAATGATCAGTTCACTAGTCCCTCTAGGCTGCCCAATTTTCACTCTTCTAGGTTCAAGCGTTGGTTTCCAGTAACACTTTGAATTTTTAGGTTTCACTCTGTTTTCTGCTATATAGATAGATGTATTTGAAAATCTAAATCAAACAAGGTTTTTGCTAGCTTCTTGAAACTTGACCAAATGAAGTAGTTCCAAGTTCTATCTCTATGGTTTGTTTTCTTTTGAAGTACCCCATGCAGAGTCTGGCGAAAAACACTTTCTTTTGAAAGGGGTTGCCAAGCTTCCAAAAAACTACTAGTTTGCTGAAATCTCAGCAAACATTTTTTCAGTAAATCTGGATGATACTTGGTGGTAATGATCAGTTCACTAATCCCACTTGGCTGCCCAATTTTTATTCTTCTAGGTTGAAGCATTCGTTTCCAGTAACAGTTTGAAATTTTAGGTTTCACTCTGTTTTCTCCTACATAGATAGCTGTGTTTGGAATTCTAAATCAAACACGGTTTGTGCTAGTTCCTTGAAACTTGACAAAATGAAGTAGTTCTAAGTTCTATCACTATGGTTTGTTTCCTCTTTGATTACCCCATGCAGAGACTGGCGAAAAACACTTTCATTTGAAAGGGTTTGCCAAGCTTCCAAAAAACTACTAGTTTGCTGAAATCACAGCAAACATTTTTTCACCAAATCTTGATGATCCTTGGTGGTAATGATCAGTTCACTATTCCAACTTGGCTGCCCAATTTTCACTCTTCTAGGTTCATGCGTTCGTTTCCAGTAACACTTTGAATTTTTAGGTTTCACTCTGTTTTCTGCTATATAGATAGATGTATTTGAAAATCTAAATCAAACAAGGATTGTGCTAGCTCCTTGAAACTTGACACACTACAGAGATTCTAAGTTCTTTCTCTATGGTTTGTTTCCTCTTGAAGTAGCCCATGCAGAGACTGACGAAAAACAGTTTCGTTTGAAAGGGGTTGCCAAGCTTCCAAAAAACTACTAGTTTGCTGAAATCTCAGCAAACATTTTTCCACCAAATCTTGATGATACTTGGTGGTAATGATCAGTTCACTAATCCCACTTGGCTGCCCAATTTTCATTCTTCTAGGTTTAAGCATTCGTTTCCAGTAACAGTTTGAATTTTTAGGTTTCACTCTGTTTTCTCCTACATAGATAGCTGTGTTTGGAATTCTAAATCAAACAAGGTTTATGCTAGCTCCTTGAAACTTGACCAAATGATGTAGTTCTAAGTTCTATCTCTATGGTTTGTTTCCTCTTGAAGTACCCCATGCAGAGACTGGAGAAAAACACTTTCGTTTGAAAGGGGTTGCCAAGCTTCCAAAAAACTACTACTTTGCTGAAATCTCAGCAAACATTTTTTCACCAAATCTTGACGATACTTGGTGGTAATGATCAGTTCACTAATCCCACTTGGCTGCCCAATTTTTATTCTTCTAGGTTGAAGCATTCGTTTCCAGTAACAGTTTGAATTTTTAGGTTTCACTCTGTTTTCTCCTACATAGATAGCTGTGTTTGGAATTCTAAATGAAACACGGTTTGTGCTAGCTCCTTGAAACTTGACACACTACAGAGATTCTAAGTTCTTTCTCTATGGTTTGTTTCCTCTTGAAGTACCCCATGCAGAGACTGGCGAAAAACACTTTCATTTGAAAGGGGTTGCCAAGATTCTAAAAAACTACTAGTTTGCTGAAATCCCAGCAAACATTTTTTCACCAAATCTGGATGATGCTTGGTGATAATGATCAGTTCATTAAGCCTACTTGGCTTCCCAATTTTTATTCTTCTAGGTTGAATCATTCGTTTTCAGTAACAGTTTGAATTTTTAGGTTTCACTCTGTTTTCTCCTACATTGATCGCTGTGTTTGGAATTCTAAGTCAAACACGGTTTGTGCTAGCTCCTTGAAACCTGACCAAATGAAGTAGTTCTAAGTTCTATCTCTATGGTTTGTTTCCTCTTGAAGTACGCCATGCAGAGACTGGCGAAAAACTCTTTAATTTGAAAGGGGTTGCCAAGCTTCCAAAAAACTACTAGTTTGCTGAAATCTCAGCAAACATTTTTTCACCAAATCTGGATGATACTTGGTGGTAATGATCAGTTCACTAATCCCTCTATGCTGCCCAATTTTCACTCTTCTAGGTTCAAGTGTTGGTTTCCAGTAACACTTTGAATTTTTAGGTTTCACTCTGTTTTCTGCTATATAGATAGATGTATTTGAAAATCTAAATCAAACAAGGTTTTTGCTAGCTCCTTGAAACTTTACCAAATGAAGTAGTTCTAAGTTCTATCTCTATGGTTTGTTTTCTTTTGAAGTACCCCATGCAGAGACTGGCGAAAAACACTTTCTTTTGAAAGGGGTTGCCAAGCTTCCAAAAAACTACTAGTTTGCTGAAATCTCAGCAAACATTTTTTCAGTAAATCTGGATGATACTTGGTGGTAATGATCAGTTCACTAATCCCACTTGGCTGCCCAATTTTATTCTTCTAGGTTGAAGCATTCGTTTCCAGTAACAGTTTGAATTTTTAGGTTTCACTCTGTTTTCTTCTACATAGATAGCTGTGTTTGGAATTCTAAATCAAACACGGTTTGTGCTAGCTCCTTGAAACTTGACAAAATGAAGTAGTTCTAAGTTCTATCTCTATGGTTTGTTTCCTCTTGAATTACCCCATGCAGAGACTGCCGAAAAACACTTTCATTTGAAAGGGTTTGCCAAGCTTCCAAAAAACTACTAGTTTGCTGAAATCACAGCAAACATTTTTTCACCAAATCTTGATGATACTTGGTGGTAATGATCACTTCACTATTCCCTCTTGGCTGCCCAATTTTCACTCTTCTAGGTTCATGCGTTCGTTTCCAGTAACACTTTGAATTTTTAGGTTTCACTCTGTTTTCTGCTATATAGATAGATGTATTTGAAAATCTAAATCAAACAAGGTTTGTGCTAGCTCCGTGAAATTGAACAAATGAAGTAGTTCTAAGTTCTATCTCTATGCTTTGTTTTCTCTTGAAGTACCCCATGAAGAGACTGGCAAAAAACACTTTCGTTTGAAAGGGGTTGCCAAGCTTCCAAAAAACTACTAGTTTGCTGAAATCTCAGCAAGCATTTTTTAACCAAATCTTGATGATACTTGGTGGTAATGATCAGTTCACTAATCCCACTTGGCTGTCCAATTTTTATTCTTCTAGGTTGAAGCATTCGTTTCCAGTAACAGTTTGAATTTTTAGTTTTCACTCTGTTTTCTCCTACATAGATAGCTGTGTTTGGAATTCTAAATCAAACACGGTTTGTGCTAGCTCCTTGAAACTTGACACACTACAGAGATTCTAAGTTCTTTCTCTATGGTTTGTTTCCTCTTGAAGTACCCCATGCAGAGACTGGCGAAAAACACTTTCGTTTGAAAGGGGTTGCCAAGCTTCCAAAAAACTACTAGTTTGCTGAAATCTCAGCAAACATTTTTTCTCCAAATCTGGGTGATACTTGGTGGTAATGATCAGTTCACTAATGCCACTTCGCTGCCCAATTTTCACTCTTCTAGGCTCAAGCGTTCGTTTCCAGTAACACTTTGAATTTTTAGGTTTCACTCTGTTTTCTGCTATATAGTTAGATGTGTTTGAAAGTCTAAATCAAACAAGGTTTGTGCTAGCTCCTTGAAACTTGACCAAATGAAGTAGTTCTAAGTTCTATCTCTATGGTTTGTTTCCTATTGATGTACCCCATGCAGAGACTGGCGAAAAACATTTTTTATTGAAAGGGGTTGCCAAGCTTCCAAAAAACTACTAGTTTGCTGAAATCTCAGCAAACATTTTTTCACCAAATCTGGATGATGCTTGGTGATAATGATCAGTTCATTAAGCCTACTTGGCTTCCCAATTGATAATTCTTCTAGGTGGAAGCATTCGTTTCCAGTAACAGTTTGAATTTTTAGGTTTCACTCTGTTTTCTCCTACATAGATCGCTGTGTTTGGAATTCTAAGTCAAACACGGTTTGTGCTAGCTCCTTGAAACTTGACCAAATGAAGTAGTTCTACGTTCTATCTCTATGGTTTGTTTCCTCTTGAAGTATCCCATGCAGAGACTGACGAAAAACACTTTCGTTTGAAAGGGGTTGCCAAGCTTCCAAAAAACTACTAGTTTGCTGAAATCTCAGCAAACATTTTTTCTCCAAATCTGGGTGATACTTGGTGGTAATGACCAGTTCACTAATCCCACTTAGCTGCCCAATTTTCACTCTTCTAGGCTCAAGCGTTCGTTTCCAGTAACACTTTGAATTTTTAGGTTTCACTCTGTTTTCTGCTATATAGTTAGATGTGTTTGAAAGTCTAAATCAAACACGGTTTGTGCTAGCTCCTGGAAACTAGACACACTACAGAGATTCTACGTTCTTTCTCGATGGTTTGTTTCCTCTTGAAGTACCCCATGCAGAGACTGGCGAAAAACACTTTCGTTTGAAAGGGGTTGCCAAGCTTCCAAAAAACTACTAGTTTCCTGAAATCTCAGCAAACATTTTTTCACCAAATCTTGATGATGCTTCGTGGTAATGATCAGTTCACTCATTTCACTTGGCTGCCCAATTTTTATTCTTCTAGGTTGAAGTATTCGTTTCCAGTAACAGTTTGAATTTTAAGTTTCACTCCGTTTTCCTACATAAATAGCTGTGTTTGGAATTGTAAATCAAAAACGGTTTGTGCTAGCTCCTTGAAACTTGACACACTACAGAGATTCTAAGTTCTTTCTCTATGGTTTGTTTCCTCTTGAAGTACCCCATGCAGAGACTGGCGAAAAACACTTTCGTTTGAAAGGGGTTGCCAAGCTTCCAAAAAACTACTAGTTTGCTGAAATCTCAGCAAACATTTTTTCACCAAATCTGGATGATACTTGGTGGTAATGATCAGTTCACTAATCCCACTTGGCAGCCCAATTCTCACTCTTCTAAGTTCAAGCGTTCGTTTCCAGTAACACTTTGAATTTTTAGGTTTCACTCTGTTTTCTGCTATATAGATAGATGTTTTTGAAACTCTAAATCAAACACGGTTTGTGCTAGCTCCTTGAAACTTGACACACTACAGGGATTCTAATTTCTTTCTCTATGGTTTGTTTCCTCTTGAAGTACCCCATGCAGAGACTTCAGAAAAACACTTTCGTTTGAAAGGGGTTGCCAAGCTTCCAAAAAACTACTAGTTTGCTGAAATCTCAGCAAACATTTTTTCACCAAATCTGGATGATACTTGGTGGTAATGATCAGTTCACTAAGCCCACTTGTCTGCCCAATTTTTATTCTTCTAGGTTGAAGCTTTCGTTTCCAGAAACAGTTTGAATTTTTAGGTTTCACTCTGATTCTCCTACATACATAGCTGTGTTTGGAATTCTAAATCAAACACGGTTTGTGCTAGCTCCTTGAAACTTGACCAAATAAAGTAGTTCTAAGTTCTATTTCTACGGTTTGTTTTCTCTTGAAGTACCCCATGCAGAGACTGGCGAAAAACACTTTCGTTTGAAAGGGGTTGCCAAGCTTCCAAAAAACTACTAGTTTGCTGAAATCTCAGCAAACATTTTTTCACCAAATCATGATGATACTTGGTGGTAATGATCACTTCACTAATCCCTCTTGGCGGCCCAATTTTCATTCTTCTAGGTTCAAGCGTTCGTTTCCAGTAGCACTTTGAATTTTTATGTTTAACTCTGTTTTCTGCTATATAGTTAGATGTGTTTGAAACTCTAAATCAAATACGGTTTGTGCTAGCTCCTTGAAACTTGAACAAATGAAGTAGTTCTAAGTTCTATCTCTATGGTTTGTTTCCTCTTGTACTGACCCATGCAGAGACTGGCGAAAAACACTTTCACTTGAAAGCGGTTGCCAAGCTTCCAAAAAACTACTACTGTGCTGAAATCTCAGTAAACATTTTTTCACCAAATCTGGATGATACTTGGGGTAATGATCAGTTCACTAAGCCCACTTGGCTGCCCAATTTTTATTCTTCTAGGTTGAAGCATTCGTTTTCAGTAACAGTTTGAATTTTTAGGTTTCACTCTGTTTTCTCCTCCATAGATAGCTGTGTTTGGAATTCTAAATCAAACATGGTTTGTGCTAGCTCCTTGAAACTTGACACAATACAGAGATTCTAAGTTCTTTCTCTATGGTTTGTTTCCTCTTGAAGTACCCCATGCAGAGACTGGCGAAAAACACTTTCGTTTGAAAGGGGTTGCCAAGCTTCCAAAAAACTACTAGTTTGCTGAAATCTCAGCAAACATTTTTTCTCCAAATCTGGGTGATACTTAGTGGTAATGATCAGTTCACTAATCCCACTTAGCTGCCCAATTTTCAATCTTCTAGGCTCTAGTGTTCGTTTCCAGTAACACTTTGAATTTTTAGGTTTCACTCTGTTTTCTGCTATATAGTTAGATGTGTTTGAAAGTCTAAATCAAACACGGTTTGTGCTAGCTCCTTGAAACTTGACACACTACAGAGATTCTACGTTCTTTCTCGATGGTTTTTTTCCTCTTGAAGTACCCCATGCAGAGACTGGCGAAAAACACTTTCGATTGAAAGGGGTTGCCAAGCTTCCAAAAAACTACTAGTTTCATGAAATCTCAGCAAACATTTTTTCACCAAACTTTGATGATGCTTGGTGGTAATGATCAGTTCACTCAATTCACTTGGCTGCCCAATTTTTATTCTTCTAGGTTGAAGTATTCGTTTCCAGTAACAGTTTGAATTTTTAGGTTTCATTCCGTTTTCCTACATAAATAGCTGTGTTTGGAATTGTAAATCAAAAACGGTTTGTGCTAGCTCCTTGAAACTTGACACACTACAGAGATTCTAAGTTCTTTCTCTATTGTTTGTTTCCACTTGAACTACCCCATGCAGAGACTGGCGAAAAACACTTTCGTTTGAAAGGGGTTGCCAAGCTTCCAAAAAACTAGTAGTTTGCTGAAATCTCAGCAAACATTTTTTCACCAAATCTTGATGATACTTGGTTGTAATGATAAGTTCACTAATCCCACTTGGCAGCCCAATTCTCACTCTTCTAAGTTCAAGCGTTCGTTTCCAGTAACACTTTGAATTTTTACGTTTCACTCTGTTTTCTGCTATATAGATAGATGTTTTTGAAACTCTAAATCAAACACGGTTTGTGCTAGCTCCTTGGAACTTGACACACTACAGGGATTCTAAGTTCTTTCTCTATGGTTTGTTTCCTCTTGAAGTACCCCATGCAGAGACTGGTGAAAAACACTTTCGTTTGAAAGGGGTTGCCAAGCTTCCAAAAAAACTACTAGTTTGCTGAAATCTCAGCAAATATTTTTTCACCAAATCTGGATGATACTTGGTGGTAATGATCAGTTCACTAATCCCACTTAGCTGCCCAATTTTTATTCTTCTAGGTTGAAGCATTCGTTTCCAGTAACAGTTTGAATTTTTAGGTTTCACTCTGTTTTCTCCTACATAGATAGCTGTGTTTGGAATTCTAAATCAAACACGGTTTGGGCTAGCTCCTTGAAACTTGACCAAATGAAGTAGTTCTAAGTTCTATCTCTATGGTTTGTTTCCTCTTGAAGTACCCCATGCAGAGACTGGCGAAAAACACTTTCGTTTGAAAGGGGTTGCCAAGCTTCCAAAAAACTACTAGTTTGCTGAAATCTCAGCAAACATTTTTTCACCAAATCTGGATGATACTTGGTGGTAATGATCAGTTCACTAAGCCCACTTGGCTGCCCAATTTTTATTCTTCTAGGTTGAAGCATTCGTTTCCAGAAACAGTTTGAATTTTTAGGTTTCACTCTGATTCTCCTACATACATAGCTGTGTTTGGAATTCTAAATAAAACACGGTTTGTGCTAGCTCCTTGAAACTTGACCAAATAAAGTAGTTCTAAGATCTATTTCTAAGGTTTGTTTTCTCTTGCAGTACCCCATGCAGAGACTGGCGAAAAACTCTTTCGTTTGAAAGGGGTTGCCAAGCTTCCAAAAAACTACTAGTTTGCTGAAATCTCAGCAAATATTTTTTCACCAATTCTTGATGATACTTGGCGGTAATGATCAGTTCACTAATCCCTCTTGGCTGCCCAATTTTCACTCTTCTAGGTTCAAGCGTTCGTTTCCAGTAACACTTTGAATTTTTAGGTTTCACTCTGTTTTCTGCTATATAGATAGATGTATTTGAAACACTAAATCAAATATGGTTTGTGAGAGCTCCTTGAAACTTGAGCTAATGAAGTAGTTCTAAGTTCTATCTCTATGGTTTGTTTCCTCTTGTACTGCCCCATACAGACACTTTTGAAAAACACTTTCGTTTGAAAGGGGTTGCCAAGCTTCCAAAAAACTACTAGTTTCCTGAAATCTCAGCAAACATTTTTTCACCAAATCTGGATGATACTTGGTGGTAATTATCAGTTCACTAAGCCCACTTGGCTGCCCAATTTTTATTCTCCTAGGTTGAAGCATTCGTTTCCAGTAACAGTTTGAATTTTTAGGTTTCACTCTGTTTTCTCCTACATAGATAGCTGTGTTTGGAATTCTAAATCAAACACGGTTTGTGCTAGCTCCTTGAAACTTGACCAAATGAAGTAGTTCTAAGTTCTATCTCTATGGTTTGTTTCCTCTTGAAGTACCCCATGCAGAGACTGGAAAAAAACACTTTCGTTTGAAAGGGTTTGCCAAGCTTCCAAAAAACTACTAGTTTGCTGAAATCTCAGCAAACATTTTTTCACCAAATCTGGATGATACTTGGTGGTAATGATCAGTTCACAAATCCCACTTGGCTGCCCAATATTTATTCTTCTAGGTTGAAGCATTCGTTTCCAGTAACAGTTTGAATTTTTAGGTTTCACTCTGTTTTCTCCTACATAGATAGCTGTGTTTGGAATTCTAAATCAAACAGGGTTTGTGCTAGCTCTTTGAAACTTGACACACTACAGAGATTCTATGTTCTTTCTGTATGGTTTGTTTCCTCTTGAAGTACCCCATGCAGAGACTGGCGAAAAACACTTTCGTTGGAAAGGTGTTGCCAAGCTTCCAAAAATCTACTAGTTTGCTGAAATCTCAGCAAACATTTTTTCACCAAATCTGGATGATACTTGGTGGTAATGATCAGTTCACTAAGCCCACGTGGCTGCCCAATTTTTATTCTTCTAGGTTGAAGCATTCGTTTCCAGTAACAGTTTGAATTTTTAGGTTTCACTCTGTTTTCTCCTACATAGATAGCTGTGTTTGGAATTCTAAATCAAACACGGTTTGTGCTAGCTCCTTGAAACTTGACCAAATGAAGTAGTTCTAAGTTCTATCTCTTTGGTTTGTTTACTCTTGAAGTACCCCATGCAGAGACTGGAGAAAAACACTTTCGTTTTAAACGGGTTGCCAAGCTTCCAAAAAATTACTAGTTTGCTGAAATCTCAGCAAACATTTTTTCACCAAATCTTGATGATACTTGGTGGTAATGATCAGTTCACTAATCCCACTTAGCACCCCAATTCTCACTCATCTAAGTTCAAGCGTTCGTTTCCAGTAACACTTTGAATTTTTACGTTTCACTCTGTTTTCTGCTATATAGATAGATGTTTTTGAAACTCTAAATCAAACACGGTTTGTGCTAGCTCCTTGAAACTTGACACACTACAGGGATTCTAAGTTCTTTCTCTATGGTTTGTTTCCTCTTGAAGTACCCCATGCAGAGACTGGTGAAAAACACTTACGTTTGAAAGGGGTTGCCAAGCTTCCAAAAAACTACTAGTTTGCTGAAATCTCAGCAAACTTTTTTTCACCAAATCTGGATGATACTTGGTGGTAATGATCAGTTCACTAATCCCACTTAGCTGCCCAATATTTATTCTTCTAAGTTGAAGCATTCGTTTCCAGTAACAGTTTGAATTTTTAGGTTTCACTCTGTGTTCTCCTACATAGATAGCTGTGTTTGGAATTCTAAATCAAACAGGGTTTGTGCTAGCTCTTTGAAACTTGAAACACTACAGAGATTCTATGTTTTTTCTGTATGGTTTGTTTCCTCTTGAAGTACCCCATGCAGAGACTGGCGAAAAACAATTTCGTTTGAAAGGGGTTGCCAAGCTTCCAAAAATCTACTAGTTTGCTGAAATCTCAGCAAACATTTTTTCACCAAATCTGGATGATACTTGGTGGTAATGATCAGTTCACTAATCCCTCTTGGCTGCCCAATTTTTATTCTTCTAGGTTGAAGCATTCGTTTCCAGTAACAGTTTGAATTTTTAGGTTTCACTCTGTTTTCTCCTACATAGTTAGCTGTGTTTGGAATTCTAAATCAAACACGGTTTGTGCTAGCTCCTTGAAACTTGACCAAATGAAGTAGTTCTAAGTTCTATCTCTATGGTTTGTTTCCTCTTGAAGTACCCCATGCAGAGACTGGCGAAAAACACTTTCGTTTGAAAGAGGTTGCCAAGCTTCTAAAAAACAACTAGTTTGCTGAAATCTCAGCAAACATTTTTTCACCAAATCTTGATGATACTTGGTGGTAATGATCAGTTCACTAATCCCTCTTGGCTGCCCAATTTTCACTCTTCTCGGTTCAAGCGTTCGTTTCCAGTAACACTTTGAATTTTTAGGTTTCACTCTGTTTTCTGCTATATAGATAGATGTATTTGAAAATCTAAGTCAAACAAGGTTTGTGCTAGCTCCTTGAAACTTGACCAAATGAAGTAGTTCTAAGTTCTATCTCTATGTTTTGTTTCCTCTTGAAATACCCCATGCAGACTGGCGAAAAACACTTTCGTTTGAAATGGATTGCAAAGCTACCAAAAAACTACTAGTTTGCTGAAATCTCAGGAAACATTTTTCAGCAAATCTGGATGATACTTGGTGGTAATGATCAGTTCACTAATCCCACTTGGCTGCCCAATTTTTATTCTTCTAGGTTGAAGCATTCGTTTCCAGTAACAGTTTGAATTTTTAGGTTTCACTCTGTTTTCTCCTACATAGATAGCTGTGTTTGGAATTCTAAATCAAACACGGTTTGTGCTAGCTCCTTGAAACTTGACACACTACAGAGATTCTAAGTTCTTTCTCTATGGTTTGTTTCCTCTTGAAGTAGCCCATGCAGAGACTGACAAAAAACACTTTCGTTTGAAAGGGGTTGCCAAGCTTCCAAAAAACTACTAGTTTGCTGAAATATCAGCAAACATTTTTTCACCAAAACTGGATGATACTTGGTGGTAATGATCAGTTCACTAATCCCTCTTGGCTGCCCAATTTCCACTCTTCTAGGTTCAAGCGTTCGTTTCCGGTAACACTTTGAATTTTTAGGTTTCACTCTGTTTTCTGCTATATAGATAGATGTATTTGAAACTCTAAATCAAATATTATTTGTGCCAGCTCCTTGAAACTTGAGCAAATGAAGTAGTTCTAAGTTCAATCTCTATGGTTTGTTTCCTCTTGTACTGCCCCATGCAGAGACTGGTGAAAAACACTTTCGTTTGAAAGGGGTTGCCAAGCTTCCAAAAAACTACTAGTTTCCTGAAATCTCAGCAAACATTTTTTCACCAAATCTGGATGATACTTGGTGATAATGATCAGTTCACTAAGCCCACTTGGCTGCCCAATTTTTATTCTCCTAGGTTGAAGCATTCGTTTCCAGTAACAGTTTGAATTTTTAGGTTTCACTCTGTTTTCTCCTACATAGATAGCTGTGTTTGGAATTCTAAATCAAACACGGTTTGTGCTAGCTCCTTGAAACTTGACCAAATGAAGTAGTTCTAAGTTCTATCTCTATGGTTTGTTTCCTCTTGAAGTACCCCATGCAGAGACTGGCGAAAAACACTTTCGTTTGAAAGAGGTTGCCAAGCTTCCAAAAAACTACTAGTTTGCTGAAATCCCAGAAAACTTTTTTTCACCAAATCTGGATGATACTTGGTGGTAATGATCAGTTCACTAATCCCACTTAGCTGCCCAATATTTATTCTTCTAAGTTGAAGCATTCGTTTCCAGTAACAGTTTGAATTTTTAGGTTTCACTCTGTGTTCTCCTACATAGATAGCTGTGTTTGCAATTCTAAATCAAACAGGGTTTGTGCTAGCTCTTTGAAACTTGAAACACTACAGAGATTCTATGTTTTTTCTGTATGGTTTGTTTCCTCTTGAAGTACCCCATGCAGAGACTGGCGAAAAACACTTTCGTTTGAAAGGGGTTGCCAAGCTTCCAAAAATCTACTAGTTTGCTGAAATCTCAGCAAACTTTTTTTCAACAAATCTGGATGATACTTGGTGGTAATGATCAGTTCACTAAGCCCACGTGGCTGCCAATTTTTATTCTTCTAGGTTGAAGCATTCGTTTCCAGTAACAGTTTGAATTTTTAGGTTTCACTCTGTTTTCTCCTACATAGATAGCTGTGTTTGGAATTCTAAATCAAACACGGTTTGTGCTAGCTCCTTGAAACTTGACACACTACAGAGATTCTAAGTTCTTTCTCTATGGTTTGTTTCCTCTTGAAGTAGCCCATGCAGAGACTGACAAAAAACACTTTCGTTTGAAAGGGGTTGCCAAGCTTCCAAAAAACTACTAGTTTGCTGAAATATCAGCAAACATTTTTTCACCAAAACTGGATGATACTTGGTGGTAATGATCAGTTCACTAATCCCTCTTGGCTGCCCAATTTTCACTCTTCTAGGTTCAAGCGTTCGTTTCCAGTAACACTTTGAATTTTTAGGTTTCACTCTGTTTTCTGCTATATAGATAGATGTATTTGAAACTCTAAATCAAATATTATTTGTGCTAGCTCCTTGAAACTTGAGCAAATGAAGTAGTTCTAAGTTCTATCTCTATGGTTTGTTTCCTCTTGTACTGCCCCATGCAGAGACTGGTGAAAAACACTTTCGTTTGAAAGGGGTTGCCAAGCTTCCAAAAAACTACTAGTTTCCTGAAATCTCAGCAAACATTTTTTCACCAAATCTGGATGATACTTGGTGGTAATGATCAGTTCACTAAGCCCACTTGGCTGCCCAATTTTTATTCTCCTAGGTTGAAGCATTCGTTTCCAGTAACAGTTTGAATTTTTAGGTTTCACTCTGTTTTCTCCTACATAGATAGCTGTGTTTGGAATTCTAAATCAAACACGGTTTGTGCTAGCTCCTTGAAACTTGACCAAATGAAGTAGTTCTAAGTTCTATCTCTATGGTTTGTTTCCTCTTGAAGTACCCCATGCAGAGACTGGCGAAAAACACTTTCGTTTGAAAGAGGTTGCCAAGCTTCCAAAAAACTACTAGTTTGCTGAAAACTCAGAAAACTTTTTTTCACCAAATCTGGATGATACTTGGTGGTAATGATCAGTTCACTAATCCCACTTAGCTGCCCAATATTTATTCTTCTAAGTTGAAGCATTCGTTTCCAGTAACAGTTTGAATTTTTAGGTTTCACTCTGTGTTCTCCTACATAGATAGCTGTGTTTGGAATTCTAAATCAAACAGGGTTTGTGCTAGCTCTTTGAAACTTGAAACACTACAGAGATTCTATGTTTTTTCTGTATGGTTTGTTTCCTCTTGAAGTACCCCATGCAGAGACTGGCGAAAAACACTTTCGTTTGAAAGGGGTTGCCAAGCTTCCAAAAATCTACTAGTTTGCTGAAATCTCAGCAAACATTTTTTCACCAAATCTGGATGATACTTGGTGGTAATGATCAGTTCACTAATCCCTCTTGGCTGCCCAATTTTTATTCTTCTAGGTTGAAGCATTCGTTTCCAGTAACAGTTTGAATTTTTAGGTTTCACTCTGTTTTCTCCTACATAGTTAGCTGTGTTTGGAATTCTAAATCAAACACGGTTTGTGCTAGCTCCTTGAAACTTGACCAAATGAAGTAGTTCTAAGTTCTATCTCTATGGTTTGTTTCCTCTTGAAGTACCCCATGCAGAGACTGGCGAAAAACACTTTCGTTTGAAAGAGGTTGCCAAGCTTCTAAAAAACAACTAGTTTGCTGAAATCTCAGCAAACATTTTTTCACCAAATCTTGATGATACTTGGTGGTAATGATCAGTTCACTAATCCCTCTTGGCTGCCCAATTTTCACTCTTCTCGGTTCAAGCGTTCGTTTCCAGTAACACTTTGAATTTTTAGGTTTCACTCTGTTTTCTGCTATATAGATAGATGTATTTGAAAATCTAAGTCAAACAAGGTTTGTGCTAGCTCCTTGAAACTTGACCAAATGAAGTAGTTCTAAGTTCTATCTCTATGTTTTTTTTCCTCTTGAAATACCCCATGCAGACTGGCGAAAAACACTTTCGTTTGAAATGGATTGCAAATCTACCAAAAAACTACTAGTTTGCTGAAATCTCAGGAAACATTTTTCAGCAAATCTGGATGATACTTGGTGGTAATGATCAGTTCACTAAGCCCACTTGGCTGCCCAATTTTTATTCTTCTAGGTTGAAGCATTCGTTTCCAGTAACAGTTTGAATTTTTAGGTTTCACTCTGTTTTCTCCTACATAGATAGCTGTGTTTGGAATTCTAAATCAAACACGGTTTGTGCTAGCTCCTTGAAACTTGACACACTACAGAGATTCTAAGTTCTTTCTCTATGGTTTGTTTCCTCTTGAAGTAGCCCATGCAGAGACTGACAAAAAACACTTTCGTTTGAAAGGGGTTGCCAAGCTTCCAAAAAACTACAGGATGCTGAAATATCAGCAAACATTTTTTCACCAAAACTGGATGATACTTGGTGGTAATGATCAGTTCACTAATCCCTCTTGGCTGCCCAATTTTCACCCTTCTAGGTTCAAGCGTTCGTTTCCAGTAACACTTTGAATTTTTAGGTTTCACTCTGTTTTCTGCTATATAGATAGATGTATTTGAAACTCTATATCAAATATTATTTGTGCTAGCTCCTTGAAACTTGAGCAAATGAAGTAGTTCTAAGTTCTATCTCTATGGTTTGTTTCCTCTTGTACTGCCCCATGCAGAGACTGGTGAAAAACACTTTCGTTTGAAAGGGGTTGCCAAGCTTCCAAAAAACTACTAGTTTCCTGAAATCTCAGCAAACATTTTTTCACCAAATCTGGATGATACTTGGTGGTAATGATCCGTTCACTAAGCCCACTTGGCTGCCCAATTTTTATTCTCCTAGGTTGAAGCATTCGTTTCCAGTAACAGTTTGAATTTTTAGGTTTCACTCTGTTTTCTCCTACATAGATAGCTGTGTTTGGAATTCTAAATCAAACACGGTTTGTGCTAGCTCCTTGAAACTTGACCAAATGAAGTAGTTCTAAGTTCTATCTCTATGGTTTGTTTCCTCTTGAAGTACCCCATGCAGAGACTGGCGAAAAACACTTTCGTTTGAAAGAGGTTGCCAAGCTTCCAAAAAACTACTAGTTTGCTGAAATCTCAGAAAACTTTTTTTCACCAAATCTGGATGATACTTGGTGGTAATGATCAGTTCACTAATCCCACTTAGCTGCCCAATATTTATTCTTCTAAGTTGAAGCATTCGTTTCCAGTAACAGTTTGAATTTTTAGGTTTCACTCTGTGTTCTCCTACATAGATAGCTGTGTTTGGAATTCTAAATCAAACAGGGTTTGTGCTAGCTCTTTGAAACTTGAAACACTACAGAGATTCTATGTTTTTTCTGTATGGTTTGTTTCCTCTTGAAGTACCCCATGCAGAGACTGGCGAAAAACACTTTCGTTTGAAAGGGGTTGCCAAGCTTCCAAAAATCTACTAGTTTGCTGAAATCTCAGCAAACATTTTTTCACCAAATCTGGATGATACTTGGTGGTAATGATCAGTTCACTAAGCCCACGTGGCTGCCAATTTTTATTCTTCTAGGTTGAAGCATTCGTTTCCAGTAACAGTTTGAATTTTTAGGTTTCACTCTGTTTTCTCCTACATAGATAGCTGTGTTTGGAATTCTAAATCAAACACGGTTTGTGCTAGCTCCTTGAAACTTGACACACTACAGAGATTCTAAGTTCTTTCTCTATGGTTTGTTTCTTCTTGAAGTAGCCCATGCAGAGACTGACAAAAAACACTTTCGTTTGAAAGGGGTTGCCAAGCTTCCAAAAAACTACTAGTTTGCTGAAATCTCAGCAAACATTTTTTCACCAAATCTGGATGATACTTGGTGGTAATGATAGGTTCACTAAGCCCACTTGGCTGCCCAATTTTTATTCTCCTAGGTTGAAGCATTCGTTTCCATAACAGTTTGAATTTTTAGGTTTCACTCTGTTTTCTCCTACATAGATAGCTGTGTTTGGAATTCTAAATCAAACACGGTTTGTGCTAGCTCCTTGAAACTTGACCAAATGAAGTAGTTCTAAGTTCTATCTCTATGGTTTGTTTCCTCTTGAAGTACCCCATGCAGAGACTGGCGAAAAACACTTTCGTTTGAAAGAGGTTGCCAAGCTTCCAAAAAACTACTAGTTTGCTGAAATCTCAGAAAACTTTTTTTCACCAAATCTGGATGATACTTGGTGGTAATGATCAGTTCACTAATCCCACTTAGCTGCCCAATATTTATTCTTCTAAGTTGAAGCATTCGTTTCCAGTAACAGTTTGAATTTTTAGGTTTCACTCTGTGTTCTCCTACATAGATAGCTGTGTTTGGAATTCTAAATCAATCAGGGTTTGTGCTAGCTCTTTGAAACTTGAAACACTACAGAGATTCTATGTTTTTTCTGTATGGTTTGTTTCCTCTTGAAGTACCCCATGCAGAGACTGGCGAAAAACACTTTCGTTTGAAAGGGGTTGCCAAGCTTCCAAAAATCTACTAGTTTGCTGAAATCTCAGCAAACATTTTTTCACCAAATCTGGATAATACTTGGTGGTAATGATCAGTTCACTAATCCCTCTTGGCTGCCCAATTTTTATTCTTCTAGGTTGAAGCATTCGTTTCCAGTAACAGTTTGAATTTTTAGGTTTCACTCTGTTTTCTCCTACATAGTTAGCTGTGTTTGGAATTCTAAATCAAACACGGTTTGTGCTAGCTCCTTGAAACTTGACCAAATGAAGTAGTTCTAAGTTCTATCTCTATGGTTTGTTTCCTCTTGAAGTACCCCATGCAGAGACTGGCGAAAAAAACTTTCGTTTGAAAGAGGTTGCCAAGCTTCTAAAAAACAACTAGTTTGCTGAAATCTCAGCAAACATTTTTTCACCAAATCTTGATGATACTTGGTGGTAATGATCAGTTCACTAATCCCTCTTGGCTGCCCAATTTTCACTCTTCTCGGTTCAAGCGTTCGTTTCCAGTAACACTTTGAATTTTTAGGTTTCACTCTGTTTTCTGCTATATAGATAGATGTATTTGAAAATCTAAGTCAAACAAGGTTTGTGCTAGCTCCTTGAAACTTGACCAAATGAAGTAGTTCTAAGTTCTATCTCTATGTTTTGTTTCCTCTTGAAATACCCCATGCAGACTGGCGAAAAACACTTTCGTTTGAAATGGATTGCAAAGCTACCAAAAAACTACTAGTTTGCTGAAATCTCAGGAAACATTTTTCACCAAATCTGGATGATACTTGGTGGTAATGATCAGTTCACTAATCCCACTTGGCTGCCCAATTTTTATTCTTCTAGGTTGAAGCATTCGTTTCCAGTAACAGTTTGAATTTTTAGGTTTCACTCTGTTTTCTCCTACATAGATAGCTCTGTTTGGAATTCTAAATCAAACACGGTTTGTGCTAGCTCCTTGAAACTTGACACACTACAGAGATTCTAAGTTCTTTCTCTATGGTTTGTTTCCTCTTGAAGTAGCCCATGCAGAGACTGACAAAAAACACTTTCGTTTGAAAGGGGTTGCCAAGCTTCCAAAAAACTACTAGTTTGCTGAAATATCAGCAAACATTTTTTCACCAAAACTGGATGATACTTGGTGGTAATGATCAGTTCACTAATCCCTCTTGGCTGCCCAATTTTCACTCTTCTAGGTTCAAGCGTTCGTTTCCAGTAACACTTTGAATTTTTAGGTTTCACTCTGTTTTCTGCTATATAGATAGATGTATTTGAAACTCTAAATCAAATATTATTTGTGCTAGCTCTTTGAAACTTGAGCAAATGAAGTAGTTCTAAGTTCTATCTCTATGGTTTGTTTCCTCTTGTACTGCCCCATGCAGAGACTGGTGAAAAACACTTTCGTTTGAAAGGGGTTGCCAAGCTTCCAAAAAACTACTAGTTTCCTGAAATCTCAGCAAACATTTTTTCACCAAATCTGGATGATACTTGGTGGTAATGATCAGTTCACTAAGCCCACTTGGCTGCCCAATTTTTATTCTCCTAGGTTGAAGCATTCGTTTCCAGTAACAGTTTGAATTTTTAGGTTTCACTCTGTTTTCTCCTACATAGATAGCTGTGTTTGGAATTCTAAATCAAACACGGTTTGTGCTAGCTCCTTGAAACTTGACCAAATGAAGTAGTTCTAAGTTCTATCTCTATGGTTTGTTTCCTCTTGAAGTACCCCATGCAGAGACTGGCGAAAAACACTTTCGTTTGAAAGAGGTTGCCAAGCTTCCAAAAAACTACTAGTTTGCTGAAATCTCAGAAAACTTTTTTTCACCAAATCTGGATGATACTTGGTGGTAATGATCAGTTCACTAATCCCACTTAGCTGCCCAATATTTATTCTTCTAAGTTGAAGCATTCGTTTCCAGTAACAGTTTGAATTTTTAGGTTTCACTCTGTGTTCTCCTACATAGATAGCTGTGTTTGGAATTCTAAATCAAACAGGGTTTGTGCTAGCTCTTTGAAACTTGAAACACTACAGAGATTCTATGTTTTTTCTGTATGGTTTGTTTAATCTTGAAGTACCCCATGCAGAGACTGGCGAAAAACACTTTCGTTTGAAAGGGTTGCCAAGCTTCCAAAAATCTACTAGTTTGCTGAAATCTCAGCAAACATTTTTTCACCAAATCTGGATGATACTTGGTGGTAATGATCAGTTCACTAAGCCCACGTGGCTGCCAATTTTTATTCTTCTAGGTTGAAGCATTCGTTTCCAGTAACAGTTTGAATTTTTAGGTTTCACTCTGTTTTCTCCTACATAGATAGCTGTGTTTGGAATTCTAAATCAAACACGGTTTGTGCTAGCTCCTTGAAACTTGACACACTACAGAGATTCTAAGTTCTTTCTCTATGGTTTGTTTCCTCTTGAAGTAGCCCATGCAGAGACTGAAAAAAAACACTTTCGTTTGAAAGGGTTGCCAAGCTTCCAAAAAACTACTAGTTTGCTGAAATCTCAGCAAACATTTTTTCACCAAATCTGGATGATACTTGGTGGTAATGATCAGTTCACTAATCCCACTTAGCTGCCCAATTGTTATTCTTCTAGGTTGAAGCATTCGTTTCCAGTAACAGTTTGAATTTTTAGGTTTCACTCTGTTTTCTCCTACATAGATAGCTGTGTTTGAAATTCTAAATCAAACACGGTTTGTGCTAGCTCCTTGAAACTTGACCAAATGAAGTAGTTCTAAGTTCTATCTCTTTGGTTTGTTTCCTCTTGAAGTACCCCATGCAGAGACTGGAGAAAAACACTTTCGTTTGAAAGGGGTTGCCAAGCTTCCAAAAAACTACTAGTTTGCTGAAATCTCAGCAAACATTTTTTCACCAAATCTGGATGATACTTGGTGGTAATGATCAGTTCACTAAGCCCACTTGGCTGCCCAATTTTTATTCTTCTAGGTTGAAGCATTCGTTTCCAGTAACAGTTTGAATTTTTAGGTTTCACTCTGTTTTCTCCTACATAGTTAGCTGTGTTTGGAATTCTAAATCAAACACGGTTTGTGCTAGCTCCTTGAAACTTGACCAAATGAAGTAGTTCTAAGTTCTATCTCTATGGTTTGTTTCCTCTTGAAGTACCCCATGCAGAGACTGGCGAAAAACACTTTCGTTTGAAAGAGGTTGCCAAGCTTCTAAAAAACAACTAGTTTACTGAAATCTCAGCAAACATTTTTTTACCAAATCTTGATGATACTTGGTGGTAATGATCAGTTCACTAATCCCTCTTGGCTGCCCAATTTTCACTCTTCTCGGTTCAAGCGTTCGTTTCCAGTAACACTTTGAATTTTTAGGTTTCACTCTGTTTTCTGCTATATAGATAGATGTATTTGAAAATCTAAGTCAAACAAGGTTTGTGCTAGCTCCTTGAAAGTTGACCAAATGAAGTAGTTCTAAGTTCTATCTCTATGTTTTGTTTCCTCTTGAAATACCCCATGCAGACTGGCGAAAAACACTTTCGTTTGAAATGGATTGCAAAGCTACCAAAAAACTACTAGTTTGCTGAAATCTCAGGAAACATTTTTCACCAAATCTGGATGATACTTGGTGGTAATGATCAGTTCACTAATCCCACTTGGCTGCCCAATTTTTATTCTTCTAGGTTGAAGCATTCGTTTCCAGTAACAGTTTGAATTTTTAGGTTTCACTCTGTTTTCTCCTACATAGATAGCTGTGTTTGGAATTCTAAATCAAACACGGTTTGTGCTAGCTCCTTGAAACTTGACACACTACAGAGATTCTAAGTTCTTTCTCTATGGTTTGTTTCCTCTTGAAGTAGCCCATGCAGAGACTTACAAAAAACACTTTCGTTTGAAAGGGGTTGCCAAGCTTCCAAAAAACTACTAGTTTGCTGAAATCTCAGCAAACATTTTTTCACCAAAACTGGATGATACTTGGTGGTAATGATCAGTTCACTAATCCCTCTTGGCTGCCCAATTTTCACTCTTCTAGGTTCAAGCGTTCGTTTCCAGTAACACTTTGAATTTTTAGGTTTCACTCTGTTTTCTGCTATATAGATAGATGTATTTGAAACTCTAAATCAAATATTATTTGTGGTAGCTCCTTGAAACTTGAGCAAATGAAGTAGTTCTAAGTTCTATCTCTATGGTTTGTTTCCTCTTGTACTGCCCCATGCAGAGACTGGTGAAAAACACTTTCGTTTGAAAGGGGTTGCCAAGCTTCCAAAAAACTACTAGTTTCCTGAAATCTCAGCAAACATTTTTTCACCAAATCTGGATGATACTTGGTGGTAATGATCACTTCACTAAGCCCACTTGGCTGCCCAATTTTTATTCTCCTATGTTGAAGCATTCGTTTCCAGTAACAGTTTGAATTTTTAGGTTTCACTCTGTTTTCTCCTACATAGATAGCTGTGTTTGAAATTCTAAATCAAACACGGTTTGTGCTAGCTCCTTGAAACTTGACCAAATGAAGTAGTTCTAAGTTCTATCTCTATGGTTTGTTTACTCTTGAAGTACCCCATGCAGAGACTGGAGAAAAACACTTTCGTTTTAAAGGGGTTGCCAAGCTTCCAAAAAACTACTAGTTTGCTGAAATCTCAGCAAACATTTTTTCACCAAATCTTGATGATACTTGGTGGTAATGATCAGTTCACTAATCCCTCTTGGCAGCCCAATTCTCACTCTTCTAAGTTCAAGCGTTCGTTTCCAGTAACACTTTGAATTTTTACGTTTCACTCTGTTTTCTGCTATATAGATAGATGTTTTTGAAACTCTAAATCAAACACGGTTTGTGCTAGCTCCTTGAAACTTGACACACTACAGGGATTCTAAGTTCTTTCTCTATGGTTTGTTTCCTCTTGAAGTACCCCATGCAGAGACTGGTGAAAAACACTTTCGTTTGAAAGGGGTTGCCAAGCTTCCAAAAAACTACTAGTTTTCTGAAATCTCAGCAAATATTTTTTCACCAAATCTGGATGATACTTGGTGGTAATGATCAGTTCACTAATCCCACTTAGCTGCCCAATTTTTATTCTTCTAGGTTGAAGCATTCGTTTCCAGTAACAGTTTGAATTTTTAGGTTTCACTCTGTTTTCTCCTACATAGATAGCTGTGTTTGGAATTCTAAATCAAACACGGTTTGTGCTAGCTCCTTGAAACTTGACCAAATGAAGTAGTTCTAAGTTCTATCTCTATGGTTTGTTTCCTCTTGAAGTACCCCATGCAGAGACTGGCGAAAAACACTTTCGTTTGAAAGGGGTTGCCAAGCTTCCAAAAAACTACTAGTTTGCTGAAATCTCAGCAAATATTTTTTCACCAAATCTGGATGATACTTGGTGGTAATGATCAGTTCACTAAGCCCACTTGGCTGCCCAATTTTTATTCTTCTAGGTTGAAGCATTCGTTTCCAGAAACAGTTTGAATTTTTAGGTTTCACTCTGATTCTCCTACATGCATAGCTGTGTTTGTAATTCTAAATCAAACACGGTTTGTGCTAGCTCCTTGAAACTTGACCAAATAAAGTAGTTCTAAGATCTATTTCTATGGTTTGTTTTCTCTTGCAGTACCCCATGCAGAGACTGGCGAAAAACACTTTCGTTTGAAAGGGGTTGCCAAGCTTCCAAAAAACTACTAGTTTGCTGAAATCTCAGCAAATATTTTTTCACCAATTCTTGATGATACTTGGTGGTAATGATCAGTTCACTAATCCCTCTTGGCTGCCCAATTTTCACTCTTCTAGGTTCAAGCGTTCGTTTCCAGTAACACTTTGAATTTTTAGGTTTCACTCTGTTTTCTGCTATATAGATAGATGTATTTGAAACACTAAATCAAATATGGTTTGTGAGAGCTCCTTGAAACTTGAGCTAATGAAGTAGTTCTAAGTTCTATCTCTATGGTTTGTTTCCTCTTGTACTGCCCCATGCAGAGACTGGTGAAAAACACTTTCGTTTGAAAGGGGTTGCCAAGCTTCTAAAAAACAACTAGTTTGCTGAAATCTCAGCAAACATTTTTTTACCAAATCTTGATGATACTTGGTGGTAATGATCAGTTCACTAATCCCTCTTGGCTGCCCAATTTTCACTCTTCTCGGTTCAAGCGTTCGTTTCCAGTAACACTTTGAATTTTTAGGTTTCACTCTGTTTTCTGCTATATAGATAGATGTATTTGAAAATCTAAGTCAAACAAGGTTTGTGCTAGCTCCTTGAAACTTGACCAAATGAAGTAGTTCTAAGTTCTATCTCTATGGTTTGTTTCCTCTTGAAGTACCCCATGCAGAGACTGGCGAAAAACACTTTCGTTTGAAAGAGGTTGCCAAGCTTCCAAAAAACTACTAGTTTGCTGAAATCTCAGAAAACTTTTTTTCACCAAATCTGGATGATACTTGGTGGTAATGATCAGTTCACTAATCCCACTTAGCTGCCCAATATTTATTCTTCCAAGTTGAAGCATTCGTTTCCAGTAACAGTTTGAATTTTTAGGTTTCACTCTGTGTTCTCCTACATAGATAGCTGTGTTTGGAATTCTAAATCAAACAGGGTTTGTGCTAGCTCTTTGAAACTTGAAACACTACAGAGATTCTATGTTTTTTCTGTATGGTTTGTTTCCTCTTGAAGTACCCCATGCAGAGACTGGCGAAAAACACTTTCGTTTGAAAGGGGTTGCCAAGCTTCCAAAAATCTACTAGTTTGCTGAAATCTCAGCAAACATTTTTTCACCAAATCTGGATGATACTTGGTGGTAATGATCAGTTCACTAATCCCTCTTGGCTGCCCAATTTTTATTCTTCTAGGTTGAAGCATTCATTTCCAGTAACAGTTTGAATTTTTAGGTTTCACTCTGTTTTCTCCTACATAGTTAGCTGTGTTTGGAATTCTAAATCAAACACGGTTTGTGCTAGCTCCTTGAAACTTGACCAAATGAAGTAGTTCTAAGTTCTATCTCTATGGTTTGTTTCCTCTTGAAGTACCCCATGCAGAGACTGGCGAAAAACACTTTCGTTTGAAAGAGGTTGCCAAGCTTCTAAAAAACAACTAGTTTGCTGAAATCTCAGCAAACATTTTTTCACCAAATCTTGATGATACTTGGTGGTAATGATCAGTTCACTAATCCCTCTTGGCTGCCCAATTTTCACTCTTCTCGGTTCAAGCGTTCGTTTCCAGTAACACTTTGAATTTTTAGGTTTCACTCTGTTTTCTGCTATATAGATAGATATATTTGAAAATCTAAGTCAAACAAGGTTTGTGCTAGCTCCTTGAAACTTGACCAAATGAAGTAGTTCTAAGTTCTATCTCTATGTTTTGTTTCCTCTTGAAATACCCCATGCAGACTGGCGAAAAACACTTTCGTTTGAAATGGATTGCAAAGCTACCAAAAAACTACTAGTTTGCTGAAATCTCAGGAAACATTTTTCAGCAAATCTGGATGATACTTGGTGGTAATGATCAGTTCACTAATCCCACTTGGCTGCCCAATTTTTATTCTTCTAGGTTGAAGCATTCGTTTCCAGTAACAGTTTGAATTTTTAGGTTTCACTCTGTTTTCTCCTACATAGATAGCTGTGTTTGGAATTCTAAATCAAACACGGTTTGTGCTAGCTCCTTGAAACTTGACACACTACAGAGATTCTAAGTTCTTTCTCTATGGTTTGTTTAATCTTGAAGTAGCCCATGCAGAGACTGACAAAAAACACTTTCGTTTGAAAGGGGTTGCCAAGCTTCCAAAAAACTACTAGTTTGCTGAAATCTCAGCAAACATTTTTTCACCAAAACTGGATGATACTTGGTGGTAATGATCAGTTCACTAATCCCTCTTGGCTGCCCAATTTTCACTCTTCTAGGTTCAAGCGTTCGTTTCCAGTAACACTTTGAATTTTTAGGTTTCACTCTGTTTTCTGCTATATAGATAGATGTATTTGAAACTCTAAATCAAATATTATTTGTGCTAGCTCCTTGAAACTTGAGCAAATGAAGTAGTTCTAAGTTCTATCTCTATGGTTTGTTTCCTCTTGTACTGCCCCATGCAGAGACTGGTGAAAAACACTTTCGTTTGAAAGGGGTTGCCAAGCTTCCAAAAAACTACTAGTTTCCTGAAATCTCAGCAAACATTTTTTCACCAAATCTGGATGATACTTTGTGGTAATGATCAGTTCACTAAGCCCACTTGGCTGCCCAATTTTTATTCTCCTAGGTTGAAGCATTCGTTTCCAGTAACAGTTTGAATTTTTAGGTTTCACTCTGTTTTCTCCTACATAGATAGCTGTGTTTGGAATTCTAAATCAAACACGGTTTGTGCTAGCTCCTTGAAACTTGACCAAATGAAGTAGTTCTAAGTTCTATCTCTATGGTTTGTTTCCTCTTGAAGTACCCCATGCAGAGACTGGCGAAAAACACTTTCGTTTGAAAGAGGTTGCCAAGCTTCCAAAAAACTACTAGTTTGCTGAAATCTCAGAAAACTTTTTTTCACCAAATCTGGATGATACTTGGTGGTAATGATCAGTTCACTAATCCCACTTAGCTGCCCAATATTTATTCTTCTAAGTTGAAGCATTCGTTTCCAGTAACAGTTTGAATTTTTAGGTTTCACTCTGTGTTCTCCTACATAGATAGCTGTGTTTGGAATTCTAAATCAAACCGGGTTTGTGCTAGCTCTTTGAAACTTGAAACACTACAGAGATTCTATGTTTTTTCTGTATGGTTTGTTTCCTCTTGAAGTACCCCATGCAGAGACTGGCGAAAAACACTTTCGTTTGAAAGGGTTGCCAAGCTTCCAAAAATCTACTAGTTTGCTGAAATCTCAGCAAACATTTTTTCACCAAATCTGGATGATACTTGGTGGTAATGATCAGTTCACTAAGCCCACGTGGCTGCCAAATTTTATTCTTCTAGGTTGAAGCATTCGTTTCCAGTAACAGTTTGAATTTTTAGGTTTCACTCTGTTTTCTCCTACATAGATAGCTGTGTTTGGAATTCTAAATCAAACACGGTTTGTGCTAGCTCCTTGAAACTTGACACACTACAGAGATTCTAAGTTCTTTCTCTATGGTTTGTTTCCTCTTGAAGTAGCCCATGCAGAGACTGACAAAAAACACTTTCGTTTGAAAGGGGTTGCCAAGCTTCCAAAAAACTACTAGTTTGCTGAAATCTCAGCAAACATTTTTTCACCAAATCTGGATGATACTTGGTGGTAATGATCAGTTCACTAATCCCACTTAGCTGCCCAATTGTTATTCTTCTAGGTTGAAGCATTCGTTTCCAGTAACAGTTTGAATTTTTAGGTTTCACTCTGTTTTCTCCTACATAGATAGCTGTGTTTGGAATTCTAAATCAAACACGGTTTGTGCTAGCTCCTTGAAACTTGACCAAATGAAGTAGTTCTAAGTTCTATCTCTTTGGTTTGTTTCCTCTTGAAGTACCCCATGCAGAGACTGGAGAAAAACACTTTCGTTTGAAAGGGGTTGCCAAGCTTCCAAAAAACTACTAGTTTGCTGAAATCTCAGCAAACATTTTTTCACCAAATCTGGATGATACTTGGTGGTAATGATCAGTTCACTAAGCCCACTTGGCTGCCCAATTTTTATTCTTCTAGGTTGAAGCATTCGTTTCCAGTAACAGTTTGAATTTTTAGGTTTCACTCTGTTTTCTCCTACATAGTTAGCTGTGTTTGGAATTCTAAATCAAACACGGTTTGTGCTAGCTCCTTGAAACTTGACCAAATGAAGTAGTTCTAAGTTCTATCTCTATGGTTTGTTTCCTCTTGAAGTACCCCATGCAGAGACTGGCGAAAAACACTTTCGTTTGAAAGAGGTTGCCAAGCTTCTAAAAAACAACTAGTTTGCTGAAATCTCAGCAAACATTTTTTTACCAAATCTTGATGATACTTGGTGGTAATGATCAGTTCACTAATCCCTCTTGGCTGCCCAATTTTCACTCTTCTCGGTTCAAGCGTTCGTTTCCAGTAACACTTTGAATTTTTAGGTTTCACTCTGTTTTCTGCTATATAGATAGATGTATTTGAAAATCTAAGTCAAACAAGGTTTGTGCTAGCTCCTTGAAAGTTGACCAAATGAAGTAGTTCTAAGTTCTATCTCTATGTTTTGTTTCCTCTTGAAATACCCCATGCAGACTGGCGAAAAACACTTTCGTTTGAAATGGATTGCAAAGCTACCAAAAAACTACTAGTTTGATGAAATCTCAGGAAACATTTTTCACCAAATCTGGATGATACTTGGTGGTAATGATCAGTTCACTAATCCCACTTGGCTGCCCAATTTTTATTCTTCTAGGTTGAAGCATTCGTTTCCAGTAACAGTTTGAATTTTTAGGTTTCACTCTGTTTTCTCCTACATAGATAGCTGTGTTTGGAATTCTAAATCAAACACGGTTTGTGCTAGCTCCTTGAAACTTGACACACTACAGAGATTCTAAGTTCTTTCTCTATGGTTTGTTTCCTCTTGAAGTAGCCCATGCAGAGACTGACAAAAAACACTTTCGTTTGAAAGGGGTTGCCAAGCTTCCAAAAAACTACTAGTTTGCTGAAATCTCAGCAAACATTTTTTCACCAAAACTGGATGATACTTGGTGGTAATGATCAGTTCACTAATCCCTCTTGGCTGCCCAATTTTCACTCTTCTAGGTTCAAGCGTTCGTTTGAAGTAACACTTTGAATTTTTAGGTTTCACTCTGTTTTCTGCTATATAGATAGATGTATTTGAAACTCTAAATCAAATATTATTTGTGCTAGCTCCTTGAAACTTGAGCAAATGAAGTAGTTCTAAGTTCTATCTCTATGGTTTGTTTCCTCTTGTACTGCCCCATGCAGAGACTGGTGAAAAACACTTTCGTTTGAAAGGGGTTGCCAAGCTTCCAAAAAACTACTAGTTTCCTGAAATCTCAGCAAACATTTTTTCACCAAATCTGGATGATACTTGGTGGTAATGATCAGTTCACTAAGCCCACTTGGCTGCCCAATTTTTATTCTCCTATGTTGAAGCATTCGTTTCCAGTAACAGTTTGAATTTTTAGGTTTCACTCTGTTTTCTCCTACATAGATAGCTGTGTTTGAAATTCTAAATCAAACACGGTTTGTGCTAGCTCCTTGAAACTTGACCAAATGAAGTAGTTCTAAGTTCTATCTCTATGGTTTGTTTACTCTTGAAGTACCCCATGCAGAGACTGGAGAAAAACACTTTCGTTTTAAAGGGGTTGCCAAGCTTCCAAAAAACTACTTGTTTGCTGAAATCTCAGCAAACATTTTTTCACCAAATCTTGATGATACTTGGTGGTAATGATCAGTTCACTAATCCCACTTGGCAGCCCAATTCTCACTCTTCTAAGTTCAAGCGTTCGTTTCCAGTAACACTTTGAATTTTTACGTTTCACTCTGTTTTCTGCTATATAGATAGATGTTTTTTAAACTCTAAATCAAACACGGTTTGTGCTAGCTCCTTGAAACTTGACACACTACAGGGATTCTAAGTTCTTTCTCTATGGTTTGTTTCCTCTTGAAGTACCCCATGCAGAGACTGGCGAAAAACACTTTCGTTTGAAAGGGGTTGCCAAGCTTCCAAAAAACTACTAGTTTGCTGAAATCTCAGCAAATATTTTTTCACCAAATCTGGATGATACTTGGTGGTAATGATCAGTTCACTAATCCCACTTAGCTGCCCAATATTTATTCTTCCAAGTTGAAGCATTCGTTTCCAGTAACAGTTTGAATTTTTAGGTTTCACTCTGTGTTCTCCTACATAGATAGCTGTGTTTGGAATTCTAAATCAAACAGGGTTTGTGCTAGCTCTTTGAAACTTGAAACACTACAGAGATTCTATGTTTTTTCTGTATGGTTTGTTTCCTCTTGAAGTACCCCATGCAGAGACTGGCGAAAAACACTTTCGTTTGAAAGGGGTTGCCAAGCTTCCAAAAATCTACTAGTTTGCTGAAATCTCAGCAAACATTTTTTCACCAAATCTGGATGATACTTGGTGGTAATGATCAGTTCACTAATCCCTCTTGGCTGCCCAATTTTTATTCTTCTAGGTTGAAGCATTCATTTCCAGTAACAGTTTGAATTTTTAGGTTTCACTCTGTTTTCTCCTACATAGTTAGCTGTGTTTGGAGTTCTAAATCAAACACGGTTTGTGCTAGCTCCTTGAAACTTGACCAAATGAAGTAGTTCTAAGTTCTATCTCTATGGTTTGTTTCCTCTTGAAGTACCCCATGCAGAGACTGGCGAAAAACACTTTCGTTTGAAAGAGGTTGCCAAGCTTCTAAAAAACAACTAGTTTGCTGAAATCTCAGCAAACATTTTTTCACCAAATCTTGATGATACTTGGTGGTAATGATCAGTTCACTAATCCCTCTTGGCTGCCCAATTTTCACTCTTCTCGGTTCAAGCGTTCGTTTCCAGTAACACTTTGAATTTTTAGGTTTCACTCTGTTTTCTGCTATATAGATAGATGTATTTGAAAATCTAAGTCAAACAAGGTTTGTGCTAGCTCCTTGAAACTTGACCAAATGAAGTAGTTCTACGTTCTATCTCTATGTTTTGTTTCCTCTTGAAATACCCCATGCAGACTGGCGAAAAACACTTTCGTTTGAAATGGATTGCAAAGCTACCAAAAAACTACTAGTTTGCTGAAATCTCAGGAAACATTTTTCAGCAAATCTGGATGATACTTGGTGGTAATGATCAGTTCACTAATCCCACTTGGCTGCCCAATTTTTATTCTTCTAGGTTGAAGCATTCGTTTCCAGTAACAGTTTGAATTTTTAGGTTTCACTCTGTTTTCTCCTACATAGATAGCTGTGTTTGGAATTCTAAATCAAACACGGTTTGTGCTAGCTCCTTGAAACTTGACACACTACAGAGATTCTAAGTTCTTTCTCTATGGTTTGTTTCCTCTTGAAGTAGCCCATGCAGAGACTGACAAAAAACACTTTCGTTTGAAAGGGGTTGCCAAGCTTCCAAAAAACTACTAGTTTGCTGAAATATCAGCAAACATTTTTTCACCAAAACTGGATGATACTTGGTGGTAATGATCAGTTCACTAATCCCTCTTGGCTGCCCAATTTTCACTCTTCTAGGTTCAAGCGTTCGTTTCCAGTAACACTTTGAATTTTTAGGTTTCACTCTGTTTTCTGCTATATAGATAGATGTATTTGAAACTCTAAATCAAATATTATTTGTGCTAGCTCCTTGAAACTTGAGCAAATGAAGTAGTTCTAAGTTCTATCTCTATGGTTTGTTTCCTCTTGTACTGCCCCATGCAGAGACTGGTGAAAAACACTTTCGTTTGAAAGGGGTTGCCAAGCTTCCAAAAAACTACTAGTTTCCTGAAATCTCAGCAAACATTTTTTCACCAAATCTGGATGATACTTTGTGGTAATGATCAGTTCACTAAGCCCACTTGGCTGCCCAATTTTTATTCTCCTAGGTTGAAGCATTCGTTTCCAGTAACAGTTTGAATTTTTAGGTTTCACTCTGTTTTCTCCTACATAGATAGCTGTGTTTGGAATTCTAAATCAAACACGGTTTGTGCTAGCTCCTTGAAACTTGACCAAATGAAGTAGTTCTAAGTTCTATCTCTATGGTTTGTTTCCTCTTGAAGTACCCCATGCAGAGACTGGCGAAAAACACTTTCGTTTGAAAGAGGTTGCCAAGCTTCCAAAAAACTACTAGTTTGCTGAAATCTCAGAAAACTTTTTTTCACCAAATCTGGATGATACTTGGTGGTAATGATCAGTTCACTAATCCCACTTAGCTGCCCAATATTTATTCTTCTAAGTTGAAGCATTCGTTTCCAGTAACAGTTTGAATTTTTAGGTTTCACTCTGTGTTCTCCTACATAGATAGCTGTGTTTGGAATTCTAAATCAAACCGGGTTTGTGCTAGCTCTTTGAAACTTGAAACACTACAGAGATTCTATGTTTTTTCTGTATGGTTTGTTTCCTCTTGAAGTACCCCATGCAGAGACTGGCGAAAAACACTTTCGTTTGAAAGGGTTGCCAAGCTTCCAAAAATCTACTAGTTTGCTGAAATCTCAGCAAACATTTTTTCACCAAATCTGGATGATACTTGGTGGTAATGATCAGTTCACTAAGCCCACGTGGCTGCCAAATTTTATTCTTCTAGGTTGAAGCATTCGTTTCCAGTAACAGTTTGAATTTTTAGGTTTCACTCTGTTTTCTCCTACATAGATAGCTGTGTTTGGAATTCTAAATCAAACACGGTTTGTGCTAGCTCCTTGAAACTTGACACACTACAGAGATTCTAAGTTCTTTCTCTATGGTTTGTTTCCTCTTGAAGTAGCCCATGCAGAGACTGACAAAAAACACTTTCGTTTGAAAGGGGTTGCCAAGCTTCCAAAAAACTACTAGTTTGCTGAAATCTCAGCAAACATTTTTTCACCAAATCTGGATGATACTTGGTGGTAATGATCAGTTCACTAATCCCACTTAGCTGCCCAATTGTTATTCTTCTAGGTTGAAGCATTCGTTTCCAGTAACAGTTTGAATTTTTAGGTTTCACTCTGTTTTCTCCTACATAGATAGCTGTGTTTGGAATTCTAAATCAAACACGGTTTGTGCTAGCTCCTTGAAACTTGACCAAATGAAGTAGTTCTAAGTTCTATCTCTTTGGTTTGTTTCCTCTTGAAGTACCCCATGCAGAGACTGGAGAAAAACACTTTCGTTTGAAAGGGGTTGCCAAGCTTCCAAAAAACTACTAGTTTGCTGAAATCTCAGCAAACATTTTTTCACCAAATCTGGATGATACTTGGTGGTAATGATCAGTTCACTAAGCCCACTTGGCTGCCCAATTTTTATTCTTCTAGGTTGAAGCATTCGTTTCCAGTAACAGTTTGAATTTTTAGGTTTCACTCTGTTTTCTCCTACATAGTTAGCTGTGTTTGGAATTCTAAATCAAACACGGTTTGTGCTAGCTCCTTGAAACTTGACCAAATGAAGTAGTTCTAAGTTCTATCTCTATGGTTTGTTTCCTCTTGAAGTACCCCATGCAGAGACTGGCGAAAAACACTTTCGTTTGAAAGAGGTTGCCAAGCTTCTAAAAAACAACTAGTTTGCTGAAATCTCAGCAAACATTTTTTTACCAAATCTTGATGATACTTGGTGGTAATGATCAGTTCACTAATCCCTCTTGGCTGCCCAATTTTCACTCTTCTCGGTTCAAGCGTTCGTTTCCAGTAACACTTTGAATTTTTAGGTTTCACTCTGTTTTCTGCTATATAGATAGATGTATTTGAAAATCTAAGTCAAACAAGGTTTGTGCTAGCTCCTTGAAAGTTGACCAAATGAAGTAGTTCTAAGTTCTATCTCTATGTTTTGTTTCCTCTTGAAATACCCCATGCAGACTGGCGAAAAACACTTTCGTTTGAAATGGATTGCAAAGCTACCAAAAAACTACTAGTTTGCTGAAATCTCAGGAAACATTTTTCACCAAATCTGGATGATACTTGGTGGTAATGATCAGTTCACTAATCCCACTTGGCTGCCCAATTTTTATTCTTCTAGGTTGAAGCATTCGTTTCCAGTAACAGTTTGAATTTTTAGGTTTCACTCTGTTTTCTCCTACATAGATAGCTGTGTTTGGAATTCTAAATCAAACACGGTTTGTGCTAGCTCCTTGAAACTTGACACACTACAGAGATTCTAAGTTCTTTCTCTATGGTTTGTTTCCTCTTGAAGTAGCCCATGCAGAGACTGACAAAAAACACTTTCGTTTGAAAGGGGTTGCCAAGCTTCCAAAAAACTACTAGTTTGCTGAAATCTCAGCAAACATTTTTTCACCAAAACTGGATGATACTTGGTGGTAATGATCAGTTCACTAATCCCTCTTGGCTGCCCAATTTTCACTCTTCTAGGTTCAAGCGTTCGTTTGAAGTAACACTTTGAATTTTTAGGTTTCACTCTGTTTTCTGCTATATAGATAGATGTATTTGAAACTCTAAATCAAATATTATTTGTGCTAGCTCCTTGAAACTTGAGCAAATGAAGTAGTTCTAAGTTCTATCTCTATGGTTTGTTTCCTCTTGTACTGCCCCATGCAGAGACTGGTGAAAAACACTTTCGTTTGAAAGGGGTTGCCAAGCTTCCAAAAAACTACTAGTTTCCTGAAATCTCAGCAAACATTTTTTCACCAAATCTGGATGATACTTGGTGGTAATGATCAGTTCACTAAGCCCACTTGGCTGCCCAATTTTTATTCTCCTATGTTGAAGCATTCGTTTCCAGTAACAGTTTGAATTTTTAGGTTTCACTCTGTTTTCTCCTACATAGATAGCTGTGTTTGAAATTCTAAATCAAACACGGTTTGTGCTAGCTCCTTGAAACTTGACCAAATGAAGTAGTTCTAAGTTCTATCTCTATGGTTTGTTTACTCTTGAAGTACCCCATGCAGAGACTGGAGAAAAACACTTTCGTTTTAAAGGGGTTGCCAAGCTTCCAAAAAACTACTAGTTTGCTGAAATCTCAGCAAACATTTTTTCACCAAATCTTGATGATACTTGGTGGTAATGATCAGTTCACTAATCCCACTTGGCAGCCCAATTCTCACTCTTCTAAGTTCAAGCGTTCGTTTCCAGTAACACTTTGAATTTTTACGTTTCACTCTGTTTTCTGCTATATAGATAGATGTTTTTGAAACTCTAAATCAAACTCGGTTTGTGCTAGCTCCTTGAAACTTGACACACTACAGGGATTCTAAGTTCTTTCTCTATGGTTTGTTTCCTCTTGAAGTACCCCATGCAGAGACTGGCGAAAAACACGTTCGTTTGAAAGGGGTTGCCAAGCTTCCAAAAAACTACTAGTTTGCTGAAATCTCAGCAAATATTTTTTCACCAAATCTGGATGATACTTGGTGGTAATGATCAGTTCACTAATCCCACTTAGCTGCCCAATTTTTATTCTTCTAGGTTGAAGCATTCGTTTCCAGTAACAGTTTGAATTTTTAGGTTTCACTCTGTTTTCTCCTACATAGATAGCTGTGTTTGGAATTCTAAATCAAACACGGTTTGTGCTAGCTCCTTGAAACTTGACCAAATGAAGTAGTTCTAAGTTCTATCTCTATGGTTTGTTTCCTCTTGAAGTACCCCATGCAGAGACTGGCGAAAAACACTTTCGTTTGAAAGGGGTTGCCAAGCTTCCAAAAAACTACTAGTTTGCTGAAATCTCAGCAAATATTTTTTCACCAAACCTGGATGATACTTGGTGGTAATGATCAGTTCACTAAGCCCACTTGGCTGCCCAATTTTTATTCTTCTAGGTTGAAGCATTCGTTTCCAGAAACAGTTTGAATTTTTAGGTTTCACTCTGATTCTCCTACATACATAGCTGTGTTTGTAATTCTAAATCAAACACGGTTTGTGCTAGCTCCTTGAAACTTGACCAAATAAAGTAGTTCTAAGATCTATTTCTATGGTTTGTTTTCTCTTGCAGTACCCCATGCAGAGACTGGCGAAAAACACTTTCGTTTGAAAGGGGTTGCCAAGCTTCCAAAAAACTACTAGTTTGCTGAAATCTCAGCAAATATTTTTTCACCAATTCTTGATGATACTTGGTGGTAATGATCAGTTCACTAATCCCACTTGGCTGCCCAATTTTTATTCTTCTAGGTTGAAGCATTCGTTTCCAGTAACAGTTTGAATTTTTAGGTTTCACTCTGTTTTCTCCTACATAGATAGCTGTGTTTGGAATTCTAAATCAAACACGGTTTGTGCTAGCTCCTTGAAACTTGACACACTACAGAGATTCTAAGTTCTTTCTCTATGGTTTGTTTCCTCTTGAAGTAGCCCATGCAGAGACTGACAAAAAACACTTTCGTTTGAAAGGGGTTGCCAAGCTTCCAAAAAACTACTAGTTTGCTGAAATATCAGCAAACATTTTTTCACCAAAACTGGATGATACTTGGTGGTAATGATCAGTTCACTAATCCCTCTTGGCTGCCCAATTTTCACTCTTCTAGGTTCAAGCGTTCGTTTGAAGTAACACTTTGAATTTTTAGGTTTCACTCTGTTTTCTGCTATATAGATAGATGTATTTGAAACACTAAATCAAATATGGTTTGTGAGAGCTCCTTGAAACTTGAGCTAATGAAGTAGTTCTAAGTTCTATCTCTATGGTTTGTTTCCTCTTGTACTGCCCCATGCAGAGACTGGTGAAAAACACTTTCGTTTGAAAGGGGTTGCCAAGCTTCCAAAAAACTACTAGTTTCCTGAAATCTCAGCAAACATTTTTTCACCAAATCTGGATGATACTTGGTGGTAATTATCAGTTCACTAAGCCCACTTGGCTGCCCAATTTTTATTCTCCTAGGTTGAAGCATTCGTTTCCAGTAACAGTTTGAATTTTTAGGTTTCACTCTGTTTTCTCCTACATAGATAGCTGTGTTTGGAATTCTAAATCAAACACGGTTTGTGCTAGCTCCTTGAAACTTGACCAAATGAAGTAGTTCTAAGTTCTATCTCCTATGGTTTGTTTCCTCTTGAAGTACCCCATGCAGAGACTGGCAAAAAACACTTTCGTTTGAAAGGGTTTGCCAAGTTTCCAAAAAACTACTAGTTTGCTGAAATCTCAGCAAACATTTTTCACCAAATCTGGATGATACTTGGTGGTAATGATCAGTTCACAAATCCCACTTGGCTGCCCAATATTTATTCTTCTAGGTTGAAGCATTCGTTTCCAGTAACAGTTTGAATTTTTAGGTTTCACTCTGTTTTCTCCTACATAGATAGCTGTGTTTGGAATTCTAAATCAAACAGGGTTTGTGCTAGCTCCTTGAAACTTGACACACTACAGAGATTCTATGTTCTTTCTGTATGGTTTGTTTCCTCTTGAAGTACCCCATGCAGAGACTGGCGAAAAACACTTTCGTTGGAAAGGGGTTGCCAAGCTTCCAAAAATCTACTAGTTTGCTGAAATCTCAGCAAACATTTTTTCACCAAATCTGGATGATACTTGGTGGTAATGATCAGTTCACTAAGCCCACGTGGCTGCCCAATTTTTATTCTTCTAGGTTGAAGCATTCGTTTCCAGTAACAGTTTGAATTTTTAGGTTTCACTCTGTTTTCTCCTACATAGATAGCTGTGTTTGGAATTCTAAATCAAACACGGTTTGTGCTAGCTCCTTGAAACTTGACCAAATGAAGTAGTTCTAAGTTCTATCTCTTTGGTTTGTTTACTCTTGAAGTACCCCATGTAGAGACTGGAGAAAAACACTTTCGTTTTAAACGGGTTGCCAAGCTTCCAAAAAATTACTAGTTTGCTGAAATCTCAGCAAACATTTTTTCACCAAATCTTGATGATACTTGGTGGTAATGATCAGTTCACTAATCCCACTTAGCAGCCCAATTCTCACTCTTCTAAGTTCAAGCATTCGTTTCCAGTAACACTTTGAATTTTTACGTTTCACTCTGTTTTCTGCTATATAGATAGATGTTTTTGAAACTCTAAATCAAACACGGTTTGTGCTAGCTCCTTGAAACTTGACACACTACAGGGATTCTAAGTTCTTTCTCTATGGTTTGTTTCCTCTTGAAGTACCCCATGCAGAGACTGGTGAAAAACACTTACGTTTGAAAGGGGTTGCCAAGCTTCCAAAAAACTACTAGTTTGCTGAAATCTCAGCAAACATTTTTTCACCAAATCTGGATGATACTTGGTGGTAATGATCAGTTCACAAATCCCACTTAGCTGCCCAATTGTTATTCTTCTAGGTTGAAGCATTCGTTTCCAGTAACAGTTTGAATTTTTAGGTTTCACTCTGTTTTCTCCTACATAGATAGCTGTGTTTGGAATTCTAAATCAAACACGGTTTGTGCTAGCTCCTTGAAACTTGACCAAATGAAGTAGTTCTAAGTTCTATCTCTATGGTTTGTTTCCTCTTGAAGTACCCCATGCAGAGACTGGCGAAAAACACTTTCGTTTGAAAGAGGTTGCCAAGCTTCTAAAAAACAACTAGTTTGCTGAAATCTCAGCAAACATTTTTTTACCAAATCTTGATGATACTTGGTGGTAATGATCAGTTCACTAATCCCTCTTGGCTGCCCAATTTTCACTCTTCTCGGTTCAAGCGTTCGTTTCCAGTAACACTTTGAATTTTTAGGTTTCACTCTGTTTTCTGCTATATAGATAGATGTATTTGAAAATCTAAGTCAAACAAGGTTTGTGCTAGCTCCTTGAAAGTTGACCAAATGAAGTAGTTCTAAGTTCTATCTCTATGTTTTGTTTCCTCTTGAAATACCCCATGCAGACTGGCGAAAAACACTTTCGTTTGAAATGGATTGCAAAGCTACCAAAAAACTACTAGTTTGCTGAAATCTCAGGAAACATTTTTCACCAAATCTGGATGATACTTGGTGGTAATGATCAGTTCACTAATCCCACTTGGCTGCCCAATTTTTATTCTTCTAGGTTGAAGCATTCGTTTCCAGTAACAGTTTGAATTTTTAGGTTTCACTCTGTTTTCTCCTACATAGATAGCTCTGTTTGGAATTCTAAATCAAACACGGTTTGTGCTAGCTCCTTGAAACTTGACACACTACAGAGATTCTAAGTTCTTTCTCTATGGTTTGTTTCCTCTTGAAGTAGCCCATGCAGAGACTGACAAAAAACACTTTCGTTTGAAAGGGGTTGCCAAGCTTCCAAAAAACTACTAGTTTCCTGAAATCTCAGCAAACATTTTTTCACCAAATCAGGATGATACTTGGTGGTAATGATCAGTTCACTAAGCCCACTTGGCTGCCCAATTTTTATTCTCCTATGTTGAAGCATTCGTTTAGAGTAACAGTTTGAATTTTTAGGTTTCACTCTGTTTTCTCCTACATAGATAGCTGTGTTTGAAATTCTAAATCAAACACGGTTTGTGCTAGCTCCTTGAAACTTGACCAAATGAAGTAGTTCTAAGTTCTATCTCTATGGTTTGTTTACTCTTGAAGTACCCCATGCAGAGACTGGAGAAAAACACTTTCGTTTTAAAGGGGTTGCCAAGCTTCCAAAAAACTACTAGTTTGCTGAAATCTCAGCAAACATTTTTTCACCAAATCTTGATGATACTTGGTGGTAATGATCAGTTCACTAATCCCACTTGGCAGCCCAATTCTCACTCTTCTAAGTTCAAGCGTTCGTTTCCAGTAACACTTTGAATTTTTACGTTTCACTCTGTTTTCTGCTATATAGATAGATGTTTTTGAAACTCTAAATCAAACACGGTTTGTGCTAGCTCCTTGAAACTTGACACACTACAGGGATTCTAAGTTCTTTCTCTATGGTTTGTTTCCTCTTGAAGTACCCCATGCAGAGACTGGTGAAAAACACTTTCGTTTGAAAGGGGTTGCCAAGCTTCCAAAAAACTACTAGTTTGCTGAAATCTCAGCAAATATTTTTTCACCAAATCTGGATGATACTTGGTGGTAATGATCAGTTCACTAATCCCACTTAGCTGCCCAATTTTTATTCTTCTAGGTTGAAGCATTCGTTTCCAGTAACAGTTTGAATTTTTAGGTTTCACTCTGTTTTCTCCTACATAGATAGCTGTGTTTGGAATTCTAAATCAAACACGGTTTGTGCTAGCTCCTTGAAACTTGACCAAATGAAGTAGTTCTAAGTTCTATCTCTATGGTTTGTTTCCTCTTGAAGTACCCCATGCAGAGACTGGCGAAAAACACTTTCGTTTGAAAGGGGTTGCCAAGCTTCCAAAAAACTACTAGTTTGCTGAAATCTCAGCAAATATTTTTTTCACCAAATCTGGATGATACTTGGTGGTAATGATCAGTTCACTAAGCCCACTTGGCTGCCCAATTTTTATTCTTCTAGGTTGAAGCATTCGTTTCCAGAAACAGTTTGAATTTTTAGGTTTCACTCTGATTCTCCTACATACATAGCTGTGTTTGTAATTCTAAATCAAACACGGTTTGTGCTAGCTCCTTGAAACTTGACCAAATAAAGTAGTTCTAAGATCTATTTCTATGGTTTGTTTTCTCTTGCAGTACCCCATGCAGAGACTGGCGAAAAACACTTTGGTTTGAAAGGGGTTGCCAAGCTTCCAAAAAACTACTAGTTTGCTGAAATCTCAGCAAATATTTTTTCACCAATTCTTGATGATACTTGGTGGTAATGATCAGTTCACTAATCCCTCTTGGCTGCCCAATTTTCACTCTTCTAGGTTCAAGCGTTCGTTTCCAGTAACACTTTGAATTTTTAGGTTTCACTCTGTTTTCTGCTTTAGATAGATAGATGTATTTGAAACACTAAATCAAATATGGTTTGTGAGAGCTCCTTGAAACTTGAGCTAATGAAGTAGTTCTAAGTTCTATCTCTATGGTTTGTTTCCTCTTGTACTGCCCCATTCAGAGACTGGTGAAAAACACTTTCGTTTGAAAGGGGTTGCCAGGCTTCCAAAAAACTACTAGTTTCCTGAAATCTCAGCAAACATTTTTTCACCAAATCTGGATGATACTTGGTGGTAATTATCAGTTCACTAAGCCCACTTGGCTGCCCAATTTTTATTCTCCTAGGTTGAAGCATTCGTTTCCAGTAACAGTTTGAATTTTTAGGTTTCACTCTGTTTTCTCCTACATAGATAGCTGTGTTTGGAATTCTAAATCAAACACGGTTTGTGCTAGCTCCTTGAAACTTGACCAAATGAAGTAGTTCTAAGTTCTATCTCTATGGTTTGTTTCCTCTTGAAGTACCCCATGCAGAGACTGGCAAAAAACACTTTCGTTTGAAAGGGTTTGCCAAGCTTCCAAAAAACTACTAGTTTGCTGAAATCTCAGCAAACATTTTTTCACCAAATCTGGATGATACTTGGTGGTAAGGATCAGTTCACAAATTCCACTTGGCTGCCCAATATTTATTCTTCTAGGTTGAAGCATTCGTTTCCAGTAACAGTTTGAATTTTTAGGTTTCACTCTGTTTTCTCCTACATAGATAGCTGTGTTTGGAATTCTAAATCAAACAGGGTTTGTGCTAGCTCTTTGAAACTTGACACACTACAGAGATTCTATGTTCTTTCTGTATGGTTTGTTTCCTCTTGAAGTACCCCATGCAGAGACTGGCGAAAAACACTTTCGTTGGAAAGGGGTTGCCAAGCTTCCAAAAATCTACTAGTTTGCTGAAATCTCAGCAAACATTTTTTCACCAAATCTGGATGATACTTGGTGGTAATGATCAGTTCACTAAGCCCACGTGGCTGCCCAATTTTTATTCTTCTAGGTTGAAGCATTCGTTTCCAGTAACAGTTTGAATTTTTAGGTTTCACTCTGTTTTCTCCTACATAGATAGCTGTGTTTGGAATTCTAAATCAAACACGGTTTGTGCTAGCTCCTTGAAACTTGACCAAATGAAGTAGTTCTAAGTTCTATCTCTTTGGTTTGTTTCCTCTTGAAATACCCCATGCAGACTGGCGAAAAACACTTTCGTTTGAAATGGATTGCAAAGCTACCAAAAAACTACTAGTTTGCTGAAATCTCAGGAAACATTTTTCACCAAATCTGGATGATACTTGGTGGTAATGATCAGTTCACTAATCCCACTTGGCTGCCCAATTTTTATTCTTCTAGGTTGAAGCATTCGTTTCCAGTAACAGTTTGAATTTTTAGGTTTCACTCTGTTTTCTCCTACATAGATAGCTGTGTTTGGAATTCTATATCAAACACGGTTTGTGCTAGCTCCTTGAAACTTGACACACTACAGAGATTCTAAGTTCTTTCTCTATGGTTTGTTTCCTCTTGAAGTAGCCCATGCAGAGACTGACAAAAAACACTTTCGTTTGAAAGGGGTTGCCAAGCTTCCAAAAAACTACTAGTTTGCTGAAATCTCAGCAAACATTTTTTCACCAAAACTGGATGATACTTGGTGGTAATGATCAGTTCACTAATCCCTCTTGGCTGCCCAATTTTCACTCTTCTAGGTTCAAGCGTTCGTTTCCAGTAACACTTTGAATTTTTAGGTTTCACTCTGTTTTCTGCTATATAGATAGATGTATTTGAAACTCTAAATCAAATATTATTTGTGCTAGCTCCTTGAAACTTGAGCAAATGAAGTAGTTCTAAGTTCTATCTCTATGGTTTGTTTCCTCTTGTACTGCCCCATGCAGAGACTGGTGAAAAACACTTTCGTTTGAAAGGGGTTGCCAAGCTTCCAAAAAACTACTAGTTTCCTGAAATCTCAGCAAACATTTTTTCAACCAAATCTGGATGATACTTGGTGGTAATGATCAGTTCACTAAGCCCACTTGGCTGCCCAATTTTTATTCTCCTAGGTTAAAGCATTCGTTTCCAGTAACAGTTTGAATTTTTAGGTTTCACTCTGTTTTCTCCTACATAGATAGCTGTGTTTGGAATTCTAAATCAAACACGGTTTGTGCTAGCTCCTTGAAACTTGACCAAATGAAGTAGTTCTAAGTTCTATCTCTATGGTTTGTTTCCTCTTGAAGTACCCCATGCAGAGACTGGCGAAAAACACTTTTGTTTGAAAGAGGTTGCCAAGCTTCCAAAAAACTACTAGTTTGCTGAAATCTCAGAAAACATTTTTTCACCAAATCTGGATGATACTTGGTGGTAATGATCAGTTCACTAATCCCACTTGGCTGCCCAATATTTATTCTTCTACGTTGAAGCATTCGTTTCCAGTAACAGTTTGAATTTTTAGGTTTCACTCTGTGTTCTCCTACATAGATAGCTGTGTTTGGAATTCTAAATCAAACAGGGTTTGTGCTAGCTCTTTGAAACTTGAAACACTACAGAGATTCTATGTTTTTTCTGTATGGTTTGTTTCCTCTTGAAGTACCCCATGCAGAGACTGGCGAAAAACACTTTCGTTTGAAAGGGGTTGCCAAGCTTCCAAAAATCTACTAGTTTGCTGAAATCTCAGCAAACATTTTTTCACCAAATCTGGATGATACTTGGTGGTAATGATCAGTTCACTAAGCCCACGTGGCTACCAATTTTTATTCTTCTAGGTTGAAGCATTCGTTTCCAGTAACAGTTTGAATTTTTAGGTTTCACTCTGTTTTCTCCTACATAGATAGCTGTGTTTGGAATTCTAAATCAAACACGGTTTGTGCTAGCTCCTTGAAACTTGACACACTACAGAGATTCTAAGTTCTTTCTCTATGGTTTGTTTCCTCTTGAAGTAGCCCATGCAGAGACTGACAAAAAACACTTTCGTTTGAAAGGGGTTGCCAAGCTTCCAAAAAACTACTAGTTTGCTGAAATCTCGGCAAACATTTTTTCACCAAATCTGGATGATACTTGGTGGTAATGATCAGTTCACTAATCCCACTTAGCTGCCCAATTGTTATTCTTCTAGGTTGAAGCATTCGTTTCCAGTAACAGTTTGAATTTTTAGGTTTCACTCTGTTTTCTCCTACATAGATAGCTGTGTTTGGAATTCTAAATCAAACACGGTTTGTGCTAGCTCCTTGAAACTTGACCAAATGAAGTAGTTCTAAGTTCTATCTCTTTGGTTTGTTTCCCCTTGAAGTACCCCATGCAGAGACTGGAGAAAAACACTTTCGTTTGAAAGGGGTTGCCAAGCTTCCAAAAAACTACTAGTTTGCTGAAATCTCAGCAAACATTTTTTCACCAAATCTGGATGATACTTGGTGGTAATGATCAGTTCACTAAGCCCACTTGGCTGCCCAATTTTTATTCTTCTAGGTTGAAGCATTCGTTTCCAGTAACAGTTTGAATTTTTAGGTTTCACTCTGTTTTCTCCTACATAGTTAGCTGTGTTTGGAATTCTAAATCAAACACGGTTTGTGCTAGCTCCTTGAAACTTGACCAAATGAAGTAGTTCTAAGTTCTATCTCTATGGTTTGTTTCCTCTTGAAGTACCCCATGCAGAGACTGGCGAAAAACACTTTCGTTTGAAAGAGGTTGCCAAGCTTCTAAAAAACAACTAGTTTGCTGAAATCTCAGCAAACATTTTTTTACCAAATCTTGATGATACTTGGTGGTAATGATCAGTTCACTAATCCCTCTTGGCTGCCCAATTTTCACTCTTCTCGGTTCAAGCGTTCGTTTCCAGTAACACTTTGAATTTTTAGGTTTCACTCTGTTTTCTGCTATATAGATAGATGTATTTGAAAATCTAAGTCAAACAAGGTTTGTGCTAGCTCCTTGAAACTTGACCAAATGAAGTAGTTCTAAGTTCTATCTCTATGTTTTGTTTCCTCTTGAAATACCCCATGCAGACTGGCGAAAAACACTTTCGTTTGAAATGGATTGCAAAGCTACCAAAAAACTACTAGTTTGCTGAAATCTCAGGAAAAATTTTTCACCAAATCTGGATGATACTTGGTGGTAATGATCAGTTCACTAATCCCACTTGGCTGCCCAATTTTTATTCTTCTAGGTTGAAGCATTCGTTTCCAGTAACAGTTTGAATTTTTAGGTTTCACTCTGTTTTCTCCTACATAGATAGCTGTGTTTGGAATTCTAAATCAAACACGGTTTGTGCTAGCTCCTTGAAACTTGACACACTACAGAGATTCTAAGTTCTTTCTCTATGGTTTGTTTCCTCTTGAAGTAGCCCATGCAGAGACTGACAAAAAACACTTTCGTTTGAAAGGGGTTGCCAAGCTTCCAAAAAACTACTAGTTTGCTGAAATCTCAGCAAATATTTTTTCACCAAAACTGGATGATACTTGGTGGTAATGATCAGTTCACTAATCCCTCTTGGCTGCCCAATTTTTACTCTTCTAGGTTCAAGCGTTCGTTTCCAGTAACACTTTGAAATTTAGGTTTCACTCTGTTTTCTGCTATATAGATAGATGTATTTGAAACTCTAAATCCAATATTATTTGTGCTAGCTCCTTGAAACTTGAGCAAATGAAGTAGTTCTAAGTTCTATCTCTATGGTTTGTTTCCTCTTGTACTGCCCCATGCAGAGACTGGTGAAAAACACTTTCGTTTGAAAGGGGTTGCCAAGCTTCCAAAAAACTACTAGTTTCCTGAAATCTCAGCAAACATTTTTTCACCAAATCTGGATGATACTTGGTGGTAATGATCAGTTCACTAAGCCCACTTGGCTGCCCAATTTTTATTCTCCTAGGTTGAAGCATTCGTTTCCAGTAACAGTTTGAATTTTTAGGTTTCACTCTGTTTTCTCCTACATAGAAAGCTGTGTTTGAAATTCTAAATCAAACACGGTTTGTGCTAGCTCCTTGAAACTTGACCAAATGAAGCAGTTCTAAGTTCTATCTCTATGGTTTGTTTCCTCTTGAAGTACCCCATGCAGAGACTGGAGAAAAACACTTTCGTTTGAAAGAGGTTGCCAAGCTTCCAAAAAACTACTAGTTTGCTGAAATCTCAGAAAACATTTTTTCACCAAATCTGGATGATACTTGGTGGTAATGATCAGTTCACTAATCCCACTTGGCAGCCCAATATTTATTCTTCTAAGTTGAAGCATTCGTTTCCAGTAACAGTTTGAATTTTTAGGTTTCACTCTGTGTTCTCCTACATAGATAGCTGTGTTTGGAATTCTAAATCAAACAGGGTTTGTGCTAGCTCTTTGAAACTTGAAACACTACAGAGATTCTATGTTTTTTCTGTATGGTTTGTTTTCTCTTGAAGTACCCCATGCAGAGACTGGCGAAAAACACTTTCGTTTGAAAGGGGTTGCCAAGCTTCCAAAAATCTACTAGTTTGCTGAAATCTCAGCAAACATTTTTTCACCAAATCTGGATAATAATTGGTGGTAATGATCAGTTCACTAAGCCCACGTGGCTGCCAATTTTTATTCTTCTAGGTTGAAGCATTCCTTTCCAGTAACAGTTTGAATTTTTAGGTTTCACTCTGTTTTCTCCTACATAGATAGCTGTGTTTGAAATTCTAAATCAAACACGGTTTGTGCTAGCTCCTTGAAACTTGACCAAATGAAGTAGTTCTAAGTTCTATCTCTATGGTTTGTTTACTCTTGAAGTACCCCATGCAGAGACTGGAGAAAAACACTTTCGTTTTAAAGGGGTTGCCAAGCTTCCAAAAAACTACTAGTTTGCTGAAATCTCAGCAAACATTTTTTCACCAAATCTTGATGATACTTGTTGGTAATGATCAGTTCACTAATCCCACTTGGCAGCCCAATTCTCACTCTTCTAACTTCAAGCGTTCGTTTCCAGTAACACTTTGAATTTTTACGTTTCACTCTGTTTTCTGCTATATAGATAGATGTTTTTGAAACTCTAAATCAAACACGGTTTGTGCTAGCTCCTTGAAACTTGACACACTACAGGGATTCTAAGTTCTTTCTCTATGGTTTGTTTCCTCTTGAAGTACCCCATGCAGAGACTGGTGAAAAACACTTTCGTTTGAAAGGGGTTGCCAAGCTTCCAAAAAACTACTAGTTTGCTGAAATCTCAGCAAATATTTTTTCACCAAATCTGGATGATACTTGGTGGTAATGATCTGTTCACTAATCCCACTTAGCTGCCCAATTTTTATTCTTCTAGGTTGAAGCATTCGTTTCCAGTAACAGTTTGAATTTTTAGGTTTCACTCTGTTTTCTCCTACATAGATAGCTGTGTTTGGAATTCTAAATCAAACACGGTTTGTGCTAGCTCCTTGAAACTTGACCAAATGAAGTAGTTCTAAGTTCTATATCTATGGTTTGTTTCCTCTTGAAATACCCCATGCAGAGACTGGCGAAAACCACTTTCGTTTGAAAGGGGTTGCCAAGCTTCCAAAAAACTACTAGTTTGCTGAAATCTCAGCAAACATTTTTTCACCAAATCTGGATGATACTTGGTGGTAATGATCAGTTCACTAAGCCCACTTGGCTGCCCAATTTTTATTCTTCTAGGTTGAAGCATTCGTTTCCAGAAACAGTTTGAATTTTTAGGTTTCACTCTGATTCTCCTACATACATAGCTGTGTTTTTAATTCTAAATCAAACACGGTTTGTGCTAGCTCCTTGAAACTTGACCAAATAAAGTAGTTCTAAGATCTATTTCTATGGTTTGTTTTCTCTTGCAGTACCCCATGCAGAGACTGGCGAAAAACACTTTCGTTTGAAAGGGGTTGCCAAGCTTCCAAAAAACTACTAGTTTGCTGAAATCTCAGCAAATATTTTTTCACCAATTCTTGATGATACTTGGTGGTAATGATCAGTTCCCTAATCCTTCTTTGCTGCCCAATTTTCACTCTTCTAGGTTCAAGCGTTCATTTCCAGTAACACTTTGAATTTTTAGGTTTCACTCTGTTTTCTGCTATATAGATAGATGTATTTGAAACTCTAAATCAAATATTATTTGTGCTAGCTCCTTGAAACTTGAGCAAATGAAGTAGTTCTAAGTTCTATCTCTATGGTTTGTTTCCTCTTGTACTGCCCCATGCAGAGACTGGTGAAAAACACTTTCGTTTGAAAGGGGTTGCCAAGCTTCCAAAAAACTACTAGTTTCCTGAAATCTCAGCAAACATTTTTTCACCAAATCTGGATGATACTTGGTGGTAATGATCAGTTCACTAAGCCCACTTGGCTGCCCAATTTTTATTCTCCTAGGTTGAAGCATTCGTTTCCAGTAACAGTTTGAATTTTTAGGTTTCACTCTGTTTTCTAATACATAGATAGCTGTGTTTGGAATTCTAAATCAAACACGGTTTGTGCTAGCTCCTTGAAACTTGACCAAATGAAGTAGTTCTAAGTTCTATCTCTATGGTTTGTTTCCTCTTGAAGTACCCCATGCAGAGACTGGCGAAAAACACTTTCGTTTGAAAGAGGTTGCCAAGCTTCCAAAAAACTACTAGTTTGCTGAAATCTCAGAAAACATTTTTTCACCAAATCTGGATGATACTTGGTGGTAATGATCAGTTCACTAATCCCACTTGGCTGCCCAATATTTATTCTTCTAAGTTGAAGCATTCGTTTCCAGTAACAGTTTGAATTTTTAGGTTTCACTCTGTGTTCTCCTACATAGATAGCTGTGTTTGGAATTCTAAATCAAACAGGGTTTGTGCTAGCTCTTTGAAACTTGAAACACTACAGAGATTCTATGTTTTTTCTGTATGGTTTGTTTCCTCTTGAAGTACCCCATGCAGAGACTGGCGAAAAACACTTTCGTTTGAAAGGGGTTGCCAAGCTTCCAAAAATCTACTAGTTTGCTGAAATCTCAGCAAACATTTTTTCACCAAATCTGGATGATACTTGGTGGTAATGATCAGTTCACTAAGCCCACGTGGCTGCCAATTTTTATTCTTCTAGGTTGAAGCATTCGTTTCCAGTAACAGTTTGAATTTTTAGGTTTCACTCTGTTTTCTCCTACATAGATAGCTGTGTTTGGAATTCTAAATCAAACACGGTTTGTGCTAGCTCCTTGAAACTTGACCAAATGAAGTAGTTCTAAGTTCTATCTCTATGGTTTGTTTCCTCTTGAAGTACCCCATGCAGAGACTGGCAAAAAACACTTTCGTTTGAAAGGGTTTGCCAAGCTTCCAAAAAACTACTAGTTTGCTGAAATCTCAGCAAACATTTTTTTCACCAAATCTGGATGATACTTGGTGGTAATGATCAGTTCACAAGTCCCACTTGGCTGCCCAATATTTATTCTTCTAGGTTGAAGCATTCGTTTCCAGTAACAGTTTGAATTTTTAGGTTTCACTCTGTTTTCTCCTACATAGATAGCTGTGTTTGGAATTCTAAATCAAACACGGTTTGTGCTAGCTCTTTGAAACTTGACACACTACAGAGATTCTATGTTCTTTCTGTATGGTTTGTTTCCTCTTGAAGTACCCCATACAGAGACTGGCGAAAAACACTTTCCTTTGAAAGGGGTTGCCAAGCTTCCAAAAATATACTAGTTTGCTGAATCTCAGCAAACATTTTTTCACCAAATCTGGATGATACTTGGTGGTAATGATCAGTTCACTAAGCCCATGTGGCTGCCCAATTTTTATTCTTCTAGGTTGAAGCATTCGTTTCCAGTAACTGTTTGAATTTTTAGGTTTCACTCTGTTTTCTCCTACATAGATAGCTGTGTTTGGAATTCTAAATCAAACACGGTTTGTGCTAGCTCCTTGAAACTTGACCGAATGAAGTAGTTCTAAGTTCTATGTCTTTGGTTTGTTTACTCTTGAAGTACCCCATGCAGAGACTGGAGAAAAACACTTTCGTTTTAAAGGGGTTGCCAAGCTTCCAAAAAACTACTAGTTTGCTGAAATCTCAGCAAACATTTTTTCACCAAATCTGGATGATACTTGGTGGTAATGATCAGTTCACTAAGCCCACTTGGCTGCCCAATTTTTATTCTTCTAGGTTGAAGCATTCGTTTCCAGAAACAGTTTGAATTTTTAGGTTTCACTCTGTGTTCTCCTACATACATAGCTGTGTTTGGAATTCTAAATCAAACACGGTTTGTGCTAGCTCCTTGAAACTTGACCAAATAAAGTAGTTCTCAGATCTATTTCTATGGTTTGTTTTCTCTTGAAGTACCCCATGCAGAGACTGGCGAAAAACACTTTCGTTTGAAAGGGGTTGCCAAGCTTCCAAAAAACTACTAGTTTGCTGAAATCTCAGCAAACATTTTTTCACCAAATCTTGATGATACTTGGTGGTAATGATCAGTTCACTAATCCCACTTGGCTGCCCAATTTTTATTCTTTTAGGTTGAAGCATTCGTTTCCAGTAACAGTTTGAATTTTTAGGTTTCACTCTGTTTTCCTACATAAATAGCTGTGTTTGGAATTCTAAATCAAACATGGTTTGTGCTAGCTCCTTGAAACTTGACACACTACAGAGATTCTAAGTTCTTTCTCTATGGTTTGTTTCCTTTTGAAGTATCCCATGCAGAGACTGGCGAAAAACACTTTCGTTTGAAAGGGGTTGCCAAGCTTCCAAAAAACTACTAGTTTGCTGAAATCTCAGCAAACAATTTTTCACCAAATCTGGATGATACTTGGTGGTTATGATCAGTTCACTAATCCCACTTAGCTGCCCAATTTTCACTCTCTAGGTTCAAGCGTTCGTTTCCAGTAACACTTTGAATTTTTAGGTTTCACTCTGTTTTCTGCTATATAGTTAGATGTGTTTGAAAGCTAAATCAAACACGGTGTGTGCTAGCTCCTTGAAACTTGACCAAATGAAGTAGTTCTAAGTTCTATATCTATCGTTTGTTTCCTCTTGAAGTACCCCATGCAGAGACTGGCGAAAAACACTTTCGTTTGAAAGGGGTTGCCAAGCTTCCAAAAAAACTACTAGTTTGCTGAAATCTCAGCAAACATTATTTCACCAAATCTGGAGGATACTTGGTGGTTATGATCAGTTCACTAAGCCCACTTGGCTGCCCAATTTTTAATCTTCTAGGTTGAAGCATTCATTTCCAGTAACAGTTTGAATTTCTAGGTTTCACTCTGTTTTCTCCTACATAGTTAGCTGTGTTTGGAATTCTAAATCAAACACGGTTTGTGCTAGCTCCTTGAAACTTGACCAAATGAAGTAGTTCTAAGTTCTATCTCTATGGTTTGTTTCCTCTTGAAGTAGCCCATGCAGAGACTGACAAAAAACACTTTCGTTTGAAAGGGTTTGCCAAGCTTCCAAAAAACTACTAGTTTGCTGAAATCTCAGCAAACATTTTTTCACCAAATCTTGATGATACTTGGTAGTAATGATCAGTTCCTAATCCCTCTTGGCTGCCCAATTTTCAGTCTTCTAGGTTCAAGCGTTCGTTTCCAGTAACTCTTTGAATTTTTAGGTTTCACTCTGTTTTCTGCTATATAGATAGATGTGTTTGAAACTCTAAATCAAATACGGTTTGGGGTAGCTCCTTGAAACTTGAGCAAATGAAGTAGTTCTAAGTTCTATCTCTATGGTTTGTTTCCTCTTGTACTGCCCCATGCACAGACTGGTGAAAAACACTTTCGTTTGAAAGGGGTTGCCAAGCTTCCAAAAAACTACTAGCTTCCTGAAATCTCAGCAAACATTTTTTCACCAAATCTGGATGATACTTGGTGGTAATGATCAGTTCACTAAGCCCACTTGGCTGCCCAATTTTTATTCTTCTAGGTTGAAGCATTCGTTTCCAGTAACAGTTTGAATTTTTAGGTTTCACTCTGTTTTCTCCTACATAGTTAGCTGTGTTTGGAATTCTAAATCAAACACGGTTTGTGCTAGCTCCTTGAAACTTGACCAAATGAAGTAGTTCTAAGTTCTATCTTTATGGTTTGTTTCCTCTTGAAGTACCCCATGCAGAGACTGGCGAAAAACACTTTCGTTTGAAAGAGGTTGCCAAGCTTCTAAAAAACAACTAGTTTGCTGAAATCTCAGCAAACATTTTTTCACCAAATCTTGATGATACTTGGTGGTAATGATCAGTTCACTAATCCCACTTGGCTGCCCAATTTTTATTCTTCTAGGTTGAAGCATTCGTTTCCAGTAACAGTTTGAATTTTTAGGTTTCACTCTGTTTTCTCCTACATAGATAGCTGTGTTTGGAATTCTAAATCAAACACGGTTTGTGCTAGCTCCTTGAAACTTGACACACTACAGAGATTCTAAGTTCTTTCTCTATGGTTTGTTTCCTCTTGAAGTAGCCCATGCAGAGACTGACAAAAAACACTTTCGTTTGAAAGGGGTTGCCAAGCTTCCAAAAAACTACTAGTTTGCTGAAATCTCAGCAAACATTTTTTCACCAAAACTGGATGATACTTGGTGGTAATGATCAGTTCACTAATCCCTCTTGGCTGCCCAATTTTCACTCTTCTAGGTTCAAGCGTTCGTTTGAAGTAACACTTTGAATTTTTAGGTTTCACTCTGTTTTCTGCTATATAGATAGATGTATTTGAAACTCTAAATCAAATATTATTTGTGCTAGCTCCTTGAAACTTGAGCAAATGAAGTAGTTCTAAGTTCTATCTCTATGGTTTGTTTCCTCTTGTACTGCCCCATGCAGAGACTGGTGAAAAACACTTTCGTTTGAAAGGGGTTGCCAAGCTTCCAAAAAACTACTAGTTTCCTGAAATCTCAGCAAACATTTTTTCACCAAATCTGGATGATACTTGGTGGTAATGATCAGTTCACTAAGCCCACTTGGCTGCCCAATTTTTATTCTCCTATGTTGAAGCATTCGTTTCCAGTAACAGTTTGAATTTTTAGGTTTCACTCTGTTTTCTCCTACATAGATAGCTGTGTTTGAAATTCTAAATCAAACACGGTTTGTGCTAGCTCCTTGAAACTTGACCAAATGAAGTAGTTCTAAGTTCTATCTCTATGGTTTGTTTACTCTTGAAGTACCCCATGCAGAGACTGGAGAAAAACACTTTCGTTTTAAAGGGGTTGCCAAGCTTCCAAAAAACTACTAGTTTGCTGAAATCTCAGCAAACATTTTTTCACCAAATCTTGATGATACTTGGTGGTAATGATCAGTTCACTAATCCCACTTGGCAGCCCAATTCTCACTCTTCTAAGTTCAAGCGTTCGTTTCCAGTAACACTTTGAATTTTTACATTTCACTCTGTTTTCTGCTATATAGATAGATGTTTTTGAAACTCTAAATCAAACACGGTTTGTGCTAGCTCCTTGAAACTTGACACACTACAGGGATTCTAAGTTCTTTCTCTATGGTTTGTTTCCTCTTGAAGTACCCCATGCAGAGACTGGCGAAAAACACTTTCGTTTGAAAGAGGTTGCCAAGCTTCTAAAAAACAACTAGTTTGCTGAAATCTCAGCAAACATTTTTTCACCAAATCTTGATGATACTTGGTGGTAATGATCAGTTCACTAATCCCTCTTGGCTGCCCAATTTTCACTCTTCTCGGTTCAAGCGTTCGTTTCCAGTAACACTTTGAATTTTTAGGTTTCACTCTGTTTTCTGCTATATAGATAGATGTATTTGAAAATCTAAGTCAAAAAAGGTTTGTGCTAGCTCCTTGAAACTTGACCAAATGAAGTAGTTCTAAGTTCTATCTCTATGTTTTCTTTCCTCTTGAAATACCCCATGCAGACTGGCGAAAAACACTTTCGTTTGAAATGGATTGCAAAGCTACCAAAAAACTACTAGTTTGCTGAAATCTCAGGAAACATTTTTCACCAAATCTGGATGATACTTGGTGGTAATGATCAGTTCACTAATCCCACTTGGCTGCCCAATTTTTATTCTTCTAGGTTGAAGCATTCGTTTCCAGTAACAGTTTGAATTTTTAGGTTTCACTCTGTTTTCTCCTACATAGATAGCTGTGTTTGGAATTCTAAATCAAACACGGTTTGTGCTAGCTCCTTGAAACTTGACACACTACAGAGATTCTAAGTTCTTTCTCTATGGTTTGTTTCCTCTTGAAGTAGCCCATGCAGAGACTGACAAAAAACACTTTCGTTTGAAAGGGGTTGCCAAGCTTCCAAAAAACTACTAGTTTGCTGAAATCTCAGCAAACATTTTTTCACCAAAACTGGATGATACTTGGTGGTAATGATCAGTTCACTAATCCCTCTTGGCTGCCCAATTTTCACTCTTCTAGGTTCAAGCGTTCGTTTCCAGTAACACTTTGAATTTTTAGGTTTCACTCTGTTTTCTGCTATATAGATAGATGTATTTGAAACTCTAAATCAAATATTATTTGTGCTAGCTCCTTGAAACTTGAGCAAATGAAGTAGTTCTAAGTTCTATCTCTATGGTTTGTTTCCTCTTGTACTGCTCCATGCAGAGACTGGTGAAAAACACTTTCGTTTGAAAGGGGTTGCCAAGCTTCCAATAAACTACTAGTTTCCTGAAATCTCAGCAAACATTTTTTCACCAAATCTGGATGATACTTGGTGGTAATGATCAGTTCACTAAGCCCACTTGGCTGCCCAATTTTTATTCTCCTAGGTTGAAGCATTCGTTTCCAGTAACAGTTTGAATTTTTAGGTTTCACTCTGTTTTCTCCTACATAGATAGCTGTGTTTGGAATTCTAAATCAAACACGGTTTGTGCTAGCTCCTTGAAACTTGACCAAATGAAGTAGTTCTAAGTTCTATCTCTATGGTTTGTTTCCTCTTGAAGTACCCCATGCAGAGACTGGCGAAAAACACTTTCGTTTGAAAGAGGTTGCCAAGCTTCCAAAAAACTACTAGTTTGCTGAAATCTCAGAAAACATTTTTTCACCAAATCTGGATGATACTTGGTGGTAATGATCAGTTCACTAATCCCACTTGGCTGCCCAATATTTATTCTTCTAAGTTGAAGCATTCGTTTCCAGTAACAGTTTGAATTTTTAGGTTTCACTCTGTGTTCTCCTACATAGATAGCTGTGTTTGGAATTCTAAATCAAACAGGGTTTGTGCTAGCTCTTTGAAACTTGAAACACTACAGAGATTCTATGTTTTTTCTGTATGGTTTGTTTCCTCTTGAAGTACCCCATGCAGAGACTGGCGAAAACACTATCGTTTGAAAGGGGTTGCCAAGCTTCCAAAAATCTACTAGTTTGCTGAAATCTCAGCAAACATTTTTTCACCAAATCTGGATGATACTTGGTGGTAATGATCAGTTCACTAAGCCCACGTGGCTGCCAATTTTTATTCTTCTAGGTTGAAGCATTCGTTTCCAGTAACAGTTTGAATTTTTAGGTTTCACTCTGTTTTCTCCTACATAGATAGCTGTGTTTGGAATTCTAAATCAAACACGGTTTGTGCTAGCTCCTTGAAACTTGACACACTACAGAGATTCTAAGTTCTTTCTCTATGGTTTGTTTCCTCTTGAAGTAGCCCATGCAGAGACTGACAAAAAACACTTTCGTTTGAAAGGGGTTGCCAAGCTTCCAAAAAACTACTAGTTTGCTGAAATCTCAGCAAACATTTTTTCACCAAATCTGGATGATACTTGGTGGTAATGATCAGTTCACTAATCCCACTTAGCTGCCCAATTGTTATTCTTCTAGGTTGAAGCATTCGTTTCCAGTAACAGTTTGAATTTTTACTTTTCACTCTGTTTTCTCCTACATAGATAGCTGTGTTTGGAATTCTAAATCAAACACGGTTTGTGCTAGCTCCTTGAAACTTGACCAAATGAAGTAGTTCTAAGTTCTATCTCTATGGTTTGTTTCCTCTTGAAGTACCCCATGCAGAGACTGGCGAAAAACACTTTCGTTTGAAAGGGTTTGCCAAGCTTCCAAAAAACTACTAGTTTGCTGAAATCTCAGCAAACATTTTTTCACCAAATCTGGATGATACTTGGTGGTAATGATCAGTTCACAAGTCCCACTTGGCTGCCCAATATTTATTCTTCTAGGTTGAAGCATTCGTTTCCAGTAACAGTTTGAATTTTTAGGTTTCACTCTGTTTTCTCCTACATAGATAGCTGTGTTTGGAATTCTAAATCAAACACGGTTTGTGCTAGCTCTTTGAAACTTGACACACTACAGAGATTCTATGTTCTTTCTGTATGGTTTGTTTCCTCTTGAAGTACCCCATACAGAGACTGGCGAAAAACACTTTCCTTTGAAAGGGGTTGCCAAGCTTCCAAAAATATACTAGTTTGCTGAAATCTCAGCAAACATTTTTTCACCAAATCTGGATGATACTTGGTGGTAATGATCAGTTCACTAAGCCCATGTGGCTGCCCAATTTTTATTCTTCTAGGTAGAAGCATTCGTTTCCAGTAACAGTTTGAATTTTTAGGTTTCACTCTGTTTTCTCCTACATAGATAGCTGTGTTTGGAATTCTAAATCAAACACGGTTTGTGCTAGCTCCTTGAAACTTGACCGAATGAAGTAGTTCTAAGTTCTATGTCTTTGGTTTGTTTACTCTTGAAGTACCCCATGCAGAGACTGGAGAAAAACACTTTCCTTTGAAAGGGGTTGCCAAGCTTCCAAAAAACTACTAGTTTGCTGAAATCTCAGCAAACATTTTTTCACCAAATCTGGATGATACTTGGTGGTAATGATCAGTTCACTAATCCCACTTGGCTGCCCAATTTTTATTCTTTTAGGTTGAAGCATTCGTTTCCAGTAACAGTTTGAATTTTTAGGTTTCACTCTGTTTTCCTACATAAATAGCTGTGTTTGGAATTCTAAATCAAACATGGTTTGTGCTAGCTCCTTGAAACTTGACACACTACAGAGATTCTAAGTTCTTTCTCTATGGTTTGTTTCCTTTTGAAGTATCCCATGCAGAGACTGGCGAAAAACACTTTCGTTTGAAAGGGGTTGCCAAGCTTCCAAAAAACTACTAGTTTGCTGAAATCTCAGCAAACAATTTTTCACCAAATCTGGATGATACTTGGTGGTTATGATCAGTTCACTAATCCCACTTAGCTGCCCAATTTTCACTCTCTAGGTTCAAGCGTTCGTTTCCAGTAACACTTTGAATTTTTAGGTTTCACTCTGTTTTCTGCTATATAGTTAGATGTGTTTGAAAGCTAAATCAAACACGGTGTGTGCTAGCTCCTTGAAACTTGACCAAATGAAGTAGTTCTAAGTTCTATATCTATCGTTTGTTTCCTCTTGAAGTACCCCATGCAGAGACTGGCGAAAAACACTTTCGTTTGAAAGGGGTTGCCAAGCTTCCAAAAAAACTACTAGTTTGCTGAAATCTCAGCAAACATTATTTCACCAAATCTGGAGGATACTTGGTGGTTATGATCAGTTCACTAAGCCCACTTGGCTGCCCAATTTTTAATCTTCTAGGTTGAAGCATTCATTTCCAGTAACAGTTTGAATTTCTAGGTTTCACTCTGTTTTCTCCTACATAGTTAGCTGTGTTTGGAATTCTAAATCAAACACGGTTTGTGCTAGCTCCTTGAAACTTGACCAAATGAAGTAGTTCTAAGTTCTATCTCTATGGTTTGTTTCCTCTTGAAGTAGCCCATGCAGAGACTGACAAAAAACCCTTTCGTTTGAAAAAGGTTGCCAAGCTTCCAAAAAACTACTAGTTTGCTGAAATCTCAGCAAACATTTTTTCACCAAATCTTGATGATACTTGGTAGTAATGATCAGTTCACTAATCCCTCTTGGCTGCCCAATTTTCAGTCTTCTAGGTTCAAGCGTTCGTTTGCAGTAACTCTTTGAATTTTTAGGTTTCACTCTGTTTTCTGCTATATAGATAGATGTGTTTGAAACTCTAAATCCAATACGGTTTGGGCTAGCTCCTTGAAACTTGAGCAAATGAAGTAGTTCTAAGTTCTATCTCTATGGTTTGTTTCCTCTTGTACTGCCCCATGCACAGACTGGTGAAAAACACTTTCGTTTGAAAGGGGTTGCCAAGCTTCCAAAAAACTACTAGCTTCCTGAAATCTCAGCAAACATTTTTTCACCAAATCTGGATGATACTTGGTGGTAATGATCAGTTCACTAAGCCCACTTGGCTGCCCAATTTTTATTCTTCTAGGTTGAAGCATTCGTTTCCAGTAACAGTTTGAAATTTTAGGTTTCACTCTGTTTTCTCCTACATAGTTAGCTGTGTTTGGAATTCTAAATCAAACACGGTTTGTGCTAGCTCCTTGAAACTTGACCAAATGAAGTAGTTCTAAGTTCTATCTTTATGGTTTGTTTCCACTTGAAGTACCCCATGCAGAGACTGGCGAAAAACACTTTCGTTTGAAAGAGGTTGCCAAGCTTCTAAAAAACAACTAGTTTGCTGAAATCTCAGCAAACATTTTTTCACCAAATCTTGATGATACTTGGTGGTAATGATCAGTTCACTAATCCCTCTTGGCTGCCCAATTTTCACTCTTCTCGGTTCAAGCGTTCGTTTCCAGTAACACTTTGAATTTTTAGGTTTCACTCTGTTTTCTGCTATATAGATAGATGTATTTGAAAATCTAAGTCAAAAAAGGTTTGTGCTAGCTCCTTGAAACTTGACCAAATGAAGTAGTTCTAAGTTCTATCAATATGTTTTGTTTCCTCTTGAAATACCCCATGCAGACTGGCGAAAAACACTTTCGTTTGAAATGGATTGCAAAGCTACCAAAAAACTACTAGTTTGCTGAAATCTCAGGAAACATTTTTCACCAAATCTGGATGATACTTGGTGGTAATGATCAGTTCACTAACCCCACTTGGCTGCCCAATTTTTATTCTTCTAGGTTGAAGCATTCGTTTCCAGAACAGTTTGAATTTTTAGGTTTCACTCTGTTTTCTCCTACATAGATAGCTGTGTTTGGAATTCTAAATCAAACACGGTTTGTGCTAGCTCCTTGAAACTTGACACACTACAGAGATTCTAAGTTCTTTCTCTATGGTTTGTTTCCTCTTGAAGTAGCCCATGCAGAGACTGACAAAAAACACTTTCGTTTGAAAGGGGTTGCCAAGCTTCCAAAAAACTACTAGTTTGCTGAAATCTCAGCAAACATTTTTTCACCAAAACTGGATGATACTTGGTGGTAATGATCAGTTCACTAATCCCTCTTGGCTGCCCAATTTTCACTCTTCTAGGTTCAAGCGTTCGTTTCCAGTAACACTTTGAATTTTTAGGTTTCACTCTGTTTTCTGCTATATAGATAGATGTATTTGAAACTCTAAATCAAATATTATTTGTGCTAGCTCCTTGAAACTTGAGCAAATGAAGTAGTTCTAAGTTCTATCTCTATGGTTTGTTTCCTCTTGTACTGCCCCATGCAGAGACTGGTGAAAAACACTTTCGTTTGAAAGGGGTTGCCAAGCTTCCAAAAAACTACTAGTTTCCTGAAATCTCAGCAAACATTTTTTCACCAAATCTGGATGATACTTGGTGGTAATGATCAGTTCACTAAGCCCACTTGGCTGCCCAATTTTTATTCTCCTAGGTTGAAGCATTCGTTTCCAGTAACAGTTTGAATTTTTAGGTTTCACTCTGTTTTCTCCTACATAGATAGCTGTGTTTGGAATTCTAAATCAAACACGGTTTGTGCTAGCTCCTTGAAACTTGACCAAATGAAGTAGTTCTAAGTTCTATCTCTATGGTTTGTTTCCTCTTGAAGTACCCCATGCAGAGACTGGCGAAAAACACTTTCGTTTGAAAGAGGTTGCCAAGCTTCCAAAAAACTACTAGTTTGCTGAAATCTCAGAAAACATTTTTTCCCCAAATCTGGATGATACTTGGTGGTAATGATCAGTTCACTAATCCCACTTGGCTGCCCAATATTTATTCTTCTAAGTTGAAGCATTCGTTTCCAGTAACAGTTTGAATTTTTAGGTTTCACTCTGTGTTCTCCTACATAGATAGCTGTGTTTGGAATTCTAAATCAAACAGGGTTTGTGCTAGCTCTTTGAAACTTGAAACACTACAGAGATTCTATGTTTTTTCTGTATGGTTTGTTTCCTCTTGAAGTACCCCATGCAGAGACTGGCGAAAAACACTTTCGTTTGAAAGGGGTTGCCAAGCTTCCAAAAATCTACTAGTTTGCTGAAATCTCAGCAAACATTTTTTCACCAAATCTGGATGATACTTGGTGGTAATGATCAGTTCACTAAGCCCACGTTGCTGCCAATTTTTATTCTTCTAGGTTGAAGCATTCGTTTCCAGTAACAGTTTGAATTTTTAGGTTTCACTCTGTTTTCTCCTACATAGATAGCTGTGTTTGGAATTCTAAATCAAACACGATTTGTGCTAGCTCCTTGAAACTTGACACACTACAGAGATTCTAAGTTCTTTCTCTATGGTTTGTTTCCTCTTGAAGTAGCCCATGCAGAGACTGACAAAAAACACTTTCGTTTGAAAGGGGTTGCCAAGCTTCCAAAAACCTACTAGTTTGCTGAAATCTCAGCAAACATTTTTTCACCAAATCTGGATGATACTTGGTGGTAATGATCAGTTCACTAATCCCACTTAGCTGCCCAATTGTTATTCTTCTAGGTTGAAGCATTCGTTTCCAGTAACAGTTTGAATTTTTAGGTTTCACTCTGTTTTCTCCTACATAGATAGCTGTGTTTGGAATTCTAAATCAAACACGGTTTGTGCTAGCTCCTTGAAACTTGAGCAAATGAAGTAGTTCTAAGTTCTATCTCTATGGTTTGTTTCCTCTTGAAGTACCCCATGCAGAGACTGGCGAAAAACACTTTCGTTTGAAAGAGGTTGCCAAGCTTCTAAAAAACAACTAGTTTGCTGAAATCTCAGCAAACATTTTTTCACCAAATCTTGATGATACTTGGTGGTAATGATCAGTTCACTAATCCCTCTTGGCTGCCCAATTTTCACTCTTCTCGGTTCAAGCGTTCGTTTCCAGTAACACTTTGAATTTTTAGGTTTCACTCTGTTTTCTGCTATATAGATAGATGTATTTGAAAATCTAAGTCAAAAAAGGTTTGTGCTAGCTCCTTGAAACTTGACCAAATGAAGTAGTTCTAAGTTCTATCTCTATGTTTTGTTTCCTCTTGAAATACCCCATGCAGACTGGCGAAAAACACTTTCGTTTGAAATGGATTGCAAAGCTACCAAAAAACTACTAGTTTGCTGAAATCTCAGGAAACATTTTTCACCAAATCTGGATGATACTTGGTGGTAATGATCAGTTCACTAATCCCACTTGGCTGCCCAATATTTATTCTTCTAAGTTGAAGCATTCGTTTCCAGTAACAGTTTGAATTTTTAGGTTTCACTCTGTGTTCTCCTACATAGATAGCTGTGTTTGGAATTCTAAATCAAACAGGGTTTGTGCTAGCTCTTTGAAACTTGAAACACTACAGAGATTCTATGTTTTTTCTGTATGGTTTGTTTCCTCTTGAAGTACCCCATGCAGAGACTGGCGAAAAACACTTTCGTTTGAAAGGGGTTGCCAAGCTTCCAAAAATCTACTAGTTTGCTGAAATCTGAGCAAACATTTTTTCACCAAATCTGGATGATACTTGGTGGTAATGATCAGTTCACTAAGCCCACGTGGCTGCCAATTTTTATTCTTCTAGGTTGAAGCATTCGTTTCCAGTAACAGTTTGAATTTTTAGGTTTCACTCTGTTTTCTCCTACATAGATAGCTGTGTTTGGAATTCTAAATCAAACACGGTTTGTGCTAGCTCCTTGAAACTTGACACACTACAGAGATTCTAAGTTCTTTCTCTATGGTTTGTTTCCTCTTGAAGTAGCCCATGCAGAGACTGACAAAAAACACTTTCGTTTGAAAGGGGTTGCCAAGCTTCCAAAAAACTACTAGTTTGCTGAAATCTCAGCAAACATTTTTTCACCAAATCTGGATGATACTTGGTGGTAATGATCAGTTCACTAATCCCACTTAGCTGCCCAATTGTTATTCTTCTAGGTTGAAGCATTCGTTTCCAGTAACTGTTTGAATTTTTAGGTTTCACTCTGTTTTCTCCTACATAGTTAGCTGTGTTTGGAATTCTAAATCAAACACGGTTTGTGCTAGCTCCTTGAAACTTGACCAAATGAAGTAGTTCTAAGTTCTATCTCTATGGTTTGTTTCCTCTTGAATTACCCCATGCAGAGACTGGCGAAAAACACTTTCGTTTGAAAGAGGTTGCCAAGCTTCTAAAAAACAACTAGTTTGCTGAAATCTCAGCAAACATTTTTTCACCAAATCTTGATGATACTTGGTGGTAATGATCAGTTCACTAATCCCTCTTGGCTGCCCAATTTTCACTCTTCTCGGTTCAAGCGTTCGTTTCCAGTAACACTTTGAATTTTTAGGTTTCACTCTGTTTTCTGCTATATAGATAGATGTATTTGAAAATCTAAGTCAAAAAAGGTTTGTGCTAGCTCCTTGAAACTTGACCAAATGAAGTAGTTCTAAGTTCTATCTCTATGTTTTGTTTCCTCTTGAAATACCCCATGCAGACTGGCGAAAAACACTTTCGTTTGAAATGGATTGCAAAGCTACCAAAAAACTACTAGTTTGCTGAAATCTCAGGAAACATTTTTCACCAAATCTGGATGATACTTGGTGGTAATGATCAGTTCACTAATCCCACTTGGCTGCCCAATTTTTATTCTTCTAGGTTGAAGCATTCGTTTCCAGAAACAGTTTGAATTTTTAGGTTTCACTCTGATTCTCCTACATACATAGCTGTGTTTGGAATTCTAAATCAAACACGGTTTGTGCTAGCTCCTTGAAACTTGACCAAATAAAGTAGTTCTAAGATCTATTTCTATGGTTTGTTTTCTCTTGCAGTACCCCATGCAGAGACTGGCGAAAAACACTTTCGTTTGAAAGGGGTTGCCAAGCTTCCAAAAAACTACTAGTTTGCTGAAACCTCAGAAAACATTTTTTCACCAAAACTGGATGATACTTGGTGGTAATGATCAGTTCACTAATCCCTCTTGGCTGCCCAATTTTCACTCTTCTAGGTTCAAGCGTTCGTTTCCAGTAACACTTTGAATTTTTAGGTTTCACTCTGTTTTCTGCTATATAGATAGATGTATTTGAAACTCTAAATCAAATATTATTTGTGCTAGCTCCATGAAACTTGAGCAAATGAAGTAGTTCTAAGTTCTATCTCTATGGTTTGTTTCCTCTTGTACTGCCCCATGCAGAGACTGGTGAAAAACACTTTCGTTTGAAAGGGGTTGCCAAGCTTCCAAAAAACTACTAGTTTCCTGAAATCTCAGCAAACATTTTTTCACCAAATCTGGATGATACTTGGTGGTAATGATCAGTTCACTAAGCCCACTTGGCTGCCCAATTTTTATTCTCCTAGGTTGAAGCATTCGTTTCCAGTAACAGTTTGAATTTTTAGGTTTCACTCTGTTTTCTCCTACATAGATAGCTGTGTTTGGAATTCTAAATCAAACACGGTTTGTGCTAGCTCCTTGAAACTTGACCAAATGAAGTAGTTCTAAGTTCTATCTCTATGGTTTGTTTCCTCTTGAAGTACCCCATGCAGAGACTGGCGAAAAACACTTTCGTTTGAAAGAGGTTGCCAAGCTTCCAAAAAACTACTAGTTTGCTGAAATCTCAGAAAACATTTTTTCACCAAATCTGGATGATACTTGGTGGTAATGATCAGTTCACTAATCCCACTTGGCTGCCCAATATTTATTCTTCTAAGTTGAAGCATTCGTTTCCAGTAACAGTTTGAATTTTTAGGTTTCACTCTGTGTTCTCCTACATAGATAGCTGTGTTTGGAATTCTAAATCAAACAGGGTTTGTGCTAGCTCTTTGAAACTTGAAACACTACAGAGATTCTATGTTTTTTCTGTATGTTTTGTTTCCTCTTGAAGTACCCCATGCAGAGACTGGCGAAAAACACTTTCGTTTGAAAGGGGTTGCCAAGCTTCCAAAAATCTACTAGTTTGCTGAAATCTCAGCAAACATTTTTTCACCAAATCTGGATGATACTTGGTGGTAATGATCAGTTCACTAAGCCCACGTGGCTGCCAATTTTTATTCTTCTAGGTTGAAGCATTCGTTTCCAGTAACAGTTTGAATTTTTAGGTTTCACTCTGTTTTCTCCTACATAGATAGCTGTGTTTGGAATTCTAAATCAAACACGGTTTGTGCTAGCTCCTTGAAACTTGACACACTACAGAGATTCTAAGTTCTTTCTCTATGGTTTGTTTCCTCTTGAAGTAGCCCATGCAGAGACTGACAAAAAACACTTTCGTTTGAAAGGGGTTGCCAAGCTTCCAAAAAACTACTAGTTTGCTGAAATCTCAGCAAACATTTTTTCACCAAATCTGGATGATACTTGGTGGTAATGATCAGTTCACTAATCCCACTTAGCTGCCCAATTGTTTTTCTTCTAGGTTGAAGCATTCGTTTCCAGTAACAGTTTGAATTTTTAGGTTTCACTCTGTTTTCTCCTACATAGAGAGCTGTGTTTGGAATTCTAAATCAAACACGGTTTGTGCTAGCTCCTTGAAACTTGACCAAATGAAGTAGTTCTAAGTTCTATCTCTTTGGTTTGTTTCCTCTTGAAGTACCCCATGCAGAGACTGGAGAAAAACACTTTCGTTTGAAAGGAGTTGCCAAGCTTCCAAAAAACTACTAGTTTGCTGAAATCTCAGCAAACATTTTTTCACCAAATCTTGATGATACTTGGTGGTAATGATCAGTTCACTAATCCCTCTTGGCTGCCCAATTTTCACTCTTCTCGGTTCAAGCGTTCGTTTCCAGTAACACTTTGAATTTTTAGGTTTCACTCTGTTTTCTGCTATATAGATAGATGTATTTGAAAATCTAAGTCAAACAAGGTTTGTGCTAGCTCCTTGAAACTTGACCAAATGAAGTAGTTCTAAGTTCTATCTCTATGTTTTGTTTCCTCTTGAAATACCGCATGCAGACTGGCGAAAAACACTTTCGTTTGAAATGGATTGCAAAGCTACCAAAAAACTACTAGTTTGCTGAAATCTCAGGAAACATTTTTCACCAAATCTGGATGATACTTGGTGGTAATGATCAGTTCACTAATCCCACTTGGCTGCCCAATTTTTATTCTTCTAGGTTGAAGCATTCGTTTCCAGTAACAGTTTGAATTTTTAGGTTTCACTCTGTTTTCTCCTACATAGATAGCTGTGTTTGGAATTCTAAATCAAACACGGTTTGTGCTAGCTCCTTGAAACTTGACACACTACAGGGATTCTAAGTTCTTTCTCTATGGTTTGTTTCCTCTTGAAGTAGCCCATGCAGAGACTGACAAAAAACACTTTCGTTTGAAAGGGGTTGCCAGGCTTCCAAAAAACTACTAGTTTGCTGAAATCTCAGCAAACATTTTTTCACCAAAACTGGATGATACTTGGTGGTAATGATCAGTTCACTAATCCCTCTTGGCTGCCCAATTTTCACTCTTCTAGGTTCAAGCGTTCGTTTCCAGTAACACTTTGAATTTTTAGGTTTCACTCTGTTTTCTGCTATATAGATAGATGTATTTGAGACTCTAAATCAAATATTATTTGTGCTAGCTCCTTGAAACTTGAGCAAATGAAGTAGTTCTAAGTTCTATCTCTATGGTTTGTTTCCTCTTGTACTGCCCCATGCAGAGACTGGTGAAAAACACTTTCGTTTGAAAGGGGTTGCCAAGCTTCCAAAAAACTACTAGTTTCCTGAAATCTCAGCAAACATTTTTTCACCAAATCTGGATGATACTTGGTGGTAATGATCAGTTCACTAAGCCCACTTGGCTGCCCAATTTTTATTCTCCTATGTTGAAGCATTCGTTTCCAGTAACAGTTTGAATTTTTAGGTTTCACTCTGTTTTCTCCTACATAGATAGCTGTGTTTGGAATTCTAAATCAAACACGGTTTGTGCTAGCTCCTTGAAACTTGACCAAATGAAGTAGTTCTAAGTTCTATCTCTATGGTTTGTTTCCTCTTGAAGTACCCCATGCAGAGACTGGCGAAAAACACTTTCGTTTGAAAGAGGTTGCCAAGCTTCCAAAAAACTACTAGTTTGCTGAAATCTCAGAAAACATTTTTTCACCAAATCTGGATGATACTTGGTGGTAATGATCAGTTCACTAATCCCACTTGGCAGCCCAATATTTATTCTTCTAAGTTGAAGCATTCGTTTCCAGTAACAGTTTGAATTTTTAGGTTTCACTCTGTGTTCTCCTACATAGATAGCTGTGTTTGGAATTCTAAATCAAACACGGTTTGTGCTAGCTCTTTGAAACTTGAAACACTACAGAGATTCTATGTTTTTTCTGTATGGTTTGTTTCCTCTTGAAGTACCCCATGCAGAGACTGGCGAAAAACACTTTCGTTTGAAAGGGGTTGCCAAGCTTCCAAAAATCTACTAGTTTGCTGAAATCTCAGCAAACATTTTTTCACCAAATCTGGATGATACTTGGTATTAATGATCAGTTCACTAAGCCCACGTGGCTGCCAATTTTTATTCTTCTAGGTTGAAGCATTCGTTTCCATTAACAGTTTGAATTTTTAGGTTTCACTCTGTTTTCTCCTACATAGATAGCTGTGTTTGAAATTCTAAATCAAACACGGTTTGTGCTAGCTCCTTGAAACTTGACCAAATGAAGTAGTTCTAATTTCTATCTCTATGGTTTGTTTACTCTTGAAGTACCCCATGCAGAGACTGGAGAAAAACACTTTCGTTTTAAAGGGGTTGCCAAGCTTCCAAAAAACTACTAGTTTGCTGAAATCTCAGCAAACATTTTTTCACCAAATCTTGATGATACTTGTTGGTAATGATCAGTTCACTAATCCCACTTGGCAGCCCAATTCTGACTCTTCTAAGTTCAAGCGTTCGTTTCCAGTAACACGTTGAATTTTTACGTTTCACTCTGTTTTCTGCTATATAGATAGATGTTTATGAAACTCTAAATCAAACACGGTTTGTGCTAGCTCCTTGAAACTTGACACACTACAGGGATTCTAAGTTCTTTCTCTATGGTTTGTTTCCTCTTGAAGTACCCCATGCAGAGACTGGTGAAAAACACTTTCGTTTGAAAGGGGTTGCCAAGCTTCCAAAAAACTACTAGTTTGCTGAAATCTCAGCAAATATTTTTTCACCAAATCTGGATGATACTTGGTGGTAATGATCAGTTCACTAATCCCACTTAGCTGCCCAATTTTTATTCTTCTAGGTTGAAGCATTCGTTTCCAGTAACAGTTTGAATTTTTAGGTTTCACTCTGTTTTCTCCTACATAGATAGCTGTGTTTGGAATTCTAAATCAAACACGGTTTGTGCTAGCTCCTTGAAACTTGACCAAATGAAGTAGTTCTAAGTTCTATCTCTATGGTTTGTTTCCTCTTGAAGTACCCCATGCAGAGACTGGCGAAAAACACTTTCGTTTGAAAGGGGTTGCCAAGCTTCCAAAAAACTACTAGTTTGCTGAAATCTCAGCAAACATTTTTTCACCAAATCTGGATGATACTTGGTGGTAATGATCAGTTCACTAAGCCCACTTGGCTGCCCAATTTTTATTCTTCTAGGTTGAAGCATTCGTTTCCAGAAACAGTTTGAATTTTTAGGTTTCACTCTGATTCTCCTACATACATAGCTGTGTTTGGAATTCTAAATCAAACACGGTTTGTGCTAGCTCCTTGAAACTTGACCAAATGAAGTAGTTCTAAGTTCTATCTCTATGGTTGTTTCCTCTTGAAGTACCCCATGCAGAGACTGGCAAAAAACACTTTCGTTTGAAAGGGTTTGCCAAGCTTCCAAAAAACTACTAGTTTGCTGAAATCTCAGCAAACATTTTTTCACCAAATCTGGATGATACTTGGTGGTAATGATCAGTTCCCTAATCCTTCTTGGCTGCCCAATTTTCACTCTTCTAGGTTCAAGCGTTCGTTTCCAGTAACACTTTGAATTTTTAGGTTTCACTCTGTTTTCTGCTATATAGATAGATGTATTTGAAACTCTAAATCAAATATGGTTTGTGCTAGCTCCTTGAAACTTGAGCAAATGAAGTAGTTCTAAGTTCTATCTCTATGGTTTGTTTCCTCTTGTACTGCCCCATGCAGAGACTGGTGAAAAACACTTTCGTTTGAAAGGGGTTGCCAAGCTTCCAAAAAACTACTAGTTTCCTGAAATCTCAGCAAACATTTTTTCACCAAATCTGGATGATACTTGGTGGTAATTATCAGTTCACTAAGCCCACTTGGCTGCCCAATTTTTATTCTCCAATGTTGAAGCATTCGTTTCCAGTAACAGTTTGAATTTTTAGGTTTCACTCTGTTTTCTCCTACATAGATAGCTGTGTTTGGAATTCTAAATCAAACACGGTTTGTGCTAGCTCCTTGAAACTTGACCAAATGAAGTAGTTCTAAGTTCTATCTCTATGGTTTGTTTCCTCTTGAAGTACCCCATGCAGAGACTGGCAAAAAACACTTTCGTTTGAAAGGGTTTGCCAAGCTTCCAAAAAACTACTAGTTTGCTGAAATCTCAGCAAACATTTTTTCACCAAATCTGGATGATACTTGGTGGTAATGATCAGTTCACAAGTCCCACTTGGCTGCCCAATATTTATTCTTCTAGGTTGAAGCATTCGTTTCCAGTAACAGTTTGAATTTTTAGGTTTCACTCTGTTTTCTCCTACATAGATAGCTGTGTTTGGAATTCTAAATCATACACGGTTTGTGCTAGCTCTTTGAAACTTGACACACTACAGAGATTCTATGTTCTTTCTGTATGGTTTGTTTCCTCTTGAAGTACCCCATGCAGAGACTGGCGAAAAACACTTTCCTTTGAAAGGGGTTGCCAAGCTTCCAAAAATATACTAGTTTGCTGAAATCTCAGCAAACATTTTTTCACCAAATCTGGATGATACTTGGTGGTAATGATCAGTTCACTAAGCCCATGTGGCTGCCCAATTTTTATTCTTCTAGGTTGAAGCATTCGTTTCCAGTAACAGTTTGAATTTTTAGGTTTCACTCTGTTTTCTCCTACATAGATAGCTGTGTTTGGAATTCTAAATCAAACACGGTTTGTGCTAGCTCCTTGAAACTTGACCGAATGAAGTAGTTCTAAGTTCTATGTCTTTGGTTTGTTTACTCTTGAAGTACCCCATGCAGAGACTGGAGAAAAACACTTTCGTTTTAAAGGGGTTGCCAAGCTTCCAAAAAACTACTAGTTTGCTGAAATCTCAGCAAACATTTTTTCACCAAATCTGGATGATTCTTGGTGGTAATGATCAGTTCAATAAGCCCACTTGACTGCCCAATTTTTATTCTTCTAGGTTGAAGCATTCGTTTCCAGAAACAGTTTGAATTTTTAGGTTTCACTCTGATTCTCCTACATACATAGCTGTGTTTGGAATTCTAAATCAAACACGGTTTGTGCTAGCTCCTTGAAACTTGACCAAATAAAGTAGTTCTAAGATCTATTTCTATGGTTTGTTTTCTCTTGAAGTACCCCATGCAGAGACTGGCGAAAAACACTTTCGTTTGAAAGGGGTTGCCAAGCTTCCAAAAAACTACTAGTTTGCTGAAATCTCAGCAAACATTTTTTCACCAAATCTTGATGATACTTGGTGGTAATGATCAGTTCACTAATCCCACTTGGCTGCCCAATTTTTATTCTTTTAGGTTGAAGCATTCGTTTCCAGTAACAGTTTGAATTTTTAGGTTTCACTCTGTTTTCCTACATAAATAGCTGTGTTTGGAATTCTAAATCAAACACGGTTTGTGCTAGCTCCTTGAAACTTGACACACTACAGAGATTCTAAGTTCTTTCTCTATGGTTTGTTTCCTCTTGAAGTATCCCATGCAGAGACTGGCGAAAAACACTTTCGTTTGAAAGGGGTTGCCAAGCTTCCAAAAAACTACTAGTTTGCTGAAATCTCAGCAAACAATTTTTCACCAAATCTGGATGATACTTGGTGGTTATGATCAGTTCACTAATCCCACTTAGCTGCCCAATTTTCACTCTCTAGGTTCAAGCGTTCGTTTCCAGTAACACTTTGAATTTTTAGGTTTCACTCTGTTTTCTGCTATATAGTTAGATGTGTTTGAAAGCTAAATCAAACACGGTTTGTGCTAGCTCCTTGAAACTTGACCAAATGAAGTAGTTCTAAGTTCTATATCTATCGTTTGTTTCCTCTTGAAGTACCCCATGCAGAGACTGGCGAAAAACACTTTCGTTTGAAAGGGGTTGCCAAGCTTCCAAAAAAACTACTAGTTTGCTGAAATCTCAGCAAACATTATTTCACCAAATCTGGAGGATACTTGGTGGTTATGATCAGTTCACTAAGCCCACTTGGCTGCCCAATTTTTAATCTTCTAGGTTGAAGCATTCATTTCTAGTAACAGTTTGAATTTCTAGGTTTCACTCTGTTTTCTCCTACATAGTTAGCTGTGTTTGGAATTCCAAATCAAACACGGTTTGTGCTAGCTCCTTGAAACTTGACCAAATGAAGTAGTTCTAAGTTCTATCTCTATGGTTTGTTTCCTCTTGAAGTAGCCCATGCAGAGACTGACAAAAAACCCTTTCGTTTGAAAGGGGTTGCCAAGCTTCCAAAAAACTACTAGTTTGCTGAAATCTCAGCAAACATTTTTTCTCCAAATCTTGATGATACTTGGTAGTAATGATCAGTTCACTAATCCCTCTTGGCTGCCCAATTTTCAGTCTTCTAGGTTCAAGCGTTCGTTTCCAGTAACTCTTTGAATTTTTAGGTTTCACTCTGTTTTCTGCTATATAGATAGATGTGTTTGAAACTCTAAATCAAATACGGTTTGGGCTAGCTCCTTGAAACTTGAGCAAATGAAGTAGTTCTAAGTTCTATCTCTATGGTTTGTTTCCTCTTTTACTGCCCAATGCACAGACTGGTGAAAAACACTTTCGTTTGAAAGGGGTTGCCAAGCTTCCAAAAAACTACTAGCTTCCTGAAATCTCAGCAAACATTTTTTCACCAAATCTGGATGATACTTGGTGGTAATGATCAGTTCACTAAGCCCACTTGGCTGCCCAATTTTTATTCTCCTAGGTTGAAGCATTCGTTTCCAGTAACAGTTTGAATTTTTAGGTTTCACTCTGTTTTCTCCTACATAGATAGCTGTGTTTGGAATTCTAAATCAAACACGGTTTGTGCTAGCTCCTTGAAACTTGACACACTACAGAGATTCAAAGTTCTTTCTCTATGGTTTGTTTCCTCTTGAAGTACCCCATGCAGAGACTGGCGAAAAACACTTTCGTTTGAAAGGGGTTGCCAAGCTTCCAAAAAACTACTAGTTTGCTGAAATATCAGCAAACATTTTTTCACCAAATCTTGATGATACTTGGTGGTAATGATCAATTCACTAATCCCTCTTGGCTGCCCAATTTTCACTCTTCTAGGTTTAAGCGTTTGTTTCCAGTAACACTTTAAATTTTTAGGTTTCACTCTGTTTTCTGCTATATAGATAGATGTTTTTGAAAATCTAAATCAAACAAGGTTTGTGCTAGCTCCTTGAAACTTGACCAAATGATGTAGTTCTAAGTTCTATCTCTATCGTTTGTTTCCTCTTGAAGTACCCCATGCAGAGACAGGCGAAAAACACTTTCGTTTGAAAGGGGTTGCCAAGCTTCCAAAAAACTACTAGTTTGCTGAAATCTCAGGAAACATTTTTTCACCAAATCTGGATGATACTTGGTGGTAATGATCAGTTCACTAATCCCACTTGGCTGCCCAATTTTTATTCTTCTAGGTTGAAGCATTCGTTTCCAGTAACAGTTTGAATTTTTAGGTTTCACTCTGTTTTCTCTTACATAGATAGCTGTGTTTGGAATTCTAAATCAAACACGGTTTGTGCTAGCTTTGTGAAACTTGACAAAGTAAAGTAGTTCAAAGTTCTGTCTTTGTAGATTGTTTCCTCTTGAAATAGCCACAAGCAGAGACTGCATAAAACACATTCATTGGAAAGGTGTGCCAAGCTTCAAAAAAACTACTGGTTTATGAACACTCGGCAAATTTTTTTTCATCCGATCTTGATGATCTCTGTGGTAATGATCAGTTCGCTAAGTCCACTTAGCTGCCCAATATTCACTCTTCTGGATGAAGCATTCGTTACCAGTAACAGTTTGAGTTTTTAGGTTTCACTCTATTTCCTCCTATATAGATAGATGTGTTTGAAAGTCTAAATCAAACACGGTTTGTGCTAGCTCCTTGAAACTTGTCAAAATAAAGTAGTTCTAAGTTCTGTCTTTGTGGTTTCTTTCCTCTTGAAATAGCCACAAGCAGAGACTGCGTGAAACACATTCATTGGAAAGGTGTACCAAGCATCCAAAAAACTACTGGTTTTCTGAATACTCGCAAATTTTTCTTCATCCGATCTTGATGATCTCTGTGGTAATGATCAGTTCACTAAGTCCACTTAGCTGCCCAATATTCACTCTTCTAGGATGAAGCGTTCTTTTCCAGTAACCGTTTGAGTTTTTAGGTTTCACTCAATTTCCTCCTGTATAAATAGATGTGTTTGGAAGTTGAAATCAAACACGGTTTGTGCTAGCTCCTTGAAACTTGACAAAATAAAGTAGTTCTAAGTTCTGTCTTTGTGGTTTGTTTCCTCTTGAAATAGCCAAAAGCAGAGACTGCGTAAAACACATTCATTGGAAAGGTGTGCCAAGCTTCCAAAAAACTACTGGTTTTCTGAATACTCGGCGAATTTTTTTTCATCCGATCTTGATGATCTCTGTGGTAATGATCAGTTCACTAAGTCCACTTAGCTGCCCAATATTCACTCTTCTAGAATGAAGCGTTTGTTACCCGTAAGAGTTTGAGTTTTTAGGTTTCACTCTATTTCCTCCTATATAGATAGATGTGTTTGGAAGTCTAAATCAAACATGGTTTGGGCTAGCTCCTTGAAACTTGACAAAATAAAAAAGTTCTAAGTTCTGTCTTTGTGGTTTGTTTCCTCTTGAAATAGCCACAAGCAGAGACTCCGTAAAAAACATTCATTGGAAAGGTGTGCCAAGCTTCCAAAAAACTACTGGTTTTGTGAATACTCGGCAAGATTTTTTTCATCCGATCTTGATGATCTCTGTGGTAATGATCAGTTCACTAAGTCCACATACCGGCCCAATATTCACTCTTCTAGGTTGAAGCGTTCGTTACCAGTAACAGTTTGAGTTTTTAGATTTCACTCTATTTCCTCCTATAGAGATAGATGTGTTTGAAAGTCTAAATCAAACACGGTTTGTGCTAGCTCTTTGAAACTTGACAAAAAAAAGTAGTTCTAAGTTCTGTCTTTGTGGTTTGTTTCCTCTTGAATTACCCCAAGCAGAGACTGCCAAAAGACACTTTAATTTCAAAGGTGTGCCAAGCTTCCAAAAAACTACTGGTTTTCTGAAATCACGGCAAATATTTTTTCACCCAATCTAGATGATTCTCTGTGGTAATGATCAGTTCACCAAGTCCACTTAGCTGCCCAATTTTCCCTCTTCTTTCTTGAAGCGTTCGTTTCAAGTAACACTTAGAATTTTTAAGTTTCACTCTATTTCCTCCTATATAGATAGATGTGTTTGGAAGTCTAAATCAAACACGGTTTGTGCTAGCTCCGTGAAACTTGACAAAATATAGTAGTTCTAAGTTCTGTCTTCGTGGTTTGTTTCCTCTTGAAATAGCCACAAACCGAGACTGCGTAAAACACATTCATTTTAAAGGTGTGAAAGCTTCCCAAAAACTACTGGTTTTCTGAATACTCGGCAAATTTTTTTTCATCCGATCTTGATGATCTCTGTGGTAATGATCAGGTCACTAAGTCCACTTAGCTGCCCAATATTGACTCTTCTAGGATGAAGCGTTTGTTACCAGTAACAGTTTGAGTTTTTAGGTTTCACTCTATTTCCTCCTACAGAGATAGATGTGTTTGGAAGTCTAAATGAAACAAGGTTTGTGCTAGCTTCTTGAAACTCGACAAAATAAAGAAGTTCTAAGTTCTGTCTTTGTGGTTTGTTTCCTCTTGAAATAGCCACAAGCAGAGACTGCGTAGAACACATTCATTGGAAAGGTGTGCCAAGCTTCCAAAAACTACTGGTTTTCTGAATTCTCGGCAAATTTTGTTGCACCCGATCTTGATGATCTCTGTGGTATTGATCAGTTCACTAAGTCCAATTAGCTGCCCAATATTCACTATTCTAGGATGAAGCGTTCGTTACCAGTAACGGTTTGAGTTTTTAGGTTTCACTCTATTTCTTCCTACATAGATAAATGTGTTTGTAAGTCTAAATCAAACACGGTTTGTGCTAGCTCCTTGAAACTTGACAAAATAAAGTAGTTCTAAGTTCTGTCTTTGTGGTTTGTTTCTTCTTGAATTACCCCAAGCAGATACTGCCGAAAGATACTTTCATTTCAAAGGTATGCCAAGCTTCCAAAAAACTACTGGCTTTCTGAAATCTCGGCAAATATTTTTTCACCCAATCTAGATGATTCTCTGTGGTTATGAACAGTTCACTACATCCACTTAGCTACCCAATAGTCACTCTTGTAGGATGAAGCGTTCCTTACCAGTAGCAGTTTGAATATTTAGGTTTCACTCTATTTCCTCCTATATAGATAGATGTGTTTGGAAGTCTAAATCAAACACGGTTTGTGCTAGCTCCTTGAAACTTGACAAAATAAAAGAGTTCTAAGTTCTGTCTTTGCGGTTTGTTTCCTCTTGAAATAGCCACAAGCAGAGTCTGCATAAAACACATTCATTAGAATGGTGTGCCAAGCTTCCAAAAAACTACTGGTTTTCTGAATACTCAGCAAATTTATTTTCATCTGATCTTGATGATCTTTGTGGTAATGATCAGTTCACTAAGTCCACTTAGCTGCCAAATATTCACTCTTCTAGGATGAAGCGTTCGTTACCAGTGACAGTTTGAGTTTTTAGGTTTCACTCTATTTCCTCCTATATAGATAGATGTGTTTGGAAGTCGAAATCAAACACGGTTTGTGCTAGCTCCTTGAAACTTGATAATATAATGTAGTTCTAAGTTCTGTCTTTGTGGTTTGTTTCTTGAAATAGCCACAAGCAGAGACTGCGTAAAACACATTCAGTGGAAAGGTGTGCCAAGCTTCCAAAAAACTACTGGTTTTCTGAATACTCGTCAAAATTTTTTTCATCCGATCTTGATGTTCTCTGTGGTAATGATCAGTTCACTAAGTCCACTTACCGGCCCAATATTCACTCTTCTAGGATCAAGCGTTCGTTATAAGTAACAGTTTGAGTTTTTATGTTTCACTCTTTCCTCCTATATTGATAGATGTGTTTGGAAGTCTAAATCAAACACCGTTTGTGCTAGCTAATTGAAACTTGACAAAATAAAGTAGTTCTAAGTTCTGTCTTTGTGGTTTGTTTCCGCTTGAAATAGCCACAAGCAGAGACTGCGTAAAACACATTCATTGGAAAGGTGTGCCAGCTTCCAAAAAACTACTGGTTTTCTGAATACTCGGCAAATTTTTTTCATCCGATATTGATGATTTCTGTGGTAATGATCAGTTCACTATGTCCACTAAGCTGCCCAATATTCACTCTTGTAAGATGAAGCCTTCGTTACCAGTAACAGTTTGAGTTTTTAGGTTTCACTCTATTTCCTCCTATATAGATAGATGTGTTTGGAAGTCGAAATCAAACACGGTTTGTGCTAGCTCTTTGAAAATTGACAAAATAAAGTAGTTCTAAGTTCTGTCTTTGTGGTTTGTCTCATCTTGAAATAGTCACAATCAGAGACTGCGTAAAACACATTCATTGGAAAGGTGTGCCAAGCTTCCAAAAAAATACTGGTTTTCTGAATAGTCGGCAAATTTTTTTTCATCCGATCTTGATGATCTCTGTGGTAATGATCAGTTCACTAAGTCCACTTAGCTGCCCAAAATTCACTCTTGTAGGATGAAGCGCTCGTTACCAGTAACAGTTTGAGATTTTAGGTTTCACTCTATTTCCTCCTATATAGATAGATGTGTTTGGAAATCTAAATCAAACACGGTTTGTGCTATCTCCTTGAAACTTGACAAAATAAAGTAGTTCTAAGTTCTGTCTTTGTGGTTTGTTTCCTCTTGATATAGTCACAAGCAGAGACTGCGTAAAACACATTCATTGGAAAGGTGTGCCAAGCTTCCAAAAAAATACTGGTTTTCTGAATACTCGGCAAATTTTTTTTCATCCGATCTTGATGATCTCTGTGGTAATCATCAGTTCACTATGTCCAGTTAGCTACCCAATATTCACTCTTGTAGGATGAAGCGTTCGTTACCAGTAACAGTTTGAGATTTTAAGTTTCACTCTATTTCCTCCTATATAGATAGATGTGTTTGGAAGTCTAAATCAAACACGGTTTGTGCTAGCTATTTGAAACTTGACAATATAATGTAGTTCTAAGTTCTGTCTTTGTGGTTTGTTTCCTCTTGAAATAGCCACAAGCAGAGACTGTGTAAAACACATTCAGTTTAAAGGTGTGCCAAGCTTCCAAAACACTACTGGTTTTCTGAATACTCGACAAAATTTTTTTCATCCAATCTTGATGATCTCTGTGGTAATGATCAGTTCACTAAGTCCACTTTTCGGCCCAATATTCACTCTTCTAGGATGAAGCATTCGTTACCAGTAACAGTTTGAGTTTTTAGGTTTCACTCTATTTTCTCCTATATTGATAGATGTGTTTGGAAGTCTAAATCAAACACGGTTTGTGCTAGCTCCTTGAAACTTGACAAAATAAAGTAGTTCTAAGTTCTGTCTTTGTGGTTTGTTTCCTCTTGAAATAGCCACAAGCAGAGACTGCGTAAAACACATTCATTGGAATGGTGTGCCAGCTTCCAAAAAACTACTGGTTTTCTGAATACTCGGCAAATTTTTTTTCATCCGATCTTGATGATCTCTGTGGTAATGATCAGTTCACTATGTCCACTTAGGTGCCCAATATTCACTCTTCTAAGATAAAGCGTTCGTTACCAGTAATAGTTTGAGTTTTTAGGTTTCACTCTATTTCCTCCTATATAGATAGATGTGTTTGGAAGTCTAAATCAAACATGGTTTGTGCTAGCTCCTTGAAACTTGACAAAAAAAGGAGTTCTAAGTTCTGTCTTTGTGGTTTGTTTCTTCTTGAAATAGCCACAAGAAGAGACTGTGTAAAACACATTCATTGGTAAGGTGTGCCAAGCATCCAAAAAACTACTGGTTTTCTGAATACTCGGCAAATTTTTTTTCATCCGATCTTGATGATCTCTGTGGTAATGATCAGTTAAATAAATCCACTTAGCTGCCCAAATATTCACTCTTCTAGAATGAAGCGTTCGTTACCAGTAAGAGTTTGAGTTTTTGGTTTCACTCTGTTTCCTCCTATATAGATAGATATGTTTGGTAGTCGAAATCAAACACGGTTTTTGTTAGCTCCTTGAAACTTGACAAAATAAGGTAGTTCTAACTTCTGTCTTTGTGGTTTGTTTCCTCTTGAAATAGCCACAAGCAGAGACTGCGTAAAACACATTTATTGGAAACGTGTGAGAAGCTTCCAAAAAACTACTGGTTTTCTGAATACTCGGCAAATTTTTTTTCATCCGATCTTGATGATCTCTGTGGTAATGATCAGTTAAATAAGTCCACTTAGCTGCCCAATATTCACTCTTGTAGGATGAAGCGTTCCTTACCAGTAGCAGTTTGAATTTTTAGGTTTCATTCTACCCCCTCCTATATAGATATATGTGTTTGGAAGTCTAAATCAAACACGGTTTGTGCTAGCTCCTTGAAACTTGACAAAATAAAGTTGTTCTAAGTTCTGTCTTTGTGGTTTATTTCCTCTTGAAATAGCCACAAGCAGAGACTGCGTAAAACACATTCATTGGAAAGGTGTGCCAAGCTTCCAAAAAACTACTGGTTTTCTGTATACTTGGCAAATTTTTCTTCATCTGACCTTGATGATATCTGTGGTAATGATCAGTTCAGTAAGTCCACTTAGCTGCCCAATATTCACTCTTCTAGGATGAAGCGTTCGTTACCAGTAACAGTTTGAGTTTTTAGGTTTCACTCTATTTCCTCCTATATAGATAGATGTGTTTGGAAGTCGAAATCAAACATGGTTTGTGCTAGCTCCTTGAAACTTGATAAAATACAAGAGTTCTAAGTTCTGTCTTTGTGGTTTGTTTCTTCTTGAAATAGCCACAAGCAGAGTCTGCGTAAAACACATTCATTGGAATGGTGTGCCAAGCTTCCAAAAAACTACTGGTTTTCTGAATACTCGGCAAATTTTTTTTCATCTGATCTTGATGATCTCTGTGGTAATGATCAGTTCATTAAGTCCACTTAGCTGCCAAATATTCACTCTTCTAGGATGAAGCGTTCGTTACCAGTAACAGTTTGAGTTTTTAGGTTTCACTCTATTTCCTCCTATATAGATAGATGTGTTTGGAAGTCGAAATCAAACAAGGTTTGTGCTAGCTATTTCAAACGTGACAATATAATGTAGTTCTAAGTTCTGTCTTTGTGGATTGTTTCCTCTTGAAATAGCCACAAGCAGAGACTGTATAAAACACATTCAGTGGAAAGGTGTGCCAAGCTTCCGAAAAACTACAGGTTTTCTGAATATTCGTCAAAACTTTTTTCATCCAATCTTGATGATCTCTGTGGTAATGATCAGTTCACTAAGTCCACTTACCGGCCCAATATTCACTCTTCTAGGATGAAGCATTGGTTACCAGTAACAGTTTGAATTTTTAGGTTTCACTCTATTTCCTCCTATATTGATAGATGTGTTTGGAAGTCTAAATCAAACACGGTTTGTGCTAGCTCCTTGAAACTTGACAAAAAAAAGGAGTTATAAGTTCTGTCTTTGTGGTTTGTTTCCTCTTGAAATAGCCACAAGCAGAGACTGTGTAAAACACATTCATTGGAAAAGTGTGCCAAGCATCCAAAAAACTACTGGTTTTCTGAATACTCGGCATATTTTTTTCATCAGATCTTGATGATCTCTGTGGTAATGATCAGTTAAATAAGTCCACTTAGCTGCCCAAATATTCACTCTTCTAGGATGAAGCGTTCGTTACCAGTAACAGTTTGAGTTTTTAGGTTTCACTCTATTTCCTCCTATATAGATAGATATGTTTCGAAGTCTAAATCAAACACGGTTTGTGCTAGCTCCTTGAAACTTGACAAAATAAAGTAGGTCTAAGTTCTGTATTTGTGGTTTGTTTCCTCTTGAAATAGCCACAAGCAGAGACTGCGTGAAACACATTCATTGGAAAGGTGTGCCAAGCTTCCAAAAATCTACTGGTTTCCTGAATACTCGGCAAATTTTTCTTCATCTGACCTTGATGATCTCTGTGGTAATGATCAGTTCACTAAGTCCACTTAGCTGCCCAATATTCACTCTTCTCGGATGAAGCGTTCGTTACCAGTAACAATTTGCGATTTTAGTTTTCACTCTATTTCCTCCTATGTAGATAGATGTGTTTGGAAGTCTAAATCAAACACAGTTTATGCTAGCTCCTTGAAACTTGACAAAATAAAGTATTTCTAATTTCTCTCTTTGTGGTGTGTTTCCTCTTGAAATAGCCACAAGCAGAGTCTGCGTAAAACACATTCATTGGAAAGGTATGCCAAGCTTCCAAAAAAATACTGGTTTTCTGAATACTCAGCAAATTTTTTTTCATCCGATCTTGATGATCTCTGTGGTAATGATCAGTTCACTAAGTCCACTTAGCTGCCCAATATTCACTCTTGTAGGATGAAGCGCTCCTTTCCAGTAACAGTTTGAGATTTTAGGTTTCACTCTATTTCCTCCTATATAGATAGATGTGTTGGAAGTCTAAATCAAACACGGTTTGTTCTATCTCCTTGAAACTTGACAAAATAAAGTAGTTCGAAGTTCTGTCTTTGTGGTTTGTTTCCTCTTGAAATAGCCACAAGCAGAGACTGCGTAAAACACGTTCATTGGAAAGGTGTGCCAAGCTTCCAAAAAAATACTGGTTTTCTGAATACTCGCCAAATTTTTTTTCATCCGATCTTGATGATCTCTGTGGTAATCATCAGTTCACTATGTCCACTTAGCTACCCAATATTCACTCTTGTAGGATGAAGCGTTCGTTACCAGTAACAGTTTGAGATTTTAGGTTTCACTCTATTTCCTCCTATATAGATAGATGTGTTTGGAAGTCTAAATCAAACAGGGTTTGTGCTAGCTCCTTGAAACTTGACAAAATAATGTAGTTCTAAGTTCTGTCCTTGTGGTTTGTTTCCTCTTGAAATAGCCACAAGCAGAGTCTGCGTAAAACACATTCATTGGATGGTGTGCCAAGCTTCCAAAAAACTACTGGTTTTCTGAATACTCGTCAAAATTTTTTTAATCCAATCTTGATGATCTCTGTGGTAATGATCAGTTCACTAAGTCCACTTTTCGGCCCAATATTCACTCTTCTAGGATGAAGCATTCGTTACCAGTAACAGTTTGAGTTTTTAGGTTTCACTCTATTTTCTCCTATATTGATAGATGTGTTTGGAAGTCTAAATCAAACACGGTTTGTGCTAGCTCCTTGAAACTTGACAAAATGAAGTAGTTCTAAGTTCTGTCTTTGTGGTTTGTTTCCTCTTGAAATAGCCACAAGCAGAGACTGCGTAAAACACATTCATTGGAATGGTGTGCCAGCTTCCAAAAAACTACTGGTTTTCCGAATACTCGGCAAATTTTTTTTCATCCGATCTTGATGATCTCTGTGGTAATGATCAGTTCACTATGTCCACTTAGGTGCCCAATATTCACTCTTCTAAGATAAAGCGTTCGTTACCAGTAATAGTTTGAGTTTTTAGGTTTCACTCTATTTCCTCCTATATAGATAGATGTGTTTGGAAGTCTAAATCAAACATGGTTTGTGCTAGCTCCTTGAAACTTGACAAAAAAAGGAGTTCTAAGTTCTGTCTTTGTGATTTGTTTCCTCTTGAAATAGCCACAAGAAGAGACTGTGTAAAACACATTCATTGGTAAGGTGTGCCAAGCATCCAAAAAACTACTGGTTTTCTGAATACTCGGCAAATTTTTTTTCATCCGATCTTGATGATCTCTGTGGTAATGATCAGTTAAATAAATCCACTTAGCTGCCCAAATATTCACTCTTCTAGAATGAAGCGTTCGTTACCAGTAAGAGTTTGAGTTTTTGGTTTCAGTCTGTTTCCTTCTATATAGATAGATATGTTTGGAAGTCGAAATCAAACACGGTTTTTGTTAGCTCCTTGAAACTTGAAAAAATAAAGTAGTTCTAAGTTCTGTCTTTGTGTTTTGTTTCCTCTTCAAATAGCCACAAGCAGAGACTGCGTAAAACACATTCATTGGAAACGTGTGAGAAGCTTCCAAAAAACTACTGGTTTTCTGAATACTCGGCAAATTTTTTTCAACTGATCTTGATGATCTCTGTGGTAATGATCAGTTAAATAAGTCCACTTAGCTGCCCAATATTCACTCTTGTAGGATGAAGCGTTCCCTACCAGTAGCAGTTTGAATTTTTAGGTTTCATTCTACTTCCTCCTATATAGATATATGTGTTTGAAAGTCTAAATCAAACACGGTTTGTGCTAGCTCCTTGAAACTTGACAAAATAAAGTTGTTCTAAGTTCTGTCTTTGTGGTTTATTTTCTCTTGAAATAGCCACAAGCAGAGACTGCGTAAAACACATTCATTGGAAAGGTGTGCCAAGCTTCCAAAAAACTACTGGTTTTCTGTATACTTGGCAAATTTTTCTTCATCTGACCTTGATGATATCTGTGGTAATGATCAGTTCAGTAAGTCCACTTAGCTGCCCAATATTCACTCTTCTAGGATGAAGCGTTCGTTTCCAGTAACAGTTTGAGATTTTAGGTTTCACTCTATTTCCTCCTATATAAATAGATGTGTTTGGAAGTCGAAATCAAACATGGTTTGTGCTAGCTCCTTGAAACTTGATAAAATAAAAGAGTTCTAAGTTCTGTCTTTGTGGTTTGTTTCCTCTTGAAATTGCCACAAGCAGAGTCTGCGTAAAACACATTCATTGGAATGGTGTGCCAAGCTTCCAAAAAACCACTGGTTTTCTGAATACTCGGCAAATTTTTTTTCATCTGATCTTAATGATCTCTGTGGTAATGATCAGTTCACTAAGTCCACTTAGCTGCCAAATATTCACTCTTCTAGGATGAAGCGTTCGTTACCAGTAACAGTTTTAGTTTTTAGGTTTCACTCTATTTCCTCCTATATAGATAGATGTGTTTGGAAGTCGAAATCAAACAGGGTTTGTGCTAGCTATTTCAAACTTGACAATATAATGTAGTTCTAAGTTCTGTCTTTGTGGTTTGTTTCCTCTTGAAATAGCCACAAGCAGAGACTGTGTAAAACACATTCAGTGGAAAGGTGTGCCAAGCTTCCAAAAAACTATTGGTTTTCTGAATATTCGTCAAACTTTTTTTCATCCAATCTTGATGATCTCTGTGGTAATGATCTGTTCACTAAGTCCACTTACCGGCCCAATATTCACTCTTCTAGGATGAAGCATTGGTTACCAGTAACAGTTTGAGTTTTTAGGTTTCACTCTATTTCCTCCTATATTGATAGATGTGTTTGGAAGTCTAAATCAAACACGGTTTGTGCTAGCTCCTTGAAACTTGACAAAATAAAGTAGTTCTAAGTTCTGTCTTTGTGGTTTGTTTCCTCTTGAAATAGCCACAAGCAGAGACTGCGTAAAACACATTCATTGGAAAGGTGTGCCAGCTTCCAAAAAACTACTGGTTTTCTGAATACTCAGCAAATTTTTTTTCATCCGATCTTGATGATCTCTGTGGTAATGATCAGTTCACTATGTCCACTTAGCTGCCCAATATTCACTCTTCTAAGATGAAGCGTTCATTACCAGTAACAGTTTGAGTTTTTAGGTTTCACTCTATTTCCTCCTATCTAGATAGATGTGTTTGGAAGTCTAAATCAAATACGGTTTGTGCTAGCTCCTTGAAACTTGACAAAAAAAAGGAGTTCTTAGTTCTGTCTTTGTGGTTTGTTTCCTCTTGAAATAGCCACAAGCAGAGACTGTGTAAAACACATTCATTGAAAAGGTGTGCCAAGCATCCAAAAAACTACTGGTTTTCTGAACACTCGGCAAATTTTTTTTCATCCGATCTTGATGATCTCTGTGGTAATGATCAGTTAAATAAGTCCACTTAGCTGCCCAATATTCACTCTTCTAAGATGAAGCGTTCGTTACCAGTAACAATTTGCGATTTTAGTTTTCACTCTATTTCCTCCTATATAGAGAGATGTGTTTGGAAGTCTAAATCAAACACAGTTTATGCTAGCTCCTTGAAACTTGACAAAATAAAGTATTTCTAATTTCTCTCTTTGTGGTTTGTTTCCTCTTGAAATAGCCACAAGCAGAGTCTGCGTAAAACACATTCATTGGAAAGGTGTGCCAAGCTTCCAAAAAAATACTGGTTTTCTGAATACTCGGCAAATTTTTTTTCATCCGATCTTGATGATCTCTGTGGTAATGATCAGTTCACTAAGTCCACTTAGCTGCCCAATATTCACTCTTGTAGGATGAAGCGCTCGTTACCAGTAACAGTTTGAGATTTTAGGTTTCACTCTATTTCCTCCTATATAGATAGATGTGTTTGGAGGTCTAAATCAAACACGGTTTGTGCTATCTCCTTGAAACTTGACAAAATAAAGTAGTTCTAAGTTCTGTCTTTGTGGTTTGTTTCATCTTGAAATAGCCACAAGCTGAGACTGTGTAAAACACGCTCATTGGAAAGGTGTGCCAAGCTTCCAAAAAACTACTGGTTTTCTGAATACTCGGCAAATTTTTTTTCATCCGATCTTGATGATCTCTGTGGTAATCATCAGTTCACTATGTCCACTTAGCTACCCAATATTCACTCTTGTAGGATGAAGCGCTCGTTACCAGTAACAGTTTGAGATTTTAGGTTTCACTCTATTTCCTCCTATATAGATAGATGTGTTTGGAAGTCTAAATCAAACACGGTTTGTGCTAGCTCCTTGAAACTTGACAAAATAATGTAGTTCTAAGTTCTGTCCTTGTGGTTTGTTTCCTCTTGAAATAGCCACAAGCAGAGTCTGCGTAAAACACATTCATTGGATGGTTTGCCAAGCTTCAAAAAAAATACTGGTTTTCTGAATACTCTTCAAATTTTTTTTCATCTGATCTTGATGATCTCTGTGGTAATGATCAGTTCACTAAGTCCACTTAGCTGCCAAATATTCACTCTTCTAGGATGAAGTGTTCGTTACCAGTAACAGTTTGAGTTTTTAATTTTCACTCTATTTCCTCCTATATAGATAGATGTGTTTGGAAGTCGAAATCAAACACGGTTTGTGCTAGCTATTTGAAACTTGACAATATAATGTAGTTCTAAGTTCTGTCTTTGTGGTTTGTTTCCTCTTGACATAGCCACAAGCAGAGACTGTGTAAAACACATTCAGTTGAAAGGTGTGCCAAGCTTCCAAAAAACTACTGGTTTTCTGAATACTCGTCAAAATTTTTTTCATCCAATCTTGATGATCTCTGTGGTAATGATCAGTTCACTAAGTCCACTTACCGGCCCAATATTCACTCTTCTAGGATGAAGCATTCGTTACCAGTAACAGTTTGAGTTTTTAGGTTTGACTCTATTTCCTCCTATATTGATAGATGTGTTTGGAAGTCTAAATCAAACACGGTTTGTGCTAGCTCCTTGAAACTTGACAAAATAAAGTAGTTCTAAGTTCTGTTTTGTGGTTTGTTTCCTCTTGAAATAGCCTCAAGCAGAGACTGGGTAAAACACATTCATTGGAATGGTGTGCCAGCTTCCAAAAAACTACTGGTTTTCTGAATACTCGGCAAATTTTTTTTCATCCGATCTTGATGATCTCTGTGGTAATGATCAGTTAAATAAATCCACTTAGCTGCCCAAATATTCACTCTTCTAGAATGAAGCATTCGTTACCAGTAAGAGTTTGAGTTTTTGGTTTCAGTCTGTTTCCTTCTATATAGATAGATATGTTTGGAAGTCGAAATCAAACACGGTTTTTGTTAGCTCCTTGAAACTTGAAAAAATAAAGTAGTTCTAAGTTCTGTCTTTGTGGTTTGTTTCCTCTTGAAATAGCCACAAGCAGAGACTGCGTAAAACACATTCATTGGAAACGTGTGAGAAGCTCCCAAAAAACTACTGGTTTTCTGAATACTCGGCAAATTTTTTTTCATCTGATCTTGATGATCTCTGTGGTAATGATCAGTTAAATAAGTCCACTTAGCTGCCCAATATTCACTCTTGTAGGATGAAGCGTTCCTTACAAGTAGCAGTTTGAATTTTTAGGTTTCATTCTACTTCCTCCTATATAGATATATGTGTTTGGAAGTCTAAATCAAACACGGTTTGTGCTAGCTCCTTGAAACTTGACAAAATAAAGTTGTTCTAAGTTCTGTCTTTGTGGTTTATTTCCTCTTGAAATAGCCACAAGCAGAGACTGCGTAAAACACATTCATTGGAAAGGTGTGCCAAGCTTCCAAAAAACTACTGGTTTTCTGTATACTTGGCAAATTTTTCTTCATCTGACCTTGATGATATCTGTGGTAATGATCAGTTCAGTAAGTCCACTTATCTGCCCAATATTCACTCTTCTAGGATGAAGCGTTCGTTACCAGTAACAGTTTGAGTTTTTAGGTTTCACTCTATTTCCTCCTATATAGATAGATGTGTTTGGAAGTCGAAATCAAACATGGTTTGTGCTAGCTCCTTGAAACTTGATAAAATAAAAGAGTTCTAAGTTCTGTCTTTGTGGTTTGTTTCCACTTGAAAGAGCCACAAGCAGAGTCTGCGTAAAACACATTCATTGGAATGGTGTGCCAAGCTTCCAAAAAACTACTGGTTTTCTGAATACTCGGCAAATTTTTTTTCATCTGATCTTAATGATCTCTGTGGTAATGATCAGTTCACTAAGTCCACTTAGCTGCCAAATATTCACTCTTCTAGGATGAAGCGTTCGTTACCAGTAACAGTTTGAGTTTTTAGGTTTCACTCTATTTCCTCCTATATAGATAGATGTGTTTGAAAGTCGAAATCAAACACGGTTTGTGCTAGCTATTTCAAACTTGACAATATAATGTAGTTCTAAGTTCTGTCTTTGTGGTTTGTTTCCTCTTGAAATAGCCACAAGCAGAGACTGTGTAAAACACATTCAGTGGAAAGGTGTGCCAAGCTTCCAAAAAACTACTGGTTTTCTGAATATTCGTCAAAATTTTTTTCATCCAATCTTGATGATCTCTGTGGTAATGATCAATTCACTAAGTCCACTTACCGGCCCAATATTCACTCTGCTAGGATGAAGCATTGGTTACCAGTAACAGTTTGAGTTTTTAGGTTTCACTCTATTTCCTCCTATATTGATAGATGTGTTTGGAAGTCTAAATCAAACACGGTTTGTGCTAGCTCCTTGAAACTTGACAAAATAAAGTAGTTCTAATTTCTGTCTTTGTGGTTTGTTTCCTCTTGAAATAGCCACAAGCAGAGACTGCGTAAAACACATTCATTGGAAAGGTGTGCCAGCTTCCAAAATACTACTGGTTTTCTGAATACTCGGCAAATTTTTTTTCATCCGATCTTGATGATCTCTGTGGTAATGATCAGTTCACTATGTCCACTTAGCTGCCCAATATTCACTCTTCTAAGATGAAGTGTTCATTACCAGTAACAGTTTGAGTTTTTAGGTTTCACTCTATTTCCTCCTATATAGAGAGATGTGTTTGGAAGTCTAAATCAAATACGGTTTGTGCTACCTCCTTGAAACTTGACAAAAAAAAGGAGTTCTAAGTTCTGTCTTTGTGGTTTGTTTCCTCTTGAAATAGCCACAAGCAGAGACTGTGTAAAACACATTCATTGAAAAGGTGTGCCAAGCATCCAAAAAACTACTGGTTTTCTGAATACTCGGCAAATTTTTTTTCATCCTATCTTGATGATCTCTGTGGTAATGATCAGTTAAATAAGTCCACTTAGCTGCCCAAATATTCACTCTTCTAGGATGAAGCGTTCGTTACCAGTAACAGTTTGAGTTTTTAGGTTTCACTCTATTTCCTCCTATATAGATAGATATGTTTGGAAGTCTAAATCAAACACGGTTTGTGCTAGCTCCTTGAAACTTGACAAAATAAAGTAGGTCTAAGTTCTGTATTTGTGGTTTGTTTCCTCTTGAAATAGGCACAAGCAGAGACTGCGTGAAACACATTCATTGGAAAGGTGTGCCAAGCTTCCAAAAATCTACTGGTTTCCTGAATACTCGGCAAATTTTTCTTCATCTGACCTTGATGATCTCTGTGGTAATGATCAGTTCACTAAGTCCACTTAGCTGCCCAATATTCACTCTTCTCGGATGAAGCGTTCGTTACCAGTAACAATTTGCGATTTTAGTTTTCACTCTATTTCCTCCTATATAGATAGATGTGTTTGGAAGTCTAAATCAAACACAGTTTATGCTAGCTCCTTGAAACTTGACAAAATAAAGTATTTCTAATTTCTCTCTTTGTGGTTTGTTTCCTCTTGAAGTAGCCACAAGCAGAGTCTGCGTAAAACACATTCATTGGAAAGGTGTGCCAAGCTTCCAAAAAAATACTGGTTTTCTGAATACTCGGCAAATTTTTTTTCATCCGATCTTGATGATCTCTGTGGTAATCATCAGTTCACTATGTTCACTTAGCTACCCAATATTCACTCTTGTAGGATGAAGCGTTCGTTACCAGTAACAGTTTGAGATTTTAGGTTTCACTCTATTTCCTCCTATATAGATAGATGTGTTTGGAAGTCTAAATCAAACACGGTTTGTGCTAGCTCCTTGAAACTTGACAAAATAATGTAGTTCTAAGTTCTGTCCTTGTGGTTTGTTTCCTCTTGAAATAGCCACAAGCAGAGTCTGCGTAAAACACATTCATTGGATGGTTTGCCAAGCTTCAAAAAAAATACTGGTTTTCTGAATACTCTTCAAATTTTTTTTCATCTGATCTTGATGATCTCTGTGGTAATGATCAGTTCACTAAGTCCACTTAGCTGCCAAATATTCACTCTTATAGAATGAAGTGTTGGTTACCAGTAACAGTTTGAGTTTTTAGTTTTCACTCTATTTCCTCCTATATAGATAGATGTGTTTGGAAGTCGAAATCAAACACGGTTTGTGCTAGCTATTTGAAACTTGACAATATAATGTAGTTCTAAGTTCTGTCTTTGTGGTTTGTTTCCTCTTGACATAGCCACAAGCAGAGACTGTGTAAAACACATTCAGTTGAAAGGTGTGCCAAGCTTCCAAAAAACTACTGGTTTTCTGAATACTCGTCAAAATTTTTTTCATCCAATCTTGATGATCTCTGTGGTAATGATCAGTTCACTAAGTCCACTTACCGGCGCAATATTCACTCTTCTAGGATGAAGCATTCGTTACCAGTAACAGTTTGAGTTTTTAGGTTTCACTCTATTTCCTCCTATATTGATAGATGTGTTTGGAAGTCTAAATCAAACACGGTTTGTGCTAGCTCCTTGAAACTTGACAAAAAAAGGAGTTCTAAGTTCTGTCTTTGTGATTTGTTTCCTCTTGAAATAGCCACAAGAAGAGACTGCGTAAAACACATTCATTGGTAAGGTGTACCAAGCATCCAAAAAACTACTGGTTTTCTGAATACTCGGCAAATTTTTTTTCAGCCGATCTTGATGATCTCTGTGGTAATGATCAGTTAAATAAGTCCACTTAGCTGCCCAATATTCACTCTTGTAGGATGAAGCGTTCCTTACAAGTAGCAGTTTGAATTTTTAGGTTTCATTCTACTTCCTCCTATATAGATATATGTGTTTGGAAGTCTAAATCAAACACGGTTTGTGCTAGCTCCTTGAAACTTGACAAAATAAAGTTGTCCTAAGTTCTGTCTTTGTGGTTTGTTTCCTCTTGAAATAGCCACAAGCAGAGACTGCGTAAAACACATTCATTGGAAACGTGTGAGAAGCTCCCAAAAAACTACTGGTTTTCTGAATACTCGGCAAATTTTTTTTCATCTGATCTTGATGATCTCTGTGGTAATGATCAGTTAAATAAGTCCACTTAGCTGCCCAATATTCACTCTTGTAGGATGAAGCGTTCCTTACAAGTAGCAGTTTGAATTTTTAGGTTTCATTCTACTTCCTCCTATATAGATATATGTGTTTGGAAGTCTAAATCAAACACGGTTTGTGCTAGCTCCTTGAAACTTGACAAAATAAAGTTGTTCTAAGTTCTGTCTTTGTGGTTTATTTCCTCTTGAAATAGCCACAAGCAGAGACTGCGTAAAACACATTCATTGGAAAGGTGTGCCAAGCTTCCAAAAAACTACTGGTTTTCTGTATACTTGGCAAATTTTTCTTCATCTGACCTTGATGATATCTGTGGTAATGATCAGTTCAGTAAGTCCACTTATCTGCCCAATATTCACTCTTCTAGGATGAAGCGTTCGTTACCAGTAACAGTTTGAGTTTTTAGGTTTCACTCTATTTCCTCCTATATAGATAGATGTGTTTGGAAGTCGAAATCAAACATGGTTTGTGCTAGCTCCTTGAAACTTGATAAAATAAAAGAGTTCTAAGTTCTGTCTTTGTGGTTTGTTTCCACTTGAAAGAGCCACAAGCAGAGTCTGCGTAAAACACATTCATTGGAATGGTGTGCCAAGCTTCCAAAAAACTACTGGTTTTCTGAATACTCGGCAAATTTTTTTTCATCTGATCTTAATGATCTCTGTGGTAATGATCAGTTCACTAAGTCCACTTAGCTGCCAAATATTCACTCTTCTAGGATGAAGCGTTCGTTACCAGTAACAGTTTGAGTTTTTAGGTTTCACTCTATTTCCTCCTATATAGATAGATGTGTTTGGAAGTCGAAATCAAACACGGTTTGTGCTAGCTATTTCAAACTTGACAATATAATGTAGTTCTAAGTTCTGTCTTTGTGGTTTGTTTCCTCTTGAAATAGCCACAAGCAGAGACTGTGTAAAACACATTCAGTGGAAAGGTGTGCCAAGCTTCCAAAAAACTACTGGTTTTCTGAATATTCGTCAAAATTTTTTTCATCCAATCTTGATGATCTCTGTGGTAATGATCAGTTCACTAAGTCCACTTACCGGCCCAATATTCACTCTGCTAGGATGAAGCATTGGTTACCAGTAACAGTTTGAGTTTTTAGGTTTCACTCTATTTCCTCCTATATTGATAGATGTGTTTGGAAGTCTAAATCAAACACGGTTTGTGCTAGCTCCTTGAAACTTGACAAAATAAAGTAGTTCTAATTTCTGTCTTTGTGGTTTGTTTCCTCTTGAAATAGCCACAAGCAGAGACTGCGTAAAACACATTCATTGGAAAGGTGTGCCAGCTTCCAAAATACTACTGGTTTTCTGAATACTCGGCAAATTTTTTTTCATCCGATCTTGATGATCTCTGTGGTAATGATCAGTTCACTATGTCCACTTAGCTGCCCAATATTCACTCTTCTAAGATGAAGTGTTCATTACCAGTAACAGTTTGAGTTTTTAGGTTTCACTCTATTTCCTCCTATATAGAGAGATGTGTTTGGAAGTCTAAATCAAATACGGTTTGTGCTAGCTCCTTGAAACTTGACAAAAAAAAGGAGTTCTAAGTTCTGTCTTTGTGGTTTGTTTCCTCTTGAAATAGCCACAAGCAGAGACTGTGTAAAACACATTCATTGAAAAGGTGTGCCAAGCATCCAAAAAACTACTGGTTTTCTGAATACTCGGCAAATTTTTTTTCATCCTATCTTGATGATCTCTGTGGTAATGATCAGTTAAATAAGTCCACTTAGCTGCCCAAATATTCACTCTTCTAGGATGAAGCGTTCGTTACCAGTAACAGTTTGAGTTTTTAGGTTTCACTCTATTTCCTCCTATATAGATAGATATGTTTGGAAGTCTAAATCAAACACGGTTTGTGCTAGCTCCTTGAAACTTGACAAAATAAAGTAGGTCTAAGTTCTGTATTTGTGGTTTGTTTCCTCTTGAAATAGGCACAAGCAGAGACTGCGTGAAACACATTCATTGGAAAGGTGTGCCAAGCTTCCAAAAATCTACTGGTTTCCTGAATACTCGGCAAATTTTTCTTCATCTGACCTTGATGATCTCTGTGGTAATGATCAGTTCACTAAGTCCACTTAGCTGCCCAATATTCACTCTTCTCCGATGAAGCGTTCGTTACCAGTAACAATTTGCGATTTTAGTTTTCACTCTATTTCCTCCTATATAGATAGATGTGTTTGGAAGTCTAAATCAAACACAGTTTATGCTAGCTCCTTGAAACTTGACAAAATAAAGTATTTCTAATTTCTCTCTTTGTGGTTTGTTTCCTCTTGAAATAGCCACAAGCAGAGTCTGCGTAAAACACATTCATTGGAAAGGTGTGCCAAGCTTCCAAAAAAATACTGGTTTTCTGAATACTCGGCAAATTTTTTTTCATCCGATCTTGATGATCTCTGTGGTAATCATCAGTTCACTATGTTCACTTAGCTACCCAATATTCACTCTTGTAGGATGAAGCGTTCGTTACCAGTAACAGTTTGAGATTTTAGGTTTCACTCTATTTCCTCCTATATAGATAGATGTGTTTGGAAGTCTAAATCAAACACGGTTTGTGCTAGCTCCTTGAAACTTGACAAAATAATGTAGTTCTAAGTTCTGTCCTTGTGGTTTGTTTCCTCTTGAAATAGCCACAAGCAGAGTCTGCGTAAAACACATTCATTGGATGGTTTGCCAAGCTTCAAAAAAAATACTGGTTTTCTGAATACTCTTCAAATTTTTTTTCATCTGATCTTGATGATCTCTGTGGTAATGATCAGTTCACTAAGTCCACTTAGCTGCCAAATATTCACTCTTCTAGAATGAAGTGTTCGTTACCAGTAACAGTTTGAGTTTTTAGTTTTCACTCTATTTCCTCCTATATAGATAGATGTGTTTGGAAGTCGAAATCAAACACGGTTTGTGATAGCTATTTGAAACTTGACAATATAATGTAGTTCTAAGTTCTGTCTTTGTGGTTTGTTTCCTCTTGACATAGCCACAAGCAGAGACTGTGTAAAACACATTCAGTTGAAAGGTGTGCCAAGCTTCCAAAAAACTACTGGTTTTCTGAATACTCGTCAAAATTTTTTTCATCCAATCTTGATGATCTCTGTGGTAATGATCAGTTCACTAAGTCCACTTACCGGCGCAATATTCACTCTTCTAGGATGAAGCATTCGTTACCAGTAACAGTTTGAGTTTTTAGGTTTCACTCTATTTCCTCCTATATTGATAGATGTGTTTGGAAGTCTAAATCAAACACGGTTTGTGCTAGCTCCTTGAAACTTGACAAAAAAAGGAGTTCTAAGTTCTGTCTTTGTGATTTGTTTCCTCTTGAAATAGCCACAAGAAGAGACTGCGTAAAACACATTCATTGGTAAGGTGTACCAAGCATCCAAAAAACTACTGGTTTTCTGAATACTCGGCAAATTTTTTTTCAGCCGATCTTGATGATCTCTGTGGTAATGATCAGTTCACTATGTCCACTGAGGTGCCCAATATTCACTCTTCTAAGATAAAGCGTTAGTTACCAGTAACAGTTTGAGTTTTTAGGTTTCACTCTATTTCCTCCTATATAGATAGATGTGTTTGGAAGTCTAAATCAAACATGGTTTGTGCTAGCTCCTTGAAACTTGACAAAAAAAGGAGTTCTAAGTTCTGTCTTTGTGGTTTGTTTCCTCTTGAAATAGCCACAAGAAGAGACTGTGTAAAACACATTCATTGGAAAGGTGTGCCAAGCATCCAAAAAACTACTGTTTTTCTGAATACTCGGCAAATTTTTTTTCATCCGATCTTGATGATCTCTGTGGTAATGATCAGTTAAATAAATCCACTTAGCTGCCCAAATATTCACTCTTCTAGAATGAAGCGTTCATTACCAGTAAGAGTTTGAGTTTTTGGTTTCACTCTGTTTCCTCCTATATAGATAGATATGATTGGAAGTCTAAATCAAACATGGTTTGTGCTAGCTCCTTGAAACTTGACAAAATAAAGTAGTTCTAATTTCTCTCTTTGTGGTTTGTTTCCTCTTGAAATAGCCACAAGCAGAGTCTGCGTAAAACACATTCATTGGAAAGGTGTGCCAAGCTTCCAAAAAACTACTGGTTTTCTGAATACTCAGCAAATTTTTTTTTCATCCGATCTTGATGATCTCTGTGGTAATGATCAGTTTACTAAGTCCACTTAGCTGCCCAATATTCACTCTTGTAGGATGAAGCGCTCTTTACCAGTAACAGTTTGAGTTTTTAGGTTTCACTCAAATTCCTCCTATATTAATAGATGTGTTTGGAAGTCGAAATCAAACACGGTTTTTGTTAGCTCCTTGAAACTTGACAAAATAAAGTAGTTCTAAGTTCTGTCTTTGTGTTTTGTTTCCTCTTGAAATAGCCACAAGCAGAGACTGCGTAAAACACATTCATTGGAAACGTCTGAGAAGCTTCCAAAAAACTACTGGTTTTCTGAATACTCGGCAAATTTTTTTTCATCGGATCTTGATGATCTCTGTGGTAATTATCAGTTCACTAAGTCCACTTAGCTGCCCAATATTCACTCTTGTAGGATGAAGCGCTCGTTACCAGTAACAGTTTGAGATTTTAGGTTTCACTCAATTTCCTCCTATATAGATAGATGTGTTTGGAAGTCTAAATCAAACACGGTTTGTGCTATCTCCTTGAAACTTGACAAAATGAAGTACTTCTAAGTTCTGTCTTTGTGGTTTGTTTCCTCTTGAAATAGCCACAAGCAGAGACTGTGTAAAACACATTCATTGGAAAGGTGTGCCAAGCTTCAAAAAAAATACTGGTTTTCTGAATACTCGGCAAATTTTTTTTCATCCGATCTTGATGATCTCTGTGGTAATGATCAGTTCACTAAGTCCACTTAGCTACCCAATATTCACTCTTGTAGGATGAAGCGTTCGTTACCAGTAACAGTTTGAGATTTTAGGTTTCACTCTATTTCCTCCTATATAGATAGATGTGTTTGGAAGTCTAAATCAAACACGGTTTGTGCTAGCTCCTTGAAACTTGACAAAATAAAGTAGGTCTAAGTTCTGTCTTTGTGGTTTGTTTCCTCTTGAAAAAGCCACAAGAAGAGACTGCATAAAACACATTCAGTGGAAAGGTGTGCCAAGATTCCAAAAACTACTGGTTTTCTGAATACTCGGCAAATGTTTTTTTCATCCGATCTTGATGATCTCTGTTTTAATGATCTGTTCACTAAGTCCACTTACCGGCCCAATATTCACTCTTCTAGGATGAAGCGTTCGTTACCAGTAACAGTTTGAGTTTTTAGGTTTCACTCTATTTCCTCCTATATTTATAGATGTGTTTGGATGTCTAAATCAAACACGGTTTGTGCAAGCTTTTTGAAACTTTACAAAATAACGTAGTTCTAAGTTCTGTCTTTGTGGTTTGTTTCCTCTTGAAATAGCCACAAGCAGAGACTGCGTAAAACACATTCATTGGAATGGTGTGCCAGCTTCCAAAAAACTACTGGTTTTCTGAACACTCGGCAAATTTTTCCTCATCTGATCTTGATGATCTCTGTGGTAATGATCAGTTCACTAAGTCCACTTAGCTGCCCAATATTCACTCTTCTAAGATGAAGCATTCGTTACCAGTAACAGTTTGAGTTTTTAGGTTTCACTCTATTTCCTCCTATATCGATAGATGTGTTTGGAAGTCTAAATCAAACACGGTTTGTGCTAGCTCCTTGAAACTTGACAAAATAAAGTAGGTCTAAGTTCTGACTTTGTGGTTTGTTTCCTCTTGAAATAGCCTCAAGCAGAGACTGCGTAAAACACATTCATTGGAAAGGTGTGCCAAGCTTCCAAAAAACTACTGGTTTTCTGAATACTCGGCAAATTTTTTTTCATCCGATCTTGATGATCTCTGTGGTAATGATCAGTTCACTAAGTCCACTTAGCTGCCCAATATTCACTCTTCTAAGATGAAGCGTTCGTTACCAGTAACAGTTTGAGTTTTTAGGTTTCACTCTATTTCCTCCTATAGAGATAGATGTGTTTGGAAGTCTACATCAAACACGGTTTGTGCTAGCTTCTTGAAACTCGACAAAATTAAGTAGTTCTAAGTTCTGTCTTTGTGGTTTGTTTCCTATTGAAATAGCCACAAGCAGAGACTGCATAAAAGACATTCATTGGAAAGGTGTGCCAAGCTTCCAAAAAAATAAGATTTTCTGAATACTCGGCAAATTTTTTTCATCCGATCTTGATAATCTCTGTGGTAACGATCAGTTCACTACATCCACTAACCGGCCCAATATTCACTCTTCTAGGATGAAGCGTTCGTTACCAGTAACAGTTTGAGTTTTTAGGTGTCACTCCATTTCCTCCTATATAGATAAATGTGTTTGGAAGTCTAAATCAATCACGGTTTGTGCTAGCTCCTTGAAACTTGACAAAATAAAGTAGTTCTAAGTTCTGTCTTTGTGGTTTGTTTCTTCTTGAAATAGCCACAAGCAGAGAATGCGTGAAAAGCATTCATTGGAAAGGTGTGCCAGCTTCCAAAAAACTACTGGTTTTCTGAATACTCAGCAATTTTTTTTGTCATCTGATCTTGATGATCTCTGTGGTAATGATCAGTTCACTAAGTCCACTTAGCTGCAATATATTCACTCTTCTAAGATGAAGCGTTCGTTACCAGTAACAGTTTTGAATTTTTAGGTTTCACTCTATTTCCTCCTATATAGATAGATGTGCTTGGAAGTTTAAATCATACACGGTTTGTGCTAGCTCCTTGAAACTTGACAAAATAAAGGAGTTCTAGATTCTGTCTTTGTGGTTTGTTTCCTCTTGCAATAGCCACAAGCAGAGAGTGTGTAAAACACATTCATTGGAAAGGTGTGCCAAGCTTCCAAAAACTACTGGTTTTCTGAATACTCGCAAATTTTTTTTCATCCGATCTTGATGATCTCTGTGGTAATGATCAGTTCACTAAGTCCACTTAGGTGCCCAATATTCACTCTTCTAAGATGAAGCTTTCGTTACCAGTAACAGTTTGAGTTTTTAGGTTTCACTCTATTTCCTCCTATATAGATTGATGTGTTTGGAAGTATAAATCAAACAAGGATTGTGCTAGCTCCGTGAAACTTGACAAAATAAAGTAGTTCTACGTTCTGTCTTTTTGGTTTGTTTCATCTTGAAATAGCCACAAGGTGAGACTGAGTAAAACACACTCATTGGAAAGGTGTGCCAATCTTCAAAAAAAACTACTGGTTTTCTGAATACTCGGCAAATTTTTTTTATCCGATCCTGATGATCTCTGTGGTAATGATCAGTTCACTAAGTCCACTTACCGGCCCAATATTCACTCTTCTAGGATGAAGCGTTCTTTACCAGTAACAGTTTGAGTTTTTAGGTTTCACTCTATTTCCTCCTATATTGATAGATGTGTTTGGATGTCTAAATCAAACACGGTTAGTGCAAGCTCCTTGAAACTTTACAAAATAAAGTAGTTCTAAGTTCTGTCTTTGTGGTTTGTTTCCTCTTGAAATAGCCACAAGCAGAGACTGCGTAAAACACATTCATTGGAATGGTGTGCCAGCTTCCAAAAAACTACTGGTTTTCTGAACACTCGGCAAATTTTTTCTCATCTGATCTTGATGATCTCTGTGGTAATGATCGATTCACTAAGTCCACTTAGCTGCCCAATATTCACTCTTCTAAGATGAAGCATTCGTTACCAGTAACAGTTTGAGTTTTTAGGTTTCACTCTATTTCCTCCTATATTGATAGATGTGTTTGGAAGTCTAAATCAAACACGGTTTGTGCTAGCTCCTTGAAACTTGACAAAATAAAGTAGTTCTAATTTCTGTCTTTGTGGTTTGTTTCCTCTTGAAATAGCCACAAGCAGAGACTGCGTAAAACACATTCATTGGAAAGGTGTGCCAGCTTCCAAAATACTACTGGTTTTCTGAATACTCGGCAAATTTTTTTTCATCCGATCTTGATGATCTCTGTGGTAATGATCAGTTCACTATGTCCACTTAGCTGCCCAATATTCACTCTTCTAAGATGAAGTGTTCATTACCAGTAACAGTTTGAGTTTTTAGGTTTCACTCTATTTCCTCCTATATAGAGAGATGTGTTTGGAAGTCTAAATCAAATACGGTTTGTGCTAGCTCCTTGAAACTTGACAAAAAAAAGGAGTTCTAAGTTCTGTCTTTGTGGTTTGTTTCCTCTTGAAATAGCCACAAGCAGAGACTGTGTAAAACACATTCATTGAAAAGGTGTGCCAAGCATCCAAAAAACTACTGGTTTTCTGAATACTCGGCAAATTTTTTTTCATCCTATCTTGATGATCTCTGTGGTAATGATCAGTTAAATAAGTCCACTTAGCTGCCCAAATATTCACTCTTCTAGGATGAAGCGTTCGTTACCAGTAACAGTTTGAGTTTTTAGGTTTCACTCTATTTCCTCCTATATAGATAGATATGTTTGGAAGTCTAAATCAAACACGGTTTGTGCTAGCTCCTTGAAACTTGACAAAATAAAGTAGGTCTAAGTTCTGTATTTGTGGTTTGTTTCCTCTTGAAATAGGCACAAGCAGAGACTGCGTGAAACACATTCATTGGAAAGGTGTGCCAAGCTTCCAAAAATCTACTGGTTTCCTGAATACTCGGCAAATTTTTCTTCATCTGACCTTGATGATCTCTGTGGTAATGATCAGTTCACTAAGTCCACTTAGCTGCCCAATATTCACTCTTCTCCGATGAAGCGTTCGTTACCAGTAACAATTTGCGATTTTAGTTTTCACTCTATTTCCTCCTATATAGATAGATGTGTTTGGAAGTCTAAATCAAACACAGTTTATGCTAGCTCCTTGAAACTTGACAAAATAAAGTATTTCTAATTTCTCTCTTTGTGGTTTGTTTCCTCTTGAAATAGCCACAAGCAGAGTCTGCGTAAAACACATTCATTGGAAAGGTGTGCCAAGCTTCCAAAAAAATACTGGTTTTCTGAATACTCGGCAAATTTTTTTTCATCCGATCTTGATGATCTCTGTGGTAATCATCAGTTCACTATGTTCACTTAGCTACCCAATATTCACTCTTGTAGGATGAAGCGTTCGTTACCAGTAACAGTTTGAGATTTTAGGTTTCACTCTATTTCCTCCTATATAGATAGATGTGTTTGGAAGTCTAAATCAAACACGGTTTGTGCTAGCTCCTTGAAACTTGACAAAATAATGTAGTTCTAAGTTCTGTCCTTGTGGTTTGTTTCCTCTTGAAATAGCCACAAGCAGAGTCTGCGTAAAACACATTCATTGGATGGTTTGCCAAGCTTCAAAAAAAATACTGGTTTTCTGAATACTCTTCAAATTTTTTTTCATCTGATCTTGATGATCTCTGTGGTAATGATCAGTTCACTAAGTCCACTTAGCTGCCAAATATTCACTCTTCTAGAATGAAGTGTTCGTTACCAGTAACAGTTTGAGTTTTTAGTTTTCACTCTATTTCCTCCTATATAGATAGATGTGTTTGGAAGTCGAAATCAAACACGGTTTGTGATAGCTATTTGAAACTTGACAATATAATGTAGTTCTAAGTTCTGTCTTTGTGGTTTGTTTCCTCTTGACATAGCCACAAGCAGAGACTGTGTAAAACACATTCAGTTGAAAGGTGTGCCAAGCTTCCAAAAAACTACTGGTTTTCTGAATACTCGTCAAAATTTTTTTCATCCAATCTTGATGATCTCTGTGGTAATGATCAGTTCACTAAGTCCACTTACCGGCGCAATATTCACTCTTCTAGGATGAAGCATTCGTTACCAGTAACAGTTTGAGTTTTTAGGTTTCACTCTATTTCCTCCTATATTGATAGATGTGTTTGGAAGTCTAAATCAAACACGGTTTGTGCTAGCTCCTTGAAACTTGACAAAAAAAGGAGTTCTAAGTTCTGTCTTTGTGATTTGTTTCCTCTTGAAATAGCCACAAGAAGAGACTGCGTAAAACACATTCATTGGTAAGGTGTACCAAGCATCCAAAAAACTACTGGTTTTCTGAATACTCGGCAAATTTTTTTTCAGCCGATCTTGATGATCTCTGTGGTAATGATCAGTTCACTATGTCCACTGAGGTGCCCAATATTCACTCTTCTAAGATAAAGCGTTAGTTACCAGTAACAGTTTGAGTTTTTAGGTTTCACTCTATTTCCTCCTATATAGATAGATGTGTTTGGAAGTCTAAATCAAACATGGTTTGTGCTAGCTCCTTGAAACTTGACAAAAAAAGGAGTTCTAAGTTCTGTCTTTGTGGTTTGTTTCCTCTTGAAATAGCCACAAGAAGAGACTGTGTAAAACACATTCATTGGAAAGGTGTGCCAAGCATCCAAAAAACTACTGTTTTTCTGAATACTCGGCAAATTTTTTTTCATCCGATCTTGATGATCTCTGTGGTAATGATCAGTTAAATAAATCCACTTAGCTGCCCAAATATTCACTCTTCTAGAATGAAGCGTTCATTACCAGTAAGAGTTTGAGTTTTTGGTTTCACTCTGTTTCCTCCTATATAGATAGATATGATTGGAAGTCTAAATCAAACATGGTTTGTGCTAGCTCCTTGAAACTTGACAAAATAAAGTAGTTCTAATTTCTCTCTTTGTGGTTTGTTTCCTCTTGAAATAGCCACAAGCAGAGTCTGCGTAAAACACATTCATTGGAAAGGTGTGCCAAGCTTCCAAAAAACTACTGGTTTTCTGAATACTCAGCAAATTTTTTTTTCATCCGATCTTGATGATCTCTGTGGTAATGATCAGTTTACTAAGTCCACTTAGCTGCCCAATATTCACTCTTGTAGGATGAAGCGCTCTTTACCAGTAACAGTTTGAGTTTTTAGGTTTCACTCAAATTCCTCCTATATTAATAGATGTGTTTGGAAGTCGAAATCAAACACGGTTTTTGTTAGCTCCTTGAAACTTGACAAAATAAAGTAGTTCTAAGTTCTGTCTTTGTGTTTTGTTTCCTCTTGAAATAGCCACAAGCAGAGACTGCGTAAAACACATTCATTGGAAACGTCTGAGAAGCTTCCAAAAAACTACTGGTTTTCTGAATACTCGGCAAATTTTTTTTCATCGGATCTTGATGATCTCTGTGGTAATTATCAGTTCACTAAGTCCACTTAGCTGCCCAATATTCACTCTTGTAGGATGAAGCGCTCGTTACCAGTAACAGTTTGAGATTTTAGGTTTCACTCAATTTCCTCCTATATAGATAGATGTGTTTGGAAGTCTAAATCAAACACGGTTTGTGCTATCTCCTTGAAACTTGACAAAATGAAGTACTTCTAAGTTCTGTCTTTGTGGTTTGTTTCCTCTTGAAATAGCCACAAGCAGAGACTGTGTAAAACACATTCATTGGAAAGGTGTGCCAAGCTTCAAAAAAAATACTGGTTTTCTGAATACTCGGCAAATTTTTTTTCATCCGATCTTGATGATCTCTGTGGTAATGATCAGTTCACTAAGTCCACTTAGCTACCCAATATTCACTCTTGTAGGATGAAGCGTTCGTTACCAGTAACAGTTTGAGATTTTAGGTTTCACTCTATTTCCTCCTATATAGATAGATGTGTTTGGAAGTCTAAATCAAACACGGTTTGTGCTAGCTCCTTGAAACTTGACAAAATAAAGTAGGTCTAAGTTCTGTCTTTGTGGTTTGTTTCCTCTTGAAAAAGCCACAAGAAGAGACTGCATAAAACACATTCAGTGGAAAGGTGTGCCAAGATTCCAAAAACTACTGGTTTTCTGAATACTCGGCAAATGTTTTTTTCATCCGATCTTGATGATCTCTGTTTTAATGATCTGTTCACTAAGTCCACTTACCGGCCCAATATTCACTCTTCTAGGATGAAGCGTTCGTTACCAGTAACAGTTTGAGTTTTTAGGTTTCACTCTATTTCCTCCTATATTTATAGATGTGTTTGGATGTCTAAATCAAACACGGTTTGTGCAAGCTTTTTGAAACTTTACAAAATAACGTAGTTCTAAGTTCTGTCTTTGTGGTTTGTTTCCTCTTGAAATAGCCACAAGCAGAGACTGCGTAAAACACATTCATTGGAATGGTGTGCCAGCTTCCAAAAAACTACTGGTTTTCTGAACACTCGGCAAATTTTTCCTCATCTGATCTTGATGATCTCTGTGGTAATGATCAGTTCACTAAGTCCACTTAGCTGCCCAATATTCACTCTTCTAAGATGAAGCATTCGTTACCAGTAACAGTTTGAGTTTTTAGGTTTCACTCTATTTCCTCCTATATCGATAGATGTGTTTGGAAGTCTAAATCAAACACGGTTTGTGCTAGCTCCTTGAAACTTGACAAAATAAAGTAGGTCTAAGTTCTGACTTTGTGGTTTGTTTCCTCTTGAAATAGCCTCAAGCAGAGACTGCGTAAAACACATTCATTGGAAAGGTGTGCCAAGCTTCCAAAAAACTACTGGTTTTCTGAATACTCGGCAAATTTTTTTTCATCCGATCTTGATGATCTCTGTGGTAATGATCAGTTCACTAAGTCCACTTAGCTGCCCAATATTCACTCTTCTAAGATGAAGCGTTCGTTACCAGTAACAGTTTGAGTTTTTAGGTTTCACTCTATTTCCTCCTATAGAGATAGATGTGTTTGGAAGTCTACATCAAACACGGTTTGTGCTAGCTTCTTGAAACTCGACAAAATTAAGTAGTTCTAAGTTCTGTCTTTGTGGTTTGTTTCCTATTGAAATAGCCACAAGCAGAGACTGCATAAAAGACATTCATTGGAAAGGTGTGCCAAGCTTCCAAAAAAATAAGATTTTCTGAATACTCGGCAAATTTTTTTCATCCGATCTTGATAATCTCTGTGGTAACGATCAGTTCACTACATCCACTAACCGGCCCAATATTCACTCTTCTAGGATGAAGCGTTCGTTACCAGTAACAGTTTGAGTTTTTAGGTGTCACTCCATTTCCTCCTATATAGATAAATGTGTTTGGAAGTCTAAATCAATCACGGTTTGTGCTAGCTCCTTGAAACTTGACAAAATAAAGTAGTTCTAAGTTCTGTCTTTGTGGTTTGTTTCTTCTTGAAATAGCCACAAGCAGAGAATGCGTGAAAAGCATTCATTGGAAAGGTGTGCCAGCTTCCAAAAAACTACTGGTTTTCTGAATACTCAGCAATTTTTTTTGTCATCTGATCTTGATGATCTCTGTGGTAATGATCAGTTCACTAAGTCCACTTAGCTGCAATATATTCACTCTTCTAAGATGAAGCGTTCGTTACCAGTAACAGTTTTGAATTTTTAGGTTTCACTCTATTTCCTCCTATATAGATAGATGTGCTTGGAAGTTTAAATCATACACGGTTTGTGCTAGCTCCTTGAAACTTGACAAAATAAAGGAGTTCTAGATTCTGTCTTTGTGGTTTGTTTCCTCTTGCAATAGCCACAAGCAGAGAGTGTGTAAAACACATTCATTGGAAAGGTGTGCCAAGCTTCCAAAAACTACTGGTTTTCTGAATACTCGCAAATTTTTTTTCATCCGATCTTGATGATCTCTGTGGTAATGATCAGTTCACTAAGTCCACTTAGGTGCCCAATATTCACTCTTCTAAGATGAAGCTTTCGTTACCAGTAACAGTTTGAGTTTTTAGGTTTCACTCTATTTCCTCCTATATAGATTGATGTGTTTGGAAGTATAAATCAAACAAGGATTGTGCTAGCTCCGTGAAACTTGACAAAATAAAGTAGTTCTACGTTCTGTCTTTTTGGTTTGTTTCATCTTGAAATAGCCACAAGGTGAGACTGAGTAAAACACACTCATTGGAAAGGTGTGCCAATCTTCAAAAAAAACTACTGGTTTTCTGAATACTCGGCAAATTTTTTTTATCCGATCCTGATGATCTCTGTGGTAATGATCAGTTCACTAAGTCCACTTACCGGCCCAATATTCACTCTTCTAGGATGAAGCGTTCTTTACCAGTAACAGTTTGAGTTTTTAGGTTTCACTCTATTTCCTCCTATATTGATAGATGTGTTTGGATGTCTAAATCAAACACGGTTAGTGCAAGCTCCTTGAAACTTTACAAAATAAAGTAGTTCTAAGTTCTGTCTTTGTGGTTTGTTTCCTCTTGAAATAGCCACAAGCAGAGACTGCGTAAAACACATTCATTGGAATGGTGTGCCAGCTTCCAAAAAACTACTGGTTTTCTGAACACTCGGCAAATTTTTTCTCATCTGATCTTGATGATCTCTGTGGTAATGATCGATTCACTAAGTCCACTTAGCTGCCCAATATTCACTCTTCTAAGATGAAGCATTCGTTACCAGTAACAGTTTGAGTTTTTAGGTTTCACTCTATTTCCTCCTATATCGATAGATGTGTTTGGAAGTCTAAATCAAACACGGTTTGTGCTAGCTCCTTGAAACTTGACAAAATAAAGTAGGTCTAAGTTCTGACTGTGTGGTTTGTTTTCTCTTGAAATAGCCACAAGCAGAGACTGCGTAAAACACATTCATTGGAAAGGTGTGCCAAGCTTCCAAAAAACTACTGGTTTTCTGAATACTCGGCAAATTTTTTTTCATCCGATCTTGATGATCTCTGTGGTAATGATCAGTTCACTAAGTCCACTTAGCTGCCCAATATTCACTCTTCTAAGATGAAGCGTTCGTTACCAGTAACAGTTTGAGTTTTTAGGTTTCACTCTATTTCCTCCTATAGAGATAGATGTGTTTGGAAGTCTACATCAAACACGGTTTGTGCTAGCTTCTTGAAACTCGACAAAATTAAGTAGTTCTAAGTTCTGTCTTTGTGGTTTGTTTCCTATTGAAATAGCCACAAGCAGAGACTGTATAAAAGACATTCATTGGAAAGGTGTGCCAAGCTTCCAAAAAAATAAGATTTTCTGAATACTCGGCAAATTTTTTTCATCCGATCTTGATAATCTCTGTGGTAATGATCAGTTCACTACATCCACTAACCGGCCCAATATTCACTCTTCTAGGATGAAGCGTTCGTTACCAGTAACAGTTTGAGTTTTTAGGTGTCACTCCATTTCCTCCTATATAGATAAATGTGTTTGGAAGTCTAAATCAATCACGGTTTGTGCTAGCTCCTTGAAACTTGACAAAATAAAGTAGTTCTAAGTTCTGTCTTTGTGGTTTGTTTCTTCTTGAAATAGCCACAAGCAGAGAATGCGTGAAAAGCATTCATTGGAAAGGTGTGCCAGCTTCCAAAAAACTACTGGTTTTCTGAATACTCAGCAATTTTTTTTGTCATCTGATCTTGATGATCTCTGTGGTAATGATCAGTTCACTAAGTCCACTTAGCTGCAATATATTCACTCTTCTAAGATGAAGCGTTCGTTACCAGTAACAGTTTTGAATTTTTAGGTTTCACTCTATTTCCTCCTATATAGATAGATGTGCTTGGAAGTTTAAATCATACACGGTTTGTGCTAGCTCCTTGAAACTTGACAAAATAAAGGAGTTCTAGATTCTGTCTTTGTGGTTTGTTTCCTCTTGCAATAGCCACAAGCAGAGAGTGTGTAAAACACATTCATTGGAAAGGTGTGCCAAGCTTCCAAAAACTACTGGTTTTCTGAATACTCGCAAATTTTTTTTCATCCGATCTTGATGATCTCTGTGGTAATGATCAGTTCACTAAGTCCACTTAGGTGCCCAATATTCACTCTTCTAAGATGAAGCTTTCGTTACCAGTAACAGTTTGAGTTTTTAGGTTTCACTCTATTTCCTCCTATATAGATTGATGTGTTTGGAAGTATAAATCAAACAAGGATTGTGCTAGCTCCGTGAAACTTGACAAAATAAAGTAGTTCTACGTTCTGTCTTTTTGGTTTGTTTCATCTTGAAATAGCCACAAGGTGAGACTGAGTAAAACACACTCATTGGAAAGGTGTGCCAATCTTCAAAAAAAACTACTGGTTTTCTGAATACTCGGCAAATTTTTTTTATCCGATCTTGATGATCTCTGTGGTAATGATCAGTTCACTAAGTCCACTTACCGGCCCAATATTCACTCTTCTAGGATGAAGCGTTCTTTACCAGTAACAGTTTGAGTTTTTAGGTTTCACTCTATTTCCTCCTATATTGATAGATGTGTTTGGATGTCTAAATCAAACACGGTTAGTGCAAGCTCCTTGAAACTTTACAAAATAAAGTAGTTCTAAGTTCTGTCTTTGTGGTTTGTTTCCTCTTGAAATAGCCACAAGCAGAGACTGCGTAAAACACATTCATTGGAATGGTGTGCCAGCTTCCAAAAAACTACTGGTTTTCTGAACACTCGGCAAATTTTTTCTCATCTGATCTTGATGATCTCTGTGGTAATGATCGATTCACTAAGTCCACTTAGCTGCCCAATATTCACTCTTCTAAGATGAAGCATTCGTTACCAGTAACAGTTTGAGTTTTTAGGTTTCACTCTATTTCCTCCTATATCGATAGATGTGTTTGGAAGTCTAAATCAAACACGGTTTGTGCTAGCTCCTTGAAACTTGACAAAATAAAGTAGGTCTAAGTTCTGACTGTGTGGTTTGTTTTCTCTTGAAATAGCCACAAGCAGAGACTGCGTAAAACACATTCATTGGAAAGGTGTGCCAAGCTTCCAAAAAACTACTGGTTTTCTGAATACTCGGCAAATTTTTTTTCATCCGATCTTGATGATCTCTGTGGTAATGATCAGTTCACTAAGTCCAGTTAGCTGCCCAATATTCACTCTCTAAGATGAAGCGTTCGTTACCAGTAACAGTTTGAGTTTTTAGGTTTCACTCTATTTCCTCCTATAGAGATAGATGTGTTTGGAAGTCTACATCAAACACGGTTTGTGCTAGCTCCTTGAAACTTGACAAAATAAAAGTAGTTCTAAGTTCTGTCTTTGTGGTTTGTTTCCTCTTGAGATAACCACAAGCAGAGACTGTGTAAAACACATTCATTGGAAAGGTGTGCCAAGCTTCCAAAAAACTACTTGTTTTCTGAATACTTGGCAAATTTTTTTTCTTCCAATCTTGATGATCTCTGTGGTAATGATCAGTTCACTAAGTACACTTACCGGCCCAATATTCACTCTTCTAGGATGAATCGTTCGTTACCAGTAACAGTTTGAGTTTTTAGGTTTCACTCAATTTCCTCCTATATAAATAGATGTGTTTGGAAGTCGAAATCAAACACGGTTTGTGCTAGCTCCTTGAAACTTGACAAAACAAAGTAGTTCTAAGTTCTTTCTTTGTGGTTTGTTTCCTCTTTAAATAGTCTCAAGCAGAGACTGCGTAAAACACATTCATTGGAAAGGTGTGAGAAGCTTCCAAAAAACTACTGGTTTTCTGAATACTCGGCAAATTTTTTTTCATCCGATCTTGATGATCTCTGTGGTAATGATCAGTTCACTAAGTCCACTTAGCTGCCCAATATTCACTCTTCTAAGATGAAGCGTTCGTTACCAGTAACAGTTTGAGTTTTTAGGTTTCACTCTATTTCCTCCTATAGAGATAGATGTGTTTGGAAGTCTACATCAAACACGGTTTGTGCTAGCTTCTTGAAACTCGACAAAATTAAGTAGTTCTAAGTTCTGTCTTTGTGGTTTGTTTCCTCTTGATATAGCCACAAGCAGAGACTGCGTAAAACACATTCATTGGAAAGGTGTGCCAAGCTTCCAAAAAAATAAGTTTTTCTGAATACTCGGCAAATTTTTTTTCATCCGATCTTGATGATCTCTGTGGTAATGATCAGTTCACTAAGTCCACTTACCGGACCAATATTCACTCTTCTAGGATGAAGCGTTCGTTACCAGTAACAGTTTGAGTTTTTAGGTGTCACTCCATTTCCTCCTATATAGATAAATGTGTTTGGAAGTCTAAATCAATCACGGTTTGTGCTAGCTACTTGAAACTTGACAAAATAAAGTAGTTCTAAGTTCTGTCTTTGTGGTTTGTTTCCTCTTGAAATAGCCACAAGCAGAGAATGCGTGAAAAACATTCATTGGAAAGGTGTGCCAGCTTCCAAAAAACTACTGGTTTTCTGAATACTCAGCAATTTTTTTTTTATCTGATCTTGATGATCTCTGTGGTAATGATCAGTTCACTAAGTCCACTTAGCTGCAAAATATTCACTCTTCTAAGATGAAGCGTTCCTTACCAGTAACAGTTTTGAGTTTTTAGGTTTCACTCTATTTCCTCCTATATAGATAGATGTGTTTGGAAGTTTAAATCAAACACGGTTTGTGCTAGCTCCTTGAAACTTGACAAAATTAAGGAGTTCTAGGTTCTGTCTTTGTGGTTTGTTTCCTCTAGAAATAGCCACAAGCAGAGACTGCGTAAAACACATTCATTGGAATGGTGTGCCAAGCTTCAAAAAACTACTTGTTTTCTGAATACTCCACAAATTTTTTTTCATCCGATCTTGATGATCTCTGTGGTAATGATCAGGTCACTAAGTCCACTTAACTGCCCAATATTCACTCTTCTAGGATGAAGCGTTCGTTACCAGTAACAGTTTGAGTTTTTAGGTTTCACTCTATTTCCTCCTATAGAGATAGATGTGTTTGGAAGTCTAAATCAAACACAGTTCGTGCTAGCTTCTTGAAACTCGACAAAATTAAGTAGTTCTAAGTTCTGTCTTTGTGGTTTGTTTCCTCTTGAAATAGCCACAAGCAGAGACTGCGTAAAACACATTCATTGGAAAGGTGTGCCAAGCTTCCAAAAAACTACTGGTTTTCTGAATACTCGGCAAAATTTTTTTCATCCGATCTTGATGATCTCTGTGGTAATGATCAGTTCACTAAGTCCACTTAGCTGGCCAATATTCACTCTTCTAGGATGAAGCATTCGTTACCAGTAACAGTTTGAGTTTTTAGGTTTCACTCTATTTCCTCCTATATAGATAGATGTGTTTGGAAGTCTAAATCAAACACGGTTTGTGCTAGCTCCTTGAAACTTGACAAAATAAAAGGAGTTCTAAGTTCTGTCTTTGTGGTTTGTTTCCTCTTGAGATAACCACAAGCAGAGACTGTGTAAAACACATTCATTGGAAAGGTGTGCCAAGCTTCCAAAAAACTACTTGTTTTCTGAATACTTGGCAAATTTTTTTTCTTCCGATCTTGATGATCTCTGTGGTAATGATCAGTTCACTAAGTACACTTACCGGCCCAATATTCACTCTTCTAAGATGAATCATTCGTTACCAGTAACAGTTTGAGTTTTTAGGTTTCACTCAATTTCCTCCTATATAAATAGATGTGTTTGGAAGTCGAAATCAAACACGGTTTGTGCTAGCTCCTTGAAACTTGACAAAATAAAGTAGTTCTAAGTTCTTTCTTTGTGGTTTGTTTCCTCTTTAAATAGTCTCAAGCAGAGACTGCGTAAAACACATTCATTGGAAAGGTGTGCCAAGCTTCCAAAAAACTACTGGTTTTCTGAATACTCGGCAAATTTTTTTTCATCCGATCTTGATGATCTCTGTGGTAATGATCAGTTCACTAAGTCCACTTAGCTGCCCAATATTCACTCTTCTAAGATGAAGCGTTCGTTACCAGTAACAGTTTGAGTTTTTAGGTTTCACTCTATTTCCTCCTATAGAGATAGATGTGTTTGGAAGTCTACATCAAACACGGTTTGTGCTAGCTTCTTGAAACTCGACAAAATTAAGTAGTTCTAAGTTCTGTCTTTGTGGTTTGTTTCCTCTTGATATAGCCACAAGCAGAGACTGCGTAAAACACATTCATTGGAAAGGTGTGCCAAGCTTCCAAAAAAATAAGTTTTTCTGAATACTCGGCAAATTTTCTTTCATCCGATCTTGATGATCTATGTGGTAATGATCAGTTCACTAAGTCCACTTAGCTGCCCAATATTCACTCTTGTAGAATGAAGTGTAAGTTACCAGTAACAGTTTGAGATTTTAGGTTTCACTCTATTTCCTCCTATATAGATAGATGTGTTTGGAAGTCTAAATCAAACACGGTTTGTGCTAGCTCCTTGAAACTTGACAAAATAAAGGAGTTCTAAATTCTGTCTTTGTGGTTTGTTGCCTCTTGAAATAGCCACAAGCAGAGACTGCGTAAAACACATTCATTGGAAAGGTGTGCCAAGCTTCCAAAAAACTACTCGTTTTCTGAATACTCGGCAAATTATTTTCATCCGATCTTGATAATCTCTGTGGTAATTATCAGTTCACTACGTCCACTTACCGGCCCAATATTCACTCTTCTAGGATGAAGCGTTGGTTACCAGTAACAGTTTGAGTTTTTAGGTGTCACTCCATTTCCTCCTATATAGATAAATGTGTTTGGAAGTCTAAATCAATCACGGTTTGTGCTAGCTCCTTGAAACTTGACAAAATAAAGTAGTTCTAAGTTCTGTCTTTGTGGTTTGTTTCCTCTTGAAATAGGGACAAGCAGAGAATGCGTGAAAAACATTCATTGGAAAGGTGTGCCAGCTTCCAAAAAACTACTGGTTTTCTGAATACTCAGCAATTTTTCTTTTCATCTGATCTTGATGATCTCTGTGGTAATGATCAGTTCACTAAGTCCACTTAGCTGCAAAATATTCACTCTTCTAAGATGAAGCGTTCGTTACCAGTAACAGTTTTGAGTTTTTAGGTTTTACTCTATTTCCTCCTATATAGATAGATGTGTTTGGAAGTTTAAATCAAACACGGTTTGTGCTAGCTCCTTGAAACTTGACAAAATTAAGGAGTTCTAGGTTCTGTCTTTGTGGTTTGTTTCCTCTTGTAATAGCCACAAACAGAGATTGTGTAAAACACATTCATTGGAAAGGTGTGCCACGCTTCCAAAAACTACTGGTTTTCTGAATACTCGCAAATTTTTTTTCATCCGATCTTGATGATCTCTGTGGTAATGATCAGTTCACTAAGTCCACTTAGGTGCCCAATATTCACTCTTCTAAGATGAAGCGTTCGTTACCAGTAACAGTTTGAGTTTTTAGGTTTCACTCTATTTTCTCCTATATAGATAGATGTGTTTGGAAGTATAAATCAAACAAGGATTGTGCTAGCTCCGTGAAACTTGACAAAATAAAGTAGTTCTAAGTTCTGTCTTTGTGGTTTGTTTCATCTTGAAATAGCCACAAGGTGAGACTGAGTAAAACACACTCATTGGAAAGGTGTGCCAATCTTCAAAAAAACTACTGGTTTTGTGAATACTCGGCAAATTTTTTTTATCTGATATTGATGATCTCTGTGGTAATGATCAGTTCACTAAGTCCACTTAGCTGCCCAATGTTCACTCTTCTAGGATGAAGCGTTCGTTTCCAGTAACAGTTTGAGTCTTCAGGTTTCACTCAAATTCCTCCAATATAGATAGATGTGTTTGGAAGTCGAAATCAAACACGGTTTTTGTTAGCTCCTTGAAACTTGACAAAATAAAGTAGTTCTAAGTTCTGTCTTTGTGGTTTGTTTCCTCTAGAAATAGCCACAAGCAGAGACTGCGTAAAACACATTCATTGGAATGGTGTGCCAAGCTTCAAAAAACTACTTGTTTTCTGAATACTCCACAAATTTTTTTTCATCCGATCTTGATGATCTCTGTGGTAATGATCAGGTCACTAAGTCCACTTAGCTGCCCAATATTCACTCTTCTAGGATGAAGCGTTCGTTACCAGTAACAGTTTGAGTTTTTAGGTTTCACTCTATTTCCTCCTATAGAGATAGATGTGTTTGGAAGTCTAAATCAAACACGGTTCGTGCTAGCTTCTTGAAACTCGACAAAATTAAGTAGTTCTAAGTTCTGTCTTTGTGGTTTGTTTCCTCTTGAAATAGCCACAAGCAGAGACTGCATAAAACACATTCATTGGAAAGGTGTGCCAAGCTTCCAAAAAACTACTGGTTTTCTGAATACTCGGCAAATTTTTTTTCATCCGATCTTCATGATCTCTGTGGTAATGATCAGTTCACTAAGTCCACTTACCTGCCCAATATTCACTCTTCTAGGATGAAGCGTTCGTTACCAGTAACAGTTTGAGTTTTTAGGTTTCACTCTATTTCCTCCTATATAGATAGATGTGTTTGGAAGTCTAAATCAAACACGGTTTGTGCTAGCTCCTTGAAACTTGACAAAATAAAAGGAGTTCTAAGTTCTGTCTTTGTGGTTTGTTTCCTCTTGATATAGCCACAAGCAGAGACTGCGTAAAACACATTCATTGGAAAGGTGTGCCAAGCTTCCAAAAAAATAAGTTTTTCTGAATACTCGGCAAATTTTTTTTCATCCGATCTTGATGATCTCTGTGGTAATGATCAGTTCACTAAGTCCACTTAGCTGCCCAATATTCACTCTTGTAGAATGAAGCGTAAGTTACCAGTAACAGTTTGAGATTTTAGGTTTCACTCTATTTCCTCCTATATAGATAGATGTGTTTGGAAGTCTAAATCAAACACGGTTTGTGCTAGCTCCTTGAAACTTGACAAAATAAAGGAGTTCTAAATTCTGTCTTTGTGGTTTCTTTCCTCTTGAAATAGCCACAAGCAGAGACTGCGTAAAACACATTCATTGGAAAGGTGTGCCAAGCTTCCAAAAAACTACTCGTTTTCTGAATACTCGGCAAATTATTTTCATCCGATCTTGATAATCTCTGTGGTTATGATGGGTTCACTACGTCCACTTACCGGACCAATATTCACTCTTCTAGGATGAAGCGTTCGTTACCAGTAACAGTTTGAGTTTTTAGGTGTCACTCCATTTCCTCCTATATAGATAAATGTGTTTGGAAGTCTAAATCAATCACGGTTTGTGCTAGCTACTTGAAACTTGACAAAATAAAGTAGTTCTAAGTTCTGTCTTTGTGGTTTGTTTCCTCTTGAAATAGCCACAAGCAGAGAATGCGTGAAAAATATTCATTGGAAAGGTGTGCCAGCTTCCAAAAAACTACTGGTTTTCTGAATACTCAGCAATTTTTTTTTTTCATCTGATCTTGATGATCTCTGTGGTAATGATCAGTTCACTAAGTCCACTTAGCTGCAAAATATTCACTCTTCTAAGATGAAGCGTTCGTTACCAGTAACAGTTTTGAGTTTTTAGGTTTCACTCTATTTCCTCCTATATAGATAGATGTGTTTGGAAGTTTAAATCAAACACGGTTTGTGCTAGCTTCTTGAAACTTGACAAATTTAAGGAGTTCTAGGTTCTGTCTTTGTGGTTTGTTTCCTCTTGAAATAGCCACAAGCAGAGACTGTGTAAAACACATTCATTGGAAAGGTGTGCCAAGCTTCCAAAAACTACTGGTTTTCTGAATACTCGCAAATTTTTTTTCATCCGATCTTGATGATCTCTGTGGTAATGATCACTTCACTAAGTCCACTTAGGTGCCCAATATTCACTCTTCTAAGATGAAGCGTTCGTTACCAGTAACAGTTTGAGTTTTTAGGTTTCACTCTATTTTCTCCTATATAGATAGATGTGTTTGGAAGTATAAATCAAACAAAGATTGTGCTAGCTCCGTGAAACTTGACAAAATAAAGTAGTTCTAAGTTCTGTCTTTGTGGTTTGTTTCATCTTGAAATAGCCACAAGGTGAGACTGAGTAAAACACATTCATTGGAATGGTGTGCCAAGCTTCAAAAAACTACTTGTTTTCTGAATACTCCACAAATTTTTTTTCATCCGATCTTGATGATCTCTGTGGTAATGATCAGGTCACAAAGTCCACTTAGCTGCCCAATATTCACTCTTCTAGGATGAATCGTTTGTTACCAATAACAGTTTGAGTTTTTAGGTTTCACTCTATTTCCTCCTATAGAGATAGATGTGTTTGGAAGTCTAATTGAAACACGGTTTGTGCTAGCTCCTTGAAACTTGACAAAATAAGTAGTTCTAAGTTCTGTCTTTGTGGTTTGTTTCCTCTTGAAATAGCCACAAGCAGAGACTGCGAAAAACACATTCATTGGAAAGGTGTGCCAAGCTTCCAAAAAACTACTGGTTTTCTGAATACTCTGCAAAATTTTTTTCATCCGATCTTGATGATCTCTGTGGTAATGATCAGTTCACTAAGTCCACTTACCGGCCCAATATTCACTCTTCTAGGATGAAGCGTTCGTTAGCAGTAACAGTTTGAGTTTTTAGGTTTCACTCTATTTCCTCCTATATTAATAGATGTGTTTGGATGTCTAAATCAAACACGGTTTGTGCAAGCTCCTTGAAACTTTACAAAATAAAGTAGTTCTAAGTTCTGTCTTTGTGGTTTGTTTCCTCTTGAAATAGCCACAAGCAGAGACTGCGTAAAACACATTCATTGGAATGGTGTGCCAGCTTCCAAAAAACTACTGGTTTTCTGAACACTCGGCAAATTTTTTCTCATCTGATCTTGATGATCTCTGTGGTAATGATAAGTTCACTAAGTCCACTTAGCTGCCCAATATTCACTCTTCTAAGATGAAGCATTCGTTACCAGTAACAGTTTGAGTTTTTAGGTTTCACTCTATTTCCTCCTATATCGATAGATGTGTTTGGAAGTCTAAATCAAACACGGTTTGTGCTAGCTCCTTGAAACTTGACAAAATAAAGTAGGTCAAAATTCTGACTTTGTGGTTTGTTTCCTCTTGAAATAGCCACAAGCAGAGACTGCGTAAAACACATTCATTGGAAAGGTGTGCCAAGCTTCCAAAAAACTACTGGTTTTCTGAATACTCGGCAAAATTTTTTTCATCCGATCTTGATGATCTCTGTGGTAATGATCAGTTCACTAAGTCCACTTACCTGCCCAATATTCACTCTTCTAAGATGAAGCGTTCATTACCGGTAATAGTTTGAGTTTTTATTTTTCACTCTATTTCCTCCTATATAGATAGATGTGTTTGGAAGTCAAAATCAAACACGTTTGTGCTTGCTCTGTGAAACTTGACAAAATAAGTAGTTAAGTTCTGTCTTCATGGTTTGTTTCCTCTTGAAATAGCCGCAAGCAGAGACTGAGTAAAACACATTCAATGGAAAGGTGTGCCAAGCTTCCAAAAAACTACTGATTTTCTGAATACTCGGCCAATTTTTTTTCATCCAATCTTGATGATCTCTGTGGTAATGATCAGGTCACTAAGTGCACGTAGCTGCCCAATATTCACTCTTCTAGGATGAAGCGTTCGTTACCAGTAACAGTTTGAGTTTTTAGGTTTCACTCTCTTTCCTCCTATAAAGATAGATGTTTTTGGAAGTCTAAATCAAACACGGTTTGTGCTAGCATCTTGAATCTGGACAAAATAAAGTAGTTCTAAGTTCTGTCTTTGTGGTTTGTTTCCTCTTGAAATACCCACAAGCAGAGACTGTGTAAAACTCATTCATTGGAAAGGTGTGCCAAGCTTCCAAAAAACTACTGGTTTTCTGAATACTAGGCAAATTTTTTTCATCCGATCTTGATGATCTCTGTGGTAAGGATCAGTTCACTAAGTACACTTACCGGCCCAATATTCACTCTTCTAGGATGAATCGTTCATTACCAGTAACAGTTTGAGTCTTTAGGTTTCACTCTATTTCCTCCTATATAGATAGATGTGTTTGGAAGTCCAAATCAAACTCGGTTTGTGCTCGCTACTTGAAACTTGACAAAATAAAGTAGTTCTAAGTTCTGTCTTTGTGGTTTCTTTCCTCTTGAAATAGCCACAAGCAGAGACTGCGTAAAACACATTCATTGGAAAGGTGTGCCAAGCTTCCAAAAAACTACTCGTTTTCTGAATACTCGGCAAATTATTTTCATCCGATCTTGATAATCTCTGTGGTAATGATGGGTTCACTACGTCCACTTACCGGACCAATATTCACTCTTCTAGGATGAAGCGTTCGTTACCAGTAACAGTTTGAGTTTTTAGGTGTCACTCCATTTCCTCCTATATAGATAAATGTGTTTGGAAGTCTAAATCAATCACGGTTTGTGCTAGCTACTTGAAACTTGACAAAATAAAGTAGTTCTAAGTTCTGTCTTTGTGGTTTGTTTCCTCTTGAAATAGCCACAAGCAGAGAATGCGTGAAAAACATTCATTGGAAAGGTGTGCCAGCTTCCAAAAAACTACTGGTTTTCTGAATACTCAGCAATTTTTTTTTTCATCTGATCTTGATGATCTCTGTGGTAATGATCAGTTCACTAAGTCCACTTAGCTGCAAAATATTCACTCTTCTAAGATGAAGCGTTCGTTACCAGTAACAGTTTTGAGTTTTTAGGTTTCACTCTATTTCCTCCTATATAGATAGATGTGTTTGGAAGTTTAAATCAAACACGGTTTGTGCTAGTTCCTTGAAACTTGACAAATTTAAGGAGTTCTAGGTTCTGTCTTTGTGGTTTGTTTCCTCTTGAAATAGCCACAAGCAGAGACTGTGTAAAACACATTCATTGGAAAGGTGTGCCAAGCTTCCAAAAACTACTGGTTTTCTGAATACTCGCAAATTTTTTTTCATCCGATCTTGATGATCTCTGTGGTAATGATCACTTCACTAAGTCCACTTAGGTGCCCAATATTCACTCTTCTAAGATGAAGCGTTCGTTACCAGTAACAGTTTGAGTTTTTAGGTTTCACTCTATTTTCTCCTATATAGATAGATGTGTTTGGAAGTTTAAATCAAACACGGTTTGTGCTAGCTCCTTGAAACTTGACAAAATAAAGTAGTTCTAAGTTCTGTCTTTGTGGTTTGTTTCATCTTGAAATAGCCACAAGGTGAGACTGAGTAAAACACATTCATTGGAATGGTGTGCCAAGCTTCAAAAAACTACTTGTTTTCTGAATACTCCACAAATTTTTTTTCATCCGATCTTGATGATCTCTGTGGTAATGATCAGGTCACAAAGTCCACTTAGCTGCCCAATATTCACTCTTCTAGGATGAATCGTTCGTTACCAATAACAGTTTGAGTTTTTAGGTTTCACTCTATTTCCTCCTATAGAGATAGATGTGTTTGGAAGTCTAATTGAAACACTGTTTGTGCTAGCTCCTTGAAACTTGACAAAATAAAGTAGTTCTAAGTTCTGTCTTTGTGGTTTGTTTCCTCTTGAAATAGCCACAAGCAGAGACTGCGAAAAACACATTCATTGGAAAGGTGTGCCAAGCTTCCAAAAAACTACTGGTTTTCTGAATACTCTGCAAAATTTTTTTCATCCGATCTTGATGATCTCTGTGGTAATGATCAGTTCACTAAGTCCACTTACCGGCCCAATATTCACTCTTCTAGGATGAAGCGTTCGTTAGCAGTAACAGTTTGAGTTTTTAGGTTTCACTCTATTTCCTCCTATATTAATAGATGTGTTTGGATATCTAAATCAAACACGGTTTGTGCAAGCTCCTTGAAACTTTACAAAATAAAGTAGTTCTAAGTTCTGTCTTTGTGGTTTGTTTCCTCTTGAAATAGCCACAAGCAGAGACTGCGTAAAACACATTCATTGGAATGGTGTGCCAGCTTCCGAAAAACTACTGGTTTTCTGAACACTCGGCAAATTTTTTCTCATCTGATCTTGATGATCTCTGTGGTAATGATCAGTTCACTAAGTCCACTTAGCTGCCCAATATTCACTCTTCTAAGATGAAGCATTCGTTACCAGTAACAGTTTGAGTTTTTAGGTTTCACTCTATTTCCTCCTATATCGATAGATGTGTTTGGAAGTCTAAATCAAACACGGTTTGTGCTAGCTCCTTGAAACTTGACAAAATAAAGTAGGTCAAAATTCTGACTTTGTGGTTTGTTTCCTCTTGAAATAGCCACAAGCAGAGACTGCGTAAAACACATTCATTGGAAAGGTGTGCCAAGCTTCCAAAAAACTACTGGTTTTCTGAATACTCGGCAAAATTTTTTTCATCCGATCTTGATGATCTCTGTGGTAATGATCAGTTCACTAAGTCCACTTACCTGCCCAATATTCACTCTTCTAAGATGAAGCGTTCATTACCGGTAATAGTTTGAGTTTTTATTTTTCACTCTATTTCCTCCTATATAGATAGATGTGTTTGGAAGTCAAAATCAAACACGTTTGTGCTTGCTCCGTGAAACTTGACAAAATAAGTAGTTAAGTTCTGTCTTCATGGTTTGTTTCCTCTTGAAATAGCCGCAAGCAGAGACTGAGTAAAACACATTCAATGGAAAGGTGTGCCAAGCTTCCAAAAAACTACTGATTTTCTGAATACTCGGCCAATTTTTTTTCATCCAATCTTGATGATCTCTGTGGTAATGATCAGGTCACTAAGTGCACGTAGCTGCCCAATATTCACTCTTCTAGGATGAAGCGTTCGTTACCAGTAACAGTTTGAGTTTTTAGGTTTCACTCTCTTTCCTCCTATAAAGATAGATGTTTTTGGAAGTCTAAATCAAACACGGTTTGTGCTAGCATCTTGAATCTGGACAAAATAAAGTAGTTCTAAGTTCTGTCTTTGTGGTTTGTTTCCTCTTGAAATACCCACAAGCAGAGACTGTGTAAAACACATTCATTGGAAAGGTGTGCCAAGCTTCCAAAAAACTACTGGTTTTCTGAATACTAGGCAAATTTTTTTCATCCGATCTTGATGATCTCTGTGGTAAGGATCAGTTCACTAAGTACACTTACCGGCCCAATATTCACTCTTCTAGGATGAATCGTTCATTACCAGTAACAGTTTGAGTCTTTAGGTTTCACTCTATTTCCTCCTATATTGATAGATGTGTTTGGAAGTCAAAATCAAACACGGTTTGTGCTAGCTCCTTGAAACTTGACAAAATAAAGTAGTTCTAAGTTCTGTCTTTAGGTTTGAGTCTTTAGGTTTGAGTCTTTAGGTTTCACTCTATTTCCTCCTATATTGATAGATGTGTTTGGAAGTCAAAATCAAACACGGTTTGTGCTAGCTCCTTGAAACTTGACAAAATAAAGTAGTTCTAAGTTCTGTCTTTGTGGTTTGTTTCCTCTTGAAATAGCCACAAGCAGAGACTGCGTAAAACACATTCATTGGAAATGTGTGCCAAGCTTCCAAAAAACTACTGGTTTTCTGAATACTCGGCAAATTTTTTTTCATCCGATCTTGATGAACTCTGTGGTAATGATCAGTTCCCTAAGTCCACTTAGCTGCCCAATATTCACTCTTCTAGGATGAAGCATTCGTTACCGGTAACAGTTTGAATTTTAGGTTTCACTCTATTTCCTCCTATAGAGATAGATGTGTTTGGAAGTCTAAATCAAACATGGTTTGTGCTAGCTCCTTGAAACTTGACAAAATAAAGTAGTTCTAAGTTCTGTCTTTGTGGTTTGTTTGCTCTTGAAATAGCCACAAGCAGAGACTGCGTAAAACGCATTCATTGGAATGGTGTGCCAAGCTTCAAAAAAACTACTGGTTTTCTGAATACTCGGCAAATTTTTTTTCATCCGATCTTGATGATCTCTGTGGTAATGATCAGTTCACTAAGTCCACGTACCGGCCCAATATTCACTCTTCTAGGATGAAGCGTTCGTTACCAGTAACAATTTGAGTTTTTCGGTTTCACTCTATTTCCTCCTATATAGATAGATCTGTTTGGAAGTCGAAAAAAGCACGGTTTTTGCTAGCTCCTTGAAACTTGACAAAATAATGTAGTTCTAAGTTCTGTCTTTGTGGTTTGTTTCCTCTTGAAATACCACAAGCAGAGACTGCGTAGAACACATTCATTGGAAAGTTGTGCCAAGCTTCCAAAAAACTACTGGTTTTCTGAATAGTCTGCAAATTTTTTCTCATCCGATCTTGATGATCTCTGTGGTAATGATCAGTTCACTAAGTCCACATACCGGCCCAATATTCACTCTTCTAGGATGAAGCGTTCGTTACCAGTAACAGTGTGAGTTTTTAGGTTTCACTCTATTTCCTCCTATATAGATAGATATGTTTGGAAGTCTAAATAAAACACGGTTTGTGCTAGCTCCTTGAAACTTGACAAAACAAAGTAGTTCTAAGTTCTGTCTTTGTGGTTTGTTTCCTCTTGAAGTAGTCTCAAGCAGAGACTGCGTATAACACATTCATTGGAAAGGTGTGCCAAGCTTCAAAAAAACTACTGGTATTCTGAATACTCGGCAAAATTTTTTTCATCCGATCTTGATGATCTCTGTGGTAATGATAAGTTCACTAAGTCCACTTAGCTGCCCAATATTCACTCTTCTAGGATGAAGAGTTCATTACCAGTAACAGTTTGAGTCTTTAGGTTTCACTCTATTTCCTCCTATAGAGATAGATGTTTTGGAAGTCTAAATCAAACACGGTTTGTGCTAGCTTCTTGAAACTCGACAAAATAAAGTAGTTCTAAGTTCTGTCTTTGTGGTTTGTTTCCTCTTGAAATAGCCACAAGTAGAGACTGCGTAAAACACATTCATTGGAAAGGTGTGCCAAGCTTCCAAAAAACTAATGGTTTTCTGAATACTCGGCAAATTTTTTTTCATCCGATCTTGATGATCTCTGTGGTAATGATCAGTTCACTAAGTCCACTTACCTGCCCAATATTCACTGTACTAGGAAGAAGCGTTCATTACCAGTAACAGTTTGAGTTTTTAGGTTTCACTCTATTTCCTCCTATATAGATAGATGTGTTTGGAAGTGTAAATCAAACACGGTTTGTGCTAGCTCCTTGAAACTTGACAAAATAAAGTAGTTCTACGTTCTGTCTTTGTGGTTTGTTTCCTCTTGAAATACCCCAAGCAGAGACTGCCGAAAGACACTTTCATTTCAAAGGTGTGCCAAGCTTCCAAAAAATTACTGGTTTTCTGAAATCTCGGCAAATATTTTTTCACCCAATCTAGATGATTCTCTGTGGTAATGATCAGTTCACTAAGTCCACTTAGCTGCCCAAATTTCCCACGTCTTTCTTGAAGCGTTCGTTTCCAGCAACACTTAGAATTTTTAGGTTTCACTCTAATTCCTCCTATATAGATAGAATTGTTTGGAAGTCTAAATCAAACACGGTTTGTGTTAGCTCCTTGAAACTTGAAAAAATACAGTAGTTCTAAGTTCTGTCTTTGTGGTTTGTTTCCTCTTGAAATAGCCACAAGCAGAGACTGCGTAAAACACATTCATTGGAAAGGTGTGCCAAGCTTCCAAAAAACTACTGGTTTTCTAAATACTCGGCAAATTTTTTTTCATCTGATCTTGATGTTCTCTGTGGTAATGATCAGTTCGCTAAGTCCACTTAGCTGCCCAATATTCACTCTTCTGGATAAAGCGTTCATTACCAGTAACAGTTTGAGTTTTTAGGTTTCACTCTATTTCCCCCTATAGAGATAGATGTGTTTGGAAGTCTAAATCAAACACGGTTTGTGCTAGCTCCTTGAAACTGGACAAAATAAAGTAGTTCTAAGTTCTGTCTTTGTGGTTTGTTTCCTCTTGAAATAGCCACAAGCAGAGACTGCGTAAAACACATTCATTGAAAAGGTGTGCCAAGCTTCCAAAAAACTACTGGTTTTCTGAATACTCGGCAAATTTTTTTTCATCCGATCTTGATGATCTCTGTGGTAATGATCAGTTCACTAAGTCCACTTAGCTGCCCAATATTCACTCTTCTAGGATGAAGAGTTCGTTACCAGTAACAGTTTTAGATTTTAGGTTTCACTCTATTTCCTCCTATAGAGATAGATGTGTTTGGAAGTCTAAATCAAACACGGTTTGTGCTAGCTCCTTGAAACTTGACAAAATAAAGGAGTTCTAAGTTCTGACTTTGTGGTTTGTTTCCTCTTGAAATAGCCACAAGCAGAGACTGCGTAAAACACATTCATTTGAAAGGTGTGCCAAGCTTCCAAAAAACTACTGGTTTTCTGAATACTCGGCAAATTTTTTTTCATCCGATTTTGATGACCTCTGTGGTAATGATCAGTTCACTAAGTCCACTTAGCTGCCCAATATTCACTCTTCTAGGATGAAGCGTTCGTTACCAGTAACAGTTTGAGTTTTTAGGTTTCACTCTATTTCCTCCTACATAGATAGATATGTTTGGAAGTCTAAATCAAACACGGTTTGTGCTAGCTCCTTGAAACTTGACAAAATAAAGGAGTTCTAAGTTCTGTCTTTGTTTTTTGTTTCCTCTTGAAATAGCCACAAGCAGAGACTGCGTAAAACACATTCATTGGAAAGGTGTGCCAAGCTTCCAAAAAACTATTGGTTTTCTGAATACTTGGCAAATTTTTTTTCATCCGATCTTGATGATCTCTGTGGTAATGATCAGTTCACTCCTTCCACTTAGCTGCCCAATATTCACTCTTCTAGGATTAAGCGTTAGTAACCAGTAACGGTTTGAGTTTTTAGGATTCACTCTATTTCCTCCTACATAGATAAATGTGTTTGGAAGTCTAAATCAAACACGGTTTGTGCTAGCTCCTTGAAACTTGACAAAATAAAGTAGTTCTAAGTTCTGTCTTTGTGGTTTGTTTCCTCTTGAATTACCCCAAGCAGAGACTGCCGAAAGACACTTTCATTTCAAAGGTGTGCCAAGCTTCCAAAAAACTACTGGTTTTCTGAAATCTCGGCAAATATTTTTTCACCCAATCTAGATGATTCTCTGTGGTAATGATGAGTTCACTAAGTCCACTTAGCTGCCCAATTTTCCCTCTTCTTTCTTGAAGCGTTCGTTTCCAGTAACACTTAGAATTTTTAGGTTTCACTCTATTTCCTCCAATATAGATAGAAGTGTTTGAAAGTCTAAATCAAACACGGTTTGTGCTAGCTCCTTGAAACTTGACAAAATAAAGTAGTTCTAAGTTCTGTCTTTGTGGTTTGTTTCCTCTTGAAATAGCCACATGCAGAGACTGCGGGAAACACATTAATTGGAAAGGTATGCCAAGCTTCCAAAAAACTACTGGTTTTCTGAATACTCGGCAAATTTTTTTTCATCCATCTTGATGATCTCTGTGGTAATGATCAGTTCACTAAGTCCACTTAGCTGCCCAATATTCACTCTTCTAGGATGAAGTTTTCGTTACCAGTAACAGTTTGAGTTTTTAGGTTTCACTCTATTTCCTCCTATATAGATAGATGTGTTTGGAAGTCTAAATCAAACCCGTTTGTGCTAGCTCCTTAAAACTTGACAAAATAAAGTAGGTCTAAGTTCTGTCTTTGTGGTTTGTTTCCTCTTGAAAAAGCCTCAAGCAGAGACTGCGTAAAACACATTCATTGAAAAGGTTTGCCAAGCTTCCAAAAAACTACTGGTTTTCTGAATACTCGGCAAATTTTTTTTCATCCGATCTTGATGATCTCTGTGGTAATGATCAGTTCACTAAGTCCACTTAGCTGCCCAATATTCACTCTTCTAGGATGAAGCGTTCGTTACCAGTAACAGTTTGAGTTTTTAGGTTTCACTCTATTTCCTCCTATATAGAAAGATATGTATGGAAGTCTAAATCAAACACGGTTTGTGCTAGCTTCTTGAAACTCGACAAAATAAAGTAGTTCTAAGTTCTGTCTTTGTGGATTGTTTCCTCTTGAAATAGCCACAAGTAGAGACTGCGTAAAACACATTCATTGGAAAGGTGTGCCAAGCTTCCAAAAAACTAATGGTTTTCTGAATACTCGGCAAATTTTTTTCTTCCGATCTTGATGATCTCTGTGGTAATGATCAGTTCACTAAGTCCACTTACCTGCCCAATATTCACTGTACTAGGAAGAAGCGTTCATTACCAGTAACAGTTTGAGTTTTTAGGTTTCACTCTATTTCCTCCTATATAGATAGATGTGTTTGGAAGTCTAAATCAAACACGGTTTGTGCTAGCTCCTTGAAACTTGACAAAATAAAGTAGTTCTACGTTCTGTCTTTGTGGTTTGTTTCCTCTTGAAATACCCCAAGCAGAGACTGCCGAAAGACACTTTCATTTCAAAGGTGTGCCAAGCTTCCAAAAAATTACTGGTTTTCTGAAATCTCGGCAAATATTTTTTCACCCAATCTAGATGATTCTCTGTGGTAATGATCAGTTCACTAAGTCCACTTAGCTGCCCAAATTTCCCACGTCTTTCTTGAAGCGTTCGTTTCCAGCAACACTTAGAATTTTTAGGTTTCACTCTAATTCCTCCTATATAGATAGAATTGTTTGGAAGTCTAAATCAAACACGGTTTGTGTTAGCTCCTTGAAACTTGAAAAAATACAGTAGTTCTAAGTTCTGTCTTTGTGGTTTGTTTCCTCTTGAAATAGCCACAAGCAGAGACTGCGTAAAACACATTCATTGGAAAGGTGTGCCAAGCTTCCAAAAAACTACTGGTTTTCTAAATACTCGGCAAATTTTTTTTCATCCGATCTTGATGATCTCTGTGGTAATGATCAGTTCGCTAAGTCCACTTAGCTGCCCAATATTCACTCTTCTGGATAAAGCGTTCATTACCAGTAACAGTTTGAGTTTTTAGGTTTCACTCTATTTCCCCCTATAGAGATAGATGTGTTTGGAAGTCTAAATCAAACACGGTTTGTGCTAGCTCCTTGAAACTGGACAAAATAAAGTAGTTCTAAGTTCTGTCTTTGTGGTTTGTTTCCTCTTGAAATAGCCACAAGCAGAGACTGCGTAAAACACATTCATTGAAAAGGTGTGCCAAGCTTCCAAAAAACTACTGGTTTTCTGAATACTCGGCAAATTTTTTTTCATCCGATCTTGATGATCTCTGTGGTAATGATCAGTTCACTAAGTCCACTTAGCTGCCCAATATTCACTCTTCTAGGATGAAGAGTTCGTTACCAGTAACAGTTTTAGATTTTAGGTTTCACTCTATTTCCTCCTATAGAGATAGATGTGTTTGGAAGTCTAAATCAAACACGGTTTGTGCTAGCTCCTTGAAACTTGACAAAATAAAGGAGTTCTAAGTTCTGACTTTGTGGTTTGTTTCCTCTTGAAATAGCCACAAGCAGAGACTGCGTAAAACACATTCATTTGAACGGTGTGCCAAGCTTCCAAAAAACTACTGGTTTTCTGAATACTCGGCAAATTTTTTTTCATCCGATTTTGATGACCTCTGTGGTAATGATCAGTTCACTAAGTCCACTTAGCTGCCCAATATTCACTTTTCTAGGATGAAGCGTTCGTTACCAGTAACAGTTTGTGTTTTTAGGTTTCACTCTATTTCCTCCTACATAGATAGATATGTTTGGAAGTCTAAATCAAACACGGTTTGTGCTAGCTCCTTGAAACTTGACAAAATAAAGGAGTTCTAAGTTCTGTCTTTGTTTTTTGTTTCCTCTTGAAATAGCCACAAGCAGACACTGCGTAAAACACATTCATTGGAAAGGTGTGCCAAGCTTCCAAAAAACTATTATTTTTCTGAATACTCGGCAAATTTTTTTTCATCCGATCTTGATGATCTTTGTGGTAATGATCAGTTCACTCCTTCCACTTAGCTGCCCAATATTCACTCTTCTAGGATGAAGCGTTAGTAACCAGTAACGGTTTGAGTTTTTAGGATTCACTCTATTTCCTCCTACATAGATAAATGTGTTTGGAAGTCTAAATCAAACACGGTTTGTGCTAGCTCCTTGAAACTTGACAAAATAAAGTAGTTCTAAGTTCTGTCTTTGTGGTTTGTTTCCTCTTGAATTACCCCAAGCAGAGACTGCCGAAAGACACTTTCATTTCAAAGGTGTGCCAAGCTTCCAAAAAACTACTGGTTTTCTGAAATCTCGGCAAATATTTTTTCACCCAATCTAGATGATTCTCTGTGGTAATGATGAGTTCACTAAGTCCACTTAGCTGCCCAATTTTCCCTCTTCTTTCTTGAAGCGTTCGTTTCCAGTAACACTTAGAATTTTTAGGTTTCACTCTATTTCCTCCAATATAGATAGAAGTGTTTGAAAGTCTAAATCAAACACTGTTTGTGCTAGCTCCTTGAAACTTGACAAAATAAAGTAGTTCTAAGTTCTGTCTTTGTGGTTTGTTTCCTCTTGAAATAGCCACATGCAGAGACTGCGGGAAACACATTAATTGGAAAGGTATGCCAAGCTTCCAAAAAACTACTGGTTTTCTGAATACTCGGCAAATTTTTTTTCATCCATCTTGATGATCTCTGTGGTAATGATCAGTTCACTAAGTCCACTTAGCTGCCCAATATTCACTCTTCTAGGATGAAGTTTTCGTTACCAGTAACAGTTTGAGTTTTTAGGTTTCACTCTATTTCCTCCTATATCAATAGATGTGTTTGGAAGTCTAAATCAAACCCGTTTGTGCTAGCTCCTTAAAACTTGACAAAATAAAGTAGGTCTAAGTTCTGTCTTTGTGGTTTGTTTCCTCTTGAAAAAGCCTCAAGCAGAGACTGCGTAAAACACATTCATTGAAAAGGTTTGCCAAGCTTCCAAAAAACTACTGGTTTTCTGAATACTCGGCAAATTTTTTTTCATCCGATCTTGATGATCTCTGTGGTAATGATCAGTTCACTAAGTCCACTTAGCTGCCCAATATTCACTCTTCTAGGATGAAGCGTTCGTTACCAGTAACAGTTTGAGTTTTTAGGTTTCACTCTATTTCCTCCTATATAGAAAGATATGTATGGAAGTCTAAATCAAACACGGTATGTGCTGGCTACTTGAAACTTGACAAAATAAAGGAGTTCTAAGTTCTGTCTTTGTGGTTTAATTCCTCTTAAAATAGCCACAAGCAGAGACTGCGTAAAACACATTCATTGGAAAGGTGTGCAAAGCTTCCAAAAAACTATTGGTTTTCTGAATACTCGGCAAATTTTTTTTCATCCGATCTTGATGATCTCGGTGGAAATGATCAGTTCACTAAGTCCACTTAACTGCCCCATATTCACTCTTCTAGGATGAAGCGTTCCTTACCAGTAACGGTTTGAGTTTTTAGGTTTCACTCTATTTCCTCCTACATAGATAAATGTGTTTGGAAGTCTAAGTCAAACACGGTTTGTGCTAGCTAATTGAAACTTGACAATGTACAGTTGTTCTACGTTCTGTCTTTGTGGTTTGTTTCCTCTTGAAATAGCCACAAGCAGAGACTGCGTAAAACACATTCTTTGGAAAGGTGTGCCAAGCTTCCAAAAAACTACTGGTTTTCTGAATACGCGGACAAATTTTTCATCCGATCTTGATGATCTCTGTGGTAATGATCAGTTCACTAAGTCCACTTAGCTGCCCAATATTCACTCTTCTAGGATGAAGTGTTCGTTACCAGTAACAGTTTGAGTTTTTCGGTTTCACTCTATTTCCTCCTATATAGATAGATGTGTTTGGAAGTGTAAATCAAACACGGTTTGTGCTAGCTCCTTGAAACTGGACAAAATAATGTAGTTCTAAGTTCTGTCTTTGTGGTTTGATTCCTCTTGAAATAGAAACAAGCAGAGACTGTGTAAAACACATTCCTTTGAAAGGTGTGCGAAGCTTCCAAAAGACTACTGGTTTTCTGAATACTCGGCAAATGTTTATTCATCCGATCTTGATGATCTCTGTGGTAATGATCAGCTCACAATGTCCACTTACCGGCCCAATATTCACTCTTGTAGGATGTAGCGTTCGTTACCAGTAACAGTTTGACTTTTTAGGTTTCACTCTATTTCCTCCTATATAGATAGATGTGTTTGGAAGTCTAAATCAAACCCGTTTGTGCTAGCTCCTTAAAACTTGACAAAATAAAGTAGGTCTAAGTTCTGTCTTTGTGGTTTGTTTCCTCTTGAAAAAGCCACAAGCAGAGACTGCGTAAAACACATTCATTGGAAAGGTTAGCCAAGCTTCCAAAAAACTACTGGTTTTCTGAATACTCGGTAAATTTTTTTTCATCCGATCATGATGATCTCTGTGGTAATGATCAGTTCGCTAAGTCCACTTAACTGCCCAATATTCACTCTTCTGGATGAAGCGTTCGTTACCAGTAACAGTTTGAGTTTTTAGGTTTCACTCTATTTCCTCCTATACTGATAGATTGTTTGGAAGTCTAAATCAAACCCGGTTTGTGCTAGCTCCTTGAAACTTGACAAAATAAAGGAGTTCTAAGTTCTGTCTTTGTGGTTTGTTTCCTCTTGAAATAGCCACAAGCAGAGACTGCGTAAAACACGTTCATTTGAAAGGTGTGCCATGCTTCCATAAAACTACTGGTTTTCTGAATACTCGGCAAATTTTTTTTCATCCGATTTTGATGATCTCTTTGGTAATGATCAGTTCACTAAGTCCACTTAGCTGCCCAATATTCACTTTTCTAGGATGAAGCGTTCGTTTCCAGTAACAGTTTGAGTTTTTAGGTTTCACTCTATTTCCTCCTATACTGATAGATTGTTTGGAAGTCTAAATCAAACACGGTTTGTGCTAGCTTCTTGAAACTTGACAAAATAAAGGAGTTCTAAGTTCTGTCTTTGTGGTTTGTTTCCTCTTGAAATAGCCACAAGCAGAGACTGTGTAAAACACATTCATTGGAAAGGTGTGCCAAGCTTCCAAAAAACTATTGGTTTTCTTAATACTCGGCAAATTTTTTTTCATCCGACCTTGATGATCTCGGTGGAAATGATCAGTTCACTAAGTCCACTTAACTGCCCCATATTCACTCTTCTAGGATGAAGCGTTCCTTACCAGTAAAGGTTTGAGTTTTTAGGTTTCACTCTATTTCCTCCTACATAGATAAATGTGTTTGGAAGTCTAAGTCAAACACGGTTTGTGCTAGCTCCTTGAAACTTGACAAAATAAAGGAGTTCTAAGTTCTTTCTTTATGGTTTGTTTCTTCTTGAAATATCCACAAGCAGAGACTGCGTAAAACACATTCATTGGAAAGGTGTGCCAAGCTTCCAAAAAACTACTGGTTTTTTGAATATTCGGCAAATTTTTTTTCATCCGATCTTGATGATCTCTCTGGTAATGATCAGTTCAATAAGTCCACTTAGCTGCCCAATATTCACTTTTCTAGGATGAAGCGTTCATTACCAGTAACAGTTTGAGTTTTTAGTTTTCACTCTATTTCCTCCTATATAGATAGATGTGTTTGGAAGTCTAAATCAAACACGGTTGGTTCTAGCTCCTTGAAACTTGACAAAATAAAGTAATTCTAAGTTCTCTCTTTGTGGTTTGTTTCCTCTTGAAATAGCCACAAGCAGAGACTGCGTAAAACACATTCATTGGAAAGGTGTGCCAAGCTTCCAAAACACTACTGGTTTTTTGAATACTCGGCAAATTTTTTTTCATCGGACCTTTATTATCTCTGTGGTAATGATCAGTTCACTAAGTCCACTTAGCTGCCCAATATTCACTCTTCTATCATGAAGCGTTCGTTACCAGTAACAGTTTGAGTTTTTAGGTTTCACTCTATTGCTCCTAAATAGATAGATGTGTTTGGAATGCTAAATCAAACACGGTTGGTGCTAGCTCCTTGAAACTTCACAAATAATGTACTTCTAAGTTCTGTCTTTGTGGTTTGTTTCCTCTTGAAATCTCCAGAAGAAGAGACTGTGTAAAACACATTCATTGGAAAGGTGTGCCAAGCTTCCAAAAAACTACTGGTTTTCAGAATACTCGGCGAATTTTTTTTCATCCGATCTTGATGATCTCTGTGGTAATGATCAGTTCACTAAGTCCACTTAGCTGCCCAATTTTCAGTCTTTTTGTTTGAAGCGTTCATTTCCAGTAACACTTAGAGTTTTGAGGTTTCACTCTATTTCCTCCTATTAGATAGATGTGTTTGGAAGTCTAAATCAAACACGGTTTGTGCTAGCTCCTTGACACTTGACAAAATAAAGTAGTACTAAGTTCTGTCTCTGTGGTTTGTTTCCTCTTGAAATAGCCACAAGCAGAGACTGTGTAAAACACATTCATTGGAAATTGTGCCAAGCTTCCAAAAAACTACTGGTTTTCTGAATACTCGGCAAAATTTTTTTCATCCGATCTTGATGATCTCTGTGGTAATGATCAGTTCACTAAGTCCACTTAGCTGCCAAATATTCACTCTTCTAGGATGAAGCGTTAGTTACCAATAACAGTTTGAGATTTAGGTTTCACTCTATTTCCTCCTATATAGATAGATGTGTTTGGAAGGCTAAATCAAACACGGTTTGTGCTAGCTCCTTGAATCTTGACCAAATAAAGTAGTTCTAAGTTCTGTCTCTGTGGTTTGTTTCCTCTTGAAATAGCCACAAGCAGAGACTGTGTAAAACACATTCATTGGAAAGGTGTGCCAAGCTTCCAAAAAACTACCTGTTTTCTGAATACTCGGCAAATTTTTTTCATCCGATCTTGATGATCTCTGTGGTAATGATCAGTTCACTAAGTCCACTTAGCTGCCCAATATTCACTCTTGTAGGATGAAGCATTCGTTACCAGTAACAGTTTGAGGTTTTAGGTTTCACTCTATTTCCTCCTGTATAGATAGATGTGTTTGGAAGTCTAAATCAAACACGGTTGGTGCTAGCTCCTTGAAACTTGACAAAATAAAGTAATTCTAAATTCTGTCTTTGTGGTTTGTTTCCTCTTGAAATAGCCACAAGCAGAGACTGTGTAAAACACATTCATTGGAAAGGTGTGCCAAGCTTCCAAAACACTACCGGTTTTCTGAATACTCGGCAAATTTTTTTTCATCGGATCTTGATGATCTCTGTGGTAATGATCAGTTCACTAAGTCCACTTAGCTGCCCAATATTCACTCTTCTAGGATGTAGCGTTCGTTACCAGTAACAGTTTGAGTTTTTAGGTTTCACTCTATTCCTCCTAAATAGATAGATGTGTTTGGAAGTGTAAATCAAACACGGTTTGTGCTAGCTCCTTGAATCTTCACAAATAATGTAGTTCTAAATTCTGTCTTTGTGGTTTGTTTCCTCTTGAAATAGCCATAAGAAGAGACTGTGTAAAACACATTCATTGGAAAGGTGTGCCAAGCTTCCAAAAAATTACTGGTTTTCTGAATAATCGGGAAATTTTTTTTCATCCGATCTTGATGATCTCTGTGGTAATGATCAGTTCACTAAGTCCACTTAGCTGCCCAATTTTCACTCTCTTTGCTTGAAGCGTTCATTTCCAGTAATACTTAGAGTTTTGAGGTTTCACTCTATTTCCTCCTATTAGATAGATGTGTTTGGAAGTGTAAATCAAACACGGTTTGTGCTAGCTCCTTGAAACTTGACAAAATAAAGTAGTTCTAAGTTCTTTCTCTGTGGTTTTTTTCCTCTTGAAATAGCCACAAGCAGAGACTGTGTAAACACATTCATTGGAAAGGTGTGCCAAGCTTCCAAAAAACTACTGGTTTTCTGAATACTCGGCAAATTTTTTTTCATCCGATCTTGATGATCTCTGTGGTAATGATCAGTTCACTAAGTCCACTTAGCTGCCCAATATTCACTCTTCTAGCATGAAGCGTTCGTTACCAGTAACAGTTTGAGTTTTTAGGTTTCACTCTATTTCCTCTTATATAGATAGATGTGTTTGGAAGTCTAAATCAAACATGGTTTGTGCTCGCTCCTTGAAACTTGACAAAATAAAGTAGTTCTATGTTCTGTCTCTGTGGTTTGTTTCCTCTTGAAACAGCCACAAGCAGAGACTTTGTAAAACACATTCTTTGGAAAGGTGTGCCAAGCTTCCAAAAAACTACTTGTTTTCTGAATACTCAGCAAATTTTTTTTCATCCGAAATTGATTATCTCTGTGGTAATGATCAGTTCACTAAGTCCACTTAGCTGCCCAATATTCACTCTTCTAGGATGAAGCGTTTGTTTCCAGTAACAGTTTGAGTTTTAAGGTTTCACTCTATTTCCTCCTATATAGATATATGTGTTTGGAAGTCTAAATCAAACACGGTTTGTGCTCGCTCCTTGAAACTTGACAAAATAAAGTAGTTCTAAGTTCTGTCTTTGAGGTTTGTTTCCTCTTGAAATAGCCACAAGCAGAGACTGCGTAAAACACATTCATTGGAAAGGTGTGCCAAGCTTCCAAAAAACTACTGGTTTTCTGAATACTCGGCAAATTTTTTTTCATCCGATCTTGATGATCTCTGTGGTAATGATCAGTTCACTAAGTCCACTTAGCTGCCCCATATTCACCCTTTTAGGATGAAGCTTTCGTTACCAGTAACAGTTTGAGTTTTTACGTTTCACTCTATTTCCTTATATATAGATAGATGTGTTTCGAAGTCTAAATCAAACACAGTTTGTGCTAGCTCCTTTAAACTTGACAAAATAAAGTAGCTCTAAGGTCTGTCTTTGTGGTTTGTTTCCTTTTGAAATAGCCACAAGCAGAGACTGCGTAAAACACATTCATTGGAAAGGTGTGCCAAGCATCCAAAAAACTACTGGTTTTCTGAATAGTCGGCAAAATATTTCATCCGATCTTGATGATCTTTGTGGTAATCATAAGTTCACTAAGTCCACTTAGCTGCAGATATTCACTCTTCTAGGATGAAGCGTTCGTTACCAGTAACAGTTTGAGTTTTTAGGTTTCACTCTATTTCCTCCTATATAGATAGATGTGTTTGGAAGTCTAAATCAAACACGGTTTGTGCTAGCTCCTTGAAACTTGACAAAATAAAGTAGTTCGAAGTTCTTTCTCTGTGGTTTGTTTCCTCTTGAAATAGTCACAAGCAGAGACTGCGTAAAACACATTCATTGGAAAGGTGTGCCAAGCTTCCAAAAAACTACCTGTTTTCTGAATACTCGGCAAATTTTTTTTCATCCGATCTTGATGATCTCTGTGGTAATGATCAGTTCACTAAGTCCACTTACCTGCCCAATATTCACTCTTGTAGGATGAAGCGTTCGTTACCAGTAACAGTTTGAGGTTTTAGGTTTCACTCTATTTCCTCCTATATAGATAGATGTGTTTGGAAGTCTAAATCAAACACGGTTTGTGCTAGCTCCTGGAAACTTGACAAAATAAAGTAGTTCTAAGTTCTGTCTTTGTGGTTTGTTTCCTCTTGAAATAGCCACAAGCAGAGACTGCGTAAAACACATTAATTGGAAAGGTGTGCCAAGCTTCCAAAAAACTACTGGTTTTCTGAATACTCGGCAAATTTTTTTTCATCTGATCTTGATGATCTCTGTGGTAATGATCAGTTCACTAAGTCCACTTAGCTGCCCAATATTCACTCTTCTATCATGAAGCGTTCATTAAAAAGTAACAGTTTGAGTTTTTAGGTTTCACTCTATTCCTCCTATATAGATAGATGTGTTTGGAATGCTAAATCAAAAACGGTTTGTACTAGCTCCTTGAAACTTGACAAAATAAAGTAGTTCTAAGTTCTTTCTCTGTGGTTTGTTTCCTCTTGAAATAGCCACAAGCAGAGACTGTGTAAAACACATTCATTGGAAAGGTGTGCCAAGCTTCCAAAAAAGTACAGGTTTTCTGAATACTAGGCAAATTTTTTTTCATCCGATCTTGATGATCTCTGTGGTAATGATCAGTTCACTAAGTCCACTTAGCTGCCCAATATTCACTCTCCTAGGATGAAGCGTTCGTTAGCAGTAACAGTTTGAGTTTTTAGGTTTCACTCTATTTCCTCCTATATAGATAGATGTGTTTGGAAGTCTAAATCAAACACGGTTTCTGCTAGCTCCTTGAAACTTGACAAAATAAAGTAGTTCTAAGTTCTGTCTCTGTGGTTTGTTTCCTCTTGAAATAGCCACAAGCAGAGACTGTGGAAAACACATTCATTGGAAAGGTGTGCCAAGCTTCCAAAAAACTACCTGTTTTCTGAATACTCGGCAAAATTTTTTTCATCCGATCTTGATGATCTCTGTGGTAATGATCAGTTCACTAAGTCCACTTACCTGCCCAAGATTCACTCTTCTAGGATGAAGCGTTAGTTACCAATAACAGTTTGAGATTTAGGTTTCACTCTATTTTTTCCTATATAGAGAGATGTGTTTGGAAGGCTAAATCAAACACGGTTTGTGCTAGCTCCTTGAATCTTGACCAAATAAAGTAGTTCTAAGTTCTGTTTTTGTGGTTTGTTTCCTCTTGAAATAGCCACAAGCAGAGACTGCGTAAAACACATTAATTGGAAAGGTGTGCCAAGCTTCCAAAAAACTACTGGTTTTCTGAATACTCGGCAAATTTTTTTTCATCGTATCTTGATGATCTCTGTGGTAATGATCAGTTCACTAAGTCCACTTAGCTGCCCAATATTCACTCTTCTATCATGAAGCGTTCGTTAATAGTAACAGTTTGAGTTTTTAGGTTTCACTCTATTCCTCCTAAATAGATAGATGTGTTTGGAATGCTAAATCAAACACGGTTTGTGCTAGCTCCTTGAAACTTCACAAATAAAGTAGTTCTAAGTTCTGTCTTTGTGGTTTTTTTCCTCTTGAAATAGCCACAAGAAGAGACTGCGTAAAACACATTCATTGGAAAGGTGTGCCAAGCTTCCAAAAAACTACTGGTTTTCTGAATACTCGGCAAATTTTTTTTCATCCAATCTTGATGATCTCTGTGGTAATGATCAGTTCACTAAGTCCACTTAGCTGCCCAATTTTCACTCTTTTTGATTGAAGCGTTCATTTCCAGTAACACTTAGAGTTTTGAGGTTTCACTCTATTTCCTCCTATTAGATAGATGTGTTTGGAAGTCTAAATCAAACACGGTTTGTGCTAGCTACTTGAAACTTGACAAAATAAAGTAGTTCTAAGTTCTTTCTCTGTGGTTTTTTTCCTCTTGAAATAGCCACCAGCAGAGACTGCGTAAAACACATTCATTGGAAAGGTGTGCCAAGCTTCCAAAAAACTACTGGTTTTATGAATACTCGGCAAATTTTTTTTCATCCGATCTTGATGATCTCTGTGGTAATGATCAGTTCACTAAGTCCACTTAGCTGCCCAATATTCACTCTTCTAGGATGAAGCGTTCGTTACCAGTAACAGTTTGAGTTTTAAGGTTTCACTCTATTTCCTCCTATATAGATAGATGTGTTTGGAAGTCGAAATCAAACATGGTTTGTGCTAGCTCCTTGAAACTTGACAAAATAAAGTACTTCTAAGTTCTGTCTTTGAGGTTTGTTTCCTCTTGAAATAGCCACATGCAGAGACTGCGTAAAACACATTCATTGGAAAGGTGTGCCAACCTTCCAAAAAACTACTGGTTTTCTGAATACTTGGCAAATTTTTTTTCATCTGATCTTGTGATCTCTGTGGTAATGATCAGTTCACTAAATCCACTTCGCTGCCCCATATTCACCCTTTTAGGATGAAGCGTTCGTTACCAATAACAGTTTGAGATTTAGGTTTCACTCTATTTCCTCCTATATAGATAGATGTGTTTGGAAGGCTAAATCAAACACGGTTTGTGCTAGCTCCTTGAATCTTGACAAAATAAAGTAGTTCTAAATTCTGTCTCTGTGGTTTGTTTCCTCTTGAAACAGCTACAAGCAGAGACTATGTCAAACACATTCTTTGGAAAGGTGTGCCAAGCTTCCAAAAAACTACTGGTTTTCTGAATACTCAGCAAATTTTTTTTCATCCAAAATTGATTATCTCTGTGGTAATGATCAGTTCACTAAGTCCACTTAGCTGCCCAATATTCACTCTTCTAGGATGAAGCGTTTGTTTCCAGTAACAGTTTGAGTTTTAAGGTTTCACTCTATTTCCTCCTATATAGATATATGTGTTTGGAAGTCTAAATCAAACACGGTTTGTGCTCGCTCCTTGAAACTTGACAAAATAAAGTAGTTCTAAGTTCTGTCTTTGAGGTTTGTTTCCTCTTGAAATAGCCACAAGCAGAGACTGCGTAAAACACATTCATTGGAAAGGTGTGCCAAGCTTCCAAAAAACTACTGGTTTTCTGAATACTCGGCAAATTTTTTTTCATCCGATCTTGATGATCTCTGTGGTAATGATCAGTTCACTAAGTCCACTTAGCTGCCCCATATTCACCCTTTTAGGATGAAGCTTTCGTTACCAGTAACAGTTTGAGTTTTTACGTTTCACTCTATTTCCTCCTATATAGATAGATGTGTTTCGAAGTCGAAATCAAACACAGCTTGTGCTAACTCCTTGAAACTTGACAAAATAAAGTAGCTCTAAGGTCTGTCTTTGTGGTTTGTTTCCTTTTGAAATAGCCACAAGCAGAGACTGCGTAAAACACATTCATTGGAAAGGTGTGCCAAGCATCCAAAAAACTAGTGGTTTTCTGAATAGTCGGCAAAATATTTCATCCGATCTTGATGATCTTTGTGGTAATCATAAGTTCACTAAGTCCACTCAGCTGCAGATATTCACTCTTCTAGGATGAAGCGTTCGTTACCAGTAACAGTTTGAGTTTTTAGGTTTCACTCTATTCCTCCTATATAGATAGATGTGTTTGGAAGTCTAAATCAAAAACGGTTTGTGCTAGCTCCTTGAAACTTGACAAAATAAAGTAGTTCTAAGTTCTGTCTCTGTGGTTTGTTTCCTCTTGAAATAGCCACATGCAGAGACTGTGTAAAACACATTCATTGGAAAGGTGTGCCAAGCTTCCAAAAAACTACCTGTATTCTGAATACTCGGCAAATTTTTTTTCATCCGATCTTGATGATCTCTGTGGTAATGATCAGTTCACTAAGTCCACTTACCTGCCCAATATTCACTCTTGTAGGATGAAGCGTTCGTTACCAGTAACAGTTTGAGGTTTTAGGTTTCACTCTATTTCCTCCTATATAGATAGATGTGTTTGGAAGTCTAAATCAAACACGGTTTGTGCTAGCTCCTGGAAACTTGACAAAATAAAGTAGTTCTAAGTTCTGTCTTTGTGGTTTGTTTCCTCTTGAAATAGCCACAAGCAGAGACTGCGTAAAACACATTAATTGGAAAGGTGTGCCAAGCTTCCAAAAAACTACTGGTTTTCTGAATACTGGGCAAATTTTTTTTCATCCGATCTTGATGATCTCTGTGGTAATGATCAGTTCACTAAGTCCACTTAGCTGCCCAATATTCACTCTTCTATCATGAAGCGTTCATTACCAGTAACAGTTTGAGTTTTAGGTTTCACTCTATTCCTCCTATATAGATAGATGTGTTTGGAATGCTAAATCTAAAACGGTTTGTACTAGCTCCTTGAATCTTGACAAAATAAAGTAGTTCTAAGTTCTTTCTCTGTGGTTTGTTTCCTCTTGAAATAGCCACAAGCAGAGACTGTGTAAAACACATTCATTGGAAAGGTGTGCCAGGCTTCCAAAAAAGTACAGGTTTTCTGAATACTATGCAAATTTTTTTTCATCTGATCTTGATGATCTCTGTGGTAATGATCAGTTCACTAAGTCCACTTAGCTGCCCAATATTCACTCTCCTAGGATGAAGCGTTCGTTACCAGTAACAGTTTGAGTTTTTAGGTTTCACTCTATTTCCTCCTATATAGATAGATGTGTTTGGAAGTCTAAATCAAACACGGTTTGTGCTAGCTCCTTGAAACTTGACAAAATAAAGTAGTTCTAAGTTCTGTCTCTGTGGTTTGTTTCCTCTTGAAATAGCCACAAGCAGAGACTGTGTAAAACACATTCATTGGAAAGGTGTGCCAAGCTTCCAAAAAATACCTGTTTTCTGAATACTCGGCAAATTTTTTTTCATCCGATCTTGATGATCTCTGTGGTAATGATCAGTTCACTAAGTCCACTTACCTGCCCAATATTCACTCTTCTAGGATGAAGCGTTAGTTACCAATAACAGTTTGAGATTTAGGTTTCACTCTAATTTTTCCTATATAGATAGATGTGTTTGGAAGGCTAAATCAAACACGGTTTGTGCTAGCTCCTTGAATCTTGACCAAATAAAGTAGTTCTAAGTTCTGTTTTTGTGGTTTGTTTCCTCTTGAAATAGCCACAAGCAGAGACTGCATAATACACATTCATTGAAAAGGTGTGCCAAGCTTCCAAAAAACTACCTGTTTTCTGAATACTCGGCAAATTTTTTTTCATCCGATCCTGATGATCTCTGTGGTAATGATCAGTTCACTAAGTCCACTTAGCTGCCCAATATTCACTCTTGTAGGATGAAGCGTTCGTTACCAGTAACAGTTTGAGGTTTTAGGTTTCACTCTATTTCCTCCTATATAGATAGATGTGTTTGGAAGTCTAAATCAAACACGGTTTGTGCTAGCTCCTTGAAACTTGACAAAATAAAGTAATTCTAAGATCTGTCTTTGTGGTTTGTTTCCTCTTGAAATAGCCACAAGCAGAGACTGCGTAAAACACATTCATTGGAAAGGTGTGCCAAGCTTCCAAAAAACTACTGGTTTTCTGAATACTGGGCAAATTTTTTTTCATCGGATCTTGATGATCTCTGTGGTAATGATCAGTTCACTAAGTCCACTTAGCTGCCCAATTTTCACTCTTCTATCATGAAGCGTTCGTTACCAGTAACAGTTTGAGTTTTTAGGTTTCACTCTATTCCTCCTAAATAGATAGATGTGTTTGGAATGCTAAATCAAACACGGTTTGTGCTAGCTCCTTGAAACTTCACAAATAAAGTAGTTCTAAGTTCTGTCTTTGTAATTTGTTTCCTCTTGAAATAGCCACAAGAAGAGACTGCGTAAAACACATTCATTGGAAAGTGTGCCAAGCTTCCAAAAAACTACTGGTTTTCTGAGTACTCGGCAAATTTTTTTTCATCCAATCTTGATGATCTCTGTGGTAATGATCAGTTCACTAAGTCCACTTAGCTGCCCAATATTCACTCTTCTAGGATGAAGCGTTCGTTACCAGTAACAGTTTGAGTTTTAAGGTTTCACTCTATTTCCTCTTATATAGATAGATGTGTTTGGAAGTCGAAATCAAACATGGTTTGTGCTAGCTCCTTGAAACTTGACAAAATAAAGTACTTCTAAGTTCTGTCTTTGAGGTTTGTTTCCTCTTGAAATAGACACATGCAGAGACTGCGTAAAACACATTCATTGGAAAGGTGTGCCAACCTTCCAAAAAACTACTGGTTTTCTGAATACTTGGCAAATTTTTTTTCATCTGATCTTGTGATCTCTGTGGTAATGATCAGTTCACTAAATCCACTTCGCTGCCCCATATTCACCCTTTTAGGATGAATCGTTCGTTACCAATAACAGTTTGAGATTTAGGTTTCACTCTATTTCCTCCTATATAGATAGATGTGTTTGGAAGGCTAAATCAAACACTGTTTGTGCTAGCTCCTTGAATCTTGACAAAATAAAGTAGTTCTAAGTTCTGTCTTTGTGGTTTGTTTCCTCTTGAAATAGCCACAAGCAGAGACTGCGTAATAAACATTCATTGGAAAGGTGTGCCAAGCTTCCAAAAAACTACCTTTTTTCTGAATACTCGGCAAATTTTTTTTCATCCAATCTTGATGATCTCTGTGGTAATGATCAGTTCACTAAGTCCACTTAGCTGCCCAATTTTCACTCTTGTAGGATGAAGCATTCGCTACCAGTAACAGTTTGAGATTTTAGGTTTCACTCTATTTCCTCCTATATAGATAGATGTTTTTGGATGTCTAAATCAAACACGATTTGTGCTAGCTCCTTGAAACTTGACAAAATAAAGTAGTTCTAAGTTCTGTCTTTGTGGTTTCTTTCCTCTTGAAATAGCCACAAGCAGAGACTGAGTAAAACACATTCATTGGAAAGGTGTGCCAAGCTTCCAAAAAACTACTGGTTTTCTGAATACTCGGCAAATTTTTTTTCATCCGATCTTGAGGATCTCTGTGGTAATGATAAGTTCACTAAGTCCACTTAGCTGCCCCATATTCACCCTTTTAGGATGAAGCTTTCGTTACCAGTAACAGTTTGAGTTTTTACGTTTCACTCTATTTCCTCCTATATAGATAGATGTGTTTCGAAGTCTAAATCAAACACAGTTTGTGCTAGCTCCTTGAAACTTGACAAAATAAAGTAGCTCTAAGGTCTGTCTTTGTGGTTTGTTTCCTTTTGAAATAGCCACAAGCAGAGACTGCGTAAAACACATTCATTGGAAAGGTGTGCCAAGCATCCAAAAAACTACTGGTTTTCTGAATAGTCGGCAAAATTTTTCATCCGATCTTGATGATCTTTGTGGTAATCATAAGTTCACTAAGTCCACTTAGCTGCAGATATTCACTCTTCTATAATGAAGCGTTCGTTACCAGTAACAGTTTGAGTTTTTAGGTTTCACTCTATTTCCTCCTATATAGATAGATGTGTTTGGAAGTCTAAATCAAACACGGTTTGTGCTAGCTCCTTGAAACTTGACAAAATAAAGTAGTTCGAAGTTCTTTCTCTGTGGTTTGTTTCCTCTTGAAATAGCCACAAGCAGAGACTGCGTAATAAACATTCATTGGAAAGGTGTGCCAAGCTTCCAAAAAACTAACTTTATTCTGAATACTCGGCAAATTTTTTTTCATCCGATCTTGATGATCTCTGTGGTAATGATCAGTTCACTAAGTCCACTTAGCTGCCCAATTTTCACTCTTGTAGGATGAAGCGTTCGCTACCAGTAACAGTTTGAGTTTTTAGGTTTCACTCTATTCCTCCTAAATAGATAGATGTGTTTGGAATGCTAAATCAAACACGGTTTGTGCTAGCTCCTTGAAACTTCACAAATAAAGTAGTTCTAAGTTCTGTCTTTGTGGTTTGTTTCCTCTTGAAATAGCCACAAGAAGAGACTGCGTAAAACACATTCATTGGAAAGGTGTGCCAAGCATCCAAAAAACTACTGGTTTTCTGAATAGTCGGCAAAATTTTTCATCCGATCTTGATGATCTTTGTGGTATTCATAAGTTCACTAAGTCCACTGAGCTGCAGATATTCACTCTTCTAGGATGAAGCGTTCGTTACCAGTAACAGTTTGAGTTTTTAGGTTTCACTCTATTTCCTCCTATATAGATAGATGTGTTTGGAAGTCTAAATCAAACACGGTTTGTGCTAGCTCCTTGAAACTTGACAAAATAAAGTAGTTCTAAGTTCTGTCTTTGTCTTTTGTTTCCTCTTGAAATAGCCACAATCAGAGACTGCGTAAAACACATTAATTGGAAAGGTGTGCCAACCTTCCAAAAAACTACTGGTTTTCTGAATACTCGGCAAATTTTTTTTCATCGGATCTTGATGATCTCTGTGGTAATGATCAGTTCACTAAGTCCACTTAGCTGCCCAATATTCACTCTTCTAGGATGAAGCGTTCGTTACCAGTAACAGTTTGAGTTTTTAGGTTTCACTCTATTTCCTCCTATATAAATAGATGTGTTTGGAAGTCGAAATCAAACACGGTTTGTGCTAGCTCCTTGAAACTTGACAAAATAAAGTACTTCTAAGTTCTGTCTTTGAGGTTTGTTTCCTCTTGAAATAGCCACAAGCAGAGACTGCGTAAAACACATTCTTTGGAAAGGTGTGCCAAGCTTCCAAAAAACTACTGGTTTTCTGAATACTTGGCAAATTTTTTTTTTATCTGATCTTGTGATCTCTGTGGTAATGATCAGTTCACTAAGTCCACTTAGCTGCCCAATTTTCACTCTTCTTGCTTGAAGCGTTCATTTCCATTAACACTTAGAGTTTTGAGGTTTCACTCTATTTCCTCCTATATAGATAGATGTGTTTGGAAGTGTAAATCAAACACGGTTTGTGCTAGCTCCTTGAAACTTCACAAACAAAGTAGTTTTAAGTTCTGTCTCTGTGGTTTGTTTCTCTTGAAACAGCCACAAGCAGAGACTGAGTAAAAAACATTCATTGGAAAGGTGTACCAAGCTTCCAAAAAATTACAGGTTTTCTGAATACTCGCAAATTTTTTTTCATCCGATCGTGATGATCTTTCTGGTAATCATAAGTTCACTAAGTCCACTTAGCTGCCCAATATTCACTCTTGTAGGATGAAGCGTTCGTTACCAGTAACAGTTTGAGTTTTTAGGTTTCACTCTATTTCCTTCTATATAGACAGATGTGTTTGGAAGTCTAAATCAAACACGGTTTGTGCTAGCTCCTTGAAATTTGACAAAATAAAGTAGTTCTAAGTTGTGTCTTTGTGGTTTATTTCCTCTTGAATTACCCCAAACAGAGACTGCCGAAAGACACTTTCATTTCAAAGGTGTTTCAAGCTTCCAAAAAACTACTGGTTTTCTGAAAACTTGGAAAATATTTTTTCACCCAATCTATATGATTCTCTGTGGTTATAATCAGTTCACTAAGTCCACTTAGCTGCCCAACATTCACTCTTCTAGGATGAAGTGTTCGTTACCAGTAACAGTTTGAGTTTTTAGGTTTCACTCATTTCCTTCTATATAGATAGATGTGTTTGGAAGTCGAAATCAAACACGTTTTGTGCTAGCTCCTTGAAATTTGACAAAATAAAGTAGTTCTAAGTTCTGTCTCTGTGGTTTGTTTCCTCTTGAAACAGCCACAAGCAGAGACTGCGTAAAACACATTCATTGGAAAGGTGTGCCAACTTTCCAAAAAACTACTGGTTTTCTGAATACTCGGCAAATTTTTTTTCATCCGATCTTGATGATCTCTGTGGTAATGATCAGTTCACTAAGTCCACTTAGCTGCCCAATTTTCACTCTTCTTGCTTGAAGCGCTCATTTTGAGTAACACTTAGAGTATTGAGGTTTCACTGTATTTCCTCCTATTAGATAGATGTGTTTGGAAGTCTAAATCAAACACGGTTTGTGCTAGCTCCTTGAAACTTGACAAACTAAAGTAGTTCTAAGTTCTGTCTTTGTGGTTTGTTTCCTCTTAAAATAGCCACAAGCAGAGACTGCGTAAAACACATTCATTGGAAAGGTGTGCCAAGCTTCCAAAAAACTAGTGGTTTTCTGAATACTCGACAAATTTTTTTTCATCCGATCTTGATGATGTCTGTGATAATGATCAGTTCTCTAAGTCCACTTAGCTGCCCAATTGTCACTCTTCTTGCTTGAAGCGTTCGTTTCCAGTCACACTTAGAGTTTTGAGGTTTCACTCTTTTTCCTAGTATATAGATAGATGTGTTTGGAAGTGTAAATCAAACACGGTTTGTGCTAGCTCCTTGAAACTTCACAAATAAAGTAGTTCTAAGTTCTGTCTCTGTGGTTTGTTTCCTCTTGAAACAGCCACAAGCAGAGACTGAGTAAAAAACATTCATTGGAAAGGTGTGCCAAGCTTCCAAAAAACTACTGGTTTTCTGAATACTCGCAAATTTTTTTTCATCCGATCTTGATGATCTTTGTGGTAATCATAAGTTCACTAAGTCCACTTTGCTGCCCAATATTCACTCTTGTAGGATGAAGCATTCGTTACCAGTAACAGTTTGAGTTTTTAGGTTTCACTCTATTTCCTCTTATATAGATATATGTGTTTGGAAGGCTAAATCAAACCCGGTTTGTGCTAGCTCCTTGAAACTTGAAAAAATAAAGTAGTTCAAAGTTCTGTCTTTGTGGTTTGTTTCCTCTTGAAATAGCAACAAGCAGAGCCTGCGTAAAACACACTCATTGGAAAGGTGTGCCAAGCTTCCAAAAAACTACTGGTTTTCTGAATACTCGGCAAATTTTTTTTCATCCGATCTTGATGATCTCAGTGTTAATGATCAGTTTACTAAGTCCACTTAGCTGCCCAATATTCACTCTTCTAGGATGAAGCGTTCGTTACCAGTAACAGTTTGAGTTTTTAGGTTTCACTCTATTTCCTCATATATAGATAGATGTGTTTGGAAGTCTAAATCAAACACGGTTTGTGCTAGCTCCTTGAAACTTGACAAAATAAAGTAGTTCTAAATTCTGTCTTTGTGGTTTGTTTACTCTTAAGAGCCACCTGCAGAGACTGTGTAAAACACATTCATTGGAAAGGTGTGCCAAGCTTCCAAAAAACTACTGGTTTTCTGAATACCCGGCAAATTTTTTTTTCATCTGATCTTGATGATCTCTGTGGTAATGATGAGTTCACTAAGACAACTTAGCTGCCCCGTATTCACTTTTTTAGGATGAAGCGTTCGTTATCAGTAACAGTTTGAGTTTTTAGGTTTCACTCTATTTCCTCCTATATAGATAGATGTGTTTGGAAGTCTAAATCAAACACGGTTTGTGCTAGCTCCTTGAAACTTGACAAAATAAAGTAGTTCTAAGTTCTTTCTCTGTGGTTTGTTTCCTCTTGAAATAGCCACAAGCAGAGACTGTGTAAAACACATTAATTGGAAAGGTGTGCCAAGCTTCCAAAAAACTACTGGTTTTCTGAATACTCCGCAAATTTTTTTTCATCCGATCTTGATGATCTCTGTGGTAATGATCAGTTCACTAAGTCCAATTAGCTGCCCAATATTCACTCTTCTAGGATGAAGCGTTCGTTACCAGTAACAGTTTGAGTTTTTAGGTTTCACTCTATTTCCTCCTATATAGATAGATGTGTTTGGAAGTCTAAATCAAACACGGTATGTGCTAGCTCCTTGAAACTTGAAAAAATAAAGTAGTTCTAAGTTCTGTCTCTGTGGTTTGTTTTCTCTAGAAATAGCCACAAGCAGAGACTGTGTAAAACACATTCATTGGAAAGGTATGGCAAGCTTCCAAAAAACTACTGGTTTTCTGAATACTCGGCAAATTTTTTTTCATCCGATCTTGATGAACTCTGTGGTAATGATCAGTTCACTAAGTACACTTAGCTGCCCAAATTTCACTCTTGTAGGATGAAGCGTTAGTTACCAATAACAATTTGAGATTTAGGTTTCACTCTATTTCCTCCTATATAGATAGATGTGTTTGGAAGGCTAAATCAAACACGGTTTGTGCTAGCTCCTTGAAACTTGAGAAAATAAAGCAGTTCTAAGTTCTGTCTTTGTGGTTTGTTTCCTCTTGAAATAGCCACAAGCAGAGACTGCGTAAAACACATTAATTGGAAAGGTGTGCCAAGCTTCCAAAAAACTACTGGTTTTCTGAATACTCGGCAAATTTTTTTTCATCCGATCTTGATGATCTCTGTGGTAATGATCAGTTCACTAAGTCCACTTAGCTGCCCAATATTCACTCTTCTAGGATGAAGCGTTAGTTACCAATAACAGTTTGAGATTTAGGTTTCACTCTATTTCCTCCTATATAGATAGATGTGTTTGGAAGGCTAAATCAAACACGGTTTGGGCTAGCTCCTTGAATCTTGACAAAATAAAGTAGTTCTAAGTTCTGTCTCTGTGGTTTGTTTCCTCGTGAAATAGCCACAAGCAGAGCCTGCGTAATACACATTCATTGGAAAGGTGTGCCAAGCTTCCAAAAAACTACCTGTTTTCTGAATACTCGGCAAATTTTTTTTCATCCGATCTTGATGATCTCTGTGTTAATGATCAGTTCACTAAGTCCACTTAGCTGCCCAATATTCACTCTTGTAGGATGAAGCGTTCGTTACCAGTAACAGTTTGAGTTTTTAGGTTTCACTCTATTTCCTCCTATATAGATAGATGTGTTTGGAAGTCGAAATCAAACACGGTTTGCGCTAGCTCCTTGAAACTTGACAAAATAAAGTAGTTCTAAGTTCTGTCTTTCTGGTTTGTTTCCTCTTGAAATAGCCACAAGCAGAGACTGCGTAAAACACATTCATTGGAAAGGTGTGCCAAGCTTCCAAAAAACTACTGGTTTTCTGAATACTCCGCAAATTTTTTTTCATCTGATCTTGATGATCTCTGTGGTAATGATCAGTTCACTAAGTCCACTTAGCTGCTCAATTTTCACTCTTCTTGCTTGAAGCGTTCATTTCCAGTAATACTTAGAGTTTTGAGGTTTCACTCTATTTCCTCCTATTAGATAGATGTGTTTGGAAGTCTAAATCAAACACGGTTTGTGCTAGCTCCTTGAAACTTGACAAAATAAAGTAGTTCTAGGTTCTTTCTCTGTGGTTTGTTTCCTCTTGAAATAGCCACAAGCAGAGACTGTGTAAAACACATTCATTGGAAAGGTGTGCCAAGCTTCCAAAAAACTACTGGTTTTCTGAATACTCGGCAAAATTTTTTTTCATCCGAACTTGATGATCTCTGTGGTAATGATCAGTTCACTAAGTCCACTTAGCTGCCCAATATTCACTCTTCTAGGATGAAGCGTTCGTTACCAGTAACAGTTTGAGTTTTGAGGTTTCACTCTATTTCCTCCTATTAGATAGATGTGTTTGGAAGTCTAAATCAAACACGGTTTGTGCTAGCTCCTTGAAACTTGACAAAATAAAGTAGTTCTAGGTTCTTTCTCTGTGGTTTGTTTCCTCTTGAAATAGCCACAAGCAGAGACTGTGTAAAACACATTCATTGGAAAGGTGTGCCAAGCTTCCAAAAAACTACTGGTTTTCTGAATACTCGGCAAATTTTTTTTCATCCGAACTTGATGATCTCTGTGGTAATGATCAGTTCACTAAGTCCACTTAGCTGCCCAATATTCACTCTTCTAGGATGAAGCGTTCGTTACCAGTAACAGTTTGAGTTTTTAGGTTTCACTCTATTTCCTCCTATATAGATAGATGTGTTTGGAAGTCTAAATCAAACACGGTTTGTGCTAGCTCCATGAAACTTGACAAAATAAAGTAGTTCTAAGTTCTGTCTCTGTGGTTTGTTTTCTCTTGAAATAGCCACAAGCAGAGACTGTGTAAAACACACTCATTCGAAAGGTGTGCCAAGCTTCCAAATAACTACTGGTTTTCTGAATACTCGGCAAATTTTTTTTTCATCCGATCTTGATGATCTCTGTGGTAATGATCAGTTCACTTACTCCATTTAGCTGCCCAATATTCACTCTTCTAGGATGAAGCGTTAGTTACCAATAACAGTTTGAGATTTAGGTTTCATTCTATTTCCTCCGATATAGATAGATGTGTTTGGAAGTGTAAATCAAACACGGTTTGGGCTAGCTTTTTGAAACTTCACAAATAAAGTAGTTCTAAGTTTTCTCTTTGTGGTTTGTTTCCTCTTGAAATAGGCACAAGCAGAGACTGCGTAATACACTTTCATTGGAAAGGTGTGCCAAGCTTCCAAAAAACTACCTGTTTTCTGAATACTCGGCAAATTTTTTTTCATCCGATCTTGATGATCTCTGTGGTAATGATCAGTTCACTAAGTCCACTTAGCTGCCCAATATTCACTCTTGTAGGATGAAGCGTTCGTTACCAGTAACAGTTTGAGTTTTTAGGTTTCACTCTATTTCCTCCTATATAGATAGATGTGTTTGGAAGTCTAAATCAAACAAGGTTTGTGCTAGCTCCTTGAAACTTGACAAAATAAAGTAGTTCTAAGTTCTGTCTTTGTGGTTTGTTTCCTCTTGAAATAGTCACAAGCAGAGACTGCGTAAAACACATTCATTGGAAAGGTGTGCCAAGCTTCCAAAAAACTAATTTTTTTCTGAATACATGGCAAATTTTTTTTATCTGATCTTGATGATCTCTTTGGTAATGATCAGTTCACTAAGTTCACTTAGCTGCCCCATATTCACCCTTTTAGGATGAAGCGTTCTTTACCAGTAGCAGTTTGAGTTTTAGGTTTCACTCTATTTCCTCCTATATAGATAGATGTGTTCGGAAGTCTAAATCAAACACGGTTTGTGCTAGCTCTTTGAAACTTGACAAAATAAAGTAGTTCTAAGTTCTGTCTTTGTGGTTTGTTTCCTCTTGAAATAGCCACAAGCAGAGACTGCGTAAAACACATTCATTGGAAAGGTGTGCCAAGCTTCCAAAAAACTACTGGTTTTGTGAATATTCGGCAATTTTTTTTTTATCCGATCTTGATGATCTCTGTGGTAATGATCAGTTCACTAAGTCCTCTTAGCTGCCCAATATTCACTCTTCTAGGATGAAGCGTACATTACCAGTAACAGTTTGAGTTTTTAGATTTCACTCTATTTCCTCCTATATAGATAGATGTGTTATGAAGTGTAATTCAAACACGGTTTGGACTAGCTTTTTGAAACTTCACAAATAAAGTAGTTCTAAGTTCTGTCTTTGTGGTTTGTTTCCTCTTGAAATAGCCACAAGCAGAGACTGCGTAAAACACATTCATCGGAAAGGTGTGCCAAGCTTCCAAAAAACTACTGGTTTTCTGAATACTTGGCAAATTTCTTTTCATCCGATCTTGATGATCTCTGTTGTAATGATCAGTTCACTAAGTCCACTTAGCTGCCCAATTTTCACTCTTCTTGCTTGAAGCATTCGTTTCCAGTAACACTTAGAATTTTTAGGTTTCACTCTATTTCCTCCGATATAGATAGATGTGTTTGGAAGTGTAAATCAAACACGATTTGGGCTAGCTTTTTGAAACTTCACAAATAAAGTAGTTCTAAGTTTTGTCTTTGTGGTTTGTTTCCTCTTGAAATAGCCACAAACAGAGACTGCGTAAATCACATTCATTGGAAAGGTGTGCCAAGCTTCCAAAAAACTACTGGTTTTCTGAATACTCGGCAAATTTTTTTTCATCTGATCTTGATGATCTCTGTGGTAAAGATCAGTTCACTAAGTCCACTTAGCTGCCCAATATTCACTCTTCTAGGATGAAGCGTTCGTTATCTGTAACAGTTTGAGTATTTAGGTTTCACTGTATTTCCTCCTATATAGATAGATGTGTTTGGAAGTCTAAATCAAACACGGTTTGTGCTAGCTCCTTGAAACTTGACAAAATAAAGTAGCTCTAAGTTCTGTCCTTGTGGTTTGTTTCCTCTTGAAAGAGCCACAAGCAGAGACTGCGTAAAGCACATTCATTGGAAAGGTGTGCCAAGCTTCCAAAAAACTACTGGTTTTCTGAATACTCCGCAAATTTTTTTTCATCCGATCTTGATTATCTCTGTGGTAATGATCAGTTCACTAAGTCCACTTAGCTGCCCAATATTCACTCTTCTAGGATGAAGCATTCGTTACCAGTAACAGTTTGAGTTTTTAGTTTTCACTCTACTTCCTCCTATATAGATAGCTGTATTTGGAAGGCTAAATCAAACACGGTTTGTGCTAGCTCCTTGAAACTTGACGAAATAAAGTAGTTCTAAGTTCTGTCTTTGTGGTTTGCTTCCTCTTGAATTACCCCAAGCAGAGACTGCCGAAAGACACTTTCATTTCAAAGGTTTGTCAAGCTTCCAAAAAACTACTGGTTTTCTGAAATCTCGGAAAATATTTTTTCACCCGATCTAGATGATTCTCTGTGGTAATAATCAGTTCACTAAGTCCACTTAGTTGCCCAATTTTCACTCTTCTTGCTTGAAAGGTTCGTTTCCAGTAACACATAGAATTTTTAGGTTTCACTCTATTTCCTCCTATATAGATAGATGTGTTTGGAAGTGTAAATCAAACACGGTTTGGGCTAGCTCCTTGAAACTTGACAAAATAAATTAGTTCTAAGTTCTGTCTTTGTGGTTTGTTTCCTCTTAAAATAGCCACAAGCAGAGACTGCGTAAAACACTTTCATTGGAAAGGTGTGCCAAGCTTCCAAAAAACTACTGGATTTCTGAATACTAGGCAAATTTTTTTTCATCCGATCTTGATAATCTCTGTGGTAATGATCAGTTCACTAAGTCCACTTAGCTGCCCAATATTCACTCTTCTAGGATGAAGCGTTAGTTACCAATAACAGTTTGAGATTTAGGTTTCACTCTATTTCCTCCTATATAGATAGATGTGTTTGGAAGGCTAAATCAAACACGGTTTGTGCTAGCTCCTTGAATCTTGACAAAATAAAGTAGTTCTAAGTTCTGTCTTTGTGGTTTGTTTCCTCTTGAAATAGTCACAAGCAGAGACTGCGTAAAACACACTCATAGGAAAGGTGTGCCAAGCTTCCAAAAAACTACTGGTTTTCTGAATACTCGGCAAATTTTTTTTCATCCGATCTTGATGATCTCTGTGGTAATGATCAGTTCACTAAGACAACTTACCTGCCCAATATTCGGTCTTCTAGGATGAGGCGTTCATTACCAGTAACAGTTTGAGTTTTTAGGTTTCACTCTATTTAATCCTATATAGATAGATGTGTTTGGAAGGCTAAATCAAACACGGTTTGTGCTAGCTCCTTGAAACTTGACAAAACAAGTAGTTCTAAGTTCTGTCCTTGTGGTTTGTTTCCTCTTGAAATAGCCACAAGCAGAGACTGCGTAAAACACATTCATTGGAAAGGTGTGCCAAGCTTCCCAAAAACTACTGGTTTTCTGAATACTTGGCAAATTTTTTTTCATCTGATCTTGATGATCTCTGTGGTAATGATCAGTTTACTAAGTCCACTTAGCTGCGAAATATTCGCTCTTCTAGGATGAAGCGTTAGTTACCAATAACTGTTTGAGGTTTTAGGTTTCATTCTATTTCCTCCTATATAGATAGATGTGTTTGGAAGTCTAAATCAAACACGGTTTGTGCTAGCTCCTTGAAACTTGACAAAATAAAGTAGTTCTAAGTTCAATCTTTGTGGTTTGTTTCCTCTTGAAATAGCCGCAAGCAGAGACTGCGTAAAACACATTCATTGGAAAGGTGTGCCAAGCTTACAAAAAACTACCTGTTTTCTGAATACTCGGCCAAATTTTTCATCCGATCTTGATGATCTCTGTGGTAATGATCTGTTCACTAAGTCCACTTAGCTGCCCAATATTCACTCTTCTAGGATGAAGCGTTCGTTACCAGTAACAGTTTGAGTTTTTAGGTTTCACTCTATTTCCTCCAATATAGATAGATGTGTTTGGAAGGCTAAATCAAACACGGTTTGTGCTAGCTCCTTGAAACTTGACCAAATAAAGTAGTTCTAAGTTCTGTCTTTGTGGTTTGTTTCCTCTTGAAATAGCCACAAGCAGAGGCTGCGTAAAACACATTCATTGGAAAGGTGTGCCAAGCTTCCAAAAAGCTACTGGTTTTCTGAATACTCGGCAAATTTTTTTTCATCCGATCTTGATGATCTCTGTGGTAATGATCAGTTCAATAAGACAACTTAGCTGCCCAATATTGGCTCTTCTAGGATGAAGCGTTCGTTACCAGTAACAGTTTGAGTTTTTAGGTTTCACTCTATTTCCTCCTATATAGATAGATGTGTTTGGAAGGCTAAATCAAACACGGTTTGTGCTAGCTTCTTGAATCTTGACAAAATAAGTAGTTCTAAGTTCTGTCTTTGTGGTTTGTATCCTCTTTAAATAGCCACAAGCAGAGACTGCATAAAACACATTCATTGGAAAGGTGTGCCAAGCTTCCAAAAAACTACTGGTTTTCTGAATACTCGGCAAATTTTTTTTCATCCGATCTTGATGATCTCTGTGGTAATGATCAGTTCACTAAGACAACTTAGCTGCCCAATATTCGCTCTTCTAGGATGAGGCGTTCCTTACCAGTAACAGTTTGAGATTTTAGGTTTCACTCTATTTAATCCTATATAGATAGATGTGTTTGGAAGGCTAAATCAAACACGGTTTGTGCTAGCTCCTTGAAACTTGACAAACAAGTAGTTCTAAGTTCTGTCCTTGTGGTTTGTTTCCTCTTGAAATAGCCAAAAGCAGAGACTGTGTAAAACACATTCATTGGAAAGGTGTGCCAAGGTTCCAAAAAACTACTGGTTTTCTGAATACTTGGCAAATTTTTTTTCATCCGATCTTGATGATCTCTGTGGTAATGATCAGTTCACTAAGTCCACTTAGCTGCCCAATATTCACTCTTCTAGGATGAAGCGTTCGTTACCAGTAACAGTTTGAGTTTTTAGATTTCACTCTATTTCCTCCTATATAGATAGATGTGTTTGGAAGTCTAAATCAAACACGGTTTGTGCTAGCTTCTTGAATCTTGACAAAATAAGTAGTTCTAAGTTCTGTCTTTGTGGTTTGTATCCTCTTTAAATAGCCACAAGCAGAGACTGCATAAAACACATTCATTGGAAAGGTGTGCCAAGCTTCCAAAAAACTACTGGTTTTCTGAATACTCGGCAAATTTTTTTTCATCCGATCTTGATGATCTCTGTGGTAATGATCAGTTCACTAAGACAACTTAGCTGCCCAATATTCGCTCTTCTAGGATGAGGCGTTCGTTACCAGTAACAGTTTGAGTTTTTAGGTTTCACTCTATTTAATCCTATATAGATAGATGTGTTTGGAAGGCTAAATCAAACACGGTTTGTGCTAGCTCCTTGAAACTTGACAAACAAGTAGTTCTAAGTTCTGTCCTTGTGGTTTGTTTCCTCTTGAAATAGCCAAAAGCAGAGACTGCGTAAAACACATTCATTGGAAAGGTGTGCCAAGGTTCCAAAAAACTACTGGTTTTCTGAATACTTGGCAAATTTTTTTTCATCCGATCTTGATGATCTCTGTGGTAATGATCAGTTCACTAAGTCCACTTAGCTGCCCAATATTCGCTCTTCTAGGATGAAGCGTTAGTTACCAATAACTGTTTGAGATTTTATTTTTCATTCTATTTCCTCCTATATAGATAGATGTGTTTGGAAGTCTAAATCAAACACGGTTTGTGCTAGCTCCTTGAAACTTGACAAAATAAAGTAGTTCTAAGTTCTATCTTTGTGGTTTGTTTCTCTTGAAATAGCCGCAAGCAGAGACTGCGTAAAACACATTCATTGGAAAGGTGTGCCAAGCTTCAAAAAAACTACTGGTTTTCTGAATACTCGGCCAAATTTTTCATCCGATCTTGATGATCTCTGTGGTAATGATCAGTTCACTAAGTCCACTTAGCTGCCCAATATTCACGCTTCTAGGATGAAGCGTTGGTTACCAGTAACAGTTTGAGTTTTTAGGTTTCACTCTATTTCCTCCTATATAGATAGATGTGTTTGGAAGGCTAAATCAAACACGGTTTGTGCTAGCTCCTTGAAACTTGACCAAATAAAGTAGTTCTAAGTTCTGTCTTTGTGGTTTGTTTCCTCTTGAAATAGCCACAAGCAGAGACTGTGTAAAACACATTCATTGGAAAGGTGTGCCAAGCTTCCAAAAAGCTACTGGTTTTCTGAATAATTGGCAAATTTTTTTTCATCCGATCTTGATGATCTCTGTGGTAATGATCAGTTCAATAAGACAACTTAGCTGCCCAATATTGGCTATTCTAGGATGAAGCGTTCGTTACCAGTAACAGTTTGAGATTTTAGGTTTCACTCTATTTCCTCCTATATAGATAGATGTGTTTGGAAGGCTAAATCAAAGACGGTGTGTGCTAGCTCCTTGAAACTTGACAAAATAAGTAGTTCTAAGTTCTGTCCTTGTGGTTTGTTTCCTCTTGAAATAGCCACAAGCAGAGACAGCATAAAACACATTCATTGGAAAGGTTTGCCAAGCTTCCAAAACTACTGGTTTTCTGAATACTTGGCAAATTTTTTTTCATCCGATCTTGATGATCTCTGTGGTAATGATCAGTTCACTAAGTCCACTTAGCTGCCCAATATTCACTCTTCTAGGATGAAGCGTTCGTTACCAGTAACAGTTTGAGTTTTTAGGTTTCACTCTATTTCCTCCTATATAGATACATGTGTTTGGAATTCGAAATCAAACACGGTTTGTGCTAGCTCCTTGAAACTTGACAAAATAAAGTTGTTCTAAGTTCTGTCTTTGTGGTTTGTTTCCTCTTGAAATAGCCACAAGCAGAGACTGCGTAAAACACATTCATTGGAAATGTGTGCCAAGCTTCCAAAAAACTACTGGTTTTCTGAATACTCGGCAAATATTTTTTTCATCTGATTTTCATGATCTCTGTGGTAATGATCAGTTCACTAAGTCCACTTAGCAGCCCCATATTCACACTTTTAGGATGAAGCGTTCGTTACCAGTAACAGTTTGAGTTTTTAGGTTTCACTCTATTTCCTCCTATATAGATAGATGTGTTTGGAAGTCTAAATCAAACACGGTTTGTGCTACCTCCTTGAATCTTGACAAAATAAAGTAGTTCTAAGTTCTGTCTTTGTGGTTTGTTTCCTCTTGAAATAGCCACAAGCAGAGACTGCATAAAACACATTCATTGGAAAGGTGTGCCAAGCTTCCAAAAAACTACTGGTTTTCTGAATACTCGGCAAATTTTTTTTCATCCGATCTTGATGATCTCTGTGGTAATGATCAGTTCACTAAGTCCACTTAGCAGCCCCATATTCACCCTTTTAGGATGAAGCGTTCCTTACCAGTAACAGTTTGAGTTTTTAGGTTTCACTCTATTTCCTCCTATATAGATAGATGTGTTTGGAAGTCTAAATCAAACACGGTTTGTGCTACCTCCTTGAATCTTGACAAAATAAAGTAGTTCTAAGTTCTGTCTTTGTGGTTTGTTTCCTCTTGAAATAGCCACAAGCAGAGACTGCGTAAAACACATTCATTGGAAAGGTGTGCCAAGCTTCCAAAAAACTACTGGTTTTCTGAATACTCGGCAAATTTTTTTTTCATCCGATCTTGATGATCGCTGTGGTAATGATCAGTTCACTACGTACACTTAGCTGCCCAATTTTCAGTCTTCTTGCTTGAAGCGTTCGTTTCCAGTAACACTTAGAATTTTTAGGTTTCACTCTATTTCCTCCTATATAGATAGATGTGTTTGCAAGTCTGAATCAAACACGATTTGTGCTAGCTCCTTGAAACTTGACAAAATAAAGTAGTTCTAAGTTCTGTCTTTGTGGTTTGTTTCCTCTTGAAATAGCCGCAAGGAGAGACTGCGTAAAACACATTCATTGGAAAGGTGTGCCAAGCTAACAAAAAACTACTGGTTTTCTGAATACTCGGCAAATTTTTTTTCATCTGATCTTGATGATCTCTGTGGTAATGATCAGTTCACTAAGTCCACTTAGCTGCTCAATTTTCACTCTTCTTGCTTGAAGCGTTCATTTCCAGTAATACTTAGAGTTTTGAGGTTTCACTCTATTTCCTCCTATTAGATAGATGTGTTTGGAAGTCTAAATCAAACACGGTTTGTGCTAGCTCCTTGAAACTTGACAAAATAAAGTAGTTCTAGTTTCTTTCTCTGTGGTTTGTTTCCTCTAGAAATAGCCACAAGCACAGACTGTGTAAAACACATTCATTGGAAAGGTGTGCCAAGCTTCCAAAAAACTACTGGTTTTCTGAATACTCGGCAAATTTTTTTTCATCCGAACTTGATGATCTCTGTGGTAATGATCAGTTCACTAAGTCCACTTAGCTGCCCAATATTCACTCTTCTAGGATGAAGCGTTCGTTACCAGTAACAGTTTGAGTTTTTAGGTTTCACTCTATTTCCTCCTATATAGATAGATGTGTTTGGAAGGCTAAATCAAACACGGTTTGTGCTAGCTCCATGAAACTTCACAAAATAAAGTAGTTCTAAGTTCTGTCTCTGTGGTTTGTTTCCTCTTGAAATAGCCACAAGCAGAGACTGTGTACAACACACTCATTGGAAAGGTGTGCCAAGCTTCCAAATAACTACTGGTTTTCTGAATACTCGGCAAATTTTTTTTTCATCCGATCTTGATGATCTCTGTGGTAATGATCAGTTCACTTACTCCATTTAGCTGCCCAATATTCACTCTTCTAGGATGAAGCGTTAGTTACCAATAACAGTTTGAGATTTAGGTTTCATTCTATTTCCTCCGATATAGATAGATGTGTTTGGAAGTGTAAATCAAACACGGTTTGGGCTAGCTTTTGAAACTTCACAAATAAAGTAGTTCTAAGTTTTCTCTTTGTGGTTTGTTTCCTCTAGAAATAGCCACAAGCAGAGACTGCGTAATACACATTCATTGGAAAGGTGTGCCAAGCTTCCAAAAAACTACCTGTTTTCTGAATACTCGGCAAATTTTTTTTCATCCGATCTTGATGATCTCTGTGGTAATGATCAGTTCACTAAGTCCACTTAGCTGCCCAATATTCACTCTTGTAGGATGAAGCGTTCGTTACCAGTAACAGTTTGAGTTTTTAGGTTTCACTCTATTTCCTCCTATATAGATAGATGTGTTTGGAAGTCTAAATCAAACACGGTTTGTGCTAGCTCCTTGAAACTTGACAAAATAAAGTAGTTCTAAGTTCTGTCTTTGTGGTTTGTTTCCTCTTGAAATAGTCACAAGCAGAGACTGCGTAAAACACATTCATTGGAAAGGTGTGCCAAGCTTCCAAAAAACTAATTTTTTTCTGAATACACGGCAAATTTTTTTTATCTGATCTTGATGATCTCTGTGGTAATGATCAGTTCACTAAGGCCACTTAGCTGCCCCATATTCACCCTTTTAGGATGAAGCGTTCTTTACCAGTAGCAGTTTGAGTTTTAGGTTTCACTCTATTTCCGCCTATATAGATAGATGTGTTCGGAAGTCTAAATCAAACACGGTTTGTGCTAGCTCTTTGAAACTTGACAAAATAAAGTTGTTCTAAGTTCTGTCTTTGTGGTTTGTTTCCTCTTGAAATAGCCACAAGCAGAGACTGCGTAAAACACATTCATTGGAAAGGTGTGCCAAGCTTCCAAAAAACTACTGGTTTTGTGAATATTCGGCAAATTTTTTTTCATCCGACCTTGATGATCTCTGTGGTAATGATCAGTACACTAAGTCCTCTTAGCTGCCCAATATTCACTCTTCTAGGATGAAGCGTTCGTTACCAGTAACAGTTTGAGTTTTTAGGTTTCACTCTATTTCCTCCTATATAGATAGATGTGTTATGAAGTGTAATTCAAACACGGTTTGGACTAGCTTTTTGAAACTTCACAAATAAAGTAGTTCTAAGTTCTGTCTTTGTGGTTTGTTTCCTCTTGAAATAGCCACAAGCAGAGACTGCGTAAAACACATTCATCGGAAAGGTGTGCCAAGCTTCCAAAAAACTACTGGTTTTCTGAATACTTGGCAAATTTCTTTTCATCCGATCTTGATGATCTCTGTGGTAATGATCAGTTCACTAAGTCCACTTAGCTGCCCAATATTCACTCTTCTAGGATGAAGCATTCGTTACCAGTAACAGTTTGAGTTTTTAGTTTTCACTCTACTTCCTCCTATATAGATAGCTGTGTTTGGAAGACTAAATCAAACACGGTTTGTGCTAGCTCCTTGAAACTTGACGAAATAAAGTAGTTCTAAGTTCTGTCTTTGTGGTTTGCTTCCTCTTGAATTACCCCAAGCAGAGACTGCCGAAAGACACTTTCATTTCAAAGGTTTGTCAAGCTTCCAAAAAACTACTGGTTTTCTGAAATCTCGGAAAATATTTTTTCACCCGATCTAGATGATTCTCTGTGGTAATAATCAGTTCACTAAGTCCACTTAGTTGCCCAATTTTCACTCTTCTTGCTTGAAAGGTTCGTTTCCAGTAAAACATAGAATTTTTAGGTTTCACTCTATTTCCTCCTATATAGATAGATGTGTTTGGAAGTGTAAATCAAACACGGTTTGGGCTAGCTCCTTGAAACTTGACAAAATAAAGTAGTTCTAAGTTCTGTCTTTGTGGTTTGTTTCCTCTTAAAATAGCCACAAGCAGAGACTGCGTAAAACACATTCATTGGAAAGGTGTGCCAAGCTTCCAAAAAACTACTGGATTTCGGAATACTAGGCAAATTTTTTTTCATCCGATCTTGATTATCTCTGTGGTAATGATCAGTTCACTAAGTCCACTTAGCTGCCCAATATTCACTCTTCTAGGATGAAGCGTTAGTTACCAATAACAGTTTGAGATTTAGGTTTCACTATATTTCCTCCTATATAGATAGATGTGTTTGGAAGGCTAAATCAAACATGGTTTGTGCTAGCTCCTTGAATCTTGACAAAATAAAGTAGTTCTAAGTTCTGTCTTTGTGGTTTGTTTCCTCTTGAAATAGTCACAAGCAGAGACAGCGTAATACACATTCATTGGAAAGGTGTGCCAAGCTTCCAAAAAACTACCTGTTTTCTGAATACTCGGCAAATTTTTTTTCATCCGATCTTGATGATCTCTGTGGTAATGATAAGTTCACTAAGTCCACTTAGCTGCCCAAAATTCACTCTTGTAGGATGAAGCGTTCGTTACCAGTAACAGTTTGAGTTTTTTGGTTTCACTCTATTTCCTCCTATATAGATAGAAGTGTTTGGAAGTCTAAATCAAACATGGTTTGTGCTAGCTCCTTGAAACTTGACCAAATAAAGTCGTTCTAAGTTCTGTCCTTGTGGTTTGTTTCCTCTTGAAATAGCCACAAGCAGATACTGTGTAAAACACATTCATTAAAAAGGTGTGCCAAGCTTCCAAAAAACTACTGGTTTTCTGAATACTCGGCAAAATTTTTTTCATCCAAACTTAATGATCTCTGTGGTAATGGTCAGTTCACTAAGTCCACATAGTTGCCCAATATTCACTCTTCTAGGATGAAGCGTTCGTTACCAGTAACAGTTTGAGTTTTTAGGTTTCACTCTATTTCCTCCTATATAGATAGATGTGTTTGGAAGTCTAAATCAAACACGGTTTGTGGTAGCTCCTTGAATCTTGACAAAATAAGTAGTTCTAAGTTCTGTCTTTGTGGTTTGTATCCTCTTTAAATAGCCACAAGCAGAGACTGCATAAAACACATTCATTGGAAAAGTGTGCCAAGCTTCCAAATAACTACTGGTTTTCTGAATCCTCGGCAAATTTTTTTTCATCAGATCTTAATGATCTCTGTGGTAATGATCAGTTCACTAAGACAACTTAGCTGCCCAATATTCGCTCTTCTAGGATGAGGCGTTCGTTACCAGTAACAGTTTGAGTTTTTAGGTTTCACTCTATTTCCTCCTATATAGATAGATGTGTTTGGAAGGCTAAATCAAAGACGGCTTGTGCTAGCTCCTTGAAACTTGACAAAATAAGTAATTCTAAGTTCTTACCTTGTGGTTTGTTTCCTCTTGAAATAGCCACAAGCAGAGACAGCATAAAACACATTCATTGGAAAGGTTTGCCAAGCTTCCAAAACTACTGGTTTTCTGAATACTTGGCAAATTTTTTTTCATCCGATCTTGATGATCTCTGTGGTAATGATCAGTTCACTAAGTCCACTTAGCTGCCCAATATTCACTCTTCTAGGATGAATCGTTCGTTACCAGTAACAGTTTGAGTTTTTAGGTTTCACTCTATTTCCTCCTATATAGATAGATGTGTTTGGAAGTCTAAATCAAACACTGTTTGTGCTAGCTCCTTGAATCTTGACAAAATAAGTAGTTCTAAGTTCTGTCTTTGTGGTTTGTATCCTCTTTAAATAGCCACAAGCAGAGACTGCGTAAAACACATTCATTGGAAAGGTGTGCCAAGCTTCCAAAAAACTACGGGTTTTCTGAATACTCGGCAAATTTTTTTTCATCCGATCTTGATGATCTCTGTGGTAATGATCAGTTCACTAAGACAACTTAGCTGCCCAATATTCGCTCTTCTAGGATGAGGCGTTCGTTACCAGTAACAGTTTGAGTTTTTAGGTTTCACTCTATTTATTCCTATATAGATAGATGTGTTTGGAAGGCTAAATCAAACACGGTTTGTGCTAGCTCCTTGAAACTTGACAAAACAAGTAGTTCTAAGTCTGTCCTTGTGGTTTGTTTCCTCTTGAAATAGCCACAAACAGAGACTGCGTAAAACACATTCATTGGAAAGGTGTGCCAAGCTTCCAAAAAACTACTGGTTTTCTGAATACTTGGCAAATTTTTTTTTATCCGATCTTGATGATCTCTGTGGTAATGATCAGTTCACTAAGTCCACTTAGCTGCCCAAAATTCACTCTTGTAGGATGAAGCGTTCGTTACCAGTAACAGTTTGAGTTTTTTGGTTTCACTCTATTTCCTCCTATATAGATAGATGTGTTTGGAAGTCTAAATCAAACATGGTTTGTGCTAGCTCCTTGAAACTTGACCAAATAAAGTAGTTCTAAGTTCTGCGTCTGTGGTTTGTTTCCTCTTGAAATAGCCACAAGCAGATACTGTGTAAAACACATTCATTAAAAAGGTGTGCCAAGCTTCCAAAAAACTACTGGTTTTCTGAATACTCGGCAAAATTTTTTTCATCCGATCTTAATGATCTCTGTGGTAATGATCAGTTCACTAAGTCCACTTAGCTTCCCAATATTCACTCTTCTAGGATGAAGCGTTCCTTACCAGTAACAGTTTGAGTTCTTAGGTTTCACTCTATTTCCTCCTATATAGATAGATGTGTTTGGAAGGCTAAATCAAACACGGTTTGTGCTAGCTCCTTGAATCTTGACAAAATAAGTAGTTCTAAGTTCTGTCTTTGTTGTTTGTATCCTCTTTAAATAGCCGCAAGCAGAGACTGCATAAAACACATTCATAGGAAAGGTGTGCCAAGCTTCCAAAAAACTACTGGTTTTCTGAATACTCGGCAAATTTTTTTTCATCCGATCTTGATGATCTCTGTGGTAATGATCAGTTCACTAAGACAACTTACCTGCCCAATATTCACTCTTCTAGGATGAGGCGTTCGTTACCAGTAACAGTTTGAGTTTTTAGGTTTCACTCTATTTAATCCTAAATAGATAGATGTGTTTGGAAGGCTAAATCAAACACGGTTTGTGCTAGCTCCTTGAAACTTGACAAAACAAGTAGTTCTAAGTTCTGTCCTTGTGGTTTGTTTCCTCTTGAAATAGCAACAAGCAGAGACTGCGTAAAACACATTCATTGGAAAGGTGTGCCAAGCTTCCCAAAAACTACTGGTTTTCTGAATACTTGGCAAATTTTTTTTCATCCGATCTTGATGATCTCTGTGGTAATGATCAGTTTACTAAGTCCACTTAGCTGCGAAATATTCGCTCTTCTAGGATGAAGCGTTAGTTACCAATAACAGTTTGAGATTTTAGGTTTCATTCTATTTCCTTCTATATAGATAGATGTGTTTGGAAGTCTAAATCAAACACGGTTTGTGCTAGCTGCTTGAAACTTGACAAAATAAAGTAGTTCTAAGTTCAATCTTTGTGGTTTGTTTCCTCTTGAAATAGCCGCAAGCAGAGACTGCGTAAAACACATTCATTGGAAAAGTGTGCCAAGCTTACAAAAAACTACGTGTTTTCTGAATACTCGGCCAAATTTTTCATCCGATCTTGATGATCTCTGTGGTAATGATCAGTTCACTAAGTCCACTTAGCTGCCCAATATTCACTCTTCTAGGATGAAGCGTTCGTTACCAGTAACAGTTTGAGTTTTTAGGTTTCACTCTATTTCCTCCTATATAGATAGATGTGTTTGGAAGGCTAAATCAAACACGGTTTATGCTAGCTCCTTGAAACTTGACAAAACAAGTAGTTCTAAGTTCTGTCCTTGTGGTTTGTTTCCTCTTGAAATAGCCACAAACAGAGACTGCGTAAAACACATTCATTGGAAAGGAGTGCCAAGCTTCCAAAAAACTACTGGTTTTCTGAATACTTGGCAAATTTTTTTTTATCCGATCTTGATGATCTCTGTGGTAATGATCAGTTCACTAAGTCCACTTAGCTGCCCAATATTCGCTCTTCTAGGATGAAGCGTTAGTTACCAATAACTGTTTGAGATTTTAGGTTTCATTCTATTTCCTCCTATATAGATAGATGTCTTTGGAAGTCTAAATCAAACACGGTTTGTGCTAGCTCCTTGAAACTTGACGAAATAAAGTAGTTCTAAGTTCTGTCTTTGTGGTTTGCTTCCTCTTGAATTACCCCAAGCAGAGACTGCCGAAAGACACTTTCATTTCAAAGGTTTGTCAAGCTTCCAAAAAACTACTGGTTTTCTGAAATCTCGGCAAATATTTTTTCACCCGATCTAGATGATTCTCTGTGGTAAAAATCAGTTCACTAAGTCCACTTAGTTGCCCAATTTTCACTCTTCTTGCTTGAAGCGTTCGTTTCCAGTAACACATAGAATTTTTAGGTTTCACTCTATTTCCTCCTATATAGATAGATGTGTTTCGAAGTGTAAATCAAACATGCTTTGGGCTAGCTTTTTGAAACTTCACAAATAATGTAGCTCTAAGTTCTGTCTCTGTGGTTTTTTTTCTCTTGAAATAGCCACAAGCAGAGACTGCGTAAAACACATTCATTGGAAAGGTGTGCCAAGCTTCCAAAAAACAACTGGTTTTCTGAATACACGGCAAATTTTTTTTCATCAGATATTGATGATCTCTTTTTTAATGATCAGTTCACTAAGTCCACTTAGCTGCGCAATATTCACTCTTCTTTGATGAAGCGTTCGTTACCAGTAACAGTTTGAGTTTTTAGGTTTCACTCTATTTCCTCCTATATAGATAGATGTGTTTGGAAGTCGAAATCAAACACGGTTTGTGCTAGCTCCTTGAAACTTGACAAAATAAAGTAGCTCAAAGTTCTGTCTTTGTGGTTTGTTTCCTCTTGAAATAGCCACAAGAAGAGACTGCATAAAACACATTCATTGGAAAGGTGTGCCAAGCTTCCAAAAAACTACGGGATTTCTGAATACTAGGCAAATTTTTTTTCATCTGATCTTGATGATCTCTGTGGTAATGATCAGTTCACTAAGTAAACTTAGCTGCCCAATATTCACTCTTCTAGGATGAAGCGTTAGTGACCAACAACAGTTTGAGATTTAGGTTTCACTCTATTTCCTCCTATATAGATAGATGTGTTTGGAAGTCTAAATCAAACACGGTTTGTGCTAGCTCCTTGAATCTTGACAAAATAAAGTAGTTCTAAGTTCTGTCTTTGTGGTTTGTTTCCTCTTGAAATAGTCACAAGCAGAGACTGCATAATACACATTCATTGGAAAGGTGTGCCAAGCTTCCAAAAAACTACCTGTTTTCTGAATACTCGGCAAATTTTTTTTCATCCGATCTTGATGATCTCTGTGGTAATGATCAGTTCACTAAGTCCACTTAGCTGCCCAAAATTCACTCTTGTAGGATGAAGCGTTCGTTACCAGTAACAGTTTGAGTTTTTTGGTTTCACTCTATTTCCTCCTATATAGATAGATGTGTTTGGAAGTCTAAATCAAACACGGTTTGTGCTAGCTCCTTGAAACTTGACCAAATAAAGTAGTTCTAAGTTCTGCATCTGTGGTTTGTTTCCTCTTGAAATAGCCACAAGCAGATACTGTGTAAAACACATTCATTAAAAAGGTGTGCCAAGCTTCCAAAAAACTACTGGTTTTCTGAATACTCGGCAAAATTTTTTTCATCCGATCTTAATGATCTCTGTGGTAATGATCAGTTCACTAAGTCCACTTAGCTTCCCAATATTCACTCTTCTAGGATGAAGCGTTCCTTACCAGTAACAGTTTGAGTTCTTAGGTTTCACTCTATTTCCTCCTATATAGATAGATGTGTTTGGAAGGCTAAATCAAACACGGTTTGTGCTAGCTCCTTGAATCTTGACAAAATAAGTAGTTCTAAGTTCTGTCTTTGTTGTTTGTATCCTCTTTAAATAGCCGCAAGCAGAGACTGCATAAAACACATTCATAGGAAAGGTGTGCCAAGCTTCCAAAAAACTACTGGTTTTCTGAATACTCGGCAAATTTTTTTTCATCCGATCTTGATGATCTCTGTGGTAATGATCAGTTCACTAAGACAACTTACCTGCCCAATATTCGCTCTTCTAGAATGAGGCGTCCCTTACCAGTAACAGTTTGAGTTTTTAGGTTTCACTCTATTTAATCCTATATAGATAGTTGTGTTTGGAAGGCTAAATCAAACACGGTTTGTGCTAGCTCCTTGAAACTTGACAAACAAGTAGTTCTAAGTTCTGTCCTTGTGGTTTGTTTCCTCTTGAAATAGCCAAAAGCAGAGACTGCGTAAAACACATTCATTGGACAGGTGTGCCAAGCTTCGAAAAAACTACTGGTTTTCTGAATACTTGGCAAATTTTTTTTCATCCGATCTTGATGATCTCTGTGGTAATGATCAGTTCACTAAGTCCACTTACCTGCCCAATATTCGCTCTTCTAGGATGAAGCATTAGTTACCAATAACTGTTTGAGATTTTAGGCTTCATTCTATTTCCTCCTATATAGATAGATGTGTTTGGAAGTCTAAATCAAACACGGTTTGTGCTAGCTCCTTGAAACTTGACAAAATAAAGTAGTTCTAAGTTCTATCTTTGTGGTTTGTTTCCTCTTGAAATAGCCGCAAGCAGAGACTGCGTAAAACACATTCATTGGAAAGGTGTGCCAAGCTTCCAAAAAACTACTGGTTTTCTGAATACTCGGCCAAATTTTTCATCCGATCTTGATGATCTCTGTGGTAATGATCAGTTCACTAAGTCCACTTAGCTGCCCAATATTCACTCTTCTAAGATGAAGCGTTGGTTACCAGTAACAGTTTGAGTTTTTAGGTTTCACTCTATTTCCTCCTATATAGATAGATGTGTTTGGAAGGCTAAATCAAACACGGTTTGTGCTAGCTCCTTGAAACATGACCAAATAAAGTAGTTCTAAGTTCTGTCTTTGTGGTTTGTTTCCTCTTGAAATAGCCACAAGCAGAGACTGTGTAAAACACATTCATTGGAAAGGTGTGCCAAGCTTCCAAAAAGCTACTGGTTTTCTGAATAATCGGCAAATTTTTTTTCATCCGATCTTGATGATCTCTGTGGTAATGATCAGTTCAATAAGACAACTTAGCTGCCCAATATTTTCTATTCTAGGATGAAGTGTTCGTTACCAGTAACAGTTTGAGTTTTTAGGTTTCACTCTATTTCCTCCTATATAGATAGGTGTGTTTGGAAGGCTAAATCAAAGACAGTTTGTGCTAGCTCCTTGAAACTTGACCAAATAAGTAGTTCTAAGTTCTGTCCTTGTGGTTTGTTTCCTCTTGAAATAGCCACAAGCAGAGACAGCATAAAACACATTCATTGGAAAGGTTTGCCAAGCTTCCAAAACTACTGGTTTTCTGAATACTTGGCAAATTTTTTTTCATCCGATCTTGATGATCTCTGTGGTAATGATCAGTTCACTAAGTCCACTTAGCTGCCCCATATTCACCATTTTAGGATGAAGCGTTCGTTACCAGTAACAGTTTGAGTTTTTAGGTTTCACTCTATTTCCTCCTATATAGATAGATGTGTTTGGAAGTCTAAATCAAACACGGTTTGTGCTAGCTCCTTGAAACTTGACAAAATAAAGTAGCTCTAAGTTCTGTCTTTGTGGTTTGTTTCCTCTTGAAATAGCCACAAGAAGAGACTGCATAAAACACATTCATTGGAAAGGTGTGCCAAGCTTCCAAAAAACTACGGGATTTCTGAATACTAGGCAAATTTTTTTTCATCTGATCTTGATGATCTCTGTGGTAATGATCAGTTCACTAAGTAAACTTAGCTGCCCAATATTCACTCTTCTAGGATGAAGCGTTAGTGACCAACAACAGTTTGAGATTTAGGTTTCACTCTATTTCCTCCTATATAGATTGATGTGTTTGGAAGTCTAAATCAAACACGGTTTGTGCTAGCTCCTTGAATCTTGACAAAATAAAGTAGTTCTAAGTTCTGTCTTTGTGGTTTGTTTCCTCTTGAAATAGTCACAAGCAGAGACTGCATAATACACATTCATTGGAAAGGTGTGCCAAGCTTCCAAAAAACTACCTGTTTTCTGAATACTCGGCAAATTTTTTTTCATCCGATCTTGATGATCTCTGTGGTAATGATCAGTTCACTAAGTCCACTTAGCTGCCCAAAATTCACTCTTGTAGGATGAAGCGTTCGTTACCAGTAACAGTTTGAGTTTTTTGGTTTCACTCTATTTCCTCCTATATAGATAGATGTGTTTGGAAGTCTAAATCAAACACGGTTTGTGCTAGCTCCTTGAAACTTGACCAAATAAAGTAGTTCTAAGTTCTGCATCTGTGGTTTGTTTCCTCTTGAAATAGCCACAAGCAGATACTGTGTAAAACACATTCATTAAAAAGGTGTGCCAAGCTTCCAAAAAACTACTGGTTTTCTGAATACTCGGCAAAATTTTTTTCATCCGATCTTAATGATCTCTGTGGTAATGATCAGTTCACTAAGTCCACTTAGCTTCCCAATATTCACTCTTCTAGGATGAAGCGTTCCTTACCAGTAACAGTTTGAGTTTTAGGTTTCACTCTATATCCTCCTATATAGATAGATGTGTTTGGAAGTCTAAATCAAACACGGTTTGTGCTAGCTCCTTGAAACTTGACAAAATAATGTAGTTCTAAGGTCTGTCTCAGTGGTTTGTTTCCTCTTGAAATAGCCACAAGCAGAGACTGTGTAAAACACATTCATTGGAAATGTGTGCCAAGCTTCCAAAAAACTACTGGTTTTCTGAATACTCGGCAAATTTTTTTTCATCAGCTCTTGATGATCTCTGTGGTAATGATCAGTTCACTAAGTCCACTTAGCTGCCCAATATTCACTCTTCTAGGATGAAGCGAGAGTTACCAAAAACAGTTTGAGATTTAGGTTTCACTCTATTTCCTCCTATATAGATAGATGTGTTTGGAAGGCTAAATCAAACACGGTTTGTGCTAGCTCCTTGAATCTTGACAAAATAAAGTAGTTCTAAGTTCTGTCTTTGTGGTTTGTTTCCTCTTGAAATAGCCACAAGCAGAGAGTGCGTAATACACATTCATTGGAAAGGTGTGCCAAGCTTCCAAAAAACTACCTGTTTTCTGAATACTCGGCAAATTTTTTTTCATCCGAACTTGATGATCTCTGTGGTAATGATCAGTTCACTAAGTCCACTTAGCTGCCCAATATTCACTCTTCTAGGATGAAGCGTTCGTTACCAGTAACAGTTTGAGTTTTTAGGTTTCACTCTATTTCCTCCTATATAGATAGATGTGTTTGGAAGTCTAAATCAAACACGGTTTGTGCTAGCTCCTTGAAACTTGACAAAATAAAGTAGTTCTAAGGTCTGTCTTTGTGGTTTGTTTCCTCTTGAAATAGCCACAAGCAGAGACTCATAAAACACATGCATTGGAAAGGTGTGCCAATCTTCCAAAAAACTACTGGTTTTCTGAATACTCGGCAAATTTTTTTTCATCCGATCTTGATGATCTCTGTGGTAATGATCAGTTCACTAAGTCCACTTAGCTCCCCAATATTCACTCTTCTATCATGAAGCGTTCGTTACCAGTAACAGTTTCAGTTTTTAGGTTTCACTCTATTCCTCCTATATAGATAGATGTGTTTGGAATGCTAAATCAAACACGGTTTGTGCTAGCTCCTTGATACTTGACAAAATAAAATAGTTCTAAGTTCTGTCTTTGTGGTTTGTTTTCTCTTGAAATAGCCACAAGAAGAGACTGCATAAAACACATTCATTGGAAACGTGTGCCAAGCTTCCAAAAAACTACTGGTTTTCTGAATACTAGGCAAATTTTTTTTCATCTGATCTTGATGATCTCTGTGGTAATGATCAGTTCACTAAGTCCACTTAGCTGCCCAATTTTCACTCTTCTTGCTTGAAGCGTTCGTTTCCAGTAACACTTAGAGTTTTGAGGTTTCACTCTATTTCCTCCTATATAGATAGATGTGTTTGGAAGTGTAAATCAAACACGGTTTGTGCTAGCTCCTTGAAACTTCACAAATAAAGTACTTCTAAGTTCTGTCTCTGTGGTTTGTTTCCTCTTGAAACAGCCACAAGCAGAGACTGAGTAAAAAACATTCATTGGATAGGTGTGCCAAGCTTCCGAAAAACAACCGGTTTTCTGAATACTGGCAAATTTTTTTTCATCCGAACTTGATGATCTCTGTGGTAATCATAAGTTCACTAAGTCCACTTAGCTGCCCAATATTCACTCTTGTATTATGGAGCATTCCTTACCAGTAACAGTTTGAGTTTTTAGGTTTCACTCTATTTCCTCCTATATAGATATATGTGTTTGGAAGGCTAAATCAAACCCGGTTTGTGCCAGCTCCTTGAAACTTGACAAAATAAAGTAGTTCTAAGTTCTGTCTTTGTGGTTTGTTTCCTCTTGAAATAGCAACAAGCAGAGACTGCGTAAAAAACATTCATGGGAATGGTGTGCCAAGCTTCCAAAAAACTACTGGTTTTCTGAATACTCGGCCAAATTTTCCATCCGATCTTGATGATCTCGGTGGTAATGATCAGTTCACTAAGTCCACTTAGCTGCCCAATATTCACTCTTCTAGGATGAAGCATTCGTTACCAGAAACAGTTTGAGTTTTTAGGTTTCACTCTATTTCCTCCTATATAGATAGATGTGTTTGGAAGGCTAAATCAAACACGGTTTGTGCTAGCTCCTTGAAACTTGACAAAATAAGTAGTTCTAAGTTCTGTCCTTGTGCTTTGTTTCCTCTTGAAATAGCCACAAGCAGAGACTGCGTAAAACACATTCATTGGAAAGGTGTGCCAAGCTTCCAAAAAACTACTGGTTTTCTGAATACTTGGCAAATTTTTCTTTCATCCGATCTTGACGATCTCTGTGGAAATGTTCAGCTCACTACGTCCACTTAGCTGCCCAATATTCGCTCTTCTAGTTTGAAGCGTTAGTAAAAAATAACAGTTTGAGATTTTAGGTTTAACTCTATTTCCTCCTATATAGATAGATGTGTTTGGAAGTCTAAATCAAACACGGTTTGTGCTAGCTCCTTGAAACTTGAAAAAATAAAGTAGTTCTAAGTTCTATCTTTGTGGTTTTTTTCCTCTTGAAATAGCCGCAAACAGAGACTACGTAAAACACATTCATTGGAAAGGTGTGCCAAGCTTCCAAAAAAGTACTCGTTTTCTGAATACTCGGCCAAATTTTTCATCCGAGCTTGATGAACTCTGTGGTAATGATCAGTTCACTAAGTCCACTTAGCTGCCCCTTATTCACCATTTTAGGATGAAGCGTTCGTTACCAGTAACAGTTTGAGTTTTTTGGTTTCACTCTATTTCCTCCTATATAGATAGATGAGTTTGGAAGTCTAAATCAAACACGGTTTGTGCTAGCTCCTTGAAACTTGACAAAATAAAGTAGGTCTAAGTTCTGTCTCTGTGGCTTGTTTCCTCTTGAAATAGCCACAAGCAGAGACTGTGTAAAACACATTCATTGAAAAGGTGTGCCAAGCTTCCAAAAAACTACTGGTTTTCTGAATACTTGGCAAATTTTTTTCATCTGATCTTGATGATCTCTGTGGAAATGATCAGATCACTAAGTCCACTTAGCTGCCCAATATTCGCTCTTCTAGGATGAAGCATTAGTTACCAATAACAGTTTGAGATTTTAGGTTTAACTCTATTTCCTCCTATATAGATAGATGTGTTTGGAAGTCTAAATCAAACACGGTTTGGTCGAGCTCCTTGAAACTTGACAAAATAAAGTAGTTCTAAGTTCTATCTTTGTGTTTTTTTTCCTCTTGAAATAGCCGCAAGCAGAGACTGCGTAAAACACATTCATTGGAAAGGTGTGCCAAGCTTCCAAAAAACTACTGGTTTTCTGAATACTCTTCCAAATTTTTCATCCAATCTTGATGATCTCTGTGGTAATGATCAGTTCACTAAATCCACTTAGCTGCCCAATATTCACTCTTCTATCATGAAGCGTTCATTACCAGTAACAGTTTGAGTTTTTAGGTTTCACTCTATTCCTCCTATATAGATGGATGTGTTTGGAAGTCGAAATCAAACATGGTTTGTGCTAGCTCCTTGAAACTTGACAAAATACAGTAGTTCTAAGTTCTGTCTCTGTGGATTGTTTCCTCTTGAAATAGCAACAATCAGAGACAGCGTAAAACACATTCATTGGAAAGGTGTGCCAAGCTTCCAAAAAACTACTGGTTTTCTGAATACTCGGCACATTTTTTTTCATCCGATCTTGATGATCTCTGTGCTAATGATCAGTTCACTAAGTCCACTTAGCTGCTCAATATTCACTCTTCTAGGATGAAGCGTTCGTTACCAGTAAAAGTTTGAGTTTTTAGGTTTCACTCTATTTCCTCCTATATAGATAGATGTGTTTGGAAATCTAAATAAAACACGGTTTGTGCTAGCTCCTTGAAACTTGACAAAATAAAGTAGTTCTAAGTTCTGCCTCTGTGGTTTGTTTCCTCTTGAAATAGCCACAAGCAGAGACTGTGTAAAACACATTCATTGGAAATGTGTGCCAAGCTTCCAAAAAAACTACTGGTTTCCTGAATCCTCGGCAAATTTTTTTTCATCCGATCTTGATGATCTCTGTGGTAATGATCAGTTCACTAAGTCCACTTAGCTGCCCAATATTCACTCCTCTAGGATGAAGCGTTAGTTACCAGTAAAGTTTGAGATTTAGGTTTCACTCTATTTCCTCCTATATAGATAGATGTGTTTGGAAGGCTAAATCAAACACGGTTTGTGCTAGCTCCTTGAATCTTGACAAAATAAAGTAGTTCTAAGTTCTGTCTTTGTGGTTTGTTTCCTCTTGAAATAGCCACAAGCAGAGACTGAGTAATACACATTCATTGGAAAGGTGTGCCAAGCTTCCAAAAAACTACCTGATTTCTGAATACTCGGCAAATTTTTTTTTCATCCGAATTGATGGTCTCTGTGATAATGATCAGTTCACTAAGTCCACTTAGCTGCCCAATATTCACTCTTCTAAGATGAAGCGTTCGTTACCAGTAATAGTTTGAGTTTTTAGGTTTCACTCTATTTCCTCCTATATAGATAGATGTGTTTGGAAGTCTAAATCAAACACGGTTTGTGCTAGATCCTTGAAACTTGACAAAATAAAGTAGTTGTAAGTTCTGTCTTTGTGGTTTGTTTCCTCTTGAAATAGCCACAAACAGAGACTGCATAAAACGCATGCATTGGAAAGGTGTGCCAATCTTCCAAAAAACTACTGGTTTTCTGAATACTCGGCAAATTTTTTTTCATCCGATCTTGATGATCTCTGTGCTAATGATCAGTTCACAAAGTCCACTTAGCTGCCCAATATTCACTCTTCTAGAATGAAGCGTTCATTACCAGTAACAGTTTGAGTTTTTAGATTTCACTCTATTTCCTCCTATATAGATAGATGTGTTTGGAAGTCTAAATCAAACACGGTTTGAGCTAGCTCCTTGAAACTTGACAAAATAAAGTAGTTCTAAGTTATGTCTTGTGGTTTGTTTCCTCTTGAAATAGCCACAAGCAGAGACTGCGTAAAACACATTCATTGGAAAGGTGTGCCAAGATTCCAAAAAACTACTGGTTTTCTGAATACTCGGCAAATTTTTTTTCATCTGATCTTGATGATCTCTGTGGTAATGATCAGTTCACTAAGTCCACTTAGCTGCCCCTTATTCACCATTTTAGGATGAAGCGTTCGTTAGCAGTAACAGTTTGAGTTTTTTGGTTTCACTCTATTTCCTCCTATATAGATAGATGTGTTTGGAAGTCTAAATCAAACACGGTTTGTGCTAGCTCCTTGAAACTTGACAAAATAAAGTAGGTCTAAGTTCTGGCTCTGTGGTTTGTTTCCTCTTGAAATAGCCACAAGCAGAGACTGTGTAAAACACATTCATTGAAAAGGTGTGCCAAGCTTCCAAAAAACTACTGGTTTTCTGAATACTTGGCAAATTTTTTTTCATCCGATCTTGATGATCCCTGTGGAAATGATCAGTTCACTAAGTCCACTTAGCTGCCCAATATTCGCTCTTCTAGGATGAAGCATTAGTTACCAATAACAGTTTGAGATTTTAGGTTTAACTCTATTTCCTCCTATATAGATAGATGTGTTTGGAAGTCTAAATCAAACACGGTTTGTTCGAGCTCCTTGAAACTTGACAAAATAAAGTAGTTCTAAGTTCTATCTTTGTGTTTTTTTTCCTCTTGAAATAGCCGCAAGCAGAGACTGCGTAAAACACATTCATTGGAAAGGTGTGCCAAGCTTCCAAAAAACTACTGGTTTTCTGAATACTCTTCCAAATTTTTCATCCAATCTTGATGATCTCTGTGGTAATGATCAGTTCACTAAATCCACTTAGCTGCCCAATATTCACTCTTCTATCATGAAGGGTTCATTACCAGTAACAGTTTGAGTTTTTAGGTTTCACTCTATTCCTCCTATATAGATGGATGTGTTTGGAAGTCGAAATCAAACACGGTTTGTGCTAGCTCCTTGAAACTTGACAAAATACAGTAGTTCTAAGTTCTGTCTTTGTGGATTGTTTCCTCTTGAAATAGCAACAATCAGAGACAGCGTAAAACACATTCATTGGAAAGGTGTGCAAAGCTTCCAAAAAACTACTGGTTTTCTGAATACTCGGCACATTTTTTTTCATCCGATCTTGATGATCTCTGTGCTAATGATCAGTTCACTAAGTCCACTTAGCTGCTCAATATTCACTCTTCTAGGATGAAGCGTTCGTTACCAGTAAAAGTTTGAGTTTTTAGGTTTCACTCTATTTCCTCCTATATAGATAGATGTGTTTGGAAATCTAAATAAAACACGGTTTGTGCTAGCTCCTTGAAACTTGACAAAATAAAGTAGTTCTAAGTTCTGCCTCTGTGGTTTGTTTCCTCTTGAAATAGCCACAAGCAGAGACTGTGTAAAACACATTCATTGGAAATGTGTGCGAAGCTTCCAAAAAAACTACTGGTTTTCTGAATCCTCGGCAAATTTTTTTTCATCCGATCTTGATGATCTCTGTGGTAATGATCAGTTTACTGAGTCCACTTAGCTGCCCAATATTCACTCTTCTAGGATGAAGCGTTCATTACCAGTAACAGTTTGAGTTTTTAGATTTCACTCTATTTCCTCCTATATAGATAGATGTGTTTGGAAGTCTAAATCAAACACGGTTTGAGCTAGCTCCTTGAAACTTGACAAAATAAAGTAGTTCTAAGTTATGTCTTGTGGTTTGTTTCCTCTTGAAATAGCCACAAGCAGAGACTGAGTAATACACATTCATTGGAAAGGTGTGCCAAGCTTCCAAAAAACTACTGGTTTTCTGAATACTCTGCAAATTTTTTTTCATCTGATCTTGATGATCTCTGTGGTAATGATCAGTTCACTAAGTCCACTTAGCTGCCCCTTATTCACCATGTTAGGATGAAGCGTTCGTTACCAGTAACAGTTTGAGATTTTGCTTTCACTCTATTTCCTCCTATATAGATAGATGTGTTTGGAAGTCTAAATCAAACACGGTTTGTGCTAGCTCCTTGAAACTTGACAAAATAAAGTAGGTCTAAGTTCTGGCTCTGTGGTTTGTTTCCTCTTGAAATAGCCACAAGCAGAGACTGTGTAAAACACATTCATTGAAAAGGTGTGCCAAGCTTCCAAAAAACTACTGGTTTTCTGAATACTTGGCAAATTTTTTTTCATCCGATCTTGATGATCCCTGTGGAAATGATCAGTTCACTAAGTCCACTTAGCTGCCCAATATTCGCTCTTCTAGGATGAAGCATTAGTTACCAATAACAGTTTGAGATTTTAGGTTTAACTCTATTTCCTCCTATATAGATAGATGTGTTTGGAAGTCTAAATCAAACACGGTTTGGTCGAGCTCCTTGAAACTTGACAAAATAAAGTAGTTCTAAGTTCTATCTTTGTGTTTTTTTTCCTCTTGAAATAGCCGCAAGCAGAGACTGCGTAAAACACATTCATTGGAAAGGTGTGCCAAGCTTCCAAAAAACTACTGGTTTTCTGAATACTCTTCCAAATTTTTCATCCAATCTTGATGATCTCTGTGGTAATGATCAGTTCACTAAATCCACTTAGCTGCCCAATATTCACTCTTCTATCATGAAGCGTTCATTACCAGTAACAGTTTGAGTTTTTAGGTTTCACTCTATTCCTCCTATATAGATGGATGTGTTTGGAAGTCAAAATCAAACACGGTTTGTGCTAGCTCCTTGAAACTTGACAAAATACAGTAGTTCTAAGTTCTGTCTTTGTGGATTGTTTCCTCTTGAAATAGCAACAATCAGAGACAGCGTAAAACACATTCATTGGAAAGGTGTGCCAAGCTTCCAAAAAACTACTGGTTTTCTGAATACTCGGCACATTTTTTTTCATCCGATCTTGATGATCTCTGTGCTAATGATCAGTTCACTAAGTCCACTTAGCTGCTCAATATTCACTCTTCTAGGATGAAGCGTTCGTTACCAGTAAAAGTTTGAGTTTTTAGGTTTCACTCTATTTCCTCCTATATAGATAGATGTGTTTGGAAATCTAAATAAAACACGGTTTGTGCTAGCTCCTTGAAACTTGACAAAATAAAGTAGTTCTAAGTTCTGCCTCTGTGGTTTGTTTCCTCTTGAAATAGCCACAAGCAGAGACTGTGTAAAACACATTCATTGGAAATGTGTGCGAAGCTTCCAAAAAAACTACTGGTTTTCTGAATCCTCGGCAAATTTTTTTTCATCCGATCTTGATGATCTCTGTGGTAATGATCAGTTTACTGAGTCCACTTAGCTGCCCAATATTCACTCTTCTAGGATGAAGCGTTCATTACCAGTAACAGTTTGAGTTTTTAGATTTCACTCTATTTCCTCCTATATAGATAGATGTGTTTGGAAGTCTAAATCAAACACGGTTTGAGCTAGCTCCTTGAAACTTGACAAAATAAAGTAGTTCTAAGTTATGTCTTGTGGTTTCTTTCCTCTTGAAATAGCCACAAGCAGAGACTGCGTAAAACACATTCATTGGAAAGGTGTGCCAAGCTTCCAAAAAACTACTGGTTTTCTGAATACTCTGCAAATTTTTTTTCATCTGATCTTGATGATCTCTGTGGTAATGATCAGTTCACTAAGTCCACTTAGCTGCCCCTTATTCACCATGTTAGGATGAAGCGTTCGTTACCAGTAACAGTTTGAGATTTTGCTTTCACTCTATTTCCTCCTATATAGATAGATGTGTTTGGAAGTCTAAATCAAACACGGTTTGTGCTAGCTCCTTGAAACTTGACAAAATAAAGTAGGTCTAAGTTCTGGCTCTGTGGTTTGTTTCCTCTTGAAATAGCCACAAGCAGAGACTGTGTAAAACACATTCATTGAAAAGGTGTGCCAAGCTTCCAAAAAACTACTGGTTTTCTGAATACTTGGCAAATTTTTTTTCATCCGATCTTGATGATCTCTGTGGAAATGATCAGTTCACTAAGTCCACTTAGCTGCCCAATATTCGCTCTTCTAGGATGAAGCATTAGTTACCAATAACAGTTTGAGATTTTAGGTTTAACTCTATTTCCTCCTATATAGATAGATGTGTTTGGAAGTCTAAATCAAACACGGTTTGTTCGAGCTCTTTGAAACTTGACAAAATAAAGTAGTTCTAAGTTCTATCTTTGTGGTTTTTTTCCTCTTGAAATAGCCTCAAGCAGAGACTGCGTAAAACACATTCATTGGAAAGGTGTGCCAAGCTTCCAAAAAACTACTGGTTTTCTGAATACTCTTCCAAATTTTTCATGCAATCTTGATGATCTCTGTGGTAATGATCAGTTCACTAAATCCACTTAGCTGCCCAATATTCACTCTTCTATCATGAAGCGTTCATTACCAGTAACAGTTTGAGTTTTTAGGTTTCACTCTATTCCTCCTATATAGATGGATGTGTTTGGAAGTCGAAATCAAACACGGTTTGTGCTAGCTCCTTGAAACTTGACAAAATACAGTAGTTCTAAGTTCTGTCTTTGTGGATTGTTTCATCTTGAAATAGCAACAATCAGAGACAGCGTAAAACACATTGATTGGAAAGGTGTGCCAAGCTTCCAAAAAACTACTGGTTTTCTGAATACTCGGCACATTTTTTTTCATCCGATCTTGATGATCTATGTCCTAATGATCAGTTCACTAAGTCCACTTAGCTGCCCCATATTCACTCTTCTATCATGAAGCGTTCATTACCAGTAACAGTTTGAGTTTTTAGGTTTCACTCTATTCCTCCTATATAGATGGATGTGTTTGGAAGTCTAAATCAAACACGGTTTGTGCTAGCTCCTTGAAACTTGACAAAATACTGTAGTTCTAAGTTCTGCCTTTGTGGATTGTTTCACCTTGAAATAGCAACAAGCAGAGACAGCGTGAAACACATTCATTGGAAAGGTGTGCCCAGCTTCCAAAAAACTACTGGTTTTCTTAATACTCGGCACAATTTTTTTCATCGAACTTGATGATCTCTGTGCTAATGATCAGTTCACTAAGTCCACTTAGCTGCCCAATATTCACTCTTATAGAATGAATCGTTAGTTACCAATAACAGTTTGAGATTTAGGTCTCACTCTATTTCCTCCTATATAGATAGATGTGTTTGGAAGGCTAAATCAAACACGGTTTGTGCTAGCTCCTTGAATCTTGACAAAATAAAGTAGTTCTAAGTTCTGTCTTTGTGGTTTGTTTCCTCTTGAAATAGCCACAAGCGGAGACTGCTTAGTACACATTCATTGGAAAGGTGTGCCAAGCTTCCAAAAAACTACCTGTTTTCTGAATACTCGGCAAATTTTTTATCATCCGAACTTATGATCTCTGTGGTAATGATCAGTTCACTAAGTCCACTTAGCTGCCCAATATTCACTCTTCTAGGATGAAGCGTTCGTTACCAGTAACAGTTTGAGTTTCTAGGTTTCACTCTATTTCCTCCTATATAGATAGATGTGTTTGGAAGTCGAAATCAAACACGGTTTGTGCTAGCTCCTTGAAACTTGACAATATAAAGTAGTTCTAAGTTCTGTCTTTGTGGTTTGCTTCCTCTTGAAATAGCCACAAGCAGAGACTGCGTAAAACACATTCATTGGAAAGGTGTGCCAAGCTTCCAAAAAACTACTGGTTTCTGAATACTCGGCAAATTTTTTTCATCCGATCTTGATGATCTCTGTGGTAATGATCAGTTCACTAAGTCCACATAGCTGCCCAATATTCACTCTTCTATCATGAAGCATTCGTTACCAGTAACAGTTTCAGTTTTTAGGTTTCACTCTATTCCTCCTATATAGATAGATGTGTTTGGAAGTCGAATTCAAACACGGTTTGTGCTAGATCCTTGAAACTTGACAAAATAAAGTAGTTCTAAGTTCTGTCTTTGTGGATTGTTTCATCTTGAAATAGCAACAAGCAGAGACAGCGTAAAACACATTCATTATAAAGGTGTGCCAAGCTTCCAAAAAACTACTGGTTTTCTTAATACTCGGCACATTTTTTTTCATCCAATCTTGATGATCTCTGTGCTAATGATCAGTTCACTAAGTCCACTTAGCTGCTCAATATTCACTCTTCTAGGATGAAGCGTTCATTACCAGTAACAGTTTGATTTTTTATGTTTCACTCTATTTCCTCCTATATAGATAGATGTGTTTGGAAATCTAAATAAAACACGGTTTGTGCTAGCTCCTTGAAACTTGACAAAATAAAGTAGTTCTAAGTTCTGTGTTTGTGGTTTTTTTCCTCTTGAAATAGCCACAAGCAGAGACTGTGTAAAACACATTCATTGGAAAGGTGTGCCAAGCTTCCAAAGAACTACTGGTTTTCTGAATACATGGCAAATGTTTTTTCATCCGATCTTGATGATCTCTGTGGAAATGATCAGTTCACTAAGTCCACTGAGCTGCCCAATATTCACTCTTCTAAGATCAAGCGTTCGTTACCAGTAACAGTTTGAGTTTTTAGGTTTCACTCTATTTCCTCCTATATAGATAGATGTGTTTGGAAGACTAAATCAAACACGGTTTGTGCTAGCTCCTTGAAACTTGAGAAAATAAAGTAGTTGTAAGTTCTGTCTTTGTGGTTTGTTTCCTCTTGAAATAGCCAAAGCAGAGACTGCGTAAAACGCATGAATTTGAAAGGTGTGCCAATCTTCCAAAAAACTACTGGTTTTCTGTATACTCGGCAAATTTTTTTTCATCCGTACTTGATGAACTCTGTGCTAATGATCAATTCACTAAGTCCACTTAGCTGCCCAATATTCACTTTTCTAGGATGAAGCGTTTGTTACCAGTAACAGTTTGAGTTTTTAGGTTTCACTCTATTTCCTCCTATATAGATAGATGTGTTTGGAAGTCTAAATCAAACACGGTTTTTGCTAGCTACTTGAAACTTGACAAAATAAAGTAGTTCTAAGTTCTGTCTTTGTGGTTTGTTTCCTCTTGAAATAGACACAAGCAGAGACTGCGTAAAACACATTCATTTGAAAGGTGTGCCAAGCTTCCAATAAACTACTGGTTTTCTGAATACTCGGCAAATTTTTTTTTATCCGATCTTGATGATCTCTGTGGTAATGATCAGTTCACTAAGTCCACTTAGCTGCCCAATATTCACTCTTCTATCATGAAGCGTTCGTTACCTGTAACAGTTTGAGTTTTTAGGTTTCACTCTATTTCCTCCTATATAGATAGATGTGTTTGGAAGTCGAAATCAAACACGGTTTGTGCTAGCTCCTTGAAACGTGACAATATAAAGTAGTTCTAAGTTCTGTCTCTGTGGTTTGCTTCCTCTTGAAATAGCCACAAGCAGAGACTGTGTAAAACACATTCATTGGAAATGTGTGCCATGCTTCCAAAAAACTACTGGTTTTCTGAATACTCGGCAAATTTTTTTTCATCCGATCTTGATGATCTCTGTGGTAATGATCAGTTCACTAAGTCCACTTAGCTGCCCAATATTCACTCTTATAGAATGAATCGTTAGTTACCAATAACAGTTTGAGATTTAGGTCTCACTCTATTTCCTCCTATATAGATAGATGTGTTTGGAAGGCTAAATCAAACACGGTTTGTGCTACCTCCTTGAATCTTGACAAAATAAAGCAGTTCTAGGTTCTGTCTTTGTGGTTTGTTTCCTCTTGAAATAGCCACAAGCAGAGACTGCGTAAAACACATTCATTGGAAAGGTGTGCCAAGCTTCCAAAAAACTACTGGTTTTCTGAATACTCGGCAAATTTTTTTTCATCCGATCTTGATGATCTCTGTGGTAATGATCAGTTCACTAAGTCCACATAGCTGGCCAATATTCACTCTTCTATCATGAAGCATTCGTTACCAGTAACAGTTTGAGTTTTTAGGTTTCACTCTATTCCTCCTATATAGATAGATGTGTTTGGAAGTCGAAATCAAATACGGTTTGTGCTAGCTCCTTGAAACTTGACAATATAAAGTAGTTCTAAGTTCTGTCTTTGTGGTTTGTTTCCTCTTGAAATAGCCACAAGCAGAGACTGCGTAAAACACATTCATTGGAAAGGTGTGCCAAGCTTCCAAAAAACTACTGGTTTTCTTAATACTCGGCAAATTTTTTTTCATCCAATCTTGATGATCTCTGTGCTAATCATCAGTTCACTAAGTCCACTTAGCTGCTCAATATTCACTCTTCTAGGATGAAGCGTTCGTTACCAGTAACAGTTTGAGTTTTTAGGTTTCACTCTATTTCCTCCTATATAGATAGATGTGTTTGGAAATCTAAATAAAACACGGTTTGTGCTAGCTCCTTGAAACTTGACAAAATAAAGTAGTTCTAAGTTCTGCCTCTGTGGTTTGTTTCCTCTTGAAATAGCAACAAGCAGAGAGTGCATAAAACACATTCATTGGAAAAGTGTGCCAAGCTTCCAAAAAACTACTGGTTTTCTGAATACTCGGCAAATTTTTTTTCATCCGATCTTGATGATCTCTGTGGTAATGATCAGTTTACTGAGTCCACTTAGCTACCCAGTATTCACTCTTCTAGGATGAAGCGTTCGTTACCAGTAACAGTTTGAGTTTTTAGGTTTCACTCTATTTCCTCCTATATAGATAGATGTGTTTGGATGTCTAAATCAAACATGGTTTGTGCTAGCTCCTTGAAACTTGACAAAATAAAGTAGTTGTAAGTTCTGTCTTTGTGGTTTGTTTCCTCTTGAAATAGCCACAAGCAGAGACTGCATAAAACGCATGCATTGGAAAGGTGTGCCAATCTTCCAAAAAACTACTGGTTTTCTGTATACTCGGCAAATTTTTTTTCATCCGATCTTGATGATCTCTGTGCTAATGGTCAATTCACTAAGTCCACTTAGCTGCCCAATATTCACTCTTCTAAGATGAAGCGTTCGTTACCAGTAACAGTTTGAGTTTTTAGGTTTCACTCTATTTCCTCCTATATAGATAGATGTGTTTGGAAGTCTAAATCAAACACGGTTTGTGCTAGCTCCTTGAAACTTGACAAAATAAAGTAGTTGTAAGTTCTGTCTTTGTGGTTGTTTTCTCTTGAAATAGCCACAAGCAGAGACTGCGTAAAACGCATGCATTGGAAAGGTGTACCAATCTTCCAAAAAACTGCTGGTTTTCTGAATACTCGGCAAATTTTTTTTCATCCGATCTTGATGATCTCTGTGGTAATGATCAGTTCACTAAGTCCACTTAGCTGCCCAATATTCACTCTTATAGAATGAATCGTTAGTTACCAATAACAGTTTGAGATTTAGGCCTCACTCTATTTCCTCCTATATAGATAGATGTGTTTGGAAGGCTAAATCAAACACGGTTTGTGCTACCTCCTTGAATCTTGACAAAATAAAGTAGTTCTATGTTCTGTCTTTGTGGTTTGTTTCCTCTTGAAATAGCCACAAGCAGAGACTGCGTAATACACATTCATTGGAAAGGTGTGCCAAGCTTCCAAAAAACTACTGGTTTTCTGAATACTCGGCAAATTTTTTTTCATCTGATCTTGATGATCTCTGTGGTAATGATCAGTTCACTAAGTCCACTTAGCTGCCCCTTATTCACCATTTTAGGATGAAGCGTTCGTTACCAGTAACAGTTTGAGTTTTTAGGTTTCACTCTATTTCCTCCTATATAGATAGATGTGTTTGGAAGTCGAAATCAAACACGGTTTGGGCTAGCTCCTTGAAACTTGACAATATAAAGTAGTTCTAAGTTCTGTCTTTGTGGTTTGTTTCCTCTTGAAATAGCCACAAGCAGAGACTGCGTAAAACACATTCATTGGAAAGGTGTGCCAAGCTTCCAAAAAACTACTGGTTTTCTGAACACTCGGCAAATTTTTTTTCATCCGATCTTGATGATCTCTGTGGTAATGATCAGTTCACTAAGTCCACATAGCTGCCCAATATTAACTCTTCTATCATGAAGCATTAGTTACCAGTAACAGTTTGAGTTTTTAGGTTTCACTCTATTCCTCCTATATAGATAGATGTGTTTGGAAGTCGAAATCAAACACGGTTTGTGCTAGCTCCTTGAAACTTGACAAAATAAAGTAGTTCTAAGTTCTGTCTTTGTGGATTGTTTCACCTTGAAATAGCAACAAGCAGAGACAGCGTAAAACACATTCATTGGAAAGGTGTGCCAATCTTCCAAAAAACTACTGGTTTTCTGAATACTCGGCAAATTTTTTTTCATCTGATCTTGTAGATCTCTGTGTTAATGATCAGTTCACTAAGTCCACTTAGCTGCCCAATATTCACTATTCTATAATGAAGCGTTTGTTACCAGTAACAGTTTGAGTTTTTAGGTTTCACTCTATTTCCTCCTATATAGATAGATGTGTTTGGAAGTCTAAATCAAACAAGGTTTGTGCTAGCTACTTGAAACATGACAAAATAAAGTAGTTCTAAGTTCTGTCTTTGTGGTTTGTTTCCGCTTGAAATAGCCACAAGCAGAGACTGCGTAAAACACATTCATTGGAAAGGTGTGCCAAGCTTCCAAAAAACTACTGGTTTTCTGAATATTCGGCAAATTTTTTTTCATCCGATCTTGAAGATCTCTGTGGTAATGATCAGTTTACTGAGTCCACTTAGCTGCCCAATATTCACTCTTCTAGGATGAAGCGTTCATTACCAGTAACAGTTTGAGTTTTTAGGTTTCACTCTATTTCCTCCTATATAGATACATGTGTTTGGAAGTCTAAATCAAACACGGTTTGAGCTAGCTCCTTGAAACTTGAGAAAATAAAGTAGTTGTAAGTTCTGTCTTTGTGGTTTGTTTCCTCTTGAAATAGCCACAAGCAGAGACTGCGTAAAACACATTCATTGGAAAGGTGTGCCAAGCTTCCAAAAAACTACTGGTTTTTTGAATACTCGGCAAATTTTTTTTCATCTGATCTTGATGATCTCTGTGGTAATGATCAGTTCACTAAGTCCACTTAGCTGCCCCTTATTCACCATTTTAGGATGAAGCGTTCGTTACCAGTAACAGTTTGAGTTTTTAGGTTTCACTCTATTTCCTCCTATATAGATAGATGTGTTTGGAAGTCTAAATCAAACACGGTTTGTGCTAGCTCCTTGAAACTTGACAAAATAAAGTAGTTGTAAGTTCTGTCTTTGTGGTTTGTTTCCTCTTGAAATAGCCACAAGCAGAGACTGCGTAAAACGCATGCATTGGAAAGTTGTGTCAATCTTCCAAAAAACTACTGGTTTTCTGAATACTCGGCAAATTTTTTTCATCCGATCTTGATGATCTCTGTGCTAATGATCAGTTCACTAAGTCCACTTAGCTGCCCAATATTCACTCTTCTAGGATGACGCGTTTGTTACCAGTAACAGTTTGAGTTTTTAGGTTTCACTCTATTTCCTCCTATATAGATAGATGTGTTTGGAAGTCTAAATCAAACACGGTTTGTGCTAGCTACTTGAAACTTCACAAAATAAAGTAGTTGTAAGTTCTGTCTTTGTGGTTTGTTTAATCTTGAAATAGCCACAAGCAGAGACTGCGTAAAACACATGCATTGGAAAGGTGTGCCAAGCTTCCAAAAAACTACTGGTTTTCTGAATATTCGGCAAATTTTTTTACATCCGATCTTGATGATCTCTGTGGTAATGATCAGTTTACTGAGTCCACTTAGCTGCCCAATATTCACTCTTCTAGGATGAAGCATTACTTACCAGTAACAGTTTGAGTTTTTAGGTTTCACTCTATTTCCTCCTATATAGATAGATGTGTTTGGAAGTCTAAATCAAACACGGTTTGAGCTACCTCCTTGAAACTTGACAAAATAAAGTAGTTCTAAGTTTTGTCTTTGTGGTTTGTTTCCTCTTGAAATAGCCACAAGCAGAGACTGCGTAAAACACATTCATTGGAAAGGTGTGCCAAGCTTCCAAAAAACTACTGGTTTTCTGAATACTCTGCAAATTTTTTTTTCATCTGATCTTGATGATCTCTGTGGTAATGATCAGTTCACTAAATCCACTTAGCTGCCCCTTATTCACCATTTTAGGATGAAGCGTTCGTTACCAGTAACAGTTTGAGTTTTTTGGTTTCACTCTATTTCCTCCTATATAGATAGATGTGTTTGGAAGTCTAAATCAAACACGGTTTGTGCTAGCTCCTTGAAACTTGACAAAATAAAGTAGGTCTAAGTTCTGTCTCTGTGGTTTGTTTGATCTTGAAATAGCCACAAGCAGAGATTGTGTAAAACAAATTCATTGAAAAGGTGTGCCAAGCTTCCTAAAAACTACTGGTTTTCTGAATACTTGGCAAATTTTTTTTCATCCGATCTTGATGATCTCTGTGGAAATGATCAGTTCACTAAGTCCACTTAGCTGCCCAATATTCGCTCTTCTAGGATGAAGCGTTAGTTACCAATAACAGTTTGAGATTTTAGGTTTAACTCTATTTCCTCCTATATAGATAGATGTGTTTTAAGTCTACATGAAACACGGTTTGTGCTAGCTCCTTGAAACTTGACAAAATAAAGTAGTTCTAAGTTCTATCTTTGTGGTTTTTTTCCTCTTGAAATAGCCTCAAGCAGAGACTGCGTAAAACACATTCATTGGAAAGGTGTGCCAAGCTTCCAAAAAACTACTGGTTTTCTGAATACTCTTCCAAATTTTTCATCCAATCTTGATGATCTCTGTGGTAATGATCAGTTCACTAAATCCACTTAGCTGCCCAATATTCACTCTTCTATCATGAAGCATTCGTTACCAGTAACAGTTTGAGTTTTTAGGTTTCACTCTATTTCCTCCTATATAGATAGATGTGTTTGGAAGTGTAAATCAAACACGTTTGGACTAGCTTTTTGAAACTTCACAAATGAAGTAGTTCTAAGTTCTGCCTTTGTGGTTTGTTTCCTCTTGAAATAGCCACAAGCAGAGACTGCGTAAAACACATTCATTGGAAAGGTTTGCCAAGCTTCAAAAAAACTACTGGTTTTCTGAACACTCGCAAATTTTTTTTCATCCGATCTTGATGATCTCTGTGGTAATGATAAGTTCACTAAGTCCACTTAGCTGCCCAATATTCACTCTTGTATGATGAAGTGTTTGTTACCAGTAACAGTTTGAGTTTTTAGGTTTCACTCTATTTCCTTCTATATAGATAGATGTGTTTGGAAGTCGAAATCAAACACGTTTTGTGCTAGCTCCTTGAAATTTGACAAAATAAAGTATTCTAAGTTCTGTCTTTGTGGATTGTTTCATCTTGAAATAGCAACAAGCAGAGACAGCGTAAAACACATTCATTGGAAAGGTGTGCCAATCTTCCAAAAAACTACTGGATTTCTGAATACTCGGCACATTTTTTTTCATCCGATCTTGATGATCTCTGTGCTAATGATCAGTTCACTAAGTCAACTTAGCTGCTCAATATTCAGTCTTCTAGGATGAAGCGTTCGTTACCAGTAACAGTTTGAGTTTTTAGGTTTCACTCTATTGCCTCCTATATAGATAGATGTGTTTGGAAATCTAAATAAAACACGGTTTGTGCTAGCTCCTTGAAAGTTGACAAAATAAAGTAGTTCTAAGTTCCGCCTCTGTGGTTTGTTTCCTCTTGAAATAGCAACAAGCAGAGAGTGCGTAAAACACATTCATTGGAAAGGTGTGCCAAGCTTCCAAAAAACTACTGGTTTTCTGAATACTCGGCAAAATTTTTTTCATCCGATCTTGATGATCTCTGTGGTAATGATCAGTTTAATGAGTCCACTTAGCTGCCCAATATTCACTCTTGTAGGATGAAGCGTTCGTTACCAGTAACAGTTTGAGATTTTAGGTTTCACTCTATTTCCTCCTATATAGATAGATGTGTTTGGAAGTCTAAATCAAACACGGTTTGTGCTAGCTCCTTGAAACTTGACAAAATAAAGTAGTTCTAAGTGATGTCTTTGTCGTTTGTTTCCTCTTGAAATAGCCACAAGCAGAGACTGCGTAAAACACATTCATTGGAAAGGTGTGCCAAGCTTCCAAAAAACTACTGGTTTTCTGAATACTCGGCAAATTTTTTTTCATCTGATCTTGATGATCTCTGTGGTAATGATCAGTTCACTAAGTCCACTTAGCTGCCCCATATTCACCATTTTAGGATGAAGCGTTCGTTACCAGTAACAGTTTGAGTTTTTAGGTTTCACTCTATTTCCTCCTATATAGATAGATGTGTTTGGAAGTCTAAATCAAACACGGTTTGTGCTAGCTCCTTGAAACTTGACAAAATAAAGTAGTTCTAAGTTCTGTCTCTGTGGTTTGTTTCCTCTTGAAATAGCCACAAGCAGAGACTGTGTAAAACACATTCATTGGAAAGGTGTGCCAAGCTTCCAAAAAACTACTGGTTTTCTGAATACTTGGCAAATTTTTTTTTCATCCGATCTTGATGATCTCTGTGGTAATGATCAGTTCACTAAGTCAACTTAGCTGCCCAAAATTCACTCTTCTAGGATGAAGCGTTACTTACCAGTAACAGTTTGAGTTTTTAGGTTTCATTGTACTTCCTCCTACATAGATAGATGTGTTTGGAAGTGTAAATCAAACACGTTTGGGCTAGCTTTTTGAAACTTCACAAATAAAGTAGTTCTAAGTTCTGTCTTTGTGGTTTGTTTCCTCTTGAATTATCCCAAGCAGAATCAGCCGAAAGACACTTTCATTTCAAATGTGTGTCAAGCTTCCAAAAACTACTGGTTTTCTGAATATTCGGCAAAATTTTTTTCATCCGATCTTGATGATCTCTGTCGTAATGATCAGTTCACTAAGTCCACTTAGCTGCCCAATATTCACTCTTGTAAGATGAAGCGTTCGTTACCAGTAACAGTTTGAGTTTTTAGGTTTCTCTCTATTTCCTCCTATATAGATTGATGTGTTTGGAAGTGTAAATCAAACATGGATTGTGCTAGCTCCTTGAAACTTCACAAATAAAGTAGTTCTAAGTTCTGTCTCTGTGGTTTGTTTCCTCTTGAAACAGCCACAAGCAGAAACCGAGTAAAAAACATTCATTGGAAAGGTGTGCCAAGCTTCAAAAAAACTACTGGTTTTCTGAACACTCGCAAACTTTTTTTCATCCGATCTTGATGATCTCTGTGGTAAAGATAAGTTCACTAAGTCCCCTTAGCTGCCCAATATTCACTCTTGTAGGATGAAGCGTTCGTTACCAGTAACAGTTTGAGTTTTTAGGTTTCACTCTATTTCCTTCTATATAGATAGATGTGTTTGGAAGTCGAAATCAAACACGTTTTGTGCTAGCTCCTTGAAATTTGACAAAATAAAGTAGTTCTAAGTTGTGTCTTTGTGGTTTATTTCCTCTTGAATTACCCCAAGCAGGGACTGCCGAAAGACACTTTCATTTCAAATGTGTGTCAAGCTTCCAAAAAACTACTGGTTTTCTGAAATCTCAGCAAATATTTTTTCACCCAATCTAGATGATTCTCTGTGGTAATAATCAGTTCACTAAGTCCACTTAGCTGCCCAATATTCACTCTTCTAGGATGAAGTGTTCGTTACCAGTAATAGTTTGAGTTTTAGGTTTCACTCTATTTCCTCCTATATAGATAGATATGTTTGGAAGTCGAAATCAAACACGGTTTGTGCTAGCTCCTTGAAACTTGACAAAAAAAAGTAGTTCTACGTTCTGTCTTTGTGGTTTGTTTCCTCTTGAAATAGCTACAAGCAGAGACTGCGTAAAACACATTCATTGGAAAGGTGTGCAAAGCTTCCAAAAAACTACTGGTTTTCTGAATACTCGGCAATTTTTTTTTCATCTGATCTTGATGATCTCTGTGGTAATGATCAGTTCACTAAGTCCACTTAGCTGCCCTATATTCACCCTTTTAGGATGATGCGTTCGTTACCAGTAACAGTTTGAGTTTTTAGGTTTCACTCTATTTCCTGCTATATAGATAGATGTGTTTGGAAGTCTAAATCAAACACGGTTTGTGCTAGCTCCTTGAAACTTGACAAAATAAAGTAGTTCTAAGTTCTGTCTTTGTGGTTTGTTTCCTCTTGAAATATCCACAAGCAGAGACTGTGTAAAACACATTCATTGGAAAGATGTGCCAAGCTTAAAAAATTACTGGTTTCCTGAACACTCGGCAAATTTTTTTTCATCCGAACTTGATGATCTCTTTGGTTATGATCAGTTCACTAAGTCCACTTAGATGCCCAATATTCACTCTTCTAGGATGAAGCGTTCATTACCAGTAACAGTTTGAGTTTTTAGGTTTCACTCTATTTCCTCCTATATAGATACCTGTGTTTGCAAGTCGAAATCAAACACGGTTTGTGCTAGCTCCTTGAAACTTGACAAAATAAAGTAGTTCTAATTTCTGTCTTTGTGGTTTGTTTCCTCTTGAAATAGCCACAAGCAGAGACTGCGTAAAACACATTCATTGGAAAGGTGTGCCAAGCTTCCAAAAAACTACTGATTTTCTGAATACTTGGCAAATTTTTTTCATCCGATCTTGATGATCTCAGTGGTAATGATCAGTTCACTAAGTCCACTTAGCTGCCCAATATTCACTCTTCTAGGATGAAGCGTTCATTACCATAACAGTTTGAGATTTTAGTTTTCACTCTATTTCCTCCTATATAGATAGCTGTTTTTGGAATGCTAAATCAAACACGGTTTGTGCCAGCTCCTTGAAACTTGACAAAATAAAGTAGTTCTAAGTTCTGTCTTTGTGGTTTGTTTCCTCTTGAAATAGCCACAATCAGAGACTGCGTAAAACACATTCATTGGAAAGGTGTGCCAACCTTCCAAAAAACTACTGGTTTTCTGAATACTCGGCAAATTTTTGTTCATCCGATCTTGATGATCTCTGTGGTAATGATCAGTTCACTAAGTCCACTTAGCTGCCCAATATTCACTCTTTTAGGATGAAGCATTACTTAACAGTAACAGTTTGAGTTTTTAGGTTTCACTCTATTTCCTCCTATATAGATAGATGTGTTTGGAAGTGTAAATCAAACACGTTTGGGCAGGCTTTTTGAAACTTCACAAATAAAGTAGTTCTAAGTTCTGTCTTTGTGGTTTGTTTCCTCTTGAAATAGCCACAAGCAGAGACTGCGTAAAACACAATCATTGGAAAGGTGTGCCAAGCTTCAAAAAAACTATTGGTTTTCTGAACACTCGCAAAATTTTTTTCATCCGAACTTGATGATCTCTGTGGTAATGATAAGTTCACTAAGTCCACTTAGCTGCCCAATATTCACTCTTGTATGATGAAGCGTTCGTTACCAGTAACAGTTTGTGTTTTTAGGTTTCACTCTATTTCCTTCTATATAGATAGATGTGTTTGGAAGTCAAAATCAAACACGGTTTGTGCTAGCTCATTGAAATTTGACAAAATAAAGTAGTTCTAAGTTGTGTCTTTGTGGTTTATTTCCTCTTGAATTACCCCAAGCAGAGACTGCCGAAAGACACTTTCATTTCAAAGGTGTTTCAAGCTTCCAAAAAAAAACTGGTTTTCTGAAAACTCGGCAAATATTTTTTTACCCAATCTATATGATTGTCTGTGGTAATAATCAGTTCACTAAGTCCACTTAGCTGCCCAATGTTCACTCTTCTAGGATGAAGTGTTCGTTACCAGTAACAGTTTGAGTTTTTAGGTTTCACTCTATTTCCTTCTATATAGATAGATGTGTTTGGAAGTCGAAATCAAACACGTTTTGTGCTAGCTCCTTGAAATTTGACAAAATAAAGTATTCTAAGTTCTGTCTTTGTGGATTGTTTCATCTTGAAATAGCAACAAGCAGAGACAGCGTAAAACACATTCATTGGAAAGGTGTGCCAATCTTCCAAAAAACTACTGGTTTTCTGAATACTCGGCACATTTTTTTTCATCCGATCTTGATGATCTCTGTGCTAATGATCAGTTCACTAAGTCCACTTAGCTGCTCAATATTCAGTCTTCTAGGATGAAGCGTTCGTTACCAGTAACAGTTTGAGTTTTTAGGTTTCACTCTATTGCCTCCTATATAGATAGATGTGTTTGGAAATCTAAATAAAACACGGTTTGTGCTAGCTCCTTGAAACTTGACAAAATAAAGTAGTTCTAAGTTCCGCCTCTGTGGTTTGTTTCCTCTTGAAATAGCAACAAGCAGAGAGTGCGTAAAACACATTCATTGGAAAGGTGTGCCAAGCTTCCAAAAAACTACTGGTTTTCTGAATACTCGGCAAATTTTTTTTCATCTGATCTTGATGATCTCTGTGGTAATGATCAGTTCACTAAGTCCACTTAGCTGCCCCATATTCACCATTTTAGGATGAAGCGTTCGTTACCAGTAACAGTTTGAGTTTTTAGGTTTCACTCTATTTCCTCCTATATAGATAGATGTGTTTGGAAGTCTAAATCAAACACGGTTTGTGCTAGCTCCTTGAAACTTGACAAAATAAAGTAGTTCTAAGTTCTGTCTCTGTGGTTTGTTTCCTCTTGAAATAGCCACAAGCAGAGACTGTGTAAAACACATTCATTGGAAAGGTGTGCCAAGCTTCCAAAAAACTACTGGTTTTCTGAATACTTGGCAAATTTTTTTTTCATCCGATCTTGATGATCTCTGTGGTAATGATCAGTTCACTAAGTCAACTTAGCTGCCCAAAATTCACTCTTCTAGGATGAAGCGTTACTTACCAGTAACAGTTTGAGTTTTTAGGTTTCATTGTACTTCCTCCTACATAGATAGATGTGTTTGGAAGTGTAAATCAAACACGTTTGGGCTAGCTTTTTGAAACTTCACAAATAAAGTAGTTCTAAGTTCTGTCTTTGTGGTTTGTTTCCTCTTGAATTATCCCAAGCAGAATCAGCCGAAAGACACTTTCATTTCAAATGTGTGTCAAGCTTCCAAAAACTACTGGTTTTCTGAATATTCGGCAAAATTTTTTTCATCCGATCTTGATGATCTCTGTCGTAATGATCAGTTCACTAAGTCCACTTAGCTGCCCAATATTCACTCTTGTAAGATGAAGCGTTCGTTACCAGTAACAGTTTGAGTTTTTAGGTTTCTCTCTATTTCCTCCTATATAGATTGATGTGTTTGGAAGTGTAAATCAAACATGGATTGTGCTAGCTCCTTGAAACTTCACAAATAAAGTAGTTCTAAGTTCTGTCTCTGTGGTTTGTTTCCTCTTGAAACAGCCACAAGCAGAAACCGAGTAAAAAACATTCATTGGAAAGGTGTGCCAAGCTTCAAAAAAACTACTGGTTTTCTGAACACTCGCAAACTTTTTTTCATCCGATCTTGATGATCTCTGTGGTAAAGATAAGTTCACTAAGTCCCCTTAGCTGCCCAATATTCACTCTTGTAGGATGAAGCGTTCGTTACCAGTAACAGTTTGAGTTATTAGGTTTCACTCTATTTCCTCCTATATAGATAGATGTGTTTGGAAGTCTAAATCAAACACGGTTTGTGCTAGCTCCTTGAAACTTGACAAAATAAAGTAGTTCTAAGTTCTGTCTTTGTGGTTTGTTTCCTCTTGAAATAGCCACAAGCAGAGACTGTGTAAAACACATTCATTGGAAAGGTGTGCCAAGCTTAAAAAATTACTGGTTTTCTGAACACTCGGCAAATTTTTTTTCATCCGAACTTGATGATCTCTTTGGTTATGATCAGTTCACTAAGTCCACTTAGATGCCCAATATTCACTCTTCTAGGATGAAGCGTTCATTACCAGTAACAGTTTGAGTTTTTAGGTTTCACTCTATTTAATCCTATATAGATACCTGTGTTTGCAAGTCGAAATCAAACACGGTTTGTGCTAGCTCCTTGAAACTTGACAAAATAAAGTAGTTCTAATTTCTGTCTTTGTGGTTTGTTTCCTCTTGAAATAGCCACAAGCAGAGACTGCGTAAAACACATTCATTGGAAAGGTGTGCCAACCTTCCAAAAAACTACTGGTTTTCTGAATACTTGGCAAATTTTTTTCATCTGATATTGATGATCTCACTGGTAATGATCAGTTCACTAAGTCCACTTAGCTGCCCAATATTCACTCTTCTAAGATGAAGCGTTCATTACCAGTAACAGTTTGAGTTTTTAGTTTTCACTCTATTTCCTCCTATATAGATAGCTGTGTTTGTAATGCTAAATCAAACACGGTTTGTGCCAGCTCCTTGAAACTTGACAAAATAAAGTAGTTCTACGTTCTGTCTTTGTGGTTTGTTTCCTCTTGAAATAGCCACAAACAGAGACTGCGTAAAACACATTCATTGGAAAGGTGTGCCAACCTTCCAAAAAACTACTGGTTTTCTGAATACTCGGCAAATTTTTTTTCATCCAATCTTGATGATCTCTGTGGTAATGATCAGTTCACTAAGTCCACTTAGCTGGCCAATATTCACTCTTTTAGGATGAAGCATTACTTACCAGTAACAGTTTGAGTTTTTAGGTTTCACTCTATTTCCTCCTATATAGATAGATGTGTTTGGAAGTGTAAATCAAACACGTTTGGGCTAGCTTTTTGAAACTTCACAAATAAAGTAGTTCTAAGTTCTGTCTTTGTGGTTTGTTTCCTCTTGAAATAGCCACAACAGAGACTGCGTAAAACACAATCATTGGAAAGGTGTGCCAAGCTTCAAAAAAACTACTGGTTTTCTGAACACTCGCAAATTTTTTTTCATCCGATCTTGATGATCTCTGTGGTAATGATAAGTTCACTAAGTCCACTTAGCTGCCCAATATTCACTCTTGTATGATGATGCATTCGTTACCAGTAACAGTTTGAGTTTTTAAGTTTCACTCTATTTCCTTCTATATAGATAGATGTGTTTGGAAGTCAAAATCAAACACGGTTTGTGCTAGCTCATTGAAATTTGACAAAATAAAGTAGTTCTAAGTTGTGTCTTTTGGTTTATTTCCTCTTGAATTACCCCAAGCAGAGACTGCCGAAAGACACTTTCATTTCAAAGGTGTTTCAAGCTTCCAAAAAACTACTGGTTTTCTGAAAACTCGGCAAATATTTTTTCACCCAATCTATATGATTCTCTGTGGTAATAATCAGTTCACTAAGTCCACTAAGCTGCCCAACATTCACTCTTCTAGGATGAAGTGTTCATTACCAGTAACAGTTTGAGTTTTTAGGTTTCACTCTATTTCCTTCTATATAGATAGATGTGTTTGGAAGTCGAAATCAAACACGATTTGTGCTAGCTCCTTGAAATTTGACAAAATAAAGTAGTTCTAAGTTCTGTCTTTGTGGATTGTTTCATCTTGAAATAGCAACAAGCAGAGACAGCGTAAAACACATTCATTGGAAAGGTGTGCCAATCTTCCAAAAAACTACTGGTTTTCTGAATACTCGGCACATTTTTTTTCATCCGATCTTGATGATCTCTGTGCTAATGATGAGTTCACTAAGTCCACTTAGCTGCTCAATATTCACTCTTCTAGGATGAAGCGTTCGTTACCAGTAACAGTTTGAGTTTTTAGGTTTCACTCTATTTCCTCCTATATAGATAGATGTGTTTGGAAATCTAAATAAAACACGGTATGTGCTAGCTCCTTGAAACTTGACAATGTAAAGTAGTTCTAAGATCTGTCTCTGTGGTTTGTTTCCTCTTGAAATAGCCACAAGCAGAGACTGTGTAAAACACATTCATTGGAAATGTGTGCCAAGCTTTCAAAAAACTACTGGCTTTCTGAATACTTGGCAAATTTTTTTTCATCCGATCTTGATGATCTCTGAGGTAATGATCAGTTCACTAAGTCCACTTAGCTGCCCAATATTCGCTCTTATAGAATGAATCCTTAGTTACCAATAACAGTTTGAGATTTAGGTTTCACTCTATTTCCTCCTATATAGATAGATGTGTTTGGAAGGCTAAATCAAACACGGTTTGTGCTAGCTCCTTGAATCTTGACAAAATAAAGTAGTTCTAAGTTCTGTCTTTGTGGTTTGTTTCCTCTTGAAATAGCCACAAGCAGAGACTGCGTAAAACACATTCATTGGAAAGGTGTGCCAACCTTCCAAAAAACTACTGATTTTCTGAATACTTGGCAAATTTTTTTCATCCGATCTTGATGATCTCAGTGGTAATGATCAGTTCACTAAGTCCACTTAGCTGCCCAATATTCACTCTTCTAGGATGAAGCGTTCATTACCATAACAGTTTGAGTTTTTAGTTTTCACTCTATTTCCTCCTATATAGATAGCTGTTTTTGGATTGCTAAATCAAACACGGTTTGTGCCAGCTCCTTGAAACTTGACAAAATAAAGTAGTTCTAAGTTCTGTCTTTGTGGTTTGTTTCCTCTTGAAATAGCCACAATCAGAGACTGCGTAAAACACATTCATTGGAAAGGGGTGCCAACCTTCCAAAAAACTACTGGTTTTCTGAATACTCGGCAAATTTTTGTTCATCCGATCTTGATGATCTCTGTGGTAATGATCAGTTCACTAAGTCCACTTAGCTGCCCCATATTCACCATTTTAGGATGAAGCGTTCGTTACCAGTAACAGTTTGAGTTTTTAGGTTTCACTCTATTTCCTCCTATATAGATAGATGTGTTTGGAAGTGTAAATCAAACACGTTTGGGCAGGCTTTTTGAAACTTCACAAATAAAGTAGTTCTAAGTTCTGTCTTTGTGGTTTGTTTCCTCTTGAAATAGCCACAAGCAGAGACTGCGTAAAACACAATCATTGGAAAGGTGTGCCAAGCTTCAAAAAAACTATTGGTTTTCTGAACACTCGCAAAATTTTTTTCATCCGAACTTGATGATCTCTGTGGTAATGATAAGTTCACTAAGTCCACTTAGCTGCCCAATATTCACTCTTGTATGATGAAGCGTTCGTTACCAGTAACAGTTTGTGTTTTTAGGTTTCACTCTATTTCCTTCTATATAGATAGATGTGTTTGGAAGTCAAAATCAAACACGGTTTGTGCTAGCTCATTGAAATTTGACAAAATAAAGTAGTTCTAAGTTGTGTCTTTGTGGTTTATTTCCTCTTGAATTACCCCAAGCAGAGACTGCCGAAAGACACTTTCATTTCAAAGGTGTTTCAAGCTTCCAAAAAAAAACTGGTTTTCTGAAAACTCGGCAAATATTTTTTTACCCAATCTATATGATTCTCTGTGGTAATAATCAGTTCACTAAGTCCACTTAGCTGCCCAATGTTCACTCTTCTAGGATGAAGTGTTCGTTACCAGTAACAGTTTGAGTTTTTAGGTTTCACTCTATTTCCTTCTATATAGATAGATGTGTTTGGAAGTCGAAATCAAACACGTTTTGTGCTAGCTCCTTGAAATTTGACAAAATAAAGTATTCTAAGTTCTGTCTTTGTGGATTGTTTCATCTTGAAATAGCAACAAGCAGAGACAGCGTAAAACACATTCATTGGAAAGGTGTGCCAATCTTCCAAAAAACTACTGGTTTTCTGAATACTCGGCACATTTTTTTTCATCCGATCTTGATGATCTCTGTGCTAATGATCAGTTCACTAAGTCCACTTAGCTGCTCAATATTCACTCTTCTAGGATGAAGCGTTCGTTACCAGTAACAGTTTGAGTTTTTAGGTTTCACTCTATTGCCTCCTATATAGATAGATGTGTTTGGAAATCTAAATAAAACACAGTTTGTGCTAGCTCCTTGAAACTTGACAAAGTAAAGTAGTTCTATGTTCCGCCTCTGTGGTTTGTTTCCTCTTGAAATAGCAACAAGCAGAGAGTGCGTAAAACACATTCATTGGAAAGGTGTGCCAAGCTTCCAAAAAACTACTGGTTTTCTGAATACTCCGCAAATTTTCTTTCATCCGATCTTGATGATCTCTGTGGTAATGATCAGTTCACTAAGTCCACTTAACTGCCCTATATTCACCCTTTTAGGATGATGCGTTCGTTACCAGTAACAGTTTGAGTTTTTAGGTTTCACTCTATTTCCTCCTATATAGATAGATGTGTTTGGAAGTCTAAATCAAACACGGTTTGTGCTAGCTCCTTGAAACTTGACAAAATAAAGTAGTTCTAAGTTCTGTCTTTGTGGTTTGTTTCCTCTTGAAATAGCCACAAGCAGAGACTGTGTAAAACACATTCATTGGAAAGGTGTGCCAAGCTTAAAAAATTACTGGTTTTCTGAACACTCGGCAAATTTTTTTTCATCCGAACTTGATGATCTCTTTGGTTATGATCAGTTCACTAAGTCCACTTAGATGCCCAATATTCACTCTTCTAGGATGAAGCGTTCATTACCAGTAACAGTTTGAGTTTTTAGGTTTCACTCTATTTAATCCTATATAGATACCTATGTTTGCAAGTCGAAATCAAACACGGTTTGTGCTAGCTCCTTGAAACTTGACAAAATAAAGTAGTTCTAATTTCTGTCTTTGTGGTTTGTTTCCTCTTGAAATAGCCACAAGCAGAGACTGCGTAAAACACATTCATTGGAAAGGTGTGCCAACCTTCCAAAAAACTACTGGTTTTCTGAATACTCGGCAAATTTTTTTTCATCCAATCTTGATGATCTCTGTGGTAATGATCAGTTCACTAAGTCCACTTAGCTGGCCAATATTCACTCTTTTAGGATGAAGCATTACTTACCAGTAACAGTTTGAGTTTTTAGGTTTCACTCTATTTCCTCCTATATAGATAGATGTGTTTGGAAGTGTAAATCAAACACGTTTGGGCTAGCTTTTTGAAACTTCACAAATAAAGTAGTTCTAAGTTCTGTCTTTGTGGTTTGTTTCCTCTTGAAATAGCCACAACAGAGACTGCGTAAAACACAATCATTGGAAAGGTGTGCCAAGCTTCAAAAAAACTACTGGTTTTCTGAACACTCGCAAATTTTTTTTCATCCGATCTTGATGATCTCTGTGGTAATGATAAGTTCACTAAGTCCACTTAGCTGCCCAATATTCACTCTTGTATGATGATGCATTCGTTACCAGTAACAGTTTGAGTTTTTAAGTTTCACTCTATTTCCTTCTATATAGATAGATGTGTTTGGAAGTCAAAATCAAACACGGTTTGTGCTAGCTCATTGAAATTTGACAAAATAAAGTAGTTCTAAGTTGTGTCTTTTGGTTTATTTCCTCTTGAATTACCCCAAGCAGAGAATGCCGAAAGACACTTTCATTTCAAAGGTGTTTCAAGCTTCCAAAAAACTACTGGTTTTCTGAAAACTCGGCAAATATTTTTTCACCCAATCTATATGATTCTCTGTGGTAATAATCAGTTCACTAAGTCCACTAAGCTGCCCAACATTCACTCTTCTAGGATGAAGTGTTCATTACCAGTAACAGTTTGAGTTTTTAGGTTTCACTCTATTTCCTTCTATATAGATAGATGTGTTTGGAAGTCGAAATCAAACACGATTTGTGCTAGCTCCTTGAAATTTGACAAAATAAAGTAGTTCTAAGTTCTGTCTTTGTGGATTGTTTCATCTTGAAATAGCAACAAGCAGAGACAGCGTAAAACACATTCATTGGAAACGTGTGCCAATCTTCCAAAAAACTACTGGTTTTCTGAATACTCGGCACATTTTTTTTCATCCGATCTTGATGATCTCTGTGCTAATGATGAGTTCACTAAGTCCACTTAGCTGCTCAATATTCACTCTTCTAGGATGAAGCGTTCGTTACCAGTAACAGTTTGAGTTTTTAGGTTTCACTCTATTTCCTCCTATATAGATAGATGTGTTTGGAAATCTAAATAAAACACGGTATGTGCTAGCTCCTTGAAACTTCACAATGTAAAGTAGTTCTAAGATCTGTCTCTGTGGTTTGTTTCCTCTTGAAATAGCCACAAGCAGAGACTGTGTAAAACACATTCATTGGAAATGTGTGCCAAGCTTTCAAAAAACTACTGGCTTTCTGAATACTTGGCAAATTTTTTTTCATCCGATCTTGATGATCTCTGAGGTAATGATCAGTTCACTAAGTCCACTTAGCTGCCCAATATTCGCTCTTATAGAATGAATCCTTAGTTACCAATAACAGTTTGAGATTTAGGTTTCACTCTATTTCCTCCTATATAGATAGATGTGTTTGGAAGGCTAAATCAAACACGGTTTGTGCTAGCTCCTTGAATCTTGACAAAATAAAGTAGTTCTAAGTTCTGTCTTTGTGGTTTGTTTCCTCTTGAAATAGCCACAAGCAGAGACTGCGTAAAACACATTCATTGGAAAGGTGTGCCAACCTTCCAAAAAACTACTGATTTTCTGAATACTTGGCAAATTTTTTTCATCCGATCTTGATGATCTCAGTGGTAATGATCAGTTCACTAAGTCCACTTAGCTGCCCAATATTCACTCTTCTAGGATGAAGCGTTCATTACCATAACAGTTTGAGTTTTTAGTTTTCACTCTATTTCCTCCTATATAGATAGCTGTTTTTGGATTGCTAAATCAAACACGGTTTGTGCCAGCTCCTTGAAACTTGACAAAATAAAGTAGTTCTAAGTTCTGTCTTTGTGGTTTGTTTCCTCTTGAAATAGCCACAATCAGAGACTGCGTAAAACACATTCATTGGAAAGGGGTGCCAACCTTCCAAAAAACTACTGGTTTTCTGAATACTCGGCAAATTTTTGTTCATCCGATCTTGATGATCTCTGTGGTAATGATCAGTTCACTAAGTCCACTTAGCTGCCCAATATTCACTCTTTTAGGATGAAGCATTACTTAACAGTAACAGTTTGAGTTTTTAGGTTTCACTCTATTTCCTCCTATATAGATAGATGTGTTTGGAAGTGTAAATCAAACACGTTTGGGCAGGCTTTTTGAAACTTCACAAATAAAGTAGTTCTAAGTTCTGTCTTTGTGGTTTGTTTCCTCTTGAAATAGCCACAAGCAGAGACTGCGTAAAACACAATCATTGGAAAGGTGTGCCAAGCTTCAAAAAAACTATTGGTTTTCTGAACACTCGCAAAATTTTTTTCATCCGAACTTGATGATCTCTGTGGTAATGATAAGTTCACTAAGTCCACTTAGCTGCCCAATATTCACTCTTGTATGATGAATCGTTCGTTACCAGTAACAGTTTGTGTTTTTAGGTTTCACTCTATTTCCTTCTATATAGATAGATGTGTTTGGAAGTCAAAATCAAACACGGTTTGTGCTAGCTCATTGAAATTTGACAAAATAAAGTAGTTCTAAGTTGTGTCTTTGTGGTTTATTTCCTCTTGAATTACCCCAAGCAGAGACTGCCGAAAGACACTTTCATTTCAAAGGTGTTTCAAGCTTCCAAAAAAAAACTGGTTTTCTGAAAACCCGGCAAATATTTTTTTACCCAATCTATATGATTCTCTGTGGTAATAATCAGTTCACTAAGTCCACTTAGCTGCCCAATGTTCACTCTTCTAGGATGAAGTGTTCGTTACCAGTAACAGTTTGAGTTTTTAGGTTTCACTCTATTTCCTTCTATATAGATAGATGTGTTTGGAAGTCGAAATCAAACACGTTTTGTGCTAGCTCCTTGAAATTTGACAAAATAAAGTATTCTAAGTTCTGTCTTTGTGGATTGTTTCATCTTGAAATAGCAACAAGCAGAGACAGCGTAAAACACATTCATTGGAAAGGTGTGCCAATCTTCCAAAAAACTACTGGTTTTCTGAATACTCGGCACATTTTTTTTCATCCGATCTTGATGATCTCTGTGCTAATGATCAGTTCACTAAGTCCACTTAGCTGCTCAATATTCACTCTTCTAGGATGAAGCGTTCGTTACCAGTAACAGTTTGAGTTTTTAGGTTTCACTCTATTGCCTCCTATATAGATAGATGTGTTTGGAAATCTAAATAAAACACAGTTTGTGCTAGCTCCTTGAAACTTGACAAAGTAAAGTAGTTCTATGTTCCGCCTCTGTGGTTTGTTTCCTCTTGAAATAGCAACAAGCAGAGAGTGCGTAAAACACATTCATTGGAAAGGTGTGCCAAGCTTCCAAAAAACTACTGGTTTTCTGAATACTCCGCAAATTTTCTTACATCCGATCTTGATGATCTCTGTGGTAATGATCAGTTCACTAAGTCCACTTAACTGCCCTATATTCACCCTTTTAGGATGATGCGTTCGTTACCAGTAACAGTTTGAGTTTTTAGGTTTCACTCTATTTCCTCCTACATAGATAGATGTGTTTGGAAGTCTAAATCAAACACGGTTTGTGCTAGCTCCTTGAAACTTGACAAAATAAAGTAGTTCTAAGTTCTGTCTTTGTGGTTTGTTTCCTCTTGAAATAGCCACAAGCAGAGACTGTGTAAAACACATTCATTGGAAAGGTGTGCCAAGCTTAAAAAATTACTGGTTTTCTGAACACTCGGCAAATTTTTTTTCATCCGAACTTGATGATCTCTTTGGTTATGATCAGTTCACTAAGTCCACTTAGATGCCCAATATTCACTCTTCTAGGATGAAGCGTTCATTACCAGTAACAGTTTGAGTTTTTAGGTTTCACTCTATTTAATCCTATATAGATACCTGTGTTTGCAAGTCGAAATCAAACACGGTTTGTGCTAGCTCCTTGAAACTTGACAAAATAAAGTAGTTCTAATTTCTGTCTTTGTGGTTTGTTTCCTCTTGAAATAGCCACAAGCAGAGACTGCGTAAAACACATTCATTGGAAAGGTGTGCCAACCTTCCAAAAAACTACTGGTTTTCTGAATACTTGGCAAATTTTTTTCATCTGATATTGATGATCTCACTGGTAATGATCAGTTCACTAAGTCCACTTAGCTGCCCAATATTCACTCTTCTAGGATGAAGCGTTCATTACCAGTAACAGTTTGAGTTTTTAGTTTTCACTCTATTTCCTCCTATATAGATAGCTGTGTTTGTAATGCTAAATCAAACACGGTTTGTGCCAGCTCCTTGAAACTTGACAAAATAAAGTAGTTCTACGTTCTGTCTTTGTGGTTTGTTTCCTCTTGAAATAGCCACAAACAGAGACTGCGTAAAACACATTCATTGGAAAGGTGTGCCAACCTTCCAAAAAACTACTGGTTTTCTGAATACTCGGCAAATTTTTTTTCATCCAATCTTGATGATCTCTGTGGTAATGATCAGTTCACTAAGTCCACTTAGCTGGCCAATATTCACTCTTTTAGGATGAAGCATTACTTACCAGTAACAGTTTGAGTTTTTAGGTTTCACTCTATTTCCTCCTATATAGATAGGTGTGTTTGGAAGTGTAAATCAAACACGTTTGGGCTAGCTTTTTGAAACTTCACAAATAAAGTAGTTCTAAGTTCTGTCTTTGTGGTTTGTTTCCTCTTGAAATAGCCACAACAGAGACTGCGTAAAACACAATCATTGGAAAGGTGTGCCAAGCTTCAAAAAAACTACTGGTTTTCTGAACACTCGCAAATTTTTTTTCATCCGATCTTGATGATCTCTGTGGTAATGATAAGTTCACTAAGTCCACTTAGCTGCCCAATATTCACTCTTGTATGATGAAGCATTCGTTACCAGTAACAGTTTGAGTTTTTAAGTTTCACTCTATTTCCTTCTATATAGATAGATGTGTTTGGAAGTCAAAATCAAACACGGTTTGTGCTAGCTCATTGAAATTTGACAAAATAAAGTAGTTCTAAGTTGTGTCTTTGTGGTTTATTTCCTCTTGAATTACCCCAAGCAGAGACTGCCGAAAGACACTTTCATTTCAAAGGTGTTTCAAGCTTCCAAAAAACTACTGGTTTTCTGAAAACTCGGCAAATATTTTTTCACCCAATCTATATGATTCTCTGTGGTAATAATCAGTTCACTAAGTCCACTAAGCTGCCCAACATTCACTCTTCTAGGATGAAGTGTTCATTACCAGTAACAGTTTGAGTTTTTAGGTTTCACTCTATTTCCTTCTATATAGATAGATGTGTTTGGAAGTCGAAATCAAACACGATTTGTGCTAGCTCCTTGAAATTTGACAAAATAAAGTAGTTCTAAGTTCTGTCTTTGTGGATTGTTTCATCTTGAAATAGCAACAAGCAGAGACAGCGTAAAACACATTCATTGGAAACGTGTGCCAATCTTCCAAAAAACTACTGGTTTTCTGAATACTCGGCACATTTTTTTTCATCCGATCTTGATGATCTCTGTGCTAATGATGAATTCACTAAGTCCACTTAGCTGCTCAATATTCACTCTTCTAGGATGAAGCGTTCGTTACCAGTAACAGTTTGAGTTTTTAGGTTTCACTCTATTTCCTCCTATATAGATAGATGTGTTTGGAAATCTAAATAAAACATGGTATGTGCTAGCTCCTTGAAACTTGACAATGTAAAGTAGTTCTAAGATCTGTCTCTGTGGTTTGTTTCCTCTTGAAATAGCCACAAGCAGAGACTGTGTAAAACACATTCATTGGAAATGTGTGCCAAGCTTTCAAAAAACTACTGGCTTTCTGAATACTTGGCAAATTTTTTTTCATCCATCTTGATGATCTCTGAGGTAATGATCAGTTCACTAAGTCCACTTAGCTGCCCAATATTCGCTCTTATAGAATGAATCCTTAGTTACCAATAACAGTTTGAGATTTAGGTTTCACTCTATTTCCTCCTATATAGATAGATGTGTTTGGAAGGCTAAATCAAACACGGTTTGTGCTAGCTCCTTGAATCTTGACAAAATAAAGTAGTTCTAAGTTCTGTCTTTGTGGATTGTTTCCTCTTGAAATACCCACAAGCAGAGACTGCGTAAAACACATTCATTGGAAAGGTGTGCCAAGCTTCCAAAAAACTACTGGTTTTCTGAATACTCGGCAAATTTTTTTTCATCCGATCTTGATGATCTCTGTGGTAATGATCAGTTAACTAAGTAAACTTAGCTGCCCAATATTCACTCTTTTAGCATGAAGTGTTACTTACCAGTAACAGTTTGAGTTTTTAGGTTTAACTGTATTTCCTCCTATATAGATAGATGTGTTTGGAAGTGTAAATCAAACACGTTTGGGCTAGCTTTTTGAAACTTCACAAATAAAGTAGTTCTAAGTTCTGTCTTTCTGGTTTGTTTCCTCTTGAAATAGCCACAAGCAGAGACTGCGTAAAACACATTCATTGGAAAGGTGTGCCAAGCTTCAAAAAAACTACTGGTTTTCTGAACACTCGCAAATTTTTTTTTATCCGATCTTGATGATCTCTGTGGTAATGATAAGTTCACTAAGTCCACTTAGCTGCCCAATATTCACTCTTGTATGATGAAGCATTCGTTACCAGTAACAGTTTGAGTTTTTAAGTTTCACTCTATTTCCTTCTATATAGATAGATGTGTTTGGAAGTCAAAATCAAACACGGTTTTTGCTAGCTCATTGAAATTTGACAAAATAAAGTAGTTCTAAGTTGTGTCTTTGTGGTTTATTTCCTCTTGAATTACCCCAAGCAGAGACTGCCGAAAGACACTTTCATTTCAAAGGTCTTTCAAGCTTCCAAAAAACTACTGGTTTTCTGAAAACTCGGCAAATATTTTTTCACCCAATCTATATGATTCTCTGTGGTAATAATCAGTTCACTAAGTCCACTTAGCTGCCCAACATTCAATCTTCTAGGATGAAGTGTTCGTTACCAGTAACAGTTTGAGTTTTTAGGTTTCACTCTATTTCCTTCTATATAGATAGATGTGTTTGGAAGTCGAAATCAAACACGATTTGTGCTAGCTCCTTGAAATTTGACAAAATAAAGTAGTTCTAAGTTCTGTCTTTGTGGATTGTTTCATCTTGAAATAGCAACAAGCAGAGACAGCGTAAAACACATTCATTGGAAAGGTGTGCCAATCTTCCAAAAAACTACTGGTTTTCTGAATACTCGGCACATTTTTTTTCATCCGATTTTGATGATCTCTGTGCTAATGATCAGTTCACTAAGTCCACTTAGCTGGTCAATATTCACTCTTCTAGGATGAAGCGTTCGTTACCAGTAACAGATTGAGTTTTTAGGTTTCACTCTATTGCCTCCTATATAGATAGATGTGTTTGGAAATCTAAATAAAACACGGTTTGTGCTAGCTCCTTGAAACTTGACAAAATAAAGTAGTTCTAAGTTCCGCCTCTGTGGTTTGTTTCCTCTTGAAATAGCAACAAGCAGAGAGTGCGTAAAACACATTCATTGGAAAGGTGTGCCAAGCTTCCAAAAAACTACTGGTTTTCTGAATACTCGGCAAAATTTTTTTCATCTGATCTGGATGATCTCTGTGGTAATGATCAGTTCACTAAGTCCACTTAGCTGCCCCATATTCACCATTTTAGGATGAAGCGTTCGTTACCAGTAACAGTTTGAGTTTTTAGGTTTCACTCTATTTCCTCCTATATAGATAGATGTGTTTGGAAGTCTAAATCAAACACGGTTTGTGCTAGCTCCTTGAAACTTGACAAAATAAAGTAGTTCTAAGTTCTGTCTCTGTGGTTTGTTTCCTCTTGAAATAGCCACAAGCAGAGACTGTGTAAAACACATTCATTGGAAAGGTGTGCCAAGCTTAAAAAATTACTGGTTTTCTGAACACTCGGCAAATTTTTTTTCATCCGAACTTGATGATCTCTTTGGTTATGATCAGTTCACTAAGTCCACTTAGATGCCCAATATTCACTCTTCTAGGATGAAGCGTTCATTACCAGTAACAGTTTGAGTTTTTAGGTTTCACTCTATTTCCTCCTATATAGATACCTGTGTTTGCAAGTCGAAATCAAACACGGTTTGTGCTAGCTCCTTGAAACTTGACAAAATAAAGTAGTTCTAATTTCTGTCTTTGTGGTTTGTTTCCTCTTGAAATAGCCACAAGCAGAGACTGCGTAAAACACATTCATTGGAAAGGTGTGCCAACCTTCCAAAAAACTACTGGTTTTCTGAATACTTGGCAAATTTTTTTCATCCGATCTTGATGATCTCACTGGTAATGATCAGTTCACTAAGTCAACTTAGCTGCCCAATATTCACTCTTCTAGGATGAAGCGTTCATTACCAGTAACAGTTTGAGTTTTTAGTTTTCACTCTATTTCCTCCTATATAGATAGCTGTGTTTGGAATGCTAAATCAAACACGGTTTGTGCCAGCTCCTTGAAACTTGAGAAAATAAAGTAGTTCTAAGTTCTGTCTTTGTGGTTTGTTTCCTCTTGAAATAGCCACAAGAAGTGACTGCGTAAAACACATTCATTGGAAAGGTGTGCCAACCTTCCAAAAAACTACTGGTTTTCTGAATACTCGGCAAATTTTTTTTCATCCGATCTTGATGATCTCTGTGGTAATGATCAGTTCACTAAGTCCACTTAGCTGCCCAATATTCACTCTTTTAGGATGAAGCATTACTTACCAGTAACAGTTTGAGTTTTTAGGTTTCACTCTATTTCCTCCTATATAGATAGATGTGTTTGGAAGTGTAAATCAAACACGTTTGGGCTAGCTTTTTGAAACTTCACAAATAAAGTAGTTCTAAGTTCTGTCTTTGTGGTTTGTTTCCTCTTGAAATAGCCACAACAGAGACTGCGTAAAACACAATCATTGGAAAGGTGTGCCAAGCTTCAAAAAAACTACTGGTTTTCTGAACACTCGCAAATTTTTTTTTATCCGATCTTGATGATCTCTGTGGTAATGATAAGTTCACTAAGTCCACTTAGCTGCCCAATATTCACTCTTGTATGATGAAGCATTTGTTACCAGTAACAGTTTGAGTTTTTAAGTTTCACTCTATTTCCTTCTATATAGATAGATGTGTTTGGAAGTCAAAATCAAACACGGTTTGTGCTAGCTCATTGAAATTTGACAAAATAAAGTAGTTCTAAGTTGTGTCTTTGTGGTTTATTTCCTCTTGAATTACCCCAAGCAGAGACTGCCGAAAGACACTTTCATTTCAAAGGTGTTTCAAGCTTCCAAAAAACTACTCGTTTTCTGAAAACTCGGCAAATATTTTTTCACCCAATCTATATGATTCTCTGTGGTAATAATCAGTTCACTAAGTCCACTTAGCTGCCCAACATTCACTCTTGTAGGATGAAGTGTTCGTTACCAGTAACAGTTTGAGTTTTTAGGTTTCACTCTATTTCCTTCTATATAGATAGATATGTTTGGAAGTCGAAATCAAACACGATTTGTGCTAGCTCCTTGAAATTTGACAAAATAAAGTAGTTCTAAGGTCTGTCTTTGTGGATTGTTTCATCTTGAAATAGCAACAAGCAGAGACAGCGTAAAACACATTCATTGGAAATGTGTGCCAATCTTCCAAAAAACTACTGGTTTTCTGAATACTCGGCACATTTTTTTTCATCCGATCTTGATGATCTCTGTGGAAATGATCAGTTCACTAAGTCCACTTAGCTGCCCAATATTCGCTCTTCTAGGATGAAGCGTTAGTTACCAATAACAGTTTGAGATTTTAGGTTTATCTCTATTTCCTCCTATATAGATAGATGTGTTTGGAAGTCTAAATCAAACACGGTTTGTGCTAGCTCCTTGAAACTTGACAAAATAAAGTAGTTCTAAGTTCTATCTTTGTGGTTTTTTTCCTCTTGAAATAGCCACAGCAGAGACTCCGTAAAACACATTCATTGGAAAGGTGTGCCAAGCTTCCAAAAAACTACTGGTCTTCTGAATCTCGGCAAATTTTTTTTCATCTGATCTTGATGATCTCTGTGGTAATGATTAGTTCACTAAGTCCACATAGCTGCCCAATATTCACTCTTCTTGCTTGAAGCGTTCGTTTCCAGTAACAGTTTGAGTTTTTAGGTTTCACTCTATTTCCTCCTATATAGATACATGTTTTGGAAGTCTAAATCAAACACGGTTTGTGCTACCTCCTTGAAATTTGACAAAATAAAGTAGTTCTAAGTTCTGTCTTTGTAGTTTGTTTCTTCTTGAAATAGCCACAAGCAGAGACTGCATAAAACACATTCATTGGAAAGGTGTGCCTAGCTTCCAAAAGACTACTGGTTTTCTGAATACTCGGCAAATTTTTTTTTATCTGATCATGGTGATCTCTGTGGTAATGATCAGTTCATTTAGTCCACTTAGCTGCCCAATATTCACTCTTCTATAATGAAGCGCTCGTTACCAGTAATAGTTTGTGATTTTAGGTTTCACTCTATTTCCTCCTATATAGATAGATGTGTTTGGAAGTCTAAATCAAACACGGTTTGTGCTAGCTCCTTGAAACTTGACAAAATAAAGAAGTTCTAAGTTCTGTCTTTGTGGTTTGTTTCCTCTTGAAATAGCCACAAACAGAGACTGCGTCAAACAGATTCATTGGAAGGGTGTGCCAAGCTTCCAAAAAACTACTGGTTTTCTGAACACTCGGCAAATTATTTTCATCCGATCTTGATGATCTCTGTGGTAATGATCAGTTCACTAAGTCCACTTAGCTGCCCAATATTCACTCTTCTAGGATGAAGCGTTTGTTACCAGTAACAGTTTGAGTTTTTAGGTTTCACTCTATTTCCTCCTATATAGATACATGTGTTTGGAAGTCTAAATCAAACACTTTTTGTGCCTGCTCCTTGAAACTTGAAAAAATAAAGCAGTTCTAAGTTCTGTGTTTGTGGTTTTTTTCCTCTTGAAATAGCCACAAGCAGAGACTGCGTAATACACATTCAATGGAAAGGTGTGCAAAGCTTCCAAAAAACTACTGGTTTTCAGAATACTCGGCAAATTTTTTTTCATCTGATCTGGATGATCTCTGTGGTAATGATCAGTACACTAAGTCCACTTAGCTGCCCAATATTCTCTCTTCTATGATGAAGCCTTCGTTACCAGTAACAGTTTGAGTTTTAGGTTTCACTCTATTTCCTCCTAAATAGATAGATGTGTTTGGAAGTCTAAAAAAAACACGGTTTGTGCTAGCTCCTTGAAACTTGAGAAAATAAACTAGTTCTAATTTCTGCCTTTGTGGTATGTTTTCTCTTGAAATAGCCACAAGCAGAGACTGCGTAAAACACATTCATTGGAAAGGTGTGCCAAGCTTCCAAAAAACTACTGGTGTTCTGAATACTCCGAAAATTTATTTTCATCCGATCTTGATGATCTCTGTGCTAATGATCAGTTCACTAAGTCCACTTAGCTGCCCAATATTCACTCTTCTAGGATGAAGCGTTCGTTACCAGTAACAGTTTGAGTTTTTAGGTTTCACTCTATTTCCTCCTATATGGTTAGAAGTGTTTGGATGTCTAAAATAAACATGTTTTGTGCTAGCTCCTTGAAACTTGACAAAATAAAGTAGTTCTAAGTTCTGTCATTGTGGTTTGTTTCCTCGTGAAATAGCCACAACCAGAGACTGCATAAAACACATTCATTGGAAAGGTGTGCCAAGCTTCCAAAAAACTACTGGTTTTATGAATATCGGCAAAATTTTTTTCATCTGATCTTGATGATCTCTGTGGTAATGATCAGGTCACTAAGTCCACTTAGCTGCCCCATATTCACTCTTCTAGGATGAACCGTTCGTTACCAGTAACAGTTTGAGTTTTTAGGTTTCACACTATTTCGTCCTATATAGATAGAAGTGTTTGGAAGTCTAAATCAAACACGTTTTGTGCTAGCTCCTTGAAACTTGACAAAATAAAGTATTTCTAAGTTCTGTCTTTGTGCTTTGATTCCTCTTGAATTACCCCAAGCAGAGACTGCCGAAAGACACTTTCATTTCAAAGGTGTGCCAAGCTTCGAAAAAACTACTGTATTCTGAAATCTCGGCAAATATTTTTTCACCCAATCTAGATGATTCTCTGTGGTAATGATCAGTTCACTAAGTCCACTTAGCTGCCCAATTTTCTGTCTTCTTGCTTGAAGCGTTCGTTTCCAGTAACACTTAGAATTTTTAGGTTTCACTCTATTTCCTCCTATATAGATAGATGTGTTTCGAAGTCGAAATCAAACACGGTTTGTGCTAGCTCCTTGAAACTTGACAAAATAAAGTAGTTCTAAGTTCTGTCTTTGTGGCTTGTTTCCTCTTGAAATAGCCACAAGCAGGGACTGCGTAAAACACATTCATTGGAAAGGTGTGCCAAGCTTCCAAAAAACTACTGGTTTTCTGAATAATCGGCAAATTTTTTTTCATCCGATCTAGATGATCTCTGTGGTAATGATCAGGTCACTAAGTCCACTTAGCTGCCCAATATTCACTCTTCTAGGATGAAGCGTTCATTACCAGTAACAGTTTGAGTTTTTAGGTTTCACTCTATTTCCTCCTATATAGATAGATGTGTTTGGAAGTCAAAATCAAACACGGTTTGTGCTAGCTCCTTGAAACTTGACAAAATAAAGTAGTTCTAAGTTCTGTCTTTGTGGTTTGTTTCCTCTTGAAATAGCCATAAGCAGAGACTGCGTAAAACACATTCATTGGAAAGGTGTGCCAAGCTTCCAATAAACTACTGGTTTTCTGAATACTCGGCAAATTTTTTTTCATCCGATCTGGATGATCTCTGTGGTAATGATCAGTTCACTAAGTCCACTTAGCTGCCCAATATTCACTCTTCTAGGATGAAGCGTTCGTTACCAGTAACAGTTTGATATTTTAGGTTTCACACTATTTCCTCCTATATAGATAGATGTGTTTCGAATTCTAAATCAAACACGGTTTGTGCTAGCTCCTTGAAACTAAACAAAATAAAGTAGTTCTAAGTTAAGGCTTTGTGGTTAGTTTCCTCTTGAAATAGCAAAAAGCAGAGACTGCGTCAAACAGATTCATTGGAAAGGTGTGCCAAGCTTCCAAAAAACTACTGGTTTTCTGAACACTTGGCAAATTTTTTTTCATCCGATCTAGATGATCTCTGTGGTAATGATCAGGTCACTAAGTCCATTTAGCTGCCCAATATTCTCTCTTCTATGATGAAGCGTTCCTTACCAGTAACAGTTTGAGTTTTAGGTTTCACTCTATTTCCTCCTAAATAGATAGATGTGTTTGGAAGTCTAAAAAAAACACGGTTTGTGCTAGCTCCTTGAAACTTGACAAAATAAAGTAGTTCTAAGTTCTGCCTTTGTGGTTTGTTTTCTCTTGAAATAGCCACAAGCAGAGACTGCGTAAAACACATTCATTGGAAAGGTGTGCCAAGCTTCCAAAAAACTACTGGTGTTCTGAATACTCCGAAAATTTATTTTCATCCGATCTTGATGATATCTGTGCTAATGATCAGTTCACTAAGTCCACTTAGCTGCCCAATATTCACTCTTCTAGGATCAAGCGTTCGTTACCAGTAACAGTTTCAGTTTTTAGGTTTCACTCTATTTCCTCCTATATGGATAGAAGTTTTTGGATGTCTAAAATAAACATGTTTTGTGCTAGCTCCTTGAAACTTGAGAAAATAAAGTAGTTCTAAGTTCTGTCATTGTGGTTTGTTTCCTCTTGAAATAGCCGCAAGCAGAGACTGCGTAAAACACATTCATTGGAAAGGTGTGCCAAGCTTCCAAAAAACTACTGGTCTTCTGAATACTCGGCAAATTTTTTTTCATCTGATCTTGATGATCTCTGTGGTAATGATCAGTTCACTAAGTCCACTTAGCTGCCCAATATTCACCCTCTAGGATGAAGCGTTCGTTACCAGTAACAGTTTGAGTTTTTAGGTATCACTCTATTTCCTCCTATATAGATAGATGTGTTTGGAAGTCTAAATCAAAAACGGTTTGTGCTATTTCCTTGAAACTTGACAAAATAAAGAAGTTCTAAGTTCTGTCTTTGTGGTTTGTTTCCTCTTGAAATAGCCACAAGCAGAGACTGCGTAAAACACATTTATTGGAAAGGTGTGAAGAGCTTCCAAAAAACTACTGGTTTTCTGAATTGTCAGCAAATTTTTTTTCATCTGATCTTGAAGATCTCTGTGGTAATGATCAGGTCACTAAGTCCACTTAGCTGCTCAATATTCACTCTTCTAGCATGAAGGGTTCGTTACCAGTAACAGTTTGAGTTTTTAGGTTTCACTCTATTTCCTCCTATATAGATAGATGTGTTTGGAAGTCTAAATCAAACACGGTTTGTGCTAGCTCCTTGAAACTTGACAAAATAAGTAGTTCTAAGTTCTGTCGTTGTGGTTTGTTTCCTCTTGAAATAGCCACAAGCAGTGACTGGGTAAAACACATTCATTGGAAAGGTGTGCCAAGCTTCCAAAATACTACAGGTTTTCTGAATACTCGCCAAATTTTTTTTTCATCCGATCTTGATGATCTCTGTGGTAATGATCAGTTCACTAAGTTCACTAACCTGCCCTATATTCCCTCTTCTAGGATGAAGCGTTCGTTACCAGTAACAGTTTGAGTTTTGAGGTTTCACTCTATTTCCTCCTATATAGATAGATGTGTTTTGAAGTTTAATCAAACACGGTTTGTTCTAGCTCTTTGAAACTTGACAAAATAATGTAGTTGTAACTTCTGTCTTTTTGGTTTGTTTCCTCTTGAAATAGGCACAAGCAGCGACTGTGTAAAACACATTCATTTGAAAGGTGTGCCAAGGTTCCAAAAAACTACTGGATTTCTGAATACTCGTCAAATTTTTTTTTCATCCTATCTTGATGATCTCTGTGGTAATGATCAGGTCACTAAGTCCACTTAGCTGCCCAATATTCACTCTTCTAGGATGAAGTGTTCGTTACCAGTAACAGTTTGAGTTTTTAGGTTTCATTCTATTTCCTCCTATATAGATAGATGTGTTTGGAAGTCTAAATCAAACACGTTTTGTGCTAGCTCATTGAAACTTGACAAAATAATGTAGTTCTAAGTTCTGTTTGTGGTGTGTTTCCTCTTGAAATAGCCACAAGCCGAGACTGCGTAAAACACATTCATTGGAAAGGTGTGCCGAGCTTCCAAAAAACTACTGGTTTTCTGAATACTCGGCAAATTTTTTTTCATCCGATCTTGAAGATCTCTTTGGTAATGATCAAGTCACTAAGTCCACTTAGCTGCCCAATATTCACCCTCTAGGATGAAGCGTTCGTTACCAGTAACAGTTTGAGATTTTAGGTTTCACTCTATTTCCTCCTATATAGATAGATGTGTTTGGAAGTCTAAATCAAACAAGGTTTGTGCTAGCTCCTTGAAACTTGACAAAATAATGTAGTTCTAAGTCCAGTCTTTGTGGTTTGTTTCCTCTTGAAATCGCCACAAGCAGAGACTACGTAAAACACATTCATTGGAAAGGTGTGCAGAGCTTCCAAAAAACTACTGGTTTTCCGAATACTCGGCAAATTTTTTTTCATATGATCTGGATGATCTCTGTGGTAATGATCAGTTCACTAAGTTCACTTAGCTGCCCAATATTCCCTCTTCTAGGATGAAGCGTTCGTTACCAGTAACAGTTTGAGTTTTTAGGTTTCACTCTAATTCCTCCTATATAGATAGATGTGTTTGGAAGTCTAAGTCAAACAGGGTTTGTGCTAGCTCTTTTAAACTTGACAAAATAAAGTAGTTCTAAGTTCTGTCTTTGTGGTTTGTTTCCTCTTGAAATAGCCACAAGCAGAGACTGCGTAAAACACATTCATTGGAAAGGTGTGCCAAGGTTCCAAAAAACTTCTGGTTTTCTGAATAGTCGGCAAATTTCTTTTAATCCGATCTTGATGATCTCTGTGGTAATGATCAGTTAACTAAGTCCACTTTGCTGCCCAATATTCACTCTTCTAAAATGAAGTGTTCATTAACAGTAACAGTTTGAGTTTTAGTTTTCACTCTATTTCCTCCTAAATAGATAGATGTGTTTGGAAGTCTAAAAAAACACGGTTTGTGCTAGCTCCTTGAAACTTGACAAAATAAAGTAGTTCTAAGTTCTGTCTTTGTGGTTTGTTTTCTCTTGAAATAGCCACATGCAGAGACTGCGTAAAACACATTCATTGGAAAGGTGTGCCAAGCTTCCAAAAAACTACTGGTCTTCTGAATACTCTGAAAATTTATTTTCATCCGAACTTGATGATCTCTGTTCTAATGATCAGTTCACTAAGTCCACTTAGCTGCCCAATATTCACTCTTCTAGGATGAAGCGTTCGTTACCAGTAACAGTTTGTGATTTTAGGTTTCACTCTATTTCCTCATATGGATAGAAGTGTTTGGATGTCTAAAATAAACATGTTTTGTGCTAGCTCCTTGAAACTTGACAAAATAAAGTAGTTCTAAGTTCTGTCATTGTGGTTTGTTTCCTCTTGATATAGCCACAAGCAGAGACTGCATAAAACACATTCATTGGAAGGGTGTGCCAAGCTTCCAAAAAACTACTGGTTTTCTGAATAGTTAGCAAATTTTTTTTCATCTGATCTTGATGATCTCTGTGGTAATGATCAGGTCACTAAGTCCACTTAGCTGCCCAATATTCACTCTTCTAGGATGAAGCGTTCGTTACAAGTAAAAGTTTGAGTATTTAGGTTTCACTCTATTTCCTCCTATATAGATACATGTGTTTAGAAGTCTAAATCAAACACGGTTTGTGCTACCTCCTTGAAACTTGACAAAATAAAGTAGTTCTAAGTTCTGTCTTTGTGGTTTGTTTCCTCTTGACATAGCCACAAGCAGAGACTGCGTAAAACACATTCATTGGAAAGGTGTGACAAGCTTCCAAAAACTACTGGTTTTCTGAATACTCGGCAAATTTTTTTCATCCGATATTGATGATCTCTCTGGTAATAATCAGTTCAGGAAGTCCACTTAGCTGCCCAATATTCACTCTTCTAGGATGAAGCGTTCCTTACCAGTAACAGTTTGAGGTTTTAAGTTTCACTCTATTTCCTCCTATATAGATAGATGTGTTTGGAAGTCTAAATCAAACACGGTTTGTGCTACCTCCTTGAAACTTGAAAAAATAAAGTAGTTCTAAGTTCTGTGTTTGTGGTTTGATTCCTCTTGAAATAGCCACAAGCCGAGACTGTGTAAAACACATTCATTGGAAAGGTGTGCCAAGCTTCCAAAAAACTACTGGTCTTCCGAATACTCGGCAAATTTTTTTTCATCTGATCTGGATGATCTCTGTGGTAATGATCAGTTCACTAAGTCCACTTAGCTGCCCAATATTCTCTCTTCTAGGATGAAGCGTTCATTACCAGTAACAGTTTGAGTTTTTGGGTTTCACTCTATTTCCTCCTATATGGATAGAAGTGTTTGGATGTCTAAAATAAACATGTTTTGCGCTAGCTCCTTGAAACTTGACAAAATAAAGTAGTTCTAAGTTCTTTCATTGTTGTTTGTTTCCTTGAAATAGCCACAAGCAGAGACTGCGTAAAACACATTCATTGGAAAGGTGTGCCAAGCTTCCAAAAAACTACTGGTCTTCTGAATACTCGGCAAATTTTTTTTCATCTGATCTTGATGAGCTCTGTGGTAATGATCAGTTCACTAAGTCCACTTAGCTGCCCAATATTCACCCTCTAGGATGAAGCGTTCGATACCAGTAACAGTTTGAGATTTTAGTTATCACTCTATTTCCTCCTATATAGATAGATGTGTTTGGAAGTGTAAATCAAACAAGGTTTGTGCTAGCTCCTTGAAACTTGACAAAATAATGTAGTTCTAAGTTCTGTCTTTGTGGTTTGTTTCCTCTTGAAATCGCCACAAGCAGAGACTGCGTGAAACACATTCATAGGAAAGGTGTGTCAAGCTTCCAAAAAACTACTGGTTTTCTGAAAACTCGGCAAATATTTTTTCACCCAATCTATATGATTCTCTGTGGTAATAATCAGTTCACTAAGTCCACTAAGCTGCCCAACATTCACTCTTCTAGGATGAAGCGTTCATTACCAGTAACAGTTTGAGTTTGTAGGTTTCACTCTATTTCCTCCTATATAGATAGATGTGTTTGGAAGTCTAAATCAAACACGGTTTGTGCTAGCTCCTTGAAACTTGACAAAATAAAGTAGTTCTATGTTCTGCCTCTGTGGTTTGATTCCTCTTGAAATAGCCACAAGCAGAGAAAGCGTAAAACACATTCATTGGAAAGGTGTGCCAAGCTTCCAAAAAACTACTGGTCTTCTGAATACTCGGCAAATTTTTTTTCATCCGATCTTGATGATCTCTTGGTAATGATCAGTTCACTAAGTCCACTTACCTGACCAATATTCACTCTTCTAGGATGAAGCGTTCGTTACCAGTAACAGTTTGAGTTTTTAGGTTTCACTCTATTTCCTCCTATATAGATAGAAGTGTTTGGAAGTCTAATCAAACACGTTTTGTGCTAGCTCCTTGAAACTTGATAAAATAAAGCAGTTCTAAGTTGTGTCTTTGTGGTTTGTTTCCTCTTGAAATAGGCACAAGCAGAGACTGCGTAAAACAAATTCATTGGAAAGGTGTGCCAAGCTTCCAAAAAACTACTGGTTTTCTGAATACTCGGCAAATAATTCTTCATCCGATCTTGATGATCTCTGTAGTAATGATCAGGTCACTAAGTCCACTTAGCTGCCCAATATTCACCCTCTAGGATGAAGCGTTCGTTACCAGTAACAGTTTGAGTTTTTAGGTTTCACTCTATTTTCTCCTATATAGATAGATGTGTTTGGAAGTCTAAATCAAACAAGGTTTGTGCTAGCTCCTTGAAACTTGACAAAATAATGTAGTTTTAAGTTCGGTCTTTGTGGTTTGTTTCCTCTTGAAATCGCCACAAGCAGAGACTGCGTAAAACACATTCATTGGAAAGATGTGTGAAGCTTCCAAAAAATTACTGGTTTTCTGAATACTCGGCAAATTTTTTTTCATCCGATCTTGATGATCTCTGTGGTAATGATCAGTTCACTAAGTTCACTTAGCTGCCCAATATTCACTCTTCAAGGATGAAGCGTTCGTTACCAGTAACAGTTTGAGTTTTTAGGTTTCACTCTATTTCCTCCTATATAGATAGATGTGTTTGGAAGTCTAAATCAAACACGGTTTGTACTAGCTCCTTGAAACTTGTCAAAATAAAGTAGTTCTAAGTTCTGCCTTTGTGGTTTGTTTCCTGTTGAAATAGCCACAGCAGAGACTCTGTAAAACACATTCATTTTAAAGGTGTGCCAAGCTTCCAAAAAACTACTGGTCTTCTGAATCTCGGCAAATATTTTGTCATCTGATCTTGATGATCTCTGTGGTAATGATCAGTTCACTAAGTCCACATAGCTGCCCAATATTCACTCTTCTTGCTTGAAGTGTTCGTTTCCAGTAACAGTTTGAGTTTTTAGGTTTCACTCTATTTCCTCCTATATAGATACATGTGTTTCTAAGTCTAAATCAAGCACGGTTTGTGCTACCTCCTTGAAACTTCACAAAATAAAGTAGTTCTAAGTTCTGTCTTTGTGGTTTGTTTCCTCTTGAAATAGCCACAAACAGAGACTGCGTAAAACACATTCATTGGAAAGGTGTGCCAAGCTTCCAAAAAACTACTGGTTTTCTGAATTCTCGGCAAATTTTTTTTCATCCGATCTTGATGATCGCTGTGGTAATGATCAGTTCACTAAGTCCACTTAGCTGCCCAATATTCACTCTTCTAGGATGAAGCGTTCGTTATCAGTAACAGTTTAAGTTTTTAGGTTTCACTCTATTTCCTCCTATATAGATAGATGTGTTTGGAAGTCTAAATCAAACACGGTTTGTGCTAGCTCCTTGAAACTTGACAAAATAAAGTAGTTCTAAGTTCTGTCTTTGTGGTTTGTTTCCTCTTGAAATAGCCACAAGCAGAGACTGCGTAAAACACATTCATTGGAAAGGTGTGCCAAGCTTCCAAAAAACTACTGGTCTTCTGAATACTTGGCAAATATTTTGCATCCGATCTTGATGATCTCTGTGGTAATGATCAGTTCACTAAGTCTACTTAGCTGCCCAATATTCACTCTTCTAGGATCAAGCGTTCGTTACCAGTAACAGTTTGAGTTTTTAGGTTTCACTCTATTTCCTCCTATATAGATAGATGTGTTTGGAAGTCTAAATCAAACACGGTTTGTGCTAGCTCCTTGAAACTTGACAAAATAAAGTAGTTCTAAGTTCTGTCTTTGTGGTTTGTTTCCTCTTGAAATAGCCACAAGCAGAGACTGCGTAAAACACATTCATTGGAAAGATGTGCCAAGCTTCCAAAAAACTACTGGTTTTCTGAATACTCGGCAAATTTTTTTTCATCTGATCTTGATGATCTCTGTGGTAATGATCAGTTCACTAAGTCCACTTAGCTGTCCAATATTCACTCTTCTAGGATGAAGCGTTCGTTACCAGTAACAGTTTGAGTTTTTAGGTTTCACTCTATTTCCTCCTATATAGATAGATGTGTTTGGAAGTCTAAATCAAACACGGTTTGTACTAGCTCCTTGAAACTTGACAAAATAAAGTAGTTCTAAGTTCTGCCTTTGTGGTTTGTTTCCTGTTGAAATAGCCACAGCAGAGACTCCGTAAAACACATTCATTGGAAAGGTGTGCCAAGCTTCCAAAAAACTACTGGTCTTCTGAATCTCGGCAAATATTTTTTCATCTGATCTTGATGATCTCTGTGGTAATGATCAGTTCACTAAGTCCACATAGCTGCCCAATATTCACTCTTCTTGCTTGAAGCGTTCGTTTCCAGTAACAGTTTGAGTTTTTAGGTTTCACTCTATTTCCTCCTATAGAGATACATGTATTTCTAAGTCTAAATCAAACACGGTTTGTGCTACCTTCTTGAAACTTGACAAAATAAGGTAGTTCTAAGTTCTGTCTTTGTAGTTTGTTTCTTCTTGAAATAGCCACAAGCAGAGACTGCGTAAAACACATTCATTGGAAAGGTGTGCCTAGATTCCAAAAGACTACTGGTTTTCTGAATACTCGGCAAATTTTTTTTTATCCGATCATGGTGATCTCTGTGGTAATGATCAGTTCACTTAGTCCACTTAGCTGCCCAATATTCACTCTTCTAGGATGAAGCGCTCGTTTCCAGTAACAGTTTGTGATTTTAGGTTTAACTCTATTTCCTCCTATATAGATAGATGTGTTTGGAAGTCTAAATCAAACACGGTTTGTGCTAGCTCCTTGAAACTTGACAAAATAAAGTAGTTCTAAGTTCTGTCTTTGTGGTTTGTTTCCTCTTGAAATAGCCACAAGCAGAGACTGCATAAACACATTCATTGGAAAGGTGTGCCAAGCTTCCAAAAAACTACTGGTTTTCTGAATACTCGGCAAATTTTTTTCATCAGATCTTGATGATCGCTGTGGTAATGATCAGTTCACTAATTCCACTTAGCTGCCCAATATTCACTCTTCAAGGATGAAGCGTTCGTTACCAGTAACAGTTTGAGTTTTTAGGTTTCACTCTATTTCCTCCTATATAGATAGATGTGTTTGGAAGTATAAATCAAACACGGTTTGTGCTAGCTCCTTGAAACTTGACAAAATAAAGTAGTTCTAAGTTCTGTCTTTGTGGTTTGTTTCCTCTTGAAATAGCCACAAACAGAGACTGCGTAAACACATTCATTGGAATGGTGTGCCAAGCTTCCAAAAAACTACTGGTTTTCTGAATTCTCGGCAAATTTTTTTTCATCCGATCTTGATGATCGCTGTGGTAATGATCAGTTCACTAAGTCCACTTAGCTGCCCAATATTCACTCTTCAAGGATGAAGCGTTCGTTACCAGTAACAGTTTGAGTTTTTAGGTTTCACTCTATTTCCTCCTATATAGATAGATGTGTTTGGAAGTCTAAATCAAACACGGTTAGTGCTAGCTCCTTGAAACTTGACAAAATAAAGTAGTTCTAAGTTCTGTCTTTGTGGTTTGTTTCCTCTTCAAATAGCCACAAGCAGAGACTGCGTAAACACATTCATTGGAAAGGTGTGCCAAGCTTCCAAAAAACTACTGGTTTTTTGAATACTCGGCTGCTGGGATCCATCAGCCAAGTAGGTATGACAAATTCCTTGCCAGCTTACTACCATTCTGTCTAGTGGAAGGAGTTCTGAAAGGTGACCTTGCTCAAGGACCAGGGCAGGATCCCTGTTTAGGGTGTTCCCCCTTTAGAATAGGGCGGTTTAGCATAATAGGAGATTAGGGTGTTCCCCCTTTAGAATAGGGCAGTTTAGCATAATAGGAGATTAGGGTGTTCCCCCTTTAGAATAGGGCAGTTTAGCATAATAGGAGATTAGGGTGTTCCCCCTTTAGAATAGGGCATATCCTGCTGCTGAGTTCCTCTTGAGTGCTTAGAGTCAGACAGTATATTTTGGGAGAAGCCCATGCAAAGTGCATTTGGGGAAGAGTAGTGGATTTGGGAGAGAGCGGATTTGGGCAGAGAAAGTGGATTCCTCCAGAGCGTGTTTGTAGACTGCCGGTGTGAGTTCGGGAATAAAGAAATGCTGTTTGAATCTACAAGCTGTGTGGAGACTCGTGATTTGTGCCCAGCCAGAGACTGCGGCACTCGGCAAATTTTTTTTCATCCGATCTTGATGATCTCTGTGGTAATGATGAGTTCACTAAGTCCACTTAGCTGCCCAATTTTCACTCTTCTTGCTTGAAGCGTTCGTTTCCAGTAACAGTTTGAGATTTTAGGTTTCACTCTATTTCCTCCTATATAGATAGATGTGTTTGGAAGTCTAAATCAAACACGGTTTCTGCTAGCTCCTTGAAACTTGACAAAATAAAGTAGTTCTAAGTTCTGTCTTTGTGGTTTGTATCCTCTTGAAATAGCCACAAGCAGAGACTGCGTAAAACACATTCATTGGAAAGGTGTGCCAAGCTTCCAAAAAACTACTGGTTTTCTGAATACTCGGCAAATTTTTTTTCATCCGATCATGATGATCTCTGTGGTAATGATCAGGTCACTAAGTCCACTTAGCTGCACAATATTCACTCTTCTAGGATGAAGCGTTCGTTACCAGTAACAGTTTGAGTTTTTAGGTTTCAATCTATCTCCTCCTATACAGATAGATGTGTTTGGAAGGCTGAATCAAACACGGTTTGTGCTAGCTCCTTGAAACTTGAGAATATAAAGTAGTTCTAAGTTCTGTCTTGGTGGTTCATTTCCTCTTAAATTACCCCAAGCAGAGACTGCCCAAAGACACTTTCATTTCAAAGGTGTGCCAAGCTTCCAAAAAACTACTGGTTTTCTGAAATCTCGGCAAATATTTTTTCACTTAATCTAGATGATTCTGTGGTAATGATCAGTTCACTAAGTCCACTTAGCTGCCCAATATTCACTCTTCTAGGATGAAGCGTTCGTTTCCAGTAACACTTAGAATTTTTAGGTTTCACTCTATTTCCTCCTATATAGATAGATGTGTTTGGAAGTCCAAATCAAACTCGGTTTGTGCTCGCTACTTGAAACTTGACAAAATAAAGTAGTTCTAAGTTCTGTCTTTGTGGTTTGTTTCCTCTTGAAATAGCCACAAGCAGAGACTGCCTAAAACACATTCATTGGAAAGGTGTGCCAAGCTTCCAAAAAACTACTGGTTTTCTGAATACTCGGCAAATGTTTTTTTTTTTTTTTTTCTGATCTTGATGATCTCTGTGGTAATGATCAGTTCACTAAGTCCACTTAGCTGCCCAATATTCACTCTTCTAGGATGAAGCGTTCGTTACCAGTAACAGTTTGAGTTTTAGGTTTCACTCTATTTCCTCCTATATAGATAGATGTGTTTGGAAGTCTTAATCAAACACGGTTTGTGCTAGCTCTTTGAAACTTGACAAAATAAAGTAGTTCTAAGTTCTGTCTTTGTGGTTTGTTTCCTCTTGAAATTGCCACCAGCAGAGACTGCGTAAAACACATTCATTGGAAAGGTGTGAAAATCTTCCAAATAACTACATGTTTTCTGAATACTCGGCAAAATTTTTTTCATCCGATCTTGATGATTTCTGTGGTAATGATCAGTTAACTAAATCCACTTAGCTGCCCAATATTCATTCTTCTAGGATGAAGCGTTCCTTACCAATAACAGTTTGCATTTTTAGGTTTCACTCTATTTCCTCATATATAGATAGATGTGTTTGGAAGTCTAAATCAAACACGGTTTGTGCTAGCTCCTTGAAACATGACAAAATAAAGTAGTTCTAAGTTCTGTCTTTGTGGTTTGTTTCCTCTTGAATTACCCCAAGCATAGACTGCCGAAAGACACTTTCATTTCAAAGGTGTGCCAAGCTTCCAAAAAAACTACTGGTTTTCTGAAATCTCGGCAAATATTTTTTCACCCAATCTAGATGATTCTCTGTGGTAATGATCAGTTCACTAAGTCCACATAGGTGCCCAATTTTCCCTCTTCTTGCTTGAAGCGTTCGTTTCCAGTAACACTTAGAATTTTTAGGTTTCACTCTATTTCATCCTATATAGATAGATGTGTTTGGAAGTCCAAATCAAACACGGTTTGTGCTCGCTACTTGAAACTTGACAAAATAAAGTAGTTCTAAGTTCTGTCTTTGTGGTTTGTTTCCTCTTGAAATAGCCACAAGCAGAGACTGCGTAAAACACATTCATTGGAAAGGTGTGCCAAGCTTCCAAAAAACTACTGGTTTTCTGAATATTCCACAAATTTTTTCTCATCTGATCATGATGATCTCTGTGGTAATGATCAGTTCACTAAGTCCACTTAGCTGCCTAATATTCACTCTTCTAGGATGAAGCGTTCGTTACCAGTAAGTGTTTGAGATTTTAGGTTTCATTGTATTTCCTCCTATATAGATAGATGTGTTTGGAGGTCTAAATCAAACACGGTTTGTGCTAGCTCCTTGAAACTAAACAAAATAAAGTAGTTCTAAGTTCTGTCTTTGTGGTTAGTTTCCTCTTGAAATAGCAACAAGCAGAGACTGCGTAAAACACATTCATTGGAAAGGTGTGCCAAGCTTCCAAAAAACTACTGGATTTCTGAATACTCGGCAAATTTTTTTTCATCCGAACTTGATGATCGCTGTGGTAATGATCAGTTCACTAAGTCCACTTAGCTGCCCAATATTCACTCTTCTAGGATGAAGCGTTCGTTACCAGTAACAGTTTGAGTTTTTAGGTTTCACTCTATTTCCTCCTATATAGATACATGTGTTTGGAAATCTAAATCAAACACGGTTTGTGCTAGCTCCTTGAAATCTGACAAACTAAAGTAGTTCTAAGTTCTGTCTTTGTGGTTTGTTTTCTCTTGAAATAGCCACAAGCAGAGACTGCGTAAACACATTCATTGGAAAGGTGTGCCAAGCTTCCAAAAAACTACTGGTTTTCTGAATACTCGGCAAATTTTTTTTCATCCGATCTTGATGATCTCTGTGGTAATGATGAGTTCACTAAGTCCACTTAGCTGCCCAATATTCACTCTTCTTGTTTGAAGCGTTCGTTTCTAGTAACAGTTTGAGTTTTAGGTTTCACTCTATTTCCTCCTATATAGATAGATGTGTTTGGAAGTCTAAATCAAACACGGTTTGTGCTAGCTCCTTGAAACTTGAGAAAATAAAGTAGTTCTAAGTTCTGTCTTGGTGGTTCGTTTCCTCTTAAATTACCCCAAGCAGAGACTGCCGAAAGACACTTTCATTTCAAAGGTATGCCAAGCTTCCAAAAAACTACTGGTTTTCTGAAATTTTGGCAAATATTTTTTCACTTAATCTAGAAGATTCTGTGGTAATGATCAGTTCACTAAGTCCACTTAGCTGCCCAATATTCACTCTTCTAGGATGAAGCGTTCGTTACCAGTAACAGGTTGAGATTTTAGGTTTCACTCTATTTCCTCCTATATAGATAGATGTGTTTAGAAGTCTAAATCAAACACGGTTTTTGCTACCTCCTTGAAACTTGACAAAATAAAGTAGGTCTAAGTTCTGTCTTTGTGGTTTGTTTCCTCTTGAAATAGCCACAAGCAGAGACTGCGTAAAACACATTTATTGGAAAGGTGTGAAAAGCTTCCAAAAAACTACTGGTTTTCTGAATAGTCAGCAAATTTTTTTTCATCTGATCTTGATGATCTCTGTGGTAATGATCAGGTCACTAAGTCCACTTAGCTGCTCAATATTCACTCTTCTAGGATGAAGCATTCGTTACCAGTAAAAGTTTGAGTTTTTAGGTTTCACTCTATTTCCTCCTATATAGATAGATGTTTTTGGAGTCTAAATCAAACACGGTTTGTGCTACCTCCTTGAAACTTGACAAAATAAAGTAGTTCTAAGTTCTGTTTGTGTTTTGTTTCCTCTTGAAATAGCCACAAGCAGATACTGCGTAAAACACATTCATTGGAAAGGTGTACCAATCTTCCAAAAAACTACTGGTTTTCTGAATACTCGGCAAATTTTTTTTCATCCGATATTGATGATCTCTGTGGTAATAATCAGTTCAGTAAGTCCACTTAGCTGCCCAATATTCACTCTTCTAGGATGAAGTTTTCGTTACCAGTCACAGTTTGAGTTTTTAGGTTTCACTCTATTTCCTCCTATATAGATAGATGTGTTTGGAAGTCTAAATCAAACACGGTTTGTGCTAGCTCCTTGAAACTTGACAAAATAAAGTAGTTCAAAGTTCTGTGTGGTTTGTTTCCTCTTGAAATAGCCACAAGTAGAGACTGCGTAAAACACATTCATTGGAAAGGTGTGCCAAGCTTCCAAAAAACTACTGGTTTTCTGAATATTCGGCAAATTTTATTTTTTCTGATCTTCATGATCTCTGTGGTAATGATCAGTTCACTAAGTCCACTTAGCTGCCCAATATTCCCTCTTCTAGGATGAAGCGTTTGTTACCAGTAACAGTTTGAGTTTTTAGGTTTCACTCTATTTCCTCCTATATAGATAGATGTGTTTGGAAGTCTAAATCAAACAAGGTTTGTGCTAGCTCCTTGAAACTTGACAAAATAAAGTAGGTCTAAGTTCTGCCTTTGTGGATGGATTCCTCTTGAAATAGCCACAAGCAGAGACTGTGTAAAACCTATTCATTGGAAAGGTGTGCCAAGCTTCCAAAAAACTACTGGTTTTCTGAATATTCAGCAAATTTTCTTTCATCCGATCTTGATAATCTCTGTGGTAATGATCAGTTCACTAAGTCCACTTAGCTGCCCAATATTCACTCTTCTAGGATGAATCGTTCGGTACCAGTAACAGTTTGAGTTTTTAGGTTTCACTGTATTTCCTCCTATATAGATAGATGTGTTTGGAAGTCTAAATCAAACACGGTTTGTGCTAGCTCCTTGAAACTTGACAAAATAAAGTAGTTCTAAGTTCTGTCTTTGTGGTTTGTTTCCTCTTGAAATAGCCACAAACAGAGACTGCGTAAACACATTCATTGGAATGGTGTGCCAAGCTTCCAAAAAACTACTGGTTTTCTGAATTCTCGGCAAATTTTTTTTCATCCGATCTTGATGATCGCTGTGGTAATGATCAGTTCACTAAGTCCACTTAGCTGCCCAATATTCACTCTTCAAGGATGAAGCGTTCGTTACCAGTAACAGTTTGAGTTTTTAGGTTTCACTCTATTTCCTCCTATATAGATAGATGTGTTTGGAAGTCTAAATCAAACACGGTTTGTGCTAGCTCCTTGAAACTTGACAAAATAAAGTAGTTCTAAGTTCTGTCTTTGTGGTTTGTTTCCTCTTCAAATAGCCACAAGCAGAGACTGCGTAAACACATTCATTGGAAAGGTGTGCCAAGCTTCCAAAAAACTACTGGTTTTTTGAATACTCGGCTGCTGGGATCCATCAGCCAAGTAGGTATGACAAATTCCTTGCCAGCTTACTACCATTCTGTCTAGTGGAAGGAGTTCTGAAAGGTGACCTTGCTCAAGGACCAGGGCAGGATCCCTGTTTAGGGTGTTCCCCCTTTAGAATAGGGCGGTTTAGCATAATAGGAGATTAGGGTGTTCCCCCTTTAGAATAGGGCAGTTTAGCATAATAGGAGATTAGGGTGTTCCCCCTTTAGAATAGGGCAGTTTAGCATAATAGGAGATTAGGGTGTTCCCCCTTTAGAATAGGGCATATCCTGCTGCTGAGTTCCTCTTGAGTGCTTAGAGTCAGACAGTATATTTTGGGAGAAGCCCATGCAAAGTGCATTTGGGGAAGAGTAGTGGATTTGGGAGAGAGCGGATTTGGGCAGAGAAAGTGGATTCCTCCAGAGCGTGTTTGTAGACTGCCGGTGTGAGTTCGGGAATAAAGAAATGCTGTTTGAATCTACAAGCTGTGTGGAGACTCGTGATTTGTGCCCAGCCAGAGACTGCGGCACTCGGCAAATTTTTTTTCATCCGATCTTGATGATCTCTGTGGTAATGATGAGTTCACTAAGTCCACTTAGCTGCCCAATTTTCACTCTTCTTGCTTGAAGCGTTCGTTTCCAGTAACAGTTTGAGATTTTAGGTTTCACTCTATTTCCTCCTATATAGATAGATGTGTTTGGAAGTCTAAATCAAACACGGTTTCTGCTAGCTCCTTGAAACTTGACAAAATAAAGTAGTTCTAAGTTCTGTCTTTGTGGTTTGTATCCTCTTGAAATAGCCACAAGCAGAGACTGCGTAAAACACATTCATTGGAAAGGTGTGCCAAGCTTCCAAAAAACTACTGGTTTTCTGAATACTCGGCAAATTTTTTTTCATCCGATCATGATGATCTCTGTGGTAATGATCAGGTCACTAAGTCCACTTAGCTGCACAATATTCACTCTTCTAGGATGAAGCGTTCGTTACCAGTAACAGTTTGAGTTTTTAGGTTTCAATCTATCTCCTCCTATACAGATAGATGTGTTTGGAAGGCTGAATCAAACACGGTTTGTGCTAGCTCCTTGAAACTTGAGAATATAAAGTAGTTCTAAGTTCTGTCTTGGTGGTTCATTTCCTCTTAAATTACCCCAAGCAGAGACTGCCCAAAGACACTTTCATTTCAAAGGTGTGCCAAGCTTCCAAAAAACTACTGGTTTTCTGAAATCTCGGCAAATATTTTTTCACTTAATCTAGATGATTCTGTGGTAATGATCAGTTCACTAAGTCCACTTAGCTGCCCAATATTCACTCTTCTAGGATGAAGCGTTCGTTTCCAGTAACACTTAGAATTTTTAGGTTTCACTCTATTTCCTCCTATATAGATAGATGTGTTTGGAAGTCCAAATCAAACTCGGTTTGTGCTCGCTACTTGAAACTTGACAAAATAAAGTAGTTCTAAGTTCTGTCTTTGTGGTTTGTTTCCTCTTGAAATAGCCACAAGCAGAGACTGCCTAAAACACATTCATTGGAAAGGTGTGCCAAGCTTCCAAAAAACTACTGGTTTTCTGAATACTCGGCAAATGTTTTTTTTTTTTTTTTTTTCTGATCTTGATGATCTCTGTGGTAATGATCAGTTCACTAAGTCCACTTAGCTGCCCAATATTCACTCTTCTAGGATGAAGCGTTCGTTACCAGTAACAGTTTGAGTTTTAGGTTTCACTCTATTTCCTCCTATATAGATAGATGTGTTTGGAAGTCTTAATCAAACACGGTTTGTGCTAGCTCTTTGAAACTTGACAAAATAAAGTAGTTCTAAGTTCTGTCTTTGTGGTTTGTTTCCTCTTGAAATTGCCACCAGCAGAGACTGCGTAAAACACATTCATTGGAAAGGTGTGAAAATCTTCCAAATAACTACATGTTTTCTGAATACTCGGCAAAATTTTTTTCATCCGATCTTGATGATTTCTGTGGTAATGATCAGTTAACTAAATCCACTTAGCTGCCCAATATTCATTCTTCTAGGATGAAGCGTTCCTTACCAATAACAGTTTGCATTTTTAGGTTTCACTCTATTTCCTCATATATAGATAGATGTGTTTGGAAGTCTAAATCAAACACGGTTTGTGCTAGCTCCTTGAAACATGACAAAATAAAGTAGTTCTAAGTTCTGTCTTTGTGGTTTGTTTCCTCTTGAATTACCCCAAGCATAGACTGCCGAAAGACACTTTCATTTCAAAGGTGTGCCAAGCTTCCAAAAAAACTACTGGTTTTCTGAAATCTCGGCAAATATTTTTTCACCCAATCTAGATGATTCTCTGTGGTAATGATCAGTTCACTAAGTCCACATAGGTGCCCAATTTTCCCTCTTCTTGCTTGAAGCGTTCGTTTCCAGTAACACTTAGAATTTTTAGGTTTCACTCTATTTCATCCTATATAGATAGATGTGTTTGGAAGTCCAAATCAAACACGGTTTGTGCTCGCTACTTGAAACTTGACAAAATAAAGTAGTTCTAAGTTCTGTCTTTGTGGTTTGTTTCCTCTTGAAATAGCCACAAGCAGAGACTGCGTAAAACACATTCATTGGAAAGGTGTGCCAAGCTTCCAAAAAACTACTGGTTTTCTGAATATTCCACAAATTTTTTCTCATCTGATCATGATGATCTCTGTGGTAATGATCAGTTCACTAAGTCCACTTAGCTGCCTAATATTCACTCTTCTAGGATGAAGCGTTCGTTACCAGTAAGAGTTTGAGATTTTAGGTTTCATTGTATTTCCTCCTATATAGATAGATGTGTTTGGAGGTCTAAATCAAACACGGTTTGTGCTAGCTCCTTGAAACTAAACAAAATAAAGTAGTTCTAAGTTCTGTCTTTGTGGTTAGTTTCCTCTTGAAATAGCAACAAGCAGAGACTGCGTAAAACACATTCATTGGAAAGGTGTGCCAAGCTTCCAAAAAACTACTGGATTTCTGAATACTCGGCAAATTTTTTTTCATCCGAACTTGATGATCGCTGTGGTAATGATCAGTTCACTAAGTCCACTTAGCTGCCCAATATTCACTCTTCTAGGATGAAGCGTTCGTTACCAGTAACAGTTTGAGTTTTTAGGTTTCACTCTATTTCCTCCTATATATATACATGTGTTTGGAAATCTAAATCAAACACGGTTTGTGCTAGCTCCTTGAAATCTGACAAACTAAAGTAGTTCTAAGTTCTGTCTTTGTGGTTTGTTTCCTCTTGAAATAGCCACAAGCAGAGACTGCGTAAACACATTCATTGGAAAGGTGTGCCAAGCTTCCAAAAAACTACTGGTTTTCTGAATACTCGGCAAATTTTTTTTCATCCGATCTTGATGATCTCTGTGGTAATGATGAGTTCACTAAGTCCACTTAGCTGCCCAATATTCACTCTTCTTGTTTGAAGCGTTCGTTTCTAGTAACAGTTTGAGTTTTAGGTTTCACTCTATTTCCTCCTATATAGATAGATGTGTTTGGAAGTCTAAATCAAACACGGTTTGTGCTAGCTCCTTGAAACTTGAGAAAATAAAGTAGTTCTAAGTTCTGTCTTGGTGGTTCGTTTCCTCTTAAATTACCCCAAGCAGAGACTGCCGAAAGACACTTTCATTTCAAAGGTATGCCAAGCTTCCAAAAAACTACTGGTTTTCTGAAATTTTGGCAAATATTTTTTCACTTAATCTAGAAGATTCTGTGGTAATGATCAGTTCACTAAGTCCACTTAGCTGCCCAATATTCACTCTTCTAGGATGAAGCGTTCGTTACCAGTAACAGGTTGAGATTTTAGGTTTCACTCTATTTCCTCCTATATAGATAGATGTGTTTAGAAGTCTAAATCAAACACGGTTTTTGCTACCTCCTTGAAACTTGACAAAATAAAGTAGGTCTAAGTTCTGTCTTTGTGGTTTGTTTCCTCTTGAAATAGCCACAAGCAGAGACTGCGTAAAACACATTTATTGGAAAGGTGTGAAAAGCTTCCAAAAAACTACTGGTTTTCTGAATAGTCAGCAAATTTTTTTTCATCTGATCTTGATGATCTCTGTGGTAATGATCAGGTCACTAAGTCCACTTAGCTGCTCAATATTCACTCTTCTAGGATGAAGCATTCGTTACCAGTAAAAGTTTGAGTTTTTAGGTTTCACTCTATTTCCTCCTATATAGATAGATGTTTTTGGAGTCTAAATCAAACACGGTTTGTGCTACCTCCTTGAAACTTGACAAAATAAAGTAGTTCTAAGTTCTGTTTGTGTTTTGTTTCCTCTTGAAATAGCCACAAGCAGATACTGCGTAAAACACATTCATTGGAAAGGTGTACCAATCTTCCAAAAAACTACTGGTTTTCTGAATACTCGGCAAATTTTTTTTCATCCGATATTGATGATCTCTGTGGTAATAATCAGTTCAGTAAGTCCACTTAGCTGCCCAATATTCACTCTTCTAGGATGAAGTTTTCGTTACCAGTCACAGTTTGAGTTTTTAGGTTTCACTCTATTTCCTCCTATATAGATAGATGTGTTTGGAAGTCTAAATCAAACACGGTTTGTGCTAGCTCCTTGAAACTTGACAAAATAAAGTAGTTCAAAGTTCTGTGTGGTTTGTTTCCTCTTGAAATAGCCACAAGTAGAGACTGCGTAAAACACATTCATTGGAAAGGTGTGCCAAGCTTCCAAAAAACTACTGGTTTTCTGAATATTCGGCAAATTTTATTTTTTCTGATCTTCATGATCTCTGTGGTAATGATCAGTTCACTAAGTCCACTTAGCTGCCCAATATTCCCTCTTCTAGGATGAAGCGTTCGTTACCAGTAACAGTTTGAGTTTTTAGGTTTCACTCTATTTCCTCCTATATAGATAGATGTGTTTGGAAGTCTAAATCAAACAAGGTTTGTGCTAGCTCCTTGAAACTTGACAAAATAAAGTAGGTCTAAGTTCTGCCTTTGTGGATGGATTCCTCTTGAAATAGCCACAAGCAGAGACTGCGTAAAACCTATTCATTGGAAAGGTGTGCCAAGCTTCTAAAAAACTACTGGTTTTCTGAATATTCAGCAAATTTTCTTTCATCCGATCTTGATAATCTCTGTGGTAATGATCAGTTCACTAAGTCCACTTAGCTGCCCAATATTCACTCTTCTAGGATGAATCGTTCGGTACCAGTAACAGTTTGAGTTTTTAGGTTTCACTGTATTTCCTCCTATATAGATAGATGTGTTTGGAAGTCTAAATCAAACACGGTTTGTGCTAGCTCCTTGAAACTTTACCAAATAAAGTAGTTCTAAGTTCTGTGTTTGTGGTTTGTTTTCTCTTGAAATAGCCACAAGCAGAGACTGCATAATCACATTCATTGGAAAGGTGTGCCAAGCTTCCAAAAAACTACTGGTTTTCTGAATACTCGGCAAATTTTTTTTCATCCGATCTTGATGATCGCTGTGGTAATGATCAGTTCACTAAGTCTACTTAGCTGCCCAATATTCACTCTACAAGGATGAAGCGTTCGTTACCTGTAACAGTTTGAGTTTTTGGGTTTAACTCTATTTCCTCCTATATAGATAGATGGGTTTGGAAGTCTAAATCAAACACGGTTTGTGCTAGCTCCTTGAAACTTGACAAAATAAAGTAGTTCTAAGTTCTGTCTTTGTGGTGTGTTTCCTCTTGAAATAGCCACAAGCAGAGACTGCGTAAACACAGTCATTGGAAAGGTGTGCCAAGCTTCCAAAAAACTACAGGTTTTCTGAATACTCGGCAAATTTTTTTCATCCGATCTTGATGATCTCTGTGGTAATGATGAGTTCACTAAGTCCACTTAGCTGCCCAATATTCACTCCTCTTGCTTGAATCGTTCGTTTCCAGTAACAGTTTGAGTTTTAGGTTTCACTCTATTTCCTCCTATATAGATAGATGTGTTTGGAATTCTAAATCAAACACGGTTTGTGCTAGCTCCTTGAAACTTGAGAAAATAAAGTAGTTCTAAGTTCTGTCTTGGTGGTTCTTTTACTCTTAAATTACCCCAAGCAGAGACTGCCCAAAGACACTTTCATTTCAAAGGTGTGCCAAGCTTCCAAAAAACTACTGGTTTTCTGAAATCTCGGCAAATATTTTTTCACTTAATCTAGGTGATTCTGTGGTAATGATCAGTTCACTAAGTCCACTTAGCTGCCCAATATTCACTCTTCTGGAATGAAGCGTTCCTTACCAGTAACAGTTTGAGTTTTTAGGTTTCACTCTATTTCCTCCTATATAGATAGAAGTGTTTGGAAGTCTAAATCAAACACGTTTTGTGCTAGCTCCTTGAAACTTGACAAAATAAAGTAGTTCTAAGTTCTGTCTCTGTCGTTTGTTTCCTCTTGAAATAGCCACAAGCAGAGACTGCGTAAAACACATTCATTGGAAAGGTGTGCCAAGCTTCCAAAATACTACTGGTTTTCTGAATATTCGGCAAATTTTTTTTCATCTGATCTTGATGATCTCTGTGGTAATGATCAGTTCACTAAGTCCACTTAGCTGTCCAATATTCACTCTTCTAGGATGAAGCGTTCGTTACCAGTAACAGTTTGAGTTTTTAGTTTTCACTCTATTTCCTCCTATGTAGATAGATGTGTTTGGAAGTCTAAATCAAACAGGGTTTGTGCTACCTCCTTGAAACTTGACAAAATAAAGTAGTTCTAAGTTCTGTCTTTGTGGTTTCTTTCCTCTTGAAATAGCCACCAGCAGAGACTGCGTAAAACACATTCATTGGAAAGGTGTGAAAATCTTCCAAATAACTACATGTTTTCTGAATACTCGGCAAAATTTTTTTCATCCGATCTTGATGATCTCTGTGGTAATGATCAGTTAACTAAGTCCACTTAGCTGCCCAATATTCACTCTTCTAGGATGAAGCGTTAGTTACCAGTAACAGTTTGAGTTTGTAGGTTTCACTCTATTTCCTCCTATATAGATAGATGTGTTTGGAAGTCTAAATCAAACACGGTTTGTGCTAGCTCCTTGAAACATGACAAAATAAAGTAGTTCTAAGTTCTTTCTTTGTGGTTTGTTTCCTCTTGAATTACCCCAAGCAGAGACTGCCGAAAGACACTTTCATTTCAAAGGTGTGCCAAGCTACCAAAAAACTACTCGTTGTCTGAAATCTCGTACAAATATTTTTTCACCCAATCTAGATGATTCTCTGTGGTAATGATCAGTTCACTAAGTCCACATAATTGCCCAATTTTCCCTCTTCTTGCTTGAAGCGTTCGTTTCCAGTAACACTTAGAATTTTTAGGTTTCATTCTATTTCCTCCTATATAGATAGATGTGTTTGGAAGTCCAAATCAAACACGGTTTGTGCTAGCTCCTTGAAACTTGACAAAATAAAGTTGTTCTAAGTTCTGTCTTTGTGGTTTGTTTCCTCTTGAAATAGCCACAAGCAGAGACTGCTTAAAACACATTCATTGGAAAGGTGTGCCAAGTTTCCAAAAAACTACTGGTTTTCTGAATATTCAGCAAATTTTCTTTAATCCGATCATGATGATCTCTGTGGTAATGATCAGTTCACTAAGTCCACTTAGCTGCCTAATATTCACTCTTCTAGGATGAAGCGTTCGTTACCAGTAACAGTTTGAGTTTTTAGGTTTCACTCTATTTCCTCCTATATAGATAGATGTGTTTGGAAGTCTAAATCAAACACGGTTTGTGCTAGCTCCTTGAAACTTGACAAAATAAAGTAGTTCTATGTTCTGTCTTTGTGGTTTGTTTCCTCTTGAAATAGCCACAAGCAGAGACTGCTTAAAACACATTCATTGGAAAGGTGTGCCAAGTTTCCAAAAAACTACTGGTTTTCTGAATATTCAGCAAATTTTCTTTAATCCGATCTTGATAATCTCTGTGGTAATGATCAGTTCACTAAGTCCACTTAGCTACCCAATATTCACTCTTCTAGGATGAAACGTTCAGTACCAGTAACAGTTTGAGTTTTTAGGTTTCACTCTATTTCCTCCTATATAGATAGATGTGTTTGGAAGTCTAAATCAAACACGGTTTGTGCTAGCTCCTTGAAACTTTACCAAATAAAGTAGTTCTAAGTTCTGTGTTAGTTGTTTTTTTCCTCTTGAAATAGCCACAAGCAGAGACTGCATAAACACATTCATTGGAAAGGTGTGCCAAGCTTCCAAAAAACTACTGGTTTTCTGAATACTCGGCAAATTTTTTTTTATCCGATCTTGATGATCGCTGTGGTAATGATCAGTTCACTAAGTCCACTTAGCTGCCAAATATTGACTCTACAAGGATGAAGCGTTCGATAGCTGTAACAGTTTGAGTTTTTAGGTTTCACTCTATTTTCTCCTATATAGATAGATGTGTTTGGAAGTCTAAATCAAACACGGTTTGTGCTAGCTCCTTGAAACTTGACAAACTAAAGTAGTTCTAAGTTCTGTCTTTGTGGTTTGTTTATTCTTGAAATAGCCACAAGCAGAGACTTCGTAAACACATTCATTGGAAAGGTGTGCCAAGCAACCAAAAAACTACTGGTTTTCTGAATACTCGGCAAATTTTTTTCATCCGATCTTGATGATCTCTTTGGTAATGATGAGTTCACTAAGTCCACTTAGCTGCCCAATATTCACTCTTCTTTCTTGAAGCGTTCGTTTCCAGTAACAGTTTGAGTTTTAGGTTTCACTCTATTTCCTCCTATATAGATAGATGTGTTTGGAAGTCTAAATCAAACACGGTTTGTGCTAGCTCCTTGAAACTTGAGAAAATAAAGTAGTTCTAAGTTCTGTCTTGGTGGTTCATTTCCTCTTAAATTACCCCAAGCAGAGACTGCCGAAAGACACTTTCATTTCAAAGGTATGCCAAGCTTCCAAAAAACTACTGGTTTTCTGAAATTTCGGCAAATATTTTTTCACTTAATCTAGATGATTCTGTGGTAATGATCACTTCACTAAGTCCACTTAGATGCCCAATATTCACTCTTCTAGGATGAAGCGTTCGGTACCAGTAACAGTTTGAGTTTTAGGTTTCACTCCATTTCCTTCTATATAGATAGATGTGTTTGGAAGTCTTAATCAAACACGGTTTGTGCTAGCTCTTTGAAACTTGACAAAATAAAGTAGTTCTAAGTTCTGTCTTTGTGGTTTGTTTCCTCTTGAAATAGCCACCAGCAGAGACTGCGTGAAACACATTCATTGGAAAGGTGTGAAAATCTTCCAAATAACTACATGTTTTCTGAATACTCGGCAAAATTTTTTTCATCCGATCTTGATGATCTCTGTGGTAATGATCAGTTAACTAAGTCCACTTAGCTGCCCAATATTCACTCTTCTAGGATGAAGCGTTAGTTACCAGTAACAGTTTGAGTTTTTAGGTTTCACTCTATTTCCTCCTATATAGATAGATGTGTTTGGAAGTCTAAATCAAAAACGGTTTGTGCTATTTCCTTGAAACTTGAAAAAATAAAGTAGGTCTAAGTTCTGCCTTTGTGGTTTGTTTCCTCTTGAAATAGCCAGAAGCAGAGAGTGCGTAAAACACATTTATTGGAAAGGTGTGAAAAGCTTCCAAAAAACTACTGGTTTTCTGAATAGTCAGCAAATTTTTTTTTAATCTGATCTTGAAGATCTTTGTGGTAATCATCAGGTCACTAAGTCCACTTAGCTGCTCAATATTCACTCTTCTAGGATGAAGCTTTCGTTACCAGTAAAAGTTTGAGTTTTTAGGTTTCACTCTATTTCCTCCTATATAGATAGATATGTTTGGAAGTCTAAATCAAACACGGTTTGCGCTACCTCCTTGAAACTTGACAAAATAAAGTAGTTCTAAGTTCTGTCTTTGTGGTTTGTTTCCTCTTGAAATAGCCACAAGTATAGACTGCGTAAAACACATTCATTGGAAAGGTGTGCCAAGCTTCCAAAAAACTACTGGTTTTCTGAATACTCGGCAAAATTTTTTTTTTTTCTGATCTGGATGATCTCTGTGGTAATGATCAGTTCACTAAGTCCACTTAGCTGCCAAATATTCACTCTTCTAGGATGAAGCGTTCATTACCAGTAACAGTTTGAGTTTTTAGGTTTCACTCTATTTCCTCCTATATAGATAGATGTGTTTGGAAGTCTAAATCAAACACGGTTTGTGCTAGCTCCTTGAAACTTGACAAAATAAAGTAGGTCTAAGTTCTGGCTTTGTGGTTGGATTCCTCTTGAAATAGCCACAAGCTGAGACTGCGTAAAACATATTCATTGGAAAGGTGTGCCAAGTTTCCAAAAAACTACTGGTTTTGTGAATATTCAGCAAATTTTCTTTCATCCGATCTTGATAGTCTCTGTGGTAATGATCAGTTCACTAAGTCCACTTAGCTGCCCATAATTCACTCTTCTAGGATGAAGCATTCGTTACCAGTAACAGTTTGAGTTTTTAGGTTTCACTCTATTTCCTCCTATATAGATAGTTGTGTTTGGAAGTCTAAATCAAACACGGTTTGTGCTAGCTCCTTGAAACTTTACCAAATAAAGTAGTTCTAAGTTCTGTGTTTGTGGTTTGTTTCCTCTTGAAATAGGCACAAGCAGAGACTGCATAAACACATTCATTGGAAAGGTGTGCCAAGCTTCCAAAAGACTACTGGTTTTCTGAATACTCGGCAAATTTTTTTTCATCCTATTTTGATGATCGTTGTGGTTATGATCAGTTCACTAATTCCACTTAGCTGCCCAATATTCACTCTACAAGGATGAAGCATTCGTTACCTGTAACAGTTTGAGTTTTTAGGTTTCCTTCTATTTCCTCCTATATAGATAGATGGGTTTGGAAGTCTAAATCAAACACGGTTTGTGCTACCTCCTTGAAACTTGACAAAATAAAGTAGTTCTAAGTTCTGTCTTTGTGGTTTGTTTCCTCTTGAAATAGCCACAAGCAGAGACTGCGTAAACACATTCATTGGAAAGGTGTGCCAAGCTTCCAAAAAACTACTGGTTTTCTGAATACTCGGCAATTTTTTTTCATCCGATCTTGATGATCTCTGTGGTAATGATGAGTTCACTAAGTCCACTTAGCTTCCCAGTATTCACTCTTCTTGCTTGAAGGGTTTGTTTCCAGTAACAGTTTGAGTTTTAGGTTTCACTCTATTTCCTCCTATATAGATAGATGTGTTTGGAAGTCTAAATCAAACACGGTTTGTGCTAGCTCCTTGAAACTTGACAAAATAAAGTAGTTCTAAGTTCTGTCTTGGTGGTTCGTTTCCTCTTAAATTACCCCTAGCAGAGACTGCTGAAAGACACTTTCATTTCAAAGGTGTGCCAAGCTTCCAAAAAACTAATGGTTTTCTGAATATTCGGCAAATTTTTTCTCATTCGATCATGATGATCTCTGTGGTAATGATCAGTTCACTAAGTCCACTTAGCTGCCTAATATTCACTCTTCTAAGATGAAGCGTTCGTTACCAGTAAGAGTTTGAGATTTTAGGTTTCACTGTATTTCCTCCTATATAGATAGATGTGTTTGGAGGTCTAAATCAAACACGGTTTGTGCTAGCTCCTTGAAACCAAACAAAATAAAATAGTTCTAAGTTCTGTCTTCGTGGTTAGTTTCCTCTTGAAATCGCAACAAGCAGAGACTGCGTAAAACACATTCATTGGAAAGGTGTGCCAAGCTTCCAAAAAACTACTGGTTTTCTGAATACTCGGCAAATTTTTTTTCATCCGATTTGATGATCTCTGTGGTAATGATCAGTTAACTAAGTCCACTTAACTGCCCAATATTCACTCTTCTAGGATGAAGCATTCGTTACCAGTAACAGTTTGAGTTTGTATTTTTCACTCTATTTCCTCCAATATAGATAGATGTGTTTGGAAGTATAAATCAAAAACGTTTTGTGCTATTTCCTTGAAACTTGACAAAATAAAGTAGTTCTAAGTTCTGTCTTTGTGGTTTGTTTCCTCTTGAAACAGCCACAAGCAGGTACTGCGTAAAACACATTCATTGGAAAGGTGTGCCAAGCTTCCAAAAAACTACTGGTTTTCTGAATACTTGGCAATTTTTTTTTCATCTGATCTGGATGATCTCTGTGGTAATGATCAGTTCACTAAGTCCACTTAGCTGCCCAATATTCCCTCTTCTAGGATGAAGCGTTCGTTACCAGTAACAGTTTGAGTTTTAGGTGTCACTCTATTTCCTCCTATATAGATAGATGTGTTTGGAAGTCTAAATCAAACACGGTTTGTGCTAGCTCCTTGAAACTTGACAAAATAAACTAGTTCTAAGTTCTGTCTTTGTGATTTGTTTCCTCTTGAAATAGCCACAAGCAGAGACTGCGTAAAACACATTCATTGGAAAGGTGTGCCAAGCTTCCAAAAAACTAGTGGTTTTCTGAATACTTGGCAAATGTTTTTTCATCCGATCTTGATGATCTCTGTGGTAATGATCAGTTAACTAAGTTCACTTAGCTGCCCAATATTCACTCTTCTAGGATGAAGCGTTCGTTACCAGTAACAGTTTGAGTTTGTAGGTTTCACTCTATTTTCTCCTATATAGATAAATGTGTTTGGAAGTCTAAATCAAACACGGTTTGTGCTACCTCCTTGAAACTTGACAAAATAAAGTAGTTCTAAGTTCTGTCTTTGGTTTGTTTCCTATTGAAATAGCCGCAAGCAGAGACTGCGTAAAACACATTCATTGGAAAGGTGTGCCAAGCTTCCAAAAAACTACTGGTTTTCTGAATACTCGGGAATTTTTTTTTCATCCGATCTTGATGATCTCTGTGGTAATGATCGGTTCACTAAGTTCAATTAGCTGCCCAATATTCACTCTTCTAGGATGAAGCGTTCCTTACCAGTAACAGTTTGAGATTTTAGGTTTCACTCTATTTCCTCTTATATAGATAGATGTCTTTGGATGTCGAAATCAAACACGGTTTGCGCTAGCTCCTTGAAACTTGACAAAATAAAGGAGTTCTAAGTTCTGTCTTTGTGGTTTGTTTCCTTTTGAATTACCCCAAGCAGAGACTGCCGAAAAAACTTTCATTTCAAAGGTGTGCCAAGCTTCCAAAAAAATACTGGTTTTCTGATATCTCGGCGAATATTTTTTCACCCAATCTAGATGATTCTCTGTGGTAATGATCAGTTCACTAAGTCCACTTAGCTGCCCAATTTTCACTCTTCTTGCTTGAAGCGTTCGTTTCCACAAACACTTAGAATTTTTAGGTTTCACCCTATTTCCTCCTATATAGATAGATGTGTTTGGAAGTGTAAATCAAACACGGTTTGGGCTAGCTTTTGAAACTTGACAAATAAAGTAGTTCTAAGTTTTTTCTCTGTGGTTGGTTTCCTCTTGAAATAGCCACAAGCAGAGACTGCGTAAAACACATTCATTGGAAAGGAGTGCCAAGCTTCCAAAAAACTAGTGGTTTTCTGAAATCTCGGCGAATATTTTTTCACCCAATTTAGATGATTCTCTGTGGTAATGATCAGTTAACTAAGTCCACTTAGCTGCCCAATTTTCACTCTTCTTGCTTGAAGCGTTCGTTTCCAGTAACACTTAGAATTTTTTGGTTTCACTTTATTTCCTTTTATATAGATAGATGTGTTTGAAAGTCTAAATCAAACACGGTTTGTGCTAGCTCCTTGGAACTTGACAAAATAAAGTACTTCTAAGTTCTGTCTTTGTGGTTTGTTTCCTCTTGAAATAGCCACAAGCAGAGACTGCGTCAAACACATTCATTGGAAAGGTGTGCCAAGCTTCCAAAAAACTACCGGTTTTCTGAATACTCGGCAAATTTTTTTTTATCCAATCTTGATGATCTCTGTGGTAATCATCAGTTCACTAAGTCCACTTAGCTGCCCAATATTCACTCTTCTAGGATGAAGCGTTCGTTACCAGTAAGAGTTTGAATTTTTAGTTTTCTCTCTATTTCTTCCTATATAGATAGATGTGTTTGGAAGTCTAAATCAAACACGGTTTTAGCTAGCTCCTTGAAACCTGACAAAATAAAGTACTTCTAAGTTGTGTCTTTGTGGTTTGTTTCCTCTTGATTTACCCCAAGCAGAGACTGCCGAAAGACACTTTCATTTCAAAGGTGTGCCAAGCTTCTAAAAAACTACTGGTTTTCTAAAATTTTGGCAAATATTTTTTCACCCTATTTAGATGATTCTCTGTTTTAATGATCAGTTCACTAAGTCCACCTAGCTGCCGAATTTTCACTCTTCTTGCTTGAAGCGTTCGTTTCCAGTCACACTTAGAATTTTTAGGTTTCAATCTATTTCCTCCTATATAGATAGATGTGTTTGGAAGTGTAAATCAAACATGCTTTGGGCTAGCTTTTTGAAACTTAACAAATAAAGTAGTTCTAAGTTCTGCCTCTGTGGTTTGTTTCCTCTTGAAATAGCCACAAGCAGAGACTGCGTAAAACATATTCATTGGAAAGGTGTGCCAAGCTTCCAAAAAACTACTGGTTTTCTGAATAATCGGCAAATGGCAAATTTTTTTTCATCTGATCTTGATGATCTCTGTGGTAATGATCAGTTCACTAAGTCCACTTAGCTGCCCAATATTCACTCTTCTAGGATGAAGCGTTCCTTACAGTAACAGTTTGAGTTTTTAGGTTTTACTCTATTTCCTCCTATATAGATAGATGTGTTTGGAAGTCTAAATCAAACACGTTTTGTGCTAGCTCCTTGAAACTTGACAAAATATAGTAGTTCTAAGTTCTGTCTTTGTGGTTTGTTTCCTTGAAATAGCCACAAGCAGAGACTGCGTAAAACACATTCATTGGAAAGGTGTGCCAAGCTTCCAAAAAACTACTGGTTTTCTGAATGCTTGGCAAATTTTTTTTCATCCGATCTTGATGATCTCTGTGGTAATGATCAGTTCACTAAGTCCACTTAGCTACCCAATTTTCACTCTTCTTGCTTGAAGCGTTCATTTCCAGTAAGACATGAATTATTAGGTTTCACTCTATTTCCTCCTATATAGATATATGTGTTTGGAAGTGTAAATCAAACACGGTTTGGGCTAGCTTTTGGAAACTTCACAAATATAGTAGTTCTAAGTTCTGTCTCTGTGGTTTGTTTAATTTTGAAACAGCCACAAACAGAGACTGCGTAAAACACATTCATTGGAAAGGTGTGCCAAGCTTCCAAAAAACTACTGGTTTTCTGAATACTCGGCAAATTTTTTTTCATCCGATGTTGATGATCTCTGTGGTAATGATCAGTTTACAAAGTCCACTTAGCTGCCCAGTATTCACTCTTCTAGGATGAAGCGTTCATTACCAGTAAGAGTTTGAGTTGTAGGTTTCACTCTATTTCCTCCTATATAGATAGATGTGTTTGAAAGTCTAAATCAAACACGGTTTGTGCTAGCTCCTTGAAACTTGACAAAATAAAGTAGTTCTAAGTTCTGTCATTGTGGTTTGTTTCCTCTTGAAATCGCCACAAACAGAGACTGTGTAAAACACATTCATTGGAAAGGTGTGCCAAGCTTCCAAAAAACTACTGGTCTTCTGAATACTCGGCAAATTTTTTTTCATCCGATATTGCTGAACTCTGTGGTAATGATCAGTTCACTAAGTCCATTAGCTGTACAATATTCACTCTTCAAGGATGAAGCGTTCCTTACCAGAAACAGTTTGAGTTTTTAGTTTTCACTCTATTTCCTCCTATATAGATAGATGTGTTTGGAAGTCTAAATCAAACACGGTTGTGCTAGCTCCTTGAAACTTGACAAAATAAAGTAGTTCTAAGTTCTGTCTTTGTGGTTTGTTTCCTCTTGAAATAGCCACAGGCAGAGACTGCGTAAAACACATTCATTGGAAAGGTGTGCCAAGCTTCCAAAATACTACTGGTTTTCTGAATGCTCGGCAAATTTTTTTTCATCTGATCTTGATGATCTCTGTGGTAATGATCAGTTCACTAAGTCCACTTAGCTGCCCAATATTCACTCTTCTAGGATGAAGCGTTCCTTACAGTAACAGTTTGAGTTTTTAGGTTTTACTCTATTTCTTTCTATATAGATACATGTGTTTGGAAGTCTAAATCAAACACGTTTTGTGCTAGCTCCTTGAAACTTGACAAAATAAAGTAGTTCTAAGTTCTGTCTTTGTGGTTTGTTTCCTCTTGAAATAGCCACAAGCAGAGACTGCGTAAAACACATTCATTGGAAAGGTGTGGCAAGCTTCCAAAAAACTACTGGTTTTCTGAATACTCGGCAAATATTTTTTCATCCGATCTTGATGATCTCTGTGGTAATGATCAGGTCACTAAGTCCAATTAGCTGCCCAATATTCACTCTTCTAGGATGAAGTGTTCGTTACCAGTAACAGTTTTTTTTTTTGGGTTTCACTGTGTTTCCTCCTATATAGATAGATGTGTTTGGAAGTGTAAATCAAACACGGTTTGAGCTAGCTTTTTGAAACTTCACAAATAAAGTAGTTCTAAGTTCTGTCTCTGTGGTTTGTTTCCTCTTGAAACAGCCACAAGCAGAGACTGCATAAAACACATTCATTGTAAAGGTGTGCCAAGCTTCTAAAAAACTATTTGTTTTCTGAATACTCGGCAAATTTTTTTTCATCCGATCTTGATGATCTGTGGTAATGATCAGTTCACTAATTTCACTTCGCTGCCCAATATTCACTCTTCTAGGATGAAGCATTCGCTACCAGTAAGAGTTTGAGGTTTTCGGTTTCACTCTATTTCCTACTATAAAGATTGATGTGTTTGGGAGTCTAAAGCAAACACGGTTTGTGCTAGCTCTTTGACTTGACAAAATAAAGTAGTTCTAAGTTCTGTCTTTGTGGTTTGTTTCCTATTGAAATAGCCACAAGCAGAGATTGCGTAAAACACATTCATTGGAAAGATGTGCCAAGCTTCCAAAAAACTACTGGTTTTCTGAATACTCGGCAAATTTTTTTCATCTGATCTTGATGATCTCTGTGGTAATGATCAGTTCACTAAGTCCACTTAGCTGCCCAATATTCACTCTTCTAGGATGAAGTGTTCGTTACCAGTAACAGTTTGAGTTTTTAGGTTTCACTCTATTTCCTCCTATATAGATAGATGTGTTTGGAAGTCTAAGTCAAACACGGTTTGTGCTAGCTCCTTGAAACTTGACAAAATAAAGTAGTTCTAAGTTCTGTCTTTGTGGTTTGTTTCCTCTTGAAATAGCCACAAGCAGAGACTGCCGAAAGACACATTCATTGGAAAAGTGTGCCATGCTTCCAAAAAACTACTGGTTTTCTGAATACTCGGCAAATTTTTTTTCATCCGATCTTGATGATCTCTGTGGTAATGATCGGTTCACTAAGTTCAATTAGCTGCCCAATATTCACTCTTCTAGGATGAAGCGTTCCTTACCAGTAACAGTTTGAGTTTTTAGGTTTCACTCTATTTCCTCTTATATAGATAGATGTCTTTGGATGTCGAAATCAAACACGGTTTGTGCTAGCTCCTTGAAACTTGACAAAATAAAGGAGTTCTAAGTTCTGTCTTTGTGGTTTGTTTCCTTTTGAATTACCCCAAGCAGAGACTGCCGAAAAAACTTTCATTTCAAAGGTGTGCCAAGCTTCCAAAAAAATACTGGTTTTCTGAAATCTCGGCGAATATTTTTTCACCCAATCTAGATGATTCTCTGTGGTAATGATCAGTTCACTAAGTCCACGTAGCTGCCCAATTTTCACTCTTCTTGTTTGAAGCGTTCGTTTCCACAAACACTTAGAATTTTTAGGTTTCACCCTATTTCCTCCTATATAGATAGATGTGTTTGGAAGTGTAAATCAAACACGGTTTGGGCTAGCTTTTGAAACTTGACAAATAAAGTAGTTCTAAGTTTTTTCTCTGTGGTTGGTTTCTTCTTGAAATAGCCACAAGCAGAGACTGCGTAAAACACATTCATTGGAAAGGAGTGCCAAGCTTCCAAAAAACTCCTGGTTTTCTGAAATCTCGGCGAATATTTTTTCACCCAATTTAGATGATTCTCTGTGGTAATGATCAGTTAACTAAGTCCACTTAGCTGCCCAATTTTCACTCTTCTTGCTTGAAGCGTTCGTTTCCAGTAACACTTAGAATTTTTTGGTTTCACTTTATTTCCTTTTATATAGATAGATGTGTTTGAAAGTCTAAATCAAACACGGTTTGTGCTAGCTCCTTGAAACTTGACAAAATAAAGTACTTCTAAGTTCTGTCTTTGTGGTTTGTTTCCTCTTGAAATAGCCACAAGCAGAGACTGCGTCAAACACATTCATTGGAAAGGTGTGCCAAGCTTCCAAAAAACTACTGGTATTCTGAATACTCGGCAAATTTTTTTTTATCCAATCTTGATGATCTCTGTGGTAATCATCAGTTCACTAAGTCCACTTAGCTGCCCAATATTCACTCTTCTAGGATGAAGCGTTCGTTACCAGTAAGAGTTTGAATTTTTAGGTTTCACTCTATTTCTTCCTATATAGATAGATGTGTTTGGAAGTCTAAATCAAACACGGTTTTAGCTAGCTCCTTGAAACCTGAAAAAATAAAGTACTTCTAAGTTGTGTCTTTGTGGTTTGTTTCCTCTTGATTTACCCCAAGCAGAGACTGCCGAAAGACACTTTCATTTCAAAGGTGTGCCAAGCTTCTAAAAAACTACTGGTTTTCTAAAATTTTGGCAAATATTTTTTCACCCAATTTAGATGATTCTCTGTTTTAATGATCAGTTCACTAAGTCCACTTAGCTGCCCAATTTTCACTCTTCTTGCTTGAAGCGTTCGTTTCCAGTCACACTTAGAATTTTTAGGTATCACTCTATTTCCTCCTATATAGATAGATGTGTTTGGAAGTGTAAATCAAACATGCTTTGGGCTAGCTTTTTCAAACTTAACAACTAAAGTAGTTCTAAGTTCTGCCTCTGTGGTTTGTTTCCTCTTGAAATAGCCACAAGCAGAGACTGCGTAAAACATATTCATTGGAAAGGTGTGCCAAGCTTCCAAAAAACTACTGGTTTTCTGAATAATCGGCAAATTTTTTTTCATCTGATCTTGATGATCTCTGTGGTAATGATCAGTTCACTAAGTCCACTTAGCTGCCCAATATTCACTCTTCTAGGATGAAGCGTTCCTTACAGTAACAGTTTGAGTTTTTAGGTTTTACTCTATTTCCTCCTATATAGATAGATGTGTTTGGAAGTCTAAATCAAACACGTTTTGTGCTAGCTCCTTGAAACTTGACAAAATATAGTAGTTCTAAGTTCTGTCTTTGTGGTTTGTTTCCTCTTGAAATCGCCACAGGCAGAGACTGCGTAAAACACATTCATTAGAAAGGTGTTCCAAGCTTCCAAAATACTACTGGTTTTCTGAATGCTCGGCAAATTTTTTTTCATTCGATCTTGATGAACTCTGTGGTAATGATCAGTTCACTAAGGCCACTTAGCTGCCCAATTTTCACTCTTCTTGCTTGAAGCGTTCGTTTCCAGTAACACATGAATTTTTAGGTTTCACTCTATTTCCTCCTATATAGATAGATGTGTTTGGAAGTGTAAATCAAAAACGGTTTGGGCTAGCTTTTTGAAACTTCACAAATAAAGTAGTTCTAAGTTCTGTCTCCGTGGTTTGTTTCCTCTTGAAATAGCCACAAGCAGAGATTTCGTAAAACACATTCATTGGAAAGGTGTGCCAAGCTTCCAAAAAACTACTGGTTTTCTGAATACTCGGCAAATATTTTTTCATCTGATCTTGATGAACTCTGTGGTAATGATCAGTTCACTAAGTCCACTTAGCTGCCCAATATTCACTCTTCTAGGATGAAGCGTTCCTTACAGTAACAGTTTGAGTTTTTAGGTTTTACTCTATTTCTTCCTAAATAGATAGATGTGTTTGGAAGTCTAAATCAAACACGTTTTGTGCTAGCTCCTTGAAACTTGACAAAATAAAGTAGTTCTAAGTTCTGTCTTTGTGGTTGTTTCCTCTTGAAATAGCCACAAGCAGAGACTGCGTAAAACACATTCATTGGAAAGGTGTGCCAAGCTTCCAAAATACTACTGGTTTTCTGAATGCTCGGCAAATTTTCTTTCATTTGATCTTGATGATCTCTGTGGTAATGATCAGTTCACTAAGGCCACTTAGCTGCCCAATTTTCACTTTTCTTGCTTGAAGCGTTCGTTTCCACTAACACATGAATTTTTAGGTTTCACTCTATTTCCTCCTATATAGATAGATGTGTTTGGAAGTGTAAATCAAAAACGGTTTGGGCTAGCTTTTTGAAACTTCACAAATAAAGTAGTTCTAAGTTCTGTCTCTGTGGTTTGTTTCCTCTTGAAATAGCCACAAGCAGAGATTTCGTAAAACACATTCATTGGAAAGGTGTGCCAAGCTTCCAAAAAACTACTGGTTTTCTGAATACTCGGCAAATTTTTTTTCATCTGATCTTGATGACCTCTGTGGTAATGATCAGTTCACTAAGTACACTTAGCTGCCCAATATTCACTCTTCTAGGATGAAGCGTTCCTTACAGTAACAGTTTGAGTTTTTAGGTTTTACTCTATTTCTTCCTAAATAGATAGATGTGTTTGGAAGTCTAAATCAAACACGTTTTGTGCTAGCTCCTTGAAACTTGACAAAATAAAGTAGTTTTAAGTTCTGTCTTTGTGGTTTGTTTCCTCTTGAAATAGCCACAAGCAGAGACTGCGTAAAACACATTCATTGGAAAGGTGTGGCAAGCTTCCAAAAAACTACTGGTTTTCTGAATACTCGGCAAATATTTTTTCATCCGATCTTGATGATCTCTGTGGTAATGATCAGGTCACTAAGTCGAATTAGCTGCCCAATATTCACTCTTCTAGGATGAAGTGTTCGTTACCAGTAACAGTTTTTTTTTTAGGTTTCACTGTGTTTCCTCCTATATAGATAGATGTGTTTGGAAGTGTAAATCAAACAGGGTTTGAGCTAGCTTTTTGAAACTTCACAAATAAAGTAGTTCTAAGTTCTGTCTCTGTGGTTTGTTTCCTCTTGAAACAGCCACAAGCAGAGACTGCATAAAACACATTCATTGTAAAGGTGTGCCAAGCTTCTAAAAAACTATTGGTTTTCTGAATACTCGGCAAATTTTTTTTCATCCGACCTTGATGATCTCTGTGGTAATGATCAGTTCACTAATTCCACTTCGCTGCCCAATATTCACTCTTCTAGGATGAAGCATTCGCTACCAGTAAGAGTTTGAGGTTTTCGGTTTCACTCTATTTCCTACTATAAAGATAGATGTCTTTGGGAGTCTAAAGCAAACACGGTTTGTGCTAGCTCTTTGACTTGACAAAATAAAGTAGTTCTAAGTTCTGTCTTTGTGGTTTGTTTCCTATTGAAATAGCCACAAGCAGAGATTGCGTAAAACACATTCATTGGAAAGATGTGCCAAGCTTCCAAAAAACTACTGGTTTTCTGAATACTCGGCAAATTTTTTTCATCTGATCTTGATGATCTCTGTGGTAATGATCAGTTCACTAAGTCCACTTAGCTGCCCAATATTCACTCTTCTAGGATGAAGTGTTCGTTACCAGTAACAGTTTGAGTTTTTAGGTTTCACTCTATTTCCTCCTATATAGATAGATGTGTTTGGAAGTCTAAGTCAAACACGGTTTGTGCTAGCTCCTTGAAACTTGACAAAATAAAGTAGTTCTAAGTTCTGTCTTTGTGGTTTGTTTCCTCTTGAAATAGCCACAAGCAGAGACTGCCGAAAGACACATTCATTGGAAAGGTGTGCCATGCTTCCAAAAAACTACTGGTTTTCTGAATACTCGGCAAATTTTTTTTCATCCGATCTTGATGATCTCTGTGGTAATGATCAGTTCACTAAGTCCACTTAGCTGCCCAATATTCACTCTTCTAGGATGAAGCGTTCGTTACCAGTAACAGTTTGAGTTTTTAGGTTTCACTCTATTTCCTCCTATATAGATAGATGTGTTTGGAACTCTAAATCAAACACGGTTTCTGCTAGCTCCTTGAAACCTGACAAAACAAAGTAGTTCTAAGTTCTGTCTTTGTGGTTTGTTTCCTCTTGAAATACCCCAAGCAGTGACTGCCGAAAGACACTTTCATTTCAAAGGTGTGCCAAGCTTCCAAAAAACTGCTGGTTTTCTAAAATCTCGCCAAATATTTTTTCACACAATCTAGATGATTTTCTGTGGTAATGATCAGTTCACTAAGTCCACATAGCTCCCCAATTTTCACTCTTCTTGCTTGAAGCGTTCGTTTCCAGTAACACTTAGAATTTTTTGGTTTCACCCTATTTCCTTTTATATAGATAGATGTGTTTGGAAGTCTAAATCAAAATCGGTTTGTGCTAGCTCCTTGAAACTTGACAAAATAAAGTAGTTCTAAGTTCTGTCTTTGTGGTTTGAGTCCTCTTGAAATAGCCACAAGCAGAGACTGCGTAAAACACATTCATTGGAAAGGTGTGCCAGGCTTCCAAGAAACTACTGGTTTTCTGAATACTCGGCAAATTTTTTTTCATCCGATCTTGATGATCTCTGTGGTAATGATCAGTTCACTAAGTCCACTTAGCTGCCCAATATTCACTTTTCTAGGATGAAGCGTTCGTTACCAATAACAGTTTGAATTTTTAGGTTTCACTCTATATCCTCCTATATAGATAGATGTGTTTGCAAGGCTAAATCAAACACGGTTTGTGCTAACTCCTTGAAACTTGACAAAATAAAGTAGTTCTAAGTTCTGTCTTTGTGGTTTGTTTCCTCTTGAAATAGCCACAAGCAGAGACTGCGTAAAACACATTCATTGGAAAGGTGTGCCAAGCTTCCAAAAAACTACTGGTTTTCTGAATATTCGGCAAATTTTTTTTCATCCGATCTTGATGATCTCTGTGGTAATGATCGGTTCACTAAGTTCAATTAGCTGCCCAATATTCACTCTTCTAGGATGAAGCGTTCCTTACCAGTAACAGTTTGAGTTTTTAGGTTTCACTCTATTTCCTCTTATATAGATAGATGTGTTTGGAAGTGTAAATCAAACACGGTTTGTGCTAGCTCCTTGAAACTTGACAAAATAAAGGAGTTCTAAGTTCTGTCTTTGTGGTTTGTTTCCTTTTGAATTACCCCAAGCAGAGACTGCCGAAAAAACTTTCATTTCAAAGGTGTGCCAAGCTTCCAAAAAAATACTGGTTTTCTGAAATCTCGGCGAATATTTTTTCACCCAATCTAGATGATTCTCTGTGGTAATGATCAGTTCACTAAGTCCACTTAGCTGCCCAATTTTCACTCTTCTTGCTTGAAGCGTTCGTTTCCACAAACACTTAGAAGTTTTAGGTTTCACCCTATTTCCTCCTATATAGATAGATGTGTTTGGAAGTGTAAATCAAACACGGTTTAGGCTAGCTTTTGAAACTTGACAAATAAAGTAGTTCTAAGTTTTTTCTCTGTGGTTGGTTTCCTCTTGAAATAGCCACAAGCAGAGACTGCGTAAAACACATTCATTGGAAAGGAGTGCCAAGCTTCCAAAAAACTCCTGGTTTTCTGAAATCTCGGCGAATATTTTTTCACCCAATTTAGATGATTCTCTGTGGTAATGATCAGTTAACTAAGTCCACTTAGCTGCCCAATTTTCACTCTTCTTGCTTGAAGCGTTCGTTTCCAGTAACACTTAGAATTTTTTGGTTTCACTTTATTTCCTTTTATATAGATAGATGTGTTTGAAAGTCTAAATCAAACACGGTTTGTGCTAGCTCCTTGAAACTTGACAAAATAAAGTACTTCTAAGTTCTGTCTTTGTGGTTTGTTTCCTGTTGAAATAGCCACAAGCAGAGACTGCGTCAAACACATTCATTGGAAAGGTGTGCCAAGCTTCCAAAAAACTACTGGTATACTGAATACTCGGCAAATTTTTTTTATCCAAACTTGATGATCTCTGTGGTAATCATCAGTTCACTAAGTCCACTTAGCTGCCCAATATTCACTCTTCTAGGATGAAGCGTTCGTTACCAGTAAGAGTTTGAATTTTTAGGTTTCACTCTATTTCTTCCTATATAGATAGATGTGTTTGGAAGTCTAAATCAAACACGGTTTTAGCTAGCTCCTTGAAACCTGACAAAATAAAGTACTTCTAAGTTGTGTCTTTGTGGTTTGTTTCCTCTTGATTTACCCCAAGCAGAGACTGCCGAAAGACACTTTCATTTCAAAGGTGTGCCAAGCTTCTAAAAAACTACTTGTTTTCTAAAATTTTGGCAAATATTTTTTAACCCAATTTAGATGATTCTCTGTTTTAATGGTCAGTTCACTAAGTCCACTTAGCTGCCCAATTTTCACTCTTCTTGCTTGAAGCGTTCGTTTCCAGTAACACATGAATTTTTAGTTTTCACTCTATTTCCTCCTATATAGATAGATGTGTTTGGAAGTGTAAATCAAAAACGGTTTGGGCTAGCTTTTTGAAACTTCACAAATAAAGTAGTTCTAAGTTCTGTCTCTATGGTTTGTTTCCTCTTGAAATAGCCTCAAGCAGAGATTTCGCAAAAAACATTCATTGGAAAGGTGTGCCAAGCTTCCAAAAAACTACTGGTTTTCTGAATACTCGGCAAATTTTTTTTCATCTGATCTTGATGATCTCTGTGGTAATGATCAGTTCACTAATCCACCTAGCCTCCCAATATTCACTCTTCTAGGATGAAGCGTTCCTTACAGTAACAGTTTGAGTTTTTAGGTTTTACTCTATTTCTTAATAAATAGATAGATGTGTTTGGAAGTCTAAATCAAACACGTTTTGTGCTATCTCCTTGAAACTTGACAAAATAAAGTAGTTCTAAGTTCTGTCTTTGTGGTTTGTTTCCTCTTGAAATAGCCACAGGCAGAGACTGCGTAAAACACATTCATTGGAAAGGTGTGCCAAGCTTCCAAAATACTACTGTTTTTCTGAATGCTCGGCAAATTTTCTTTCATTCGATCTTGATGATCTCTGTGGTAATGATCAGTTCACTAAGTCCACTTAGCTGCCCAATTTTTACTCTTCTTGCTTGAAGCGTTCTTTTCCAGTAACACATGAATTTTTAGGTTTCACTCTATTTCCTCCTATATAGATAGATGTGTTTGGAAGTGTAAATCAAACACGGTTTGTGCTAGCTTTTTGAAACTTCACAAATAAAGTAGTTCTAAATTCTGTCTTTGTGGTTTGTTTCCTCTTGAAATAGACACAAGCAGAGACTGTGTAAAACACATTCATTGGAAAGGTGTGCCAAGCTTCCAAAAAACTACTGGTTTTCTGAATACTGGGCAAATTTTTTTCATCCGATCTTGATGATCTCTGTTTCAATGATCAGTTCACTAAGTCTACTTAGCTGCCCAATATTCACTCTTCTAGGATTAAGCGTTCGTTACCAGTAACAGTTTGAGGTTTTCGGTTTCACTCTCTTTCCTACTATATAGATAGATGTGTTTGGAAGTCTAAATCAAACACGGTTTGTGCTAGCTCCTTGACTTGACAAAATAAAGTAGTTCTAATTTCTGTCTTTGTTTTTTGTTTCCTATTGAAATAGCCACAAGCAGAGACTGCGTAATACACATTTATTGGAAAGGTGTGCCAAGCTTCCAAAAAACTACTGGTTTTCTGAATACTCGGCAAATTTTTTTCATCCGATCTTGATGATCTCTGTGGTAATGATCAGTTCACTAAGTCCACTTAGCTGCCCAATATTCACTCTTCTAGGATGAAGCGTTCGTTACCAGTAACAGTTTGAGTTTTTAGGTTTCACTCTATTTCCTCCTATATAGATAGATGTGTTTGGAAGTCGAAATCAAACACGGTTTGTGCTAGCTCCTTGAAACTTGACAAAATAAAGTAGTTCCCAGTTCTGTCTTTGTGGTTTGTTTCCTCTTGAATTACCCCAAGCAGAGACTGCCGAAAGACACTGTCATTTCAAAGGTGTGCCAAGCTTCCAAAAATCAACTAGTTTTCTGAATACTCGGCAAATTTTTTTTCTTCCGATCTTGATGATCTCTGTGGTAATGATCAGTTCACTAAGTCCACTTAGCTGCCCAATATTCACTCTTCTAGGATGAAGCGTTCGTTACCAGTAACAGTTTGAGTTTTTAGGTTTCACTCTATTTCCTCCTATATAGATAGATATGTTTGGAAGGCTAAATAAACACGGTTTGTGCTACCTCCTTGAAACTTGACAAAATAAAGTACTTCTAATTTCTGTCTTTGTGGTTTGATTTCTCTTGAATTAGCCACAAGCAGAGACTGCGTAAAACACATTCATTGGAAAGGTGTGCCAAGCTTCCAAAAAACTACTGGTATTCTGAATACTCGGGAAATATTTTTTCATTGGATCTTGATGATCTCTGTGGTAATGATCAGTTCACTAAGTCCACTTAGCTGCCCAATATTCACTTTTCTAGGATGAAGCGTTCATTACCAGTAACAGTTTGAGTTTTTAGGTTTCACTCTATTTTCTCCTATATATATAGATGTGTTTGCAAGTCTAAATCAAACACGATTTGTGCTAGCTCCTTGAAAATTGACAAAAAAAAGTAGTTCTAATTTCTGTCTTTGTGGTTTGTTTCCTCTTGAAATAGCCAAAAGCAGAGACTGCGTGAAACACATTCATTGGAAAGGTGTGCCAAGCTTCCAAAAAACTACTGGTTTTCTGAATACTCAGCAAATTTTTTTTCATCCGATCTTGATGATCTCTGTGGTAATGATGAGTTCACTAATTCCACTTAGCTGCCCAATATTCACTCTTCTAGGATGAAGCGTTCGTTACCAGTAACAGTTTGAGTTTTAGGTTTCACTCTATTTCCTCCTACATAGATAGATGTGCTTGGAAGTCTAAATCAAACACGGTTTGTACTAGCTCCTTGAAACTTGAAAAAATAAAGTAGTTCTAAGTTCTTTCTTTGTGGTTTGTTTCCTCTTGAAATAGCCACAAGCAGAGACTGTGTAAAACACATTCATTGGAAAGGTGTGCCAAGCTTCCAAAAATCAACTAGTTTTCTGAATACTCGGCAAATTTTTTTTCTTCCGATCTTGATGATCTCTGTGGTAATGATCAGTTCACTAAGTCCACTTAGCTGCCCAATATTCACTCTTCTAGGATGAAGCGTTCGTTACCAGTAACAGTTTGAGTTTTTAGGTTTCACTCTATTTCCTCCTATATAGATAGATGTGTTTGGAAGGCTACATAAACACGGTTTGTGCTACCTCCTTGAAACTTGACAAAATAAAGTACTTCTAAGTTCTGTCTTTGTGGTTTGTTTCCTCTTGAATTAGCCACAAGCAGAGACTGCGAAAAACACATTCATTGGAAAGGTGTGCCAAGCTTACAAAAAACTACTGGTTTTCTGAATACTCGGCAAATTTTTTTTCATCTGAACTTGATGATCTCTGTGGTAATGATCAGTTCACTAAATCCACTTAGCTGCCCAATATTCACTTTTCTAGGATGAAGCGTTTGTTACCAGTAACAGTTTGAGTTTTTAGGTTTCACTCTATTTCCTCCTATATAGACAGATGTGTTTGCAAGGCTAAATCAAACACGGTTTGTGCTAGCTCCCTGAAACCTGACAAAATAAAGTACTTCTAAGTTGTGTCTTTGTGGTTTGTTTCCTCTTGATTTTCCCCAAGCAGAGACTGCCGAAAGACACTTTCATTTCAAAGGTGTGCCAAGCTTCTAAAAAACTACTGGTTTTCTAAAATTTTGGCAAATATTTTTTCACCCAATTTAGATGATTCTCTGTTTTAATGGTCAGTTCACTAAGTCCACTTAGCTGCCCAATTTTCACTCTTCTTGCTTGAAGCGTTCGTTTCCAGTCACACTTAGAATTTTTAGGTTTCACTCTATTTCCTCCTATATAGATAGATGTGTTTGGAAGTGTAAATGAAACATGCTTTGGGCTAGCTTTTTGAAACTTAACAAATAAAGTAGTTCTAAGTTCTGCCTCTGTGGTTTGTTTCCTCTTGAAATAGCCACAAGCAGAGACTGCGTAAAACATATACATTGGAAAGGTGTGCAAAGCTTCCAAAAAACTAGTGGTTTTCTGAATACTCGGCAAATATTTTTTTATCCAATCTTGATGATCTATGTGGTAATGATCAGATCACTAAGTCCACTTAGCTGCCCAATATTCAGTCTTCTAGGATGTAGCATTCGTTTCCAGTAACAGTTTGAGTTTTTAGGTTTCACTCTATTTCCTCCTACATAGATAGATGTGTTTGGAAGTCGAAATCAAACACGGTTTGTGCTAGCTCCTTGAAACTTGACAAAATAAAGTAGTTCTAAGTTCTGTCTTTGTGTTTTGTTTCCTCTTGAAATAGCCACAAGCAGAGTCTGCGAAAACACATTCATTGGAAAGGTGTGCCAACCTTCTAAAAAACTACTGGTTTTCTGAATACTCGGCAAATTTTTTTTCATCCGATCTTGATGATCTCTGTGGTAATCATCAGTTCACTAAGTCCACTTAGCTGCCCAATATTCACTCTTCTAGTATAAAGCGTTCGTTACCAGTAACAGTTTGAGTTTTTAGGTTTCACTCTATTTCCCCCTATATAGATAGATGTGTTTGGAAGTCTAAATCAAACACGGTTTGTGCTAGCTCCTTGAAACTTGACAACATAAAGTAGTACTAAGTTCTGTCTTTGTGGTTTGTTTCCTATTGAAATAGCCACAAGCAGAGACTGCTTAAAACACATTCATTGGAAAGTTTTGCCAGGCTTCCAATAAACTACTGGTTTTCTGAATAATCGGCAAATTTTTTTTCATCTGATCTTGATGATCTCTGTGGTAATGATCAGTTCACTAAGTCCACTTAGCTACCCAAATTTCACTCTTCTTGCTTGAAGCGTTCGTTTCCACAAACACTTAGAATTTTTAGGTTTCACCCTATTTCCTCCTATATAGATAGATGTGTTTGGAAGTGTAAATCAAAAACGGTTTGGGCTAGCTTTTTGAAACTTCACAAATAAAGTAGTTCTAAGTTCTGTCTCTGTGGTTTGTTTCCTCTTGAAATAGCCACAAGCAGAGATTTCGTAAAACACATTCATTGGAAAGGTGTGCCAAGCTTCCAAAAAACTACTGGTTTTCTGAATACTCGGCAAATTTTTTTTCATCCGATCTTGATGATCTCTGTGGTAATGATCAGTTCACTAAGTCCACTTAGCTACCCAATTTTCACTCTTCTTGCTTGAAGCGTTCATTTAAAGTAAGACATGAATTTTTAGGTTTCACTCTATTTCCTCCTATATAGATATATGTGTTTGGAAGTGTAAATCAAACACGGTTTGGGCTAGCTTTTGGAAACTTCACAAATATAGTAGTTCTAAGTTCTGTCTCTGTGGTTTTTTTAATTTTGAAACAGCCACAAACAGAGACTTCGTAAAACACATTCATTGGAAAGGTGTGCCAAGCTTCTAAAAAACTACTGGTTTTCTGAATACTCGGCAAATTTTTTTTCATCCGATCTTGATGATCTCTGTGGTAATGATCAGTTCACTAAGTCCACTTAGCTGCCCAGTATTCCCACTTCTAGGATGAAGCGTTCATTACCAGTAACAGTTTGAGTTTTTAGGTTTCACTCTATTTCCTCCTATATAGATAGATGTGTTTGAAAGTCTAAATCAAACACGGTTTGTGCTAGCTCCTTGAAACTTGACAAAATAAAGTAGTTCTAAGTTCTGTCTTTGTGGTTTGTTTCCTCTTGAAATCGCCACAGACAGAGACTGTGTAAAACACATTCATTGGAAAGGTGTGCCAAGCTTCCAAAAATCTACTGGTCTTCTGAATACTCGGCAAATTTTTTTTCATCCGATCTTGATGAACTCTGTGGTAATGATCAGTTCACTAAGTCCATTAGCTGCCCAATATTCACTCTTCTAGGATGAAGCGTTCCTTACCAGAAACAGTTTGAGTTTTTAGTTTTCACTCTATTTCCTCCTATATAGATAGATGTGTTTGGAATTCTAAATCAAACACGGTTGTGCTAGCTCCTTGAAACTTGACAAAATACAGTGGTTCTAAGTTCTGTCTTTGTGGTTTGTTTCCTCTTGAAATAGCCACAGGCAGAGACTGCGTAAAACACATTCATTGGAAAGGTGTGCCAAGCTTCCAAAATACTACTTGTTTTTTCTGAATGCTCGGCAAATTTTTTTTTCATTCGATCTTGATGATCTCTGTGGTAATGATCAGTTCACTAAGGCCACTTAGCTGCCCAATTTTCACTCTTCTTGCTTGAAGCGTTCGTTTCCAGTAACACATGAATTTTTAGTTTTCACTCTATTTCCTCCTATATAGATAGATGTGTTTGGAAGTGTAAATCAAAAACTGTTTGGGCTAGCTTTTTGAAACTTCACAAATAAAGTAGTTCTAAGTTCTGTGTCTATGGTTTGTTTCCTCTTGAAATAGCCTCAAGCAGAGATTTCGCAAAAAACATTCATTGGAAAGGTGTGCCAAGCTTCCAAAAAACTACTGGTTTTCTGAATACTCGGCAAATTTTTTTTCATCTGATCTTGATGATCTCTGTGGTAATGATCAGTTCACTAATCCACCTAGCTGCCCAATATTCACTCTTCTAGGATGAAGCGTTCCTTACAGTAACAGTTTGAGTTTTTAGGTTTTACTCTATTTCTTAATAAATAGATAGATGTGTTTGGAAGTCTAAATCAAACACGTTTTGTGCTATCTCCTTGAAACTTGACAAAATAAAGTAGTTCCAAGTTCTGTCTTTGTGGTTTGTTTCCTCTTGAAATAGCCACAGGCAGAGACTGCGTAAAACACATTCATTGGAAAGGTGTGCCAAGCTTCCAAAATACTACTGTTTTTCTGAATGCTCGGCAAATTTTCTTTCATTCGATCTTGATGATCTCTGTGGTAATGATCAGTTCACTAAGTCCACTTAGCTGCCCAATTTTTACTCTTCTTGCTTGAAGCGTTCTTTTCCAGTAACACATGAATATTTAGGTTTCACTCTATTTCCTACTATATAGATAGATGTGTTTGGAAGTGTAAATCAAACACGGTTTGTGCTAGCTTTTTGAAACTTCACAAATAAAGTAGTTCTAAATTCTGTCTTTGTGGTTTGTTTCCTCTTGAAATAGCCACAAGCAGAGACTGTGTAAAACACATTCATTGGAAAGGTGTGCCAAGCTTCCAAAAACTACTGGTTTTCTGAATACTGGGCAAATTTTTTTCATCCGATCTTGATGATCTCTGTTTCAATGATCAGTTCACTAAGTCTACTTAGCTGCCCAATATTCACTCTTTTAGGATTAAGCGTTCGTTACCAGTAACAGTTTGAGGTTTTCGGTTTCACTCTCTTTCCTACTATATAGATAGATGTGTTTGGAAGTCTAAATCAAACACGGTTTGTGCTAGCTCCTTGACTTGACAAAATAAAGTAGTTCTAATTTCTGTCTTTGTTTTTTGTTTCCTATTGAAATAGCCACAAGCAGAGACTGCGTAATACACATTTATTGGAAAGGTGTGCCAGGCTTCCAAAAAACTACTGGTTTTCTGAATACTCGGCAAATTTTTTTCATCCGATCTTGATGATCTCTGTGGTAATGATCAGTTCACTAAGTCCACTTAGCTGCCCAATATTCACTCTTCTAGGATGAAGCGTTCGTTACCAGTAACAGTTTGAGTTTTTAGGTTTCACTCTATTTCCTCCTATATAGATAGATGTGTTTGGAAGTCGAAATCAAACACGGTTTGTGCTAGCTCCTTGAAACTTGACAAAATAAAGTAGTTCCCAGTTCTGTCTTTGTGGTTTGTTTCCTCTTGAATTACCCCAAGCAGAGACTGCCGAAAGACACTGTCATTTCAAAGGTGTGCCAAGCTTCCAAAAATCAACTAGTTTTCTGAATACTCGGCAAATTTTTTTTCTTCCGATCTTGATGATCTCTGTGGTAATGATCAGTTCACTAAGTCCACTTAGCTGCCCAATATTCACTCTTCTAGGATGAAGCGTTCGTTACCAGTAACAGTTTGAGTTTTTACGTTTCACTCTATTTCCTCCTCTATAGATAGATGTGTTTGCAAGTCTAAATCAAACACGATTTGTGCTAGCTCCTTGAAAATTGACAAAAAAAAGTAGTTCTAATTTCTGTCTTTGTGGTTTGTTTCCTCTTGAAATAGCCAAAAGCAGAGACTGCGTGAAACACATTCATTGGAAAGGTGTGCCAAGCTTCCAAAAAACTACTGGTTTTCTGAATACTCAGCAAATTTTTTTTCATCCGATCTTGATGATCTCTGTGGTAATGATGAGTTCACTAATTCCACTTAGCTGCCCAATATTCACTCTTCTAGGATGAAGCGTTCGTTACCAGTAACAGTTTGAGTTTTAGGTTTCACTCTATTTCCTCCTACATAGATAGATGTGCTTGGAAGTCTAAATCAAACACGGTTTGTACTAGCTCCTTGAAACTTGAAAAAATAAAGTAGTTCTAAGTTCTTTCTTTGTGGTTTGTTTCCTCTTGAAATAGCCACAAGCAGAGACTGTGTAAAACACATTCATTGGAAAGGTGTGCCAAGCTTCCAAAAATCAACTAGTTTTCTGAATACTCGGCAAATTTTTTTTCTTCCGATCTTGATGATCTCTGTGGTAATGATCAGTTCACTAAGTCCACTTAGCTGCCCAATATTCACTCTTCTAGGATGAAGCGTTCGTTACCAGTAACAGTTTGAGTTTTTAGGTTTCACTCTATTTCCTCCTATATAGATAGATGTGTTTGGAAGGCTACATAAACACGGTTTGTGCTACCTCCTTGAAACTTGACAAAATAAAGTACTTCTAAGTTCTGTCTTTGTGGTTTGTTTCCTCTTGAATTAGCCACAAGCAGAGACTGCGAAAAACACATTCATTGGAAAGGTGTGCCAAGCTTACAAAAAACTACTGGTTTTCTGAATACTCGGCAAATTTTTTTTCGTCTGAACTTGATGATCTCTGTGGTAATGATCAGTTCACTAAATCCACTTAGCTGCCCAATATTCACTTTTCTAGGATGAAGCGTTTGTTACCAGTAACAGTTTGAGTTTTTAGGTTTCACTCTATTTCCTCCTATATAGACAGATGTGTTTGCAAGGCTAAATCAAACACGGTTTGTGCTAGCTCCTTGAATCTTAACAAAATAAAGTAGTTCTATGTTCTGTCTTTGTGGTTTGTTTCCTCTTGAAATAGCCACAAGCAGAGACTGCGTAAAACACATTCATTGGAAAGGTGTGCCAACCTTCCAAAAAACTACTGGTTTTCTGAATACTATGCAAATTTTTTTTTCATCTGATCTTGATGATCTCTGTGGTAATGATCAGTTCACTAAGTCCACTTAGCTGCCCAATATTCACTCTTCTAGGATGAAGCGTTCCTTACAGTAACAGTTTGAGTTTTTAGGTTTTACTCTATTTCCTCCTATATAGATAGATGTGTTTGGAAGTCTAAATCAAACACGTTTTGTGCTAGCTCCTTGAAACTTGACAAAATAATGTAGTTCTAAGTTCTGTCTTTGTGGTTTGTTTCCTCTTGAAATAGCCACAAGCAGAGACTGCGTAAAACACATTCATTGGAAAGGTGTGCCAAGCTTCCAAAAAACTACTGGTTTTCTGAATGCTCGGCAAATTTTTTCATCCGATCTTGATGATCTCTGTGGTAATGATCAGTTCACTAAGTCCACTTAGCTACCCAAATTTCATTCTTCTTGCTTGAAGCGTTCATTTCCAGTAAGACATGAATTTTTAGGTTTCACTCTATTTCCTCCTATATAGATATATGTGTTTGGAAGTGTAAATCAAACACGGTTTGGGCTAGCTTTTGGAAACTTCACAAATATAGTAGTTCTAAGTTCTGTCTCTGTGGTTTGTTTAATTTTGAAACAGCCACAAACAGAGACTGCGTAAAACACATTCATTGGAAAGGTGTGCCAAGCTTCCAAAAAACTACTGCTTTTCTGAATACTCGGCAAATTTTTTTTCATCCGATCTTGATGATCTCTGTGGTAATGATCAGTTCACTAAGTCCACTTAGCTGCCCAGTATTCACTCTTCTAGGATGAAGCGTTCATTACCAGTAACAGTTTGAGTTTTTAGGTTTCACTCTATTTCCTCCTATATAGATAGATGTGTTTGGAAGTCTATATCAAAAATGGTTTGTGCTAGCTCCTTGAAACTTGACAAAATAAAGTAGTTCTAAGTTCTGTCTTTGTGGTTTGTTTCCTCTTGAAATAGCCATCAGCAGAGACTCTGTAAAACACATTCATTGGAAAGGTGTGCCAAGCTTCCAAAAAACTACTGGTCTTCTGAATACTTCGCAAATTTTTTTTCATCCGATCTTGATGATCTCTGTGGTAATGATCAGTTCACTAAGTCCACTTAGCTGCCCAATATTCACTCTTCTAGCATGAAGCGTTCCTTACCAGAAACAGTTTGAGTTTTTAGGTTTCACTCTATTTCCTCCTATATAGATAGATGTGTTTGGAAGTCTAAATGAAACACGGTTTGTGCTAGCTCCTTGAAACTTGACAAAATAAAGTAGTTCTAAGTTCTGTCTTTGTGGATTGTTTCCTCTTGAATTACCCCAAGCAGAGACTGCCAAAAGACACTTTCATTTCAAAGGTGTGCCAGGCTTCCAAAAAACAACTGGTTTTCTGAAATCTCGGCAAATATTTTTTCACCCAATCTAGATGATTCTCTGTGGTAATGATCAGTTCACTAAGTCCACTTCGCAGCCCAATTTTCACTCTTCTTGCTTGAAGCGTTCGTTTCCAGTAACACTTAGAATTTATAGGTTTCACTCAATTTCCTTTTATATAAATAGATGTGTTTGGAAGTCTAAATCAAACACGGTTTGTGCTAGCTCCTTGAAACTTGACAAAATAAAGTAGTTCAAAGTTCTGTCTTTGTGGTTTTTTCCTCTTGAAATAGCCACAATCAGAGACTGCGTAAAACACATTCATTGGAAAGGTGTGCCAAGCTTCCAAAAAACTACTGGTTTTCTGAATACTCGGCAAATTTTTTTTCATCCAATCTTGATGATCTCTGTGGTAATGATCATTTCACTAAGTCCACTTAGCTGCCAAATATTCGCTCTTCTAGGATGAAGCATTCGTTACCAGTAAGAGTTTGAGTTTTTAGGTTTCACTCTATTTCCTCCTATATAGATAGATGTGTTTAGAAGTCTAAATCAAACACGGATTGTGCTAGCTCCTTGAAACTTGACAAAATAAAGTAGTTCTAAGTTCTGTCTTTGTGGTTTGTTTCCTCTTGAAATATCCACAAGCAGAGACTGCGTAAAACACATACATTGGAAAGGTGTGCCCGCTTCCAAAAAACTACTGGTTTTTTGAATACTCGGCGAATTTTTTTTCATCCGATCTTGATGATCTCTGTGGTAATGATCAGTTCACTGAGTCCACTTAGCTGCCCAATATTCACTCTTCTAGGATGAAGCGTTCGTTACAAGTAACAGTTTGAGTTTTTAGGTTTCACTCTACTTCTTCCTATATAGATAGATGTGTTTGGAAGTCTAAATCAAACACGGTTTGTGCTAGCTCCTTGAAACTTGACAAAATAAAGTAGATCTAAGTTCTGTCTTTGTGGTTTGTTTCCTCTTGAAATAGCCACAAGCAGAGACTGCGTAAAACACATTCATTGGAAAGGTGTGCCAAGCTTCCAAAAAACTACTCGTCTTCTGAATACTCGGCGAATTTTTTTTCATCCGATCTTGATGATCTCTGTGGTAATGATCAGTTCACTAAGTCCACTTAGCTGCCTAATATTCACTCTTCTAGGATGAAGCGTTTGTTACCTGTAACAGTTTGAGTTTTTAGCTTTCACTCTATTTCCTCCTATATAGATAGATGTGTTTGGAAGTCTAAATCAAACACGGTTTGTGCTAGCTCCTTGAAACTTGACAAAATAAAGTAGTTCTAAGTTCTGTCTTTGTGGTTTGTTTCCTCTTGAAATAGCCACAAGCAGAGACTGCGTAAAACACATTCATTGGAAAGGTGTGGCAAGCTTCCAAAAAACTACTGGTTTTCTGAATACTCGGCAAATATTTTTTCATCCGATCTTGATGATCTCTGTGGTAATGATCAGGTCACTAAGTCCAATTAGCTGCCCAATATTCACTCTTCTAGGATGAAGTGTTCGTTACCAGTAACAGTTTTTTTTTTAGGTTTCACTCTGTTTCCTCCTATATAGATAGATGTGTTTGGAAGTGTAAATCAAACACGGTTTGAGCTAGCTTTTTGAAACTTCACAAATAAAGTAGTTCTAAGTTCTGTCTCTGTGGTTTGTTTCCTCTTGAAACAGCCACAAGCAGAGACTGCATAAAACACATTCATTGGAAAGGTGTGCCAAGAATCTAAAAAACTATTGGTTTTCTGAATACTCGGCAAATTTTTTTTCATCCTATCTTGATGATCTGTGGTAATGATCAGTTCACTAATTCCACTTCGCTGCCCAATATTCACTCTTCTAGGATGAAGCATTCGCTACCAGTAAGAGTTTGAGTTTTAGGTTTCACTCTATTTCCTCCTATATAGATAGATGTGTTTAGAAGTCTAAATCAAACACGGTTTGTGCTAGCTCCATGAAATTTGACAAAATAAAGTGGTTCTAAGTTCTGTCTTTGTGGTTTGTTTCCTCTTGAACTAGCCACAAGCAGAGACTGCGTAAAACACATTCATTGGAAAGGTGTGCCAAGCTTCCAAAAAACAACTGGTCTTCTGAATACTCGGCAAATTTTTTTTCATCCGATCTTGATGATCTCTGTGGTAATGATCAGTTCACTAAGTCCACTTAGCTGCCTAATATTCACTCTTCTAGGATGGAGCGTTCCTTACCAGTAACAGTTTGAGTATTTAGGTTTCACTCTATTTCCTCCTATATAGATAGATGTGTTTGGAAGTCTAAATCAAACACGGTTTGTGCTAGCTCCTTGAAACTTGACAAAATAAAGTAGTTCTATGTTCTGTATTTGTGGTTTGTTTCCTCTTGAAATACCCACAAGCAGAGACTGCGTAAAACACATTCATTGGAAAGGTGTGCCAAGCTTCCAAAAAACTACTGGTTATCTGAATACTTGGCAAATTTTTTTTCAGCTGATCTTGATGATCTCTGTGGTAATGATCAGGTCACTATGTCCACTTAGCTGCCCAATATTCACTCTCCTAGGATGAAGCGTTCGTTACCAGTAACAGTTTGAGTTTTTAGGTTTCACTCTATTTCCTCCTATATAGATAGATGTGTTTGGAAGTCTAAATCAAACACGGTTTGTGCTAGCTCCTTGAAAGTTGACAAAATAAAGTAGTTCCAAGTTCTGTCTTTGTGGTTTGTTTCCTCTTGAAGTACCCCAACAGAGACTGCCAAAAGACACTTTCATTTCAAAGGTGTGCCAAGCTTCCAAAAAACTACTGGTTTTCTGAAATCTCAGCAAATATTTTTTCACCCAATCTAGATGATTCTCTGTGGTAATGATCAGTTCACTAAGTCCACTTAGCTGCCTAATTTTCACTCTTCTTGCTTGAAGTGTTCTTTTCTGGTAACACTTAGAATTTTTAGGTTTCACTCTATTTCCTCCTATATAGATAGATGTGCCTGGAAGTCTAAATCAAACACGGTTTGTGCTAGCTCCTTGAAACTTGACAATATAAAGTCGTTCTAAGTTCTATTTCTATGTTTTGTTTCCTCTTGAAGTACCCCAACAGAGACTGCCGAAAGACACTTTCATTTCAAAGGTGTGCCAATCTTCCAAAAAACAACTGGTTTTCTGAAATCTCGGAAAATATTTTTTCACCCAGTCTTGATGACTCCTGTCGTAATCATCAGTTCACTAACTCCACTTAGCAGCCCAATATTCACTCTTCTAGGTTGAAGCGATCATTACCAGTAACACTTTGATTTTTTAGTTTTCACTCTTTTTTCTCCTATATAGATAGATATGTTTGGAACTCTAAATTAAACACGGTTTGTGCTAGCTCCTTGAAACTTGACCAAATAATATAGTTCTAAGTTCTATCTCTATGGTTTGTTTCCTTTTGAAGTACCCCAAGCAGATACTGCCGAAAGACACTTTCATTTCAAAGCTGTGCCAAGCTTCCAAAAAACTACTGGTTTTCTGAAATCTCGGCAAATATTTTTTCACCCAATCTAGATGATTCTCTGTGGTAATGATCAGTTCACTAAGTCCACGTCGCTGCCCAATTTTCACTCTTCTTGCTTGAAGCGTTCGTTTCCAGTAACACTAAGAATTTTTAGGTTTCACTCTATTTCCTTTTATATAGATAGATATGTTTTGAAGTGCATATCAAACACGGTTTGTGCTAGCTCCTTGAAACTTGACAAAATAAAGTAGTTCTAAGTTCTGTCTTTGTGGTTTGTTTCCTCTTGAAATAGCCACAACCAGAGACTGCATAAAACACATTCATTGGAAAGGTGTGCCAAGCTTCCAAAAAACTACTGGTTTTCTGAATACTCGGCAAATTTTTTTCCTCCAATCTTGATGATCACTGTGGTAATGATCAGTTCACTAAGTCCACTTAGCTGCCCAATATTCACTCTTCTAGGATGAAGCATTCGTTACCAGTAAGAGTTTGAGTTTTAGGTTTCACTCTATTTCCTCCTATATAGATAGATGTGTTTGGAAGTCGAAATCAAACACGGTTTGTGCTAGCTTTTTGAAACTTGACAAAATAAAGTAGTTCTAAGTTCTGTCTTCGTGGTTTGTTTCCTCTTGAAATAGCCACAAGCAGAGACTGCGTAAAAAACATTCATTGGAAAGGTGTGCCAAGCTTCCAAAAAACTAGTGGTCTTCTGAATACTCGGCGAATTTTTTTTCATCCGATCTTGATGATCTCTGTGGTAATGATCAGTTCACTAAGTCCACTTAGCTGCCCAATATTCACTCTCCTAGGATGAAGCGTTCGTTACCTGTAACAGTTTGAGTTTTTAGGTTTCACTCTATTTCCTCCTATATAGATAGATGTGTTTGGAAGTCTAAATCAAACACGGTTTGTGCTAGCTCCTTGAAACTTGACAAAATAAAGTAGTTCTAAGTTCTGTCTTTGTGGTTTGTTTCCTCTTGAAATAGCCACAAGCAGAGACTGCGTAAAACACATTCATTGGAAAGGTGTGGCAAGCTTCCAAAAAACTACTGGTTTTCTGAATACTCGGCAAATATTTTTTCATCCGATCTTGATGATCTCTGTGGTAATGATCAGGTCACTAAGTCCAATTAGCTGCCCAATATTCACTCTTCTAGGATGAAGTGTTCGTTACCAGTAACAGTTTTTTTTTTAGGTTTCACTCTGTTTCCTCCTATATAGATAGATGTGTTTGGAAGTGTAAATCAAACACGGTTTGAGCTAGCTTTTTGAAACTTCACAAATAAAGTAGTTCTAAGTTCTGTCTCTGTGGTTTGTTTCCTCTTGAAACAGCCACAAGCAGAGACTGCATAAAACACAATCATTGGAAAGGTGTGCCAAGCTTCTAAAAAACTATTGGTTTTCTGAATACTCGGCAAATTTTTTTTCATCCGATCTTGATGATCTGTGGTAATGATCAGTTCACTAATTCCACTTCGCTGCCCAATATTCACTCTTCTAGGATGAAGCATTCGCTACCAGTAAGAGTTTGAGTTTTAGGTTTCACTCTATTTCCTCCTATATAGATAGATGTGTTTAGAAGTCTAAATCAAACACGGTTTGTGCTAGCTCCATGAAATTTGACAAAATAAAGTGGTTCTAAGTTCTGTCTTTGTGGTTTGTTTCCTCTTGAACTAGCCACAAGCAGAGACTGCGTAAAACACATTCATTGGAAAGGTGTGCCAAGCTTCCAAAAAACAACTGGTCTTCTGAATACTCGGCAAATTTTTTTTCATCCGATCTTGATGATCTCTGTGGTAATGATCAGTTCACTAAGTCCACTTAGCTGCCTAATATTCACTCTTCTAGGATGGAGCGTTCCTTACCAGTAACAGTTTGAGTATTTAGGTTTCACTCTATTTCCTCCTATATAGATAGATGTGTTTGGAAGTCTAAATCAAACACGGTTTGTGCTAGCTCCTTGAAACTTGACAAAATAAAGTAGTTCTAAGTTCTGTATTTGTGGTTTGTTTCCTCTTGAAATACCCACAAGCAGAGACTGCGTAAAACACATTCATTGGAAAGGTGTGCCAAGCTTCCAAAAAACTACTGGTTATCTGAATACTTGGCAAATTTTTTTTCAGCTGATCTTGATGATCTCTGTGGTAATGATCAGGTCACTATGTCCACTTAGCTGCCCAATATTCACTCTCCTAGGATGAAGCGTTCGTTACCAGTAACAGTTTGAGTTTTTAGGTTTCACTCTATTTCCTCCTATATAGATAGATGTGTTTGGAAGTCTAAATCAAACACGGTTTGTGCTAGCTCCTTGAAAGTTGACAAAATAAAGTAGTTCCAAGTTCTGTCTTTGTGGTTTGTTTCCTCTTGAAGTACCCCAACAGAGACTGCCAAAAGACACTTTCATTTCAAAGGTGTGCCAAGCTTCCAAAAAACTACTGGTTTTCTGAAATCTCAGCAAATATTTTTTCACCCAATCTAGATGATTCTCTGTGGTAATGATCAGTTCACTAAGTCCACTTAGCTGCCTAATTTTCACTCTTCGTGCTTGAAGTGTTCTTTTCTGGTAACACTTAGAATTTTTAGGTTTCACTCTATTTCCTCCTATATAGATAGATGTGCCTGGAAGTCTAAATCAAACACGGTTTGTGCTAGCTCCTTGAAACTTGACAATATAAAGTCGTTCTAAGTTCTATTTCTATGTTTTGTTTCCTCTTGAAGTACCCCAACAGAGACTGCCGAAAGACACTTTCATTTCAAAGGTGTGCCAATCTTCCAAAAAACAACTGGTTTTCTGAAATCTCGGCAAATATTTTTTCACCCAATCTTGATGACTCCTGTCGTAATCATCAGTTCACTAACTCCACTTAGCAGCCCAATATTCACTCTTCTAGGTTGAAGCGATCATTACCAGTAACACTTTGATTTTTTAGTTTTCACTCTTTTTTCTCCTATATAGATAGATGTGTTATAACTCTAAATTAAACACGGTTTGTGCTAGCTCCTTGAAACTTGACCAAATAATATAGTTCTAAGTTCTATCTCTATGGTTTGTTTCCTTTTGAAGTACCCCAAGCAGATACTGCCGAAAGACACTTTCATTTCAAAGCTGTGCCAAGCTTCCAAAAAACTACTGGTTTTCTGAAATCTCGGCAAATATTTTTTCACCCAATCTAGATGATTCTCTGTGGTAATGATCAGTTCACTAAGTCCACGTCGCTGCCCAATTTTCACTCTTCTTGCTTGAAGCGTTCGTTTCCAGTAACACTAAGAATTTTTAGGTTTCACTCTATTTCCTTTTATATAGATAGATATGTTTTGAAGTGCATATCAAACACGGTTTGTGCTAGCTCCTTGAAACTTGACAAAATAAAGTAGTTCTAAGTTCTGTCTTTGTGGTTTGTTTCCTCTTGAAATAGCCACAACCAGAGACTGCGTAAAAAACATTCATTGGAAAGGTGTGCCAAGCTTCCAAAAAACTAGTGGTCTTCTGAATACTCGGCGAATTTTTTTTATCCGATCTTGATGATCTCTGTGGTAATGATCAGTTCACTAAGTCCACTTAGCTGCCCAATATTCACTCTCCTAGGATGAAGTGTTCGTTACCAGTAACAGTTTGAGATTTTAGGTTTCACTCTATTTCCTCCTATATAGATAGATGTGTTTGGAAGTCTAAATCAAACACGGTTTGTGCTAGCTCCTTAAAACTTGACAAAATAAAGTAGTTCTAAGTTCTGTATTTATGGTTTGTTTCCTCTTGAATTACCCGAAGCACAGAGTGCCGAAAGACACTTTCATTTCAAAGGTGTGCCAAGCTTCCAAAAAACTACTGGTTTTCTGAAATCTCGGCAAATATTTTTTCACCCAATCTAGTGATGGTGGTAATGATAAGTTCACTAAGTCCACTTAGCTGCCCAATTTTCACTCTTCTTGCTTGAAGCGTTCGTTTCCAGTAACACTTAGAATTTTTAGGTTTAACTCTATTTAATCCTATATAGATAGATGTGTTTGGAAGTCAAAATCAAACGTGGTTTGTGCTAGCTCCTTGAACCTTGACAAAATAATGTAGTTCTAAGTTCTGTCTTTGTGGTTTGTTTCCTCCTGAAGTAGCCACAAGCAGAGACTGCCTAAGACACTTTCATTTCAAAGGTGTGCCAAGCTTCCAAAAAACTACTGGTTTTCTGAAATCTCGGCAAATATTCTTTCACCCAATCTAGATGATTCTCTGTGGTAATGATCAGTTCACTAAGTCCACTTAGCTGCCCAATTTTCACTCTTCTTGCTTGAAGCATTCATTTCCAGTAACCCTTAGAATTTTTAGGTTTCACTCTATTTCCTCCTATACAGATAGATATGTTTGGAAGTCTAAATCAAACACGGTTTGTGCTAGCTCATTGAAACCTGACAAAATAAAGTAGTTCTAAGTTCTGTCTTTGTGGTTTGTTTCCTCTTGAATTACCCCAAACAGAGACTGCTGAAAGACACTTTAATTTCAAAGGTGTGCCAAGCTTCCAAAAAACTACAGGTTTTCTGAATACTCGGCAAATTTTTTTTCATCCGATCTTGATGATATCTGTGGTAATGATCAGTTCACTACGTCCACTTAGCTGCCCAATATTCACTCTTCTAGGATGAAGCTTTCGATACCACTAATAGTTTGAATTTTTAGGTTTCACTCTATTTCCTCCTATATAGATAGATGTGTTTGGAAGTCGAAATCAAACACGGTTTGTGCTAGCTTTTTGAAACTTGACAAAATAAAGTAGTTCTAAGTTCTGTGTTCGTGGTTTGTTTCCTCTTGAATTACCCCAAGCAGAGACTGCCGAAAGACACTTTCATTTCAAAGGTGTGCCAAGCTTCCAAAAAACTACTGGTTTCCTGAAATCTTGGCAAATATTTTTTCACCCAATCTAGATGATCGTGGTAATGATCAGTTCACTAAGTTCACTTAGCTGCCCAATTTTCACTCTTCTTGCTTGAAGCGTTCTTTTCCAGTAACACTTAGAATTTTTAGGTTTCACTCGATTTCCTCCTATATACATAGATGTGTTTGGAAGACTAAATCAAACACGGTTTGTGCTAGCTCCTTGAAACTTGACAAAATAAAGTAGTTCAAGTTCTGTCTTTGTGGTTTGTTTCCTCTTGAATTACCCCAAGCAGAGACTGCCGAAAGACACTTTCATTACAAAGGTGTGCCAAGCTTCCAGAAAACTACTGGTTTTCTGAAATCACGGCAAATATTTTTTCACCCAATCTAGATGATCCTCTGTGGTAATGATCAGTTAGTTCACTAAGTCCACTTAGCTGCCCAATTTTGACTCTTCTTCCTTGAAGCATTCGTTTCCAGTAACACTTAGAATTTTTAGGTTTCACTCTATTTCCTCCGATATAGAGAGATGTGTTTGGAAGTCTAAATCAAACACGGTTTGTGCTAGCTCCTTGAAACTTGACAAAATAAAGTAGTTCTAAGTTCTGACTTTGTGGTTTGTTTCCTCTTGAATTACCCCAAACAGAGACTGCTGAAAGACACTTTAATTTCAAAGGTGTGCCAAGCTTCCAAAAAACTACAGGTTTTCTGAATACTCGGCAAATTTTTTTTCATCCGATCTTGATGATATCTGGGGTAATGATCAGTTCACTACGTCCACTTAGCTGCCCAATATTCACTCTTCTAGGATGAAGCTTTCGATACCACTAATAGTTTGAATTTTTAGGTTTTACTCTATTTCCTCCTATATAGATAGATGTGTTTGGAAGTCGAAATCAAACACGGTTTGTGCTAGCTTTTTGAAACTTGACAAAATAAAGTAGTTCTAAGTTCTGTCTTCGTGGTTTGTTTCCTCTTGAATTACCCCAAGCAGAGACTGCCGAAAGACACTTTCATTTCAAAGGTGTGCCAAGCTTCCAAAAAACTACTGGTTTTCTGAAATCTCCACAAATTTTTTTTCACCCAATCTTCATGGTTCGCTGTGCTAATGATCAGTTCACTAAGTCCACTTAGCTGCCCAATTTTCATTCTCCTTGGTTGAAGCGTTTGTTTCCAGTAACACTTTGAATTTTTAGGTTTCACTCTGCTTTCTCCTATATAGATAGATGTGTTTGGAACTCTAAATTAAACACGGTTTGTGCTAGCTCCTTGAAACTTGACCAAATAAAGTAGTTCTAAGTTCTATCTCTATGGTTTGTTTCCTTTTGAAGTACCCCAACAGAGACTGCCGAAAGACACTTTCATTTCAAAGGTGTGCCAAGCTTCCAAAAAACTACCGGTTTTCTGAAATCTCTTCAAATATTTTTTCAAACAATCTAGATGATTCTCTGTGGTAATGATCAGCTCACTAAGTTCACTTAGCTGCCCAATTTTCACTCTTTTGCTTGAAGCGTTCGTTTCCAGTAACTCTTAGAGTTTTTAGGTTTCAATCTATTTCCTCCTATATAGATAGATGTGTTTGGAAGTCTAAATCAAACACGGTTTGTGCTAGCTCCTTGATACTTGACAAAATAAAGTAGTTCTAAGTTCTGTCTTTGTGGTTTGTTTCCTCTTCAATTACCCCAAGCAGAGACTGCCGAAAGATACTTTCATTTCATAGGTGTGCCAAGCTTCCAAAAAACTACTGGTTTTCTGAAATCTCGGCAAACTTTTTCACCCAATCTTGATGATTCTCTGTGGTAATGATCAGTTCAATAAATCCACTTAGCTGCCCAATTTTCATTCTTCTTGCTTGAAGCGTTCGTTACCAGTAACAGTTTAAGTTTCACGTTTCACTCTGTTTTCTCCCATATAGATAGATGTGTTTGGAACTCTAAATCAAACACGGTTTGTGCTAGCTTTTTGAAACTTCACAAAATAAAGTAGTTCTAAGTTCTATCTCTAAGGATTGTTTTCTCTTGAAGTTGCAAAAAGAAGAGACTGCGTAAGACACTTTCATTGGAAAGGTATGCCAAGCTTCCATAAAATTACTGGTTTTCAGAATACTCAGCAAATATTTTTTCATCCAATCTTGATGATTCTCTGGAATAATGATCAGTTCACTGAGTCCACTTAGCTGCCCAATATTCACTCTTCTAGTTTGAAGGGATCGTTACCACTAACACTTTGAATATTTAGGTTTCACTCTGTTTTCTCCCATATAAATAGATGTGTTTGGACCACTAAATCAAACACGGTTTGTGCTAGCTCCTTGAAACTTGACAAAATAAAGTAGTTCTATGTTCTATCTCTATGGTTTGTTTCCTCTTGAAGTACCCCAACAGACTGCCGAAAGACACTTTCATTTCAAAGGTGTGCCAAGCTTCCAAAAAACTACTGGTTTTCTGAAATCTCGGCAAATATTTTTTCACCCAATCTAGATGATTCTCTTTGGTAATGATCAGTTCACTAAGTCCACTTAGCTGCCCAATTATCATTCTCCTTGCTTGAAGCGTTCGTTTCCAGTAACACTTTGAATTTTTAGGTTTCACTCTGTTTTCTCCTATATAGATAGATGTGTTTGGAACTCTAAATCAAACACGGTTTGTGCTAGCTTTTTGAATCTTCACAAAATAAAGTAGTTCCAAGATCTGTCTCTACTGTTTGTTGCCTCTTGAAGTAGCCACAAGCAGAGACTGCGTACGACATTTTCATTGGAAACGCGTGCCCAGCTTCCAAAAAACAACTGGTTTTCTGAATAGTCGGCAAATATTTTTTGATCCAATCTTGATGATTCTCTGTGCTAATGATCAGTTCACTAAGTCCACTTAGCTGCCCAATATTCACTCTTCTAACATGAAGCGTTCGATAGCAGTAACAGTTTGAGTTTTTACCTTTCACTCTGTTTTCTCCCATATAGATAGATGTGTTTAGAACTCTAAATCAAACACGGTTTGTGCTAGCTCCTTGAAACTTGACAAAATAAAGTAGTTCTAAGTTCTATCTCAATGGTTTGTTTCCTCTTGAAATACCCCAACAGAGACTGCCGAAAGACACCTTCATTTCAAAGGTGTGCCAAGCTTCCAAAAAACTACTGGTTTTCTGAAATCTCGGCAAATATTTTTTCACCCAATCTTGATGATTCTCTGTGGTAATGATCAGTTCACTAAGTCCACTTAGCTGCCCAATTTTCACTCTTCTTGCTTGAAGCGTTCGTTTCAAGTAACACTTAGAATTTCTAGGTTTCACTCTATTTCCTCCTATATAGATAGATGTGTTTCCATGTCTAAATCAAAAACGGTTTGTGCTAGTTCCTTGAAAGTTGACAAAATAAAGTAGTTCTAAGTTCTGTCTTTGAGATTTGTTTCCTTTGAATTACCCCAAGCAGAGACTGCCGAAAGATACTTTCATTTCAATTGTGGGCCAAGCTTTTAAAAAACTACTGGTTTTCTGAATAGTCGGGAAATAATTTTTCATCCGATCTTCATGATTCTCTGTGGTAATGATCAGTTCAATAAGTCCACTTAGCTGCGCAATATACACTCTTCTAGGATGAAGCGATCGTTACCAGTAACAGTTTGAGTTTTACGTTTCACTCTGTTTTCTCCCATAAAGATAGATGTGTTTGGATCTCTAAATCAAACACTGTTTGTGCTAGCTCCTTGAAACTTGACAAAATAAAGTAGTTCTAAGTTCTATCTCCATGGTTTCTTTCCTCTTGAAATACCCCAACAGAGACTGCCGAAAGACACTTTTATTTGAAAGGTGTGCCAAGCTTCCAAAAAACTACTGTTTTTCTGAAATCTCGGCAATTTTTTTTCACCCAATCTTGATGATTCTCTGTGGTAACGATAGTTCAATAATACCACTTAGCTGCCCAATTTTTATTCTTCTTGCTTGAAGCGTTCGTTTCCAGTAACACTTTGAATTTTTAGGTTTCACTGTGTTTTCTCCTATATAGATAGATGTGTTTGGACTCTAAATCATAACGGTTTGTGCTAGATTTTTGAAACTTCACAAAATAAAGTAGTTCAAAGTTCTGCCTCTATGGTTTTTTTCCTCTTGAAGTAGCCACAAGCAGAGACTGCATAAGACTTTCATTAGAAAGGTGCGGCAAGCTTCCAAAAAACTACATTTTTTTGAAGAGTCGGCAAATATTTTCTCATCTAATCTTAATGATTCTCTGTGGTAATGATCAGTTCACTAAGTCCACTTAGCTACCCAATATTCACTCTTCTAGGATGAAGCGTTCGTTACCAGAAACAGTTTGAATTTTTGGTTACACTCTGTTTTCTCCCATATAGTTAGATGTGTTTGTAAGTCTAAATCAAACACGATTTGTTCTAGCTCCTTGAAACTTGACAAATAAAGTACTTCTAAGTTTTATATTTATGGTTTGTTTCCTCTTGAAGTACCCCAAAAGAGACTGCCGAAACACACTTTCATTTCAAAGGTGTGCCAAGCTTCCAAAAAACTACTGGTTTTCTGATTCTCGGCAAATATTTTTTCGATCAATCTTGATGATTCTCTGCGGTAATGATCAGTTCACTAAGTCCACTTAGCTGCCCAATTTTCATTCTCCTTGCTTGAAGCGTTCGTTTTCAGTAACACTTTGAATTTTTAGGTTTCACTCTGTTTTCTCCCATATAAATACATGTGTTTGTAAGTCTAAATCAAACACGGTTTGTGCTAGCTCCTTCAAACTTGAAAAAATAAAGTAGTTCTAAGTTCTGTCTTTGTGGTTGGTTTCCTCTTGAATTACCCCAAGCAGAGACTGCCGAAAGAAACTTCCACTTCAAAGGTGTGCCAAACTTCCAAAAAACTACTGGTTTTCTGAAATCTCGGCAAATTTATTTTCACCCAATCTTTATGATTCTCTGTGGTAATGATCAGATCAAGAAGTCCACTTAGCTGCCCAATTTTCATTCTTCTTGCTTGAAGCGTTCGTTTTCAGTAGCACTTTGAATTTTTAGGTTTCATGCTGTTTTCCCCTATATAGATAGATGTCTTTGGAACTCTAAATCAAACACGGTTTCTGCTAGCTTTTTGAAACTTCACAAAATAAAGTAGTTCTAAGTTTTGTCTCTATGGTATGTTTCCTCTTGAAGTAGAAACAAGCAGAGACTGCGTAAGACACTTTCATTGGAAAGGTGTGCCAAGCTTCCATAAAACTACTGTTTTTCTGAATAGTCGGCAAATATTTTTTCATCCAATCTTGATGATTCTCTATGGTAATGATCAGTTCACTAAGTCCACTTAGCTGCCCAATATTCACTCCTCTAGGATGAAGCGTTCGTTACCAGTAACAGTTTGAATTTTTAGGTTTCACTCTGTTTTCTTCCATATAGATAGATGTGTTTGGAACACTAAATCAAACACGGTTTTTGCTCGCTCCTTGAAACTTGACAAAATAAAGTAGTTCTAAGTTCTGTCTCTATGGTTTGTTTCCTCTTGAAGTACCCCAACAGAGACTGCCGAAACACACTTTCATTTCAAAGGTGTGCCAAGCTTCCAAAAAACTACTGGTTTTCTGATTCTCGGCAAATATTTTTTCGATCAATCTTGATGATTCTCTGTGGTAATGAACAGTTCACTAAGTCCACTTAGCTGCCCAATTTTCATTCTCCTTGCTTGAAGCGTTCATTTTCAGTAACACTTTGAATTTTTAGGTTTCACTCTGTTTTCTCCCATATAAATACATGTGTTTGGAACTCTAAATCAAACACGGTTTGTGCTAGCTTCTTGAATCTTGACAAACTAAAGTAGTTCTAAGTTCTATCTCTATGGTTTGTTTCCTCTTGAAGTACCCCAACAGAGACTGCCGAAAGACACTTTCATTTCAAAGGTTGCCAAGCTTCCAAAAAACTACTGGTTTTCTGAAATCTCAGCCCATATTTTTTCAACAAATCTTGATGATACTTGGTTGGAAAGGTCAGTTCAGTAATCCCACTTGGCTGCCCAATTTTGACTCTTCTTGGTTGAAGCGTTCGTTTCCAGTAACACTTTGAATTTTTAGGTTTTACTGTCTTTTCTCCTATATAGATAGATGTGTTTGGAACTCTAAATTATACACGGTTTGTGATAGCTCCCTGAAACTTCACACAATAAAGTAGTTCTAGGTTCTTTTTCAAAGCATTGTTTCCTCTTGAAGTAGCCCTAAGCAGAGACTGGCGAAAGACACTTTCACTTGCAATGGGTTGCTAAGCTTCCAAAAAACTTCTAGTTTTCTGAAATATCAGCAAATATATTTACACCCAATCTTGATGATACATGGTGATAATGATCAGTTCACTAAGCCCACTTGGCTGCCCAATTTTCACTCTTCCAGGTTGAAACGTTCGTTTCAGTAACATTTTGAAATTTTAGGTTTCAATCTGTTTTTTCCTATATAGATAAATGTGTTTGGAACTCTAAATCACACATGGTTTGTGCTAGCTCCTTGAAACTTGACAAAATAAAGTAGTTCTAAGTTCTATCTCTATGTTTTGTGTCCTCATGAAGAAGCCCCAAGCAGAGACTGCCTAAAGATTCTTTAATTAGAAAGGTGTGCCAAGCTTCCAAATAACTACTAGTTTTCTGAAATCTCAGCAAATATTTTTTCACCCAATCTTGATGATACTTGCTGGTATTGATCAGTTAACTAAGCCAACTTGGCTCCACAATTTTCACTCTTCTAGGTTGAAGCGTTCGTTTTCAGTAACAGTATGAATTTTTAGGTTTCACTCTGTTTTCTCCTATATGGATAGATTAGTTTGGAACTCTAAATCAACACCGGTTCTCGCTAGCTCGTTGATACTTTACAAAATAAGGAACTTCTCACTTCTATCTCTATGCTTTCTGTCGTCTTGAAGTAGCACCAAGCAGAGACTGCCGAAAGACACTTTCATTTGAAAGGTGTGCCAAGCTTCCAAAAAACTACTGGTTTTCTGAAATCTTTGCAAATATTTTTGCACACAATCTTGATGATTCTTGGTGGTAATGATCAGTTCACGATGTCCACTTATCTGCCCAATTTTCATTCTTTTTGCTTGAAGTGTTCGTTTCCAGTAACACTTTGAATTTTGAGGTTTCACTCTGATTTCTCCTATATGGATAGATGTGTTTGGAACTCTAAATCTGTGAAAGTTGACACAAAAAAGATGTTCTATGTTCTTTCTCTATGGTTTGTTTCCTCTTGCAGTAGCCCCAACCAGAGACTACCAAAAGACAATTTCATTTGATAGGTGTGCCCAGCTTCCAAAAAACTAGTGGTTTTCTGAAATCTCGGCAAATATTTTTCACCCAATCTTGGTGATTCTTGGTGGTAATGATCAGTTCACTAAGCTCACTTGGATCCACAATTTTCACTCTTCTAGGATGAAGCATTCGTTTCCAGTAACAGTTTGAATTTTTAGGTTTCACTCTGTTTTGTCCTATATAGAGACATGTGTTTTGAACTCTAAATCAAACAACGTTTGTGCTAGCTCCTTGAAACTTGACAAAATAAAGTAGTTCTACGTTGTATCTCTATGGTTTGTGTCCTCATGAAGAAGCCCCAGCAAAGACTGCCAAAAGACACTTTCATGTGAAAGGTGTGCTAAGCTTCTAAATAACTACTGGTTTCCTGAAATTTCGGCAAATATTTTTTCACCCAATCATGATGATACTTGGTGGTAATGGTCAGTTCGTTAATACCACGAGGCTGCCCAATTTTGACTCTTCTAGGTTGAATCATTCGTTTCCAGTAAGACTTTGAATGTTTAGGTTTCACTCTCTTTTTTTCTATATAGATAGATGTGTTTGGTACTCTAAATTAAACACGGTTTTTGATAGCTCCCTGAAACTTGACACAATAAAGTAGTTCTAGGTTCTTTATCTAAGCATTGTTTCCTCTTGAAGTAGCCCTAAGCAGAGACTGGCGAAAGACACTTTCACTTGAAATGGGTTGCCAAGCTTTCAAAAAACTTCTAGTTTTCTGAAATCTAAGCAAATATTTTTTTACCAAATCTTGATGATACTTGGTTGTAAAGGTCAGTTCACTAAATCCACATGGTTGCCCAATTTTTATTCTTCTAGGTTGAAGCGTTCATTTCCAGGAACAGTTTAAATTTTTAGGTTTCACTCTGTTTTCTCCTATATAGATAGTTGTGTTTGGAACTCTATATGAAACACGGTTTTTGCTAGCTCTTTGAAACTTCACACACTAAATTAGTTCTAAGTTCTATATCTGTGGATTGTTTTTTCTTGAAGTAGCCCTAAGTAGAGACTGGCCAAAGACAGTTTCATTTGAAAAAGTTGCCAGGCATTGAAAAAACTACTAGTTTTCTGAAATCTCAGGAAATATTTTTTCACCAATTCTTGATGACACTTGGTGGTAATGATCAGTTCACTAAGCCCACTTGGCTGCACAATTTTCACTCTTCTAGGTTGAAGTGTTCATTTCCAGTAACACTTTGAATTTTTAGGTTTCACTCTGTTCTCTCCTATATAGATAGAGGTGTTTGAAACTCTAAATCAAACACGGGTTGTGCTAGCTCCTTGCAACTTGACAAAATAAAGTAGTTCTAAGTTTTATCTCTATGGTTTGTTCCCTTTTGAAGTAGCCCAATGCAGAGTCTGCCGTAGACACTTTCATTTGAAAGGTGTGCCAAGCTTCCAAAAAACTCCTGGTTTTCTGAAATCTCAGAAAATATTTTTTCACCCAATCTTGATGATTCTCTGTGGTAAGGATCAGTTCACTATGTCCACGTGGCTCCACAATTTTCAGTCTTCCAGGTCTAAGCATTCGTTTCCAGTAACAGTATGAATGTTAAGGTTTCACTCTGTTTTCTCCTATATAGATAGATGTGTTTGGAACTGTAAATCAAACACGGTTTGTGCTAGCTCCTGGAAATTGACACAATAATGTAGTTGTAAGTTCTTTCTCTAAGTTTTGTTTCCTCTTGAAGTAGACCTAAGCAGAGACTGGCGAAAGACACTTTCATTTGAAAGGGGTTGCCAAGCTTTCAAAAAACTACTAGTTTTCTGAAATCTCATCTAAAATTTTTTCACCAAATCTTGATGATACTTGTTGGTAATGATCAGTTAACTGTGCCCACTTGGGTTCCCAATTTTCACTCTTCTATGTTGAAGCGTTCGTTTCCAGGAACAGTTTGAATTTTTAGGTTTCACTGTTTTTTTAAAATAGATAGATGTGTTTGGAACTCTAAATCAAACACGGTTTGTGCTAGCTCTGTGAAACTTGACACAATAATGTTGTTCTAGGTTCTTACTCTAAGGTTTGTTTTCTGTTGAAGTAGCCCTAAGCAGAGACTGGCGAAAAACACTTTCATTTGAAGGCTGTTTCCAAGCTTCCAAAAAACTACTAGTTTTCTGAAATCTCAGCAAATATTTTTACACCCAATCTCGATGATACTTGGAGGTAATGATCAGTTCACGAAGCCCACTTGGCTGCCCAATTTTTACTCTTCCAGATTGAAGCGTTCGTTTCCAGAAACAATTTGTATGTTTAGGTTTCAATCATTTTTTTTCTATATAGACAGATGTGTTTGGAACTCTAAATCAAACACGGTTTGTGCTAGCTCCTTGGAACTTGACAAAATAAAGTAGTTCTAAGTTCTATCTCTATGGTTTGTGTCCTAATGAAGAAGCCCCAAGCAGAGACTGTCAAAAGACACTTTAATTTGAAAGGTGTGCCAAGCTTCCAAATAACTACTAGTTTCCTGAAATATCAGCAAATACTTTTTCACCCAATCTTGATGATACTTGCTGGTAAGGATCATTTAACTAAGCCCACTTGGCTCCACAATTTTCACTCTTCTTGGTTGAAGCGTTCATTTCCAGTAACAGTATGAATTTTGGTGTTTCACTCTGTTTTCTCCTATATAGATAGATGTGTTTGGAACTCTAAATCAAACACGGTTTGTGCTAGCTCTTTGAAACTTGACGAACTAAAGTAGTTCTATATCTATCTCTATTATTTGTGTCCTCATGAAGAATCCCCAAACAGAGACTACTGAAAGACACTTTAATTTGAAAGGTGTGCCAAGCTACCAAATAACTACCAGGTTGATGAAATCTCAGCAAATATTTTTTCACCGAATCTTGATGATACTTGCTGGTAATGATCAGTTAACTAAGCCCACTTGGCTCCACAATTTTCACTCTTCTAAATCGAAGCGTTCGTTTCCAGTAACAGTATGAATTTTTAGGTTTCACTCTGTTTTCTCCTATATAGATAGATGTGTTTGGAACTCTAAATCAATCCCTGTTAACGCTAGCTCCTTGATACTTGAAAAAATAAAGTAGATCTCAGTTCTACCTTTTTGCTTTGTGTCGTCTTGAAGTAGCACCAAGCAGAGACTGCCGAAAGACACTTTCATTTGAAAGGTGTGCCAAGCTTCCAAAAAACTACTGATTTTCTGAAATCCTGGCAAATATTTTTTCACACAATCTTGATGATTCTTGGTGGTAAGGATCAGTTCATGACGTCCACTTATCTGCCCAATTTTCATTATTCTTGCTTGAAGCGTTCGTTTCCAGTAACACTTTGAATTTTTAGGTTTCACTCTGTTTTCTCCTATATGGATAGATGTATTTGGAACTCTAAATCAAACACGGTTTGTGCTAGCTCTGTGAAAGTTGACACAATAAAGTTGTTTTACATTCTTTCTCTACAGTTTGCTTCCTGTTGAAGTAGCCCAAAGTAGAGACTGGCGAAAAACACTTTCATTTGAAGGGGGTTGCCAAGCTTCCAAAAAACTACTACTTTTCTGAAATCTCAGCAAATATTTTTAAACCTAATCTTGATGATACTTGGTGATAATGATCAGTTCACTAAGCCAACTTGGCTGCCCAATTTTTACTCTTCCAGGTTGAAGCGTTCGTTTCAGTAACATTTTGAATTTGTATGTTTCAATCTGTTTTTTCCTATATAGATAGATGTGTTTGGAACTCTAAAACACACATGGTTTGTGCTAGCTCCTTGAAACTTGACAAAACAAAGTAGTTCTAAGTACTATCTCTATGTTTTGTTTCCTCTTGAATAAGCCCCAAGCAAAGACTGCCGAAAGACACTTTCATTTGAAAGGTGTGCCTAGCTTCCAAAACTCTACTGGTTTTCTGAAATCTCGGCAAATTTTTTTTCACCCAATCTTGATGATTCTTGGTGGTAATGATCAGTTCACTAAGCCCACTTGGCTCCACAATTTTCACTCTTCTAGGATGAAGCGTTCGTTTCCAGAAACAGTTTGAATTTTTAGGTTTCACTCTGTTTTGTCCTATATAGAGAGATGTGTTTGGAATTCAAAATCAAACAAGGTTTGTGCTAGCTCCTTGAAACTTGACAAAATAAAGTAGTTCTACGTTGTATCTCTATGGTTTGTGTCCTCATGAAGAAGCCCCAGCAAAGACTGCCGAAAGACACTTTCATTTGAAAGGTGTGCTAAGCTTCTAAATAACTACTGGTTTCCTGAAATTTTGGCAAATATTTTTTCACCCAATCTTGATGATACTTGGTGGTAATGGTCAGTTCATTAATAACACGTGGCTGCCCAATTTTGACTCTTCTAGGTTGAATCATTCGTTTCCAGTAACACTTTGAATTTTTAGGTTTCACTCTCTTTTCTCCTATATAGATAGATGTGCTTGGTACTCTAAATTAAACACGGTTTGTGATAGCTCCCTGTAACTTGACACAATAAAGTAGTTCTATGTTCTTTCTCTAATCATTGTTTCCTCTTAAAGTAGCCCTAAGCAGAGACTGGCGAAAGACACTTTCACTTGAAATGGGTTGCCAAGCTTCCAAAAAACTACTGGTTTTCTGAAATATAAGCAAATATTTTTTTACCGAATCTTCATGATACTTGGTTGTAAAGGTCAGTTCACTAAATCCAATGGTTGCCCAATTTTTATTCTTCTACCTTGAAGCGTTCGTTTCCAGTAGCAGTTTGAATTTTTAGGTTTCACTCTGTTTTCACCTATATAGATAGATGTGTTTGGAACTCTATATGAACCACGGTTTTTGCTAGCTCTTTGAAACTTGACACACTAAAGTAGTTCTAAGTTCTATATCTATGGATTGTTTTCTCTTGAAGTAGCCCTAAGCAGAGATTGGTGAAAGACACTTTCATTTGAAAAAGGTTGCCAGGCATTGAAAAACTACTAGTTTTCTGAAATCTCAGCAAATATTTTTTCACCAAATCTTGATGATACCTGGTGGTAATGACCATTTCCCTAAGCCCACTTGGCTACACAGTTTTCACTCTTCTAGGTTGAAGTGTTCATTTCCAGTAACACTTTGAATTTTTAGGTTTCACTCTCTTCTCTCCTATATAGATAGATGTGTTTGAAACTCTAAATCAAACACGGTTTGTGCTAGCTCCTTGATACTTGACAAAATAAAGTAGTTCTAAGTTCTGTCTCTATGGTTTGTTCCCTCTTTAAGTAGCCCAATGCAGAGTCTTCCGAAAGTCACTTTAATTTGAAAGGTGTGCCAAGCTTCCAAAAAACTCCTGGTTTTCTGAAATCTCAGAAAATATTTTTTCACCCAAACTTGATGATTCTCTGTGGTAATGTTCAGTTCACTATGTCCACGTGGCTGCCCAATTTTCACTCTTCTAGGTTGAAGTGTTCCTTTCCAGTAACACTTTGAATTTTTGGGTTTCACTCTGTTTTCTCCTATATAGATAGATGTGTTTGGAACTCTAAATCAAACACGGTTTGTGCTAGCTCCTTGAAACTTGACAAACTAAAGTAGTTCTATATATATCTCTATTATTTGAGTCCTCATGAAGAATCCCCAAGCAGAGACTACCGAAAGACACTTTAATTTGAAAGGTGTGCCAAGCTACCAAATAACTACTAGGTTGATGAAATCTCAGCAAATATTTTTTCACCCAATCTTGATGATACTTGCTGGTAATGATCAATTAACTAAGCCCACTTGGCTCCTCAATTTTTACTCTTCTAAGTAGAAGCGTTCATTTCCAGTAACAGTATGAATTTTTAGGTTTCACTCTGTTTTTTCCTACATAGATAGATGTTTTTGAAACTCTAAATCAAACACGGTTTGGGCTAGCTCCGTGAAACTTGACAAAATAAAGTAGTTCAAGGTTCTTTCTCTAAGGTTTGTTTCCTCTTGAAGTAGCCTTAAGCAGAGACTGGCGAAAGACACTTTCATTTGAAGAAAGTTGCCAGGCATTGAAAAAACTACTAGTTTTCTGAAATCTCAGCAAATATTTTTTCACCAAATTTTGATGATACTTGGTTGTAAAGGTCAGTTCACTAATCCCACTTGGCTGCCCAATTTTTATTCTTCTAGGTTGAAGCATTCGTTTCCAGTAACAATTTTAATTTTTAGGTTTCACTCCCTTTTCTCCTATATAGTTAGATGTATTTGGAACTCTAAATTAAACACGATTTGTGATAGCTCCCTGATGCTTGTCACAATAAAGTAGTTCTAGGTTCTTTCTCTAAGCATTGTTTCCTCTTGATGTAGCCCTAAGCAGAGACTGGCGAAAGACACATTCACTTGAAATGGGTTGCTAAGCTTCCAAAAAACTACTAGTTTTCTGAAATCTCAGCAAATATTTTTTCAACAGTTCTTGATGATCCTTGGTGGTAATGATCAGTTCACTAAGCCCACTTGGCTCCCCAATTTTTATTCTTCTAGGTTGAAGCGTTCGTTTCCAGTAACAGTTTTAATTTTTAGGTTTCACTCAGTTTTCTCCTACATAGATAGATGTGTTTGGAACTCTATATCAAACACGGCTTTTTCTAGCTCTTTGAAACTTGACACACTAAAGTAGTTCTAAGTTCTATATCTATAGATTGTTTACTCTTGAAGTAGCCCTAAGCAGAGACTGGCGAAAGACACTTTCATTTGAAAGAGGTTGCCAAGCTTTCAAAAAACTGCTAGTTTTCTAAAATCTCAGCAAATACTTTTTCACCAAATCTTGATGATACTTGGTGGTAATGATCAGTTCACTAAGCCCACTTGGCTGCCCAATTTTCACTCTTCTAGTTTGAAGTGTTCATTTCCAGTAACACTTGGAATTTTTAGGTTTCACTCTGTTCTCTCCTATATAGATAGATGTGTTTGAATCTCTAAATTAACACGGTTTGTGCTAGCTCCTTGAAACTTGACAAAATAAAGTAGTTCTAAGTTCTATCTCTATGTTTTGTGTCCTCAGGAAGGAGCCCCAAGCAGAGAATGCCGAAAGACACTTTCATTTGAACGGTGTGCCAAGCTTCCAAAAAACTACTGGTTTTCTGAAATCTCAGCAAATATTTTTTTTACCAAATATTGATAATACTTGGTTATAAAGGTCAGTTCACTAATCCCACTTGGCTTCCCAATTTTTATTCTTCTAGGTTGAAGCGTTCGTTTCCAGTAACAGTTTTAATTTTTAGGTTTCACTCAGTTTTCTCCTACATAGATAGATGTGTTTGGAACTCTATATCAAACACGGTTTTTGCTAGCTCCTTGAAACTTGACACACTAAAGTAGTTCTAAGTTCTATATCTATGGATTGTTTTCTCTTGAAGTAGCCCTAAGCAGAGACTGGCGAACGGCACTTTCATTTGAAAGAGGTTGCCAAGCTTTCAAATAATTGCTAGTTTTCTAAAATCTAAGCAAATACTTTTTCACCAAATCTTGTTGATACTTGGTGGTAATGATCAGTTCACTAAGCCCACTTGGCTGCCCAATTTTTACTCTGCTAGGTTGAAGTGTTCGTTTCAAGTAACACTTTGAATTTTTAGGTTTCACTTTGTTTTCTCCTGTATAGATAGATGTGTTTGAAACTCTAAATCAAACACGTTTTGTTATAGCTCCTTGAGACTTGACAAAATAAAGTAGTTCTAAGTTCTATCACTATGGTTTTTGTCCTCATGAAGAATCCCCAAGCAGAGTCTGCCGAAAGACACTTTAATTTGAAAGGTGTGAGAAGCTTCCAAATAACTACTAGTTTTCTGAAATCTCTGCAAATATTTTTTCACCCAATCTTGATGATACATGCTGGTAATGATCAGTTAACTAAGCCAACTTGGCTCCTCAATTTTCACTATTCTAGGTTGAAGCGTTCGTTTCCAGTAACAGTATGAATTTTTAGGTTTCACTCTGTTTTCTCCTATACGATAGATGTGTTTGGAACTCAAAATCAAACACGGTTCGTGCTAGCTCCTTGAAACTTGAAAAAATAAAGTAGTTCTAAGTTCTATCTCTATGGTTTATTTTATCTTGAAGTAGCCCCAAGAAGAGACTGCGGAATGACACTTTAATTTGAAAGGTGTGTCAAGCTTCCAAAAATCTACGGTTTTTCTGAAATATCGGCAAATATTTTTTCACACAATCTTGAGGATTCTTGGTGGTAATGATAAGTTCATGAAGCCCACTTAGCTGCCCAATTTTCATACTTCTTGCTTGAAGCGTTCATTTCCAGTAGCACTTTGTATTTTTAGGCTTCACTCCGTTTTCTCCTATATGTAATAGATGTATTTGGAACTCTAAATCAAACACGGTTTGTGCTAGCTCCATGAAACTTCACAAAATAAAGTAGTTCTAAGTTCTCTCTCTATGTTTTGTGTCCTTTTCAAGTAGCCCCATGCAGAGACTTCCGAAACACACTTTCATTTGAAAGGTGTGACAAGCTTCCAAAAAAATCCTGGTTTTCTGAAATCTCAGCAAATATTTTTTCAACATATCTTGATGATACGTGGTGGTAATGGTCAGTTCACTAATCCCACTTGGCTGCCCAATTTTGACTCTTCTAGGTTGAAGCATTCGTTTCCAGTAATAGTTTTAATTTTTAGGTTTCACTCTGTTTTTTCCGATATAGATAGATGTGTTTGGAACACTAAATCAAACACGGTTTGAGCTACCTCCTTGAAACTTGACAAAATAAAGTAGTCCTAAGTTCTATCTATATGGTTTGTTTTGTCTTGAAGTAGCCCTAAGCAGAGAAGCGAAAAACACTTTCAATTGAAGGGAGTTGCCAAGCTTAAAAAAACTACTAGTTTTCTGAAATCTCAGTGAATATTTTTAGACCCAATCTTGAATATTCTTGGTGGTAATGATCAGTTCACTAAGCCCACTTGGCTGCCCAATTTTCACTCTTCCAGGTTGAAGCGTTCGTTTCAAGTAACAGTTTGAATTTTTAGTTTTCAATCTTTTTTTTCCTATATAGATAGATGTGTTTGGAACTCTAAATCAAACACGGTTTTTGCTAGCTCCTTGAAACATGACAAAATAAAGTAGTTCTAAGTTCTATCTCTATGGTTTGTTTCGTCTTGAAGTAGCCTCAAGCAGAGACTGACGAAGGACACTTTCATTTGAAAGGTGTGCCGAGCTTCCAAAAAATTACTGGTTTTCTGAAATCTCGGCAAATATTTTTTCACCCAATCTTGATGATTCTTGGTGGTAATGATCAGTTCACTAAGCCCACTTAGCTGCCCAATTTTCATTCTTCTTGCTTGAAACGTTCGTTTCCAGTAACACTTTGAAATTTTAGGTTTCACTCTGTTTTCTCCTATATGGATAGAGGTTTTTGGAATTCTAAATTAAACAGGGTTTTTGCTAGCTCCGTGAAACTTGACCAAATAAGGTAGTTCTAAGTTCTATCTCTATGGTTTGTGTCCTCATGAAGAAGCCCCAAGCAGAGACTACCGAAAGACACTTTAATTTGAAAGGTGTGCAATGCTTCCAAAAAACTAATGCTTTCCTGAAATTTCGGCAAATATTTTTTCACCAAATCTTGATGATACTTGGTGGTAATGGTCAGTTCGCTAATCCCACTTGGCTGCCCAATTTTGCCTCTTCTAGGTTGAAGCATTTTTTTCCAGTAACAGTTTGAATTTTTAGGTTTCACTATGTTTTCTTCTATATAGATAGATGTGTTTGGAACTCTAAATCAAACACAGTTTAGTTATTTCTTGTCTTCTACTTCTTTTGCTGTTGTTTTGCTCTTCTTTTTCTAGGATTTTGAGTTGAAGTATTAGATCATTTATTTGTTGGTTTTTTATTTTTTTGAGGAATTAACTCCAAGCACTTAATTTTCTTCTTAGAACCGCTTTCAATGTGTCCCATAGATTCCGATATGTTGTGTCTGTGTTTTCATTTATCTCTAAGAATTTTTTAATTTCCTCCTTGATGTCTTCTATAACCCATTGATCATTCAGTAACCTATTGTTCATTCTCCAAGTGATGCATGATTTTTCCTTACTTCTTTTATCGTTAATTTTCAATTTCATTCCATTATGATCCGATAAGATGCATGGTATTATCTCTACTCCTTTATATTGTCTAAGAGTTGCCCTGTGACATAATATATGATCTATTTTTGAGAAGGATCCATGAATCAGAGCTGAAATTAATGAAATTGAAACGAAAGAAACAATTGAAAAAATTGACAAAACTAAAAGTTGGTTCTTTGAAAAAATAAATAAAATCGACAGACCCTTAGCCACACTTAGGAAGAGAAGAAGAGAGAGAACTCAAATTACCAGCATATGGGATGAAAAAGGCAATATCGCAACAGACACTTCAGAAATACAGAAGATTATCAGAAATTATTTTTAATCCTTATACTCCAATAAAATAGAAGATAGTGAAGGCATCGATAAATTTCTTAAGTCATATGATTTGCCCAGATTGAGTCAGGAGGATATTGACAACCTAAACAGACCAATATCAATTGAGGAAATAGAAGATACCATCAAAAAACTACCAACTAAGAAAAGCCCAGGACCGGATGTGTATACAGCAGAGTTTTACAAAACCTTTAAAGAGGAACTAATACCAATACTTTTCAAGCTATTTCAGGAAATAGAAAAAGAGGGAGAACTTCCAAATTCATTCTATGAGGCCAACATCACCCTGATTGCTAAACCAGAAAAAGACACTTCAAAGAAAGAAAACTACAGACCAATAACTCTAATGAACCTAGATGCAAAAATCCTCAATAAACTTCTGGCGAACCGGATACAAAAACATATCAAAAAAATTGTGCACCATGATCAGGTAGGATTTATCCCTGGGATGCAAGGTTGGTTCAATATACGGAAATCAATAAATATTATTCACCACATCAATAGGCTTAAAAATAAGAACCATATGATCATCTCGATAGATGCGGAAAAAGCATTCGACAAAGTACAGCATACCTTTATGTTCAAAACTCTAGAAAAACTAGGGATGACAGGAACATACCTCAATATTGTAAAAGCAATCTATGCTAAGCCTCAGGCTAGCATCATTCTGAATGGAGAAAAACTGAAAACATTCCCTCTAAAATCTGGAACAAGACAGGGATGCCCTCTCTCACCACTTCTGTTTAACATAGTTCTCGAATCACTGGCCAGAACAATTAGACAGACGAAAGAAATTAAAGGCATAAAAATAGGAAAAGAAGAACTCAAATTATCACTATTTGCAGATGACATGACTCTATACCTAGCAGACCAAAAGGGTCTCAAAGAAACTATTAGAGTTAATAAATGAATTTAGCAAAGTGGCAGGCTATAAAATCAACACGCATAAATCAAAGGCCTTCCTGTATATCAGGGACAAATCCTCTGAAATGGAAATGAGGACAACCACCCCATTCACAATATCCTCAAAGAAAATAAAATACTTGGGAATCAACCTAACAAAAGAGGTGAAAGACTTATACAATGAAAACTACAGAACCCTAAAGAGAGAAATAGAAGAAGATCTTACAAGATGGAAAAATATACACTGTTCATGGATAGGTAGAAGTAACATCATCAAAATGGCGATATTACCAAAAGTTCTCTATAGGTTTAATGCAATGCCAATCAAAATGCCAACGGCATTTCTTGTAGAAATAGAGAAAGCAATCATGAAATTCATATGGAAAAATAAAAGACCCAGAATAGCAAAAACAATGCTAAGCAGGAAGTGTGAATCAGGCGGTATAGCTATACCAGACTTCAAACTATACTACAGAGCAATAGTAACAAAAACAGCATGGTACTGCTACCAAAACAGGCAGGTGGACCAATGGTACAGAATAGAGGACACAGAAACCAATCCACAAAACTACAACTATCTTATATTTGATAAAGGGGCTAAAAGCATGCAATGGAAGAAGGATAGCATCTTCAACAAATGGTGTTGGGAAAACTGGAAATCCATATGCAACAAAATGAAACTGAATCCCTTTCTATCGCCATGCACAAAAGTTAACTCAAAGTGGATCAAGGAACTTGATATCAAATCAGAGACATGGTGTCTGATAGAAGAAAAAGTTGGCTATGATCTACATACTGTGGGGTCGGGCTCCAAATTCCTCAATAGGACACCCATAGCACAACAGTTAATAACTAGAATCAACAAATGGGACTTACTCAAACTAAAAAGTTTTTTTCTAAGCAAAAGAAACAATAAGAGAGGTAAATATTGAGCCTAGGGCCTGGGAACAAATCTTTACTCCTCACACTTCAGACAGAGCCCTAATATCCAGAATATACAAAAAACTAAAAAAATTAGACAATGAGATAACGAATAACCCAATCAACAAATGGGCCAAGGACCTGAACAGAAATTTCTCAGAGGAAGATATACAATCAATCAACAAGTATATGAAAAAATGCTCACCATCTCTAGCAGTCAGAGAAATGCAAATCAAAACCACCCTAAGATAACATCTCACTCCAGTAAGATTGACAGCCATTAGGAAGTCAAACAGCAACAAGTGCTGGCGAGGATGTGTGGAAAAGGGTACTCTTGTACATTGCTGGTAGGAAGGCAAATTGGTGCGGCCAATTTGGAAAGCAGTATGGAGATTTCTTGGAAAGCTCGTAATGGAACCACCATTTGATCCAGCTATTCCACTACTCGGTCTATTCCCTAAAGACCTAAAAAGAGCACACTATAGGGACACTGCTACATCCATGTTCATAGCAGCACAATTCACAATAGCAAGACTGTGGAACCAACCTAGATGCCCTTCAATAGACGAATGGATAAAAAAAATGTGGCATTTATACACAATGGAGTATTACTCTGCATTAAGAAATGACAAAATCATACAATTTGGAGGGAAATGGATGGCATTAGAGCAGATTATGCTAAATGAAGCTAGCCAATCCCTTAAAAACAAATGCCTAATGTCTTCTTTGATATAAGGAGAGTAACTAATAACAGAGTACGGACAAAGAGCATGAGAAGAAGATTAACATTAAACAGGGATGAGAGGTGGGAGGGAAAGGGAGAGAGAAGGGAAATTGCATGTAAATGGAAGGAGACCCTCAGGGATATACAAAATTACATACAAGAGGAAGTGAGGGGAAAGAAGGAAAAATATAAGGGGGAGAAATGAATTACAGTAGAGGGGGTAGAGAGAGAAGACGGCAGGGAGGGGGGAGGGGGGATAGTAGAGGATAGGAAAGGCAGCAGAATACAACAGACACCAGAATGGCAATATGTAAATCAATGGTTGTGCAACTGAAGTGATTCTGCAATCTGTATGTGGGGTAAAAATGGGAGCTCATATCCCACTTGAATCAAAGTGTGAAATATGATATATCAAGAACTATGTAATGTTTTGAACAACCTACAATAAAAATTAATTTAAAAAAAAGACAAACAAACACAGTTTAGGATAGCGCCCTGAAACTTGACACAATAAAGCAGTTCTAGATTCTTTCACTAAGGTTTGTTTCCTCTTGAAGTATCCCTAAGCAGAGACCATCGAAAGACACTTTCATTTGAAAGGGGTAGCCAAGCTTCCAAAAAACTACTAGTTTTCTGAAATCTCAGCAAATATTTTTTTTACCAAATCTTAATGATACTTGGTTGTAAAGGTCCGTTCACTAATCCCACTTGGCTGCCCAATTTTGACTCTTCTAGGAAGAAGAGTTCCTTTTCAGTAACAGTTTAAATTTTTAGGTTTCACTCTGTTTTCTCCTACATAGATAGATATGTTTGGAACTCTATATCAAACACGGTTTTTGCTAGCTCCTTGAAACTTGACACACTAAAGTAGTTCTAAGTTCTATATCTATGGATTGTTTTCTCTTGAAGTAGCCCTAAGCAGAGACTGGCGAAAGACACTTTCATTTGAAAGGGGTTGCCAAGCTTCCAAAAAACTACTAGTTTTCTGAAATCACAACAAATATTTTTTCAATAAATCTTGTTGATACTTGGTGGTAATGATGAGTTCACTAAGCCCACTTGGCTGCCCATTTATCACATTTATATGTTGAAGTGTTCATTTCCAGTAACACTTTGAATTTTTAGGCTTCACTCTGTTTTCTCCTTTATTGACAGATTTGTTTTATAATTCTAAATCAAACACAGTTTGTGCTAGCTCCTTGAAACTTGACAAAATAAAGTATTTCTAAGTTCTATCTCTATGATTTGTTTCCTCTTGAAGTAGCCCCATGCAAAGACTGCCGAAAGACACTTTCATTTGAAAGGTGTGCCAAGCTTCCATAAAACTACTGGTTTTCTGAAATCTCATCAAATATTTTTTCACCCAATCTTGATGATTCTCTGTGGTAATGATCAGTTCACTATGTCCACGTAGCTGCCAAATTTTCACTCTTCTAGGTAGAAGCATTCGTTTCCAGTAACAGTTTGAATTTTTAGGTTTCACTCTGCTTTCTCCTATACAGATAGATGTATTTGGAACTCTAAATCAAACACGGTTTGAGGTAGCTCCTAGAAACTTGACGAAATAAAGTTGTTCTAAGTTCTATCTCTATGGTTTGTTTCATCTTGAAGTAGCCCCAAGCAGAGCCTGCCGAAATACACTTTCATTTGAAAGGTGTTCCAAGCTTCCAAAAAACTACTGGTTTTCTGAAATCTCGGCAAATATTTTTCCCCCAATCTTGATGATTTTTGGTGGTAATGATTAGTTCACTAAGCCCACTTGACTGCTCAGTTTTCACTCTTCGAAGTTGAAGCATTCTTTTCCAGTAACACTTTGAATTTTTAGGTTTCACTCTGTTTTCTTTTATATAGATAGATGTGTTTGGTACTCTAAATCAAACAAAGTTTGTGCTAGCTCCTTGAAACTTGACAAAATAAAGTAGTTCTAAGTTCCATCTCTATGGTTTGTTTCCTCTTAAAGTAGCCCTAAGCAGAGACTGCCGAAAGACACTTTCATTTGAAAGGGGTTGCCAAGCTCTCAAAATCCACTACTTTTCTGAAATCTTAGCAAATATTTTTTCACCAAATCTTGATCATACTTGGTGGTAGTGATCAGTACACTATGCCCACTTTGCTGCCCAGTTTTCACTCTTCTAGTTTGAAGCGTTCGTTTCCAGTAACACTTTGAATTTTTAGGTTTCAATCTGTTTTTTCTTATAGACAGATGTGTTTGAATCTCTAAATCAAACAAGGTTTGTGCTAGCTCCTTGAAACCTGACAAATTAAAGTAGTTCTAAGTTCTGTCTCTATGGTTTGTATCATCTTGAAGTAGCCCCATGCAGAGACTGCTGAAAGACCCTTTCATTTGAAAAGTGTGCCAAGCTTCCAAAAAACTCCTGGTTTTCTGAAATCTCAGCAAATATTTTTTCACCCCATCTTGATGATTCTCTGTGGTAATGATCAGTTCACTATGCCCCACTTGGCTCTCCAATTTTGACTCTTCTAGGTTGAAGCGTTCGTTTCCAGTAACAGTTTTAATTTTTGGGTTTCACTCTCTTTTCTTCTATATAGATAGATGTGTTTGAAACTCTAAATCAAACACGGTTTGTGATAGCTCCCTGAAAATTCACACAATAAAGTAGTTCTAGCTTCTTTCTCTAAGGTTTGTTTCTTCTTGAAGTAGCCGTAAGCAGAGACTGGCGAAAGACACTTTAATTAGAAAGGTGTGCCCAGCTTCCAAATAACTACTAGTTTTCTGAAATCTCAGCAAATATTTTTACACCCAACCTTGATGATACTTTGTGGTAATGATCAGTTCACTAAGCCCACTTGGCTGCCCAATTTTCACTCTTCCAGGATGAAGCGTTCGTTTCCAGTAACAGTTTGAATTTTTAGGTTTCAATCTGTTTTTTCCTGTATAGATAGATGTGTTTAGAACTCTAAATCAAACACGGTTTGTGCTAGCTCCTTGAAACCTGACAAAATAAAGTAGTTCTAAGTTCTATCTCTATGGTTTGTTTTATCTTGAAGTAGCCCCAAGCAGAGACTGCCGAATGACACTTTCTTTGAAAGGTGTGCCAAGCTTCCAAAGAACTAGTGGTTTTTTGAAATCTCGGCTATTTTTTTTCACCCAATCTTGATGATTCTTGGTGGTAATCATCAGTTCACTAAGCCGACGTAGCTGCCGAAGTTTCATTATTCTTGCTTGAAGCGTTCGTTTCCAGTAACACTTTGAATTTTTAGGTTTCACTCTGCTTTCTCCTATATGGATACATGTGTTTGAAACTCTAAATCAAACACGGTTTGAGCTAGCTCCATGAAACTTGACAACATAAAGAGGTTCTAAGTTCTCTCTCCATGGTTTGTTTCATCTTGAAGTAGCCCCAAGCAGAGCCTGCTGAAAGACACTTTCATTTGAATGGTGTGCAAAGCTTCCAAAAAACTACTGGTTTTCTGAAATCTCGGCAAATATTTTTTCACCCAATCTTCATGATTCTTGGTGGTAATGATCAGTTCAGTAAGCCCACTTGGCTGCCCAATTTTCACTCTTCGAGGTTGAAGCATTCTTTTACAGTAACACTTTGAATTTTTAGGTTTCACTCTGTTTTCTTTTATATAGATAGATGTGTTTGGAACTTGAAATCAAACACGGTTTTTGCTAGCTCCTAGAAACATGACAAAATAAAGTAGTTCTAGGTTCTTTCTCTAAGGTTTGTTTCCTCTTGAAGTAGCTCTAAGCAGAGACTGGCGAAAGACACTTTCATTTGAAAGGTATGCCCAGCTTCCAAATAACTACTAATTTTCTGAAATCTCAGAAAATATTTTTACACCCAATCTTGATGATACTTGGTGGTAATGATCAGTTCACCAAGACCACTTGGCTGCCCAATTTTAACTCTTCCAGTTGAAGCGTTCGTTTCCAGTAACAGTTTGAATTTTTAGGTTTCAATCTGTTTTTTCCTATATGGATACATATGTTTGAAACTCTAAATCAAACATGGTTTGAGCTAGCTCCGTGAAACTTGACAAAATAAAGTAGTTCTAAGTTCTATCTCAATGGTTTGTATCCTCATGAAGAAGCCCCAAGCAGAGACTGAGAAAAAACCCTTTAATTTGAAAGGAGTGCCAAGCTTCCAAAAAACTACTCGTTTCCTGAATTTCGGCAAATATTTTTTCACCAAATCTTGATGATACTTGGTTGTAAAGGTCAGTTCACTAATCCCACTTGGCTGCCCAATTTTTATTCTTTTAGGTTGAAGCGTTCATTCACTGTAACAGTTTAAATTTCTAAGTTTCACTCTGTTTTCTCCTACCTAAATAGATGTGTTTCGAAGACTAAATCAAACACGGTATTTGCTAGCACTTTGAAACTTGACACACTAAAGTAGTTCTATGGATTGTTTTCTCTTGAAGTAGCCCTAAGCAGAGACTGGCGAAAGACACTTTCATTTGAAAAGGCTTGCCAAGCTTTCAAAAAACTACTAGTTTTCTGAAATCACAGCAAATATTTTTTCACCAAATCTTGTTGATACTTGGTGGTAATGATCAGTTCACTAAGCCCACTTGGCTGCCCAATAATCACATTTTTATGTTCAAGTGTTCGTTTCCAGTAACACTTTGAATTTTTAGGCTTCACTCTGTTTTCTCCTTTATAGACAGATTTGTTTTATACTTCTAAATCAAACACAGTTTGTGCTAGCTCCTTGAAACTTGACAAAATAAAGTATTTCTAAGTTCTATCTTTATGATTTGTTTCCTCTTGAAGTAGCCCCATGCAAAGACTGCCGAAAGACACTTTCATTTGAAAGGTGTTCCAAGCTTCCAAAAAACTACTGGTTTTCTGAAATCTCAGCAAATATTTTTTCGCCCAATCTTGATGATTCTCTGTGGTAATGATCAGTTCATTATGTCCACGTAGCATCCCAATTTTCACTCTTCTAGGTTGAAGCTTTCCTTTCCAGTAGAGTTTGAATTTTTAGGTTTCACTCTGCTTTCTCCTATACAGATAGATGTATTTGGAACTCTAAATCAAACACGGTTTGAGGTAGCTCCTAGAAACTTGACAAAATAAAGTTGTTTTAAGTTCTATCTCTATGCTTTGTTTCATCTTGAAGTAGCCCCAAGCAGAGCCTGCCAAATGACATTTCATTTGAAAGGTGTTCCAAGCTTCCAAAAAACTACTGGTTTTCTGAAATCTCAGCAAATATTTTTTCGCCCAATCTTGATGATTCTCTGTGGTAATGATCAGTTCACTAAGCCCACTTGGCTGCAAAATTTCTACTCCTCGAGGTTGAAGCATCCTTTTCCAGTAACACTTTGAATTTTTAGGTTTCACTCTGTTTTCTTTTATATAAATAGATGTGTTTGGTACTCTAAATCAAACACAGTTTGTGCTAGCTCCTTGAAACGTCACAAAAAAAAGTGGTTCTAAGTTCCATCTCTATGGTTTGTTTCCTCTTGAAGTAGCCCTAAGCAGAGACTGCCGAAAGACACTTTTATTTGAAAGGGATTGCCAAGCTCTCAAAATCCACTAATTTTCTGAAATCTCAGCAAATATTTTTTCACCAAATCTTGATGATACTTGGTGGTAGTGATCAGTACACTATGCCCACTTGGGTTCTCAATTTTCACTCTTCTCGGGTGAAGCGTTCGTTTCCAGGAACAGTTTGAATTTTTAGGTTTCACTCTGTTTTCTTCTAAATAGATAGATGTGTTTGGAACTCTAAATCAAACACGGTGTGTGCTAGCTCTGTGAAACTTGACACAACAAAGTTGTTCTAGGTTCTTTCTCTAAGCTTTGTTTCCTGTTGAAGTAGCCCAAAGCAGAGATGGCGAAAACACTTTCATTTGAAACGTGTGCCCAGCTTCCAAATAACTACTAGTTTTCTAAATTCTTTGCAAATATTTTTTCACCCAATCTTGATGATACTAGGTGGTAATGATCAGTTCACTAAGCCCACTTGGCTGCCCAATTTTCACTCTTCGAGGTTGAAGCGTTCATTTCCAGTAACACTTTGAATTTTTAGGATTCACTCTGTTTTCTTTTATATAGATAGATGTGTTTGGAACTCTAAATCAAACACGGTTTGTGCCAGCTCCTTGAAACTTGACACAATAAAGTAGTTCTAGGTTCTATCTCTATGGTTTGTTTCCTCTTCAAGTAGCCCTAAGCAGAGACTGGCGAAAAACACATTCATTTGAAAGGGGTTGCCATGTTTTCAAAATCCACTAGTTTTCTGAAATCTCAGCGAATATTTTTTCACCAAATCTTGATGATACTTGCTGGTAAAGATCAGTTCACTATGCCCACTTGGCTGCCCAGTTTTCACACTTCTAGTTTGAATCATTCGTTTCCAGTAACACTTGGAATTTTTAGGTTTTACTCTGTTTTCTCCTAGATAGATAGATGTGTTTTGAACTCTAAATCAAACACGGTTTGTGCTAGCTCCTTGAAACCTGACAAAATAAAGTAGTTATAAGTTCTATCTCTATGGTTTGTTTCGTCTTGAAGTAGCCCCAAGCAGAGACTGCCGAAAGACACTTTCATTTGAAAGGTGTGCCAAGCTTCCAAAATCCTGTGGTTTTCTGAAATCTCAGCAAATATTTTTTCACCCAATCTTGATGATTCTCTGTGGTAATGAACAGTTCACTAAGTCCACGTAGCTGCCCTATTTTGACTCTTCTAGGTTGAAGTGTTCGTTTCCAGTAACAGTTTGAAATTTTAGGTTTCACTCTGTATTCCCCTTTATACATAGATGTGTTTGGAACTCTAAATCAAACAGGGTTTGTGATAGCTCCTTGAAACTTGACACAATAAAGTAGTTCTAGGTTCTATCTCTAGGGTTTGTTTCCTCTTGAAGTAGCCCTAAGCAGAGACTTCCGAAAGACACTTTCATTTGAAAGGGGTTGCCAAGCTCTCAAAATCCACTAGTTTTCTGAAATCTCAGCTAATATTTTTTCACCAAATCTTGATGATACTTGGTGGTAATGATCAGTTCACTATGCCCACTTAGCTGCCCAGTTTTCACTCTTTTAGGTTGAAGCGTTCCTTTCCAGTAACACTTTGAATTTTTAGGTTTCAATCTGTTTTTTCCTATATAGACAGATGTGTTTGAATCTCTAAATCAAACACGGTTTGTGCTAGCTCCTTGAAACTTGACAAAATAAAGTAGTTCTAGGTTCTTTCTCTAAGGTTTGTTTCCTCTTGAAGTGGCCCTAAGCGGAGACTGGCGAATGACACTTTCATTTGAAAGGTGTGCCCAGCTTCCAAATAACTACTAATTTTCTGAAATCTCAGAAAATATTTTTACACCCAATCTTGATGATACTTGGTGGTAATGATCAGTTCACCAAGCCCGCTTGGCTGCCCAATTTTAACTTTTCCAGGTTGAAGCGTTCGTTACCAGTAACAATTTGAATTTTTAGGTTTCAATCTGTTTTTTCCTATATGGATACATGTGTTTGAAAGTCTAAATCAAACATGGTTTGAGCTAGCTCCGTGAAACTTGACAAAATAAAGTAGTTCTAAGTTCTATCTCTATGGTTTGTATCCTCATGAAGAATCCCCAAGCAGAGACTGAGGAAAAAACCCTTTAATTTGAAAGGTGTGCCAAGCTTCCAAAAAAGTATTCGTTTCCTGAATTTCGGCAAATATTTTTGCACCAAATCTTGATGATTCTTGGTTGTCAAGGTCAGTTCACTAATCCCACTTGGCTGCCCAATTTTTAATCTTTTAGGTTGTAGCGTTAATTCACAGTAACAGTTTAAACTTTTAGGTTTCAGTCTGTTTTCTTCTACCTAAATAGATGTGTTTGGAAGAGTAAATCAAACACGGTTTTTGCTAGCTCTTTGAAACTTGACACACCAAAGTAGTTCTAAGTTCTATATCTATGGATTGTTTTCTCTTGAAGTAGCCCTAAGCAGAGACTGTCGAAAGAAACTTTCATTTGAAAGGGGTTGCCAAGATTTCAAAAAACTACTAGTTTTCTGAAATCACAGCAAATATTTTTTCACCAAATCTTGTTGATTCTTGGTGGTAATGATCAGTTCACTAAGCCCACTTGGCTGCCCAATTATCACATTTCTATGTTGAAGTGTTCGTTTCCAGTAACACTTTGAATTTTTAGGCTTCACTCAGTTTTCTCCTTTATAGACAGATTTGTTTTATACTTCTAAATCAAACACAGTTTGTGCTAGCTCTTTGAAACTTGACATATAAAGTATTTCTAAGTTCTATCTCAATGATTTGTTTCCTCTTGAAGTAGCCCCATGCAAAGACTGCCGAAAGACACTTTCATTTGAAAGGTGTGCCAAGCTTCCATAAAACTACTGGTTTTCTGAAATCTCAGCAAATATTTTTTCACCCAATCTTGATGATTCTCTGTGGTAATGATCAGTTCACTATGTCCACGTAGCTGCCCAATTTTCACTCTTCTAGGTTGAAGCATTCGTTTCCAGTAACAGTTTGAATTTTTAGGTTTCACTCTGCTTTCTCCTATACAGATAGATATATTTGGAACTCTAAATCAAACACAGTTTGAGGTAGCTCCTAGAAACTTGACAAAATAAAGTTGTTCTAAGTTTTATCTCTATGGTTTGTTTAGTCTTGAAGTAGGCCAAAGCAGAGTCTGCCGAAAGATACTTTCATTTGAAGGGTGTTCGAAGCTTCCAAAAAACTACTGGTTTTCTGAAATCTCGGCAAATATTTTTTCACCCAATCTTGATGATTTTTGGTGGTAATGATCAGTTCACTAAGCCCACTTGGCTGCCCAATTTTCACTCTTCGATGTTGAAGCATTCTTTTCCAGTAACACTTTGAATTTTTAGGTTTCACTCTGTTTTCTTTTATATAGATAGATGTGTTTGATACTCTAAATCAAACGCGGTTTGTGATAGCTCCCAGAAACTTGACACAATAAAGAAGTTCTATCTCTATGGTTTCTTTCCTCTTGAAGTAGCCCCAGGCAGTGACTGCCTAAAGACACTTTCATTTGAAACGTGTGGCAAGCTTCTAAAGAACTACTGATTTTCTGAAATCTCGGCAAACATTTTTTCACCTAATCTTGATGATTATTTTTTTTTAATTAATTTTTATTGTAGGTTATTCAAAACATTACATAGTTCTTGATATATCATATTTCACACTTTGATTCAAGTGGGATATGCGCTCCATCTTTACCCCACATACAGATTGCAGAATCACATCAGTTGCACAACCATTGATTTACAAATTGCCATTCTGGTGTCTGTTGTATTCTGCTGCCTTTCATATCCTCTACTATCCCCCCTCCCCCCTCCCCTCCCTTCTTCTCTCTCTACCCCCTCTACTTTAATTCATTTCTCCCCCTTATATTTTTCCTCCTTTCCCCTCACTTCCTCTTGTATGTAATTTTGTATACCCCTGAGGGTCTCCTTCCATTTACATGCAATTTCCCTTCTCTCTCCCTTTCCCTCCCACCTCTCATCCCTGTTTAATGTTAATCTTCTTCTCATGCTCTTTGTCCCTACTCTGTTCTTAGCTACTCTCCTTATATCAAAGGAGACATTTGGCATTTGTTTTTAAGGGATTGGCTAGCTTCACTTAGCATAATCTGCTCTAATACCATCCATTTCCCTCCAAATTCTATGATTTTGTCATTTCTTAATGCAGAGTAATACTCCATTGTGTATAAATGCCACATTTTTTTTATCCATTCGTCTATTGAAGGGCATCTAGGTTGGTTCCACAGTCTTGCTATTGTGAATTGTGCTGCTATGAACATGGATGTAGCAGTGTCCCTATAGTGTGCTCTTTTTAGGTCTTTAGGGAATAGACCGAGTAGTGGAATAGCTGGATCAAATGGTGGTTCCATTCCGAGCTTTCCAAGAAATCTCCATACTGCTTTCCAAATTGGCCGCACCAATTTGCATTCCCACCAGCAATGTACAAGAGTACCCTTTTCCCCACATCCTCGCCAGCACTTGTTGCTGTTTGACTTCCTAATGGCTGCCAATCTTACTGGAGTGAGATGGTATCTTAGGGTGGTTTTGATTTGCATTTCTCTGACTGCTAGAGATGGTGAGCATTTTTTCATATACTTGTTGATTGATTGTATGTCCTCCTCTGAGAAATTTCTGTTCAGGTCCTTGGCCCATTTGTTGATTGGGTTATTCATTATCTCATTGTCTAATTTTTTTAGTTCTTTGTATATTCTGGATATTAGGGCTCTGTCTGAAGTGTGAGGAGTAAAGATTTGTTCCCAGGACGTAGGCTCCCTATTTAACTCTCTTATTGTTTCTTTTGCTGAGAAAAAACTTTTTAGTTTGAGTAAGTCCCATTTGTTGATTCTAGTTATTAACTGTTGTGCTATGGGTGTGCTATTGAGGAATTTGGAGCCCGACCCCACAGTATGTAGATCATAGCCAACTTTTTCTTCTATCAGACGCCATGTCTCTGATTTGATATCAAGTTCCTTGATCCACTTTGAGTTAACTTTTGTGCATGGCGAGAGAAAGGGATTCAGTTTCATTTTGTTGCAAATGGATTTCCAGTTTTCCCAACACCATTTGTTGAAGATGCTATCCTTCTTCCATTGCATGCTTTTAGCCCCTTTATCGAATATAAGATAGTTGTAGTTTTGTGGATTGGTTTCTGTGTCCTCTTTTCTGTACCATTGGTCCACCCGCCTGTTTTGGTACCAGTACCATGCTGTTTTTGTTACTATTGCTCTGTAGTATAGTTTGAAGTCTGGTATAGCTATACCGCCTGATTCACACTTCCTGCTTAGCATTGTTTTTGCTATTCTGGGTCTTTTATTTTTCCATATGAATTTCATGATTGCTTTCTCTATTTCTACAAGAAATGCCGTTGGCATTTTGATTGGCATTGCATTAAACCTATAGAGAACTTTTGGTAATATCGCCATTTTGATGATGTTACTTCTACCTATCCATGAACAGTGTATATTTTTCCATCTTGTAAGATCTTCTTCTATTTCTCTCTTTAGGGTTCTGTAGTTTTCATTGTATAAGTCTTTCACCTCTTTTGTTAGGTTGATTCCCAAGTATTTTATTTTTTTTGAGCATATTGTGAATGGGGTGGTTGTCCTCATTTCCATTTCAGAGGATTTGTCGCTGATATACAGGAATGCCTTTGATTTATGCGTGTTGATTTTATAGCCTGCCACTTTGCTGAATTCATTTATTAGCTCTAATAGTTTCTTTGTAGACCCTTTTGGGTCTGCTAGGTATAGAATCATGTCATCTGCAAATAGTGATAATTTGAGTTCTTCTTTTCCTATTTTTATGCCTTTAATTTCTTTCGTCTGTCCAATTGCTCTGGCCAGTGATTCGAGAACTATGTTGAACAGAAGTGGTGAGAGAGGGCATCCCTGTCTTGTTCCAGATTTTAGAGGGAATGTCTTCAGTTTTTCTCCATTCAGAATGATGCTAGCCTGAGGCTTGGCATAGATTGCTTTTACAATATTGAGGTATGTTCCTGTTATCCCTATTTTTTCTAGAGTTTTGAACATAAAGGGATGCTGTACTTTGTCGAATGCTTTTTCCACATCTATCGAGATGATCATATGGTTCTTATTTTTAAGCCTATTGATGTGGTGAATAACATTTATTGATTTCCGTATATTGAACCAGCCTAGCATCCCAGGGATAAATCCTACCTGATCATGGTGCACAATTTTTTTGATATGTTTTTGTATCCGGTTCGCCAGAAGTTTATTGAGGATTTTTGCATCTAGGTTCATTAGAGATATTGGTCTGTAGTTTTCTTTCTTTGAAGTGTCTTTGTCTGGTTTAGTAATCAGGGTGATGTTGGCCTCATAGAATGAATTTGGAAGTTCTCCCTCTTTTTCTATTTCCTGAAATAGCTTGAAAAATATTGGTATTAGTTCCTCTTTAAAGGTTTTGTAAAACTCTGCTGTATACCCATCCGGTCCTGGGCTTTTCTTAGTTGGTAATCTTTTGATGGTATCTTCTATTTCCTCAATTGATATTGGTCTGTTTAGGTTGTCAATATCCTCCTGACTCAATCTGGGCAAATCATATGACTTAAGAAATTTATCGATGCCTTCACTATCTTCTATTTTATTGGAGTATAAGGATTCAAAATAGTTTCTGATAATCTTCTGTATTTCTGAAGTGTCTGTTGTGATATTGCCTTTTTCATCCCGTATGCTGGTAATTTGAGTTCTCTCTCTTCTTCTCTTCGTTAGCGTGGCTAAGGGTCTGTCGATTTTATTTATTTTTTCAAAGAACCAACTTTTAGTTTTGTCAATTTTTTCAATTGTTTCTTTCGTTTCGATTTCATTAATTTCGGCTCTGATTTTAATTATTTCTTGTCTTCTACTTCTTTTGCTGTTGTTTTGCTCTCCTTTTTCTAGGATTTTGAGTTGAAGTATTAGATAATTTATTTGTTGGTTTTTTCTTCTTCTAAGGAATGAACTCCAAGCAATAAATTTCCCTCTTAGAACTGCTTTCAATGTGTCCCATAGATTCCGATATGTTGTGTCTGTGTTTTCATTTGTCTCTAAGAATTTTTTAATTTCCTCCTTGATGTCTTCTATAACCCATTGATCATTCAGTAACCTATTGTTCATTCTCCAAGTGATGCATGATTTTTCCTTAGTTCTTTTATCGTTAATCTTCAATTGCATTCCATTATGGTCAGATAAGATACATGGTATTATCTCTACTCCTTTGTATTGTCTAAGAGTTGCCCTGTGACATAATATATGATCTATTTTTGAGAAGGATCCATGTGCTGCTGAGAAAAAAGTGTAACTGCTTGATGTTGGGTGGTATATTCTATATATGTCAATTAAGTCTAGGTTATTAATTGTGTTATTGAGCTCTATAGTTTCCTTGTTCAACTTTTGTTTGGAAGATCTGTTCAGTGGTGAGAGAGGTGTGTTGAAGTCTCCCATGATTATTGTATGGTGGTCTATTAGACTCTTGAACTTGAGAAGAGTTTGTTTGATGAACATAGCTGCACCATTGTTTGGGGCATATATATTTATAATTGTTATGTCTTGTTGGTGTATGGTTCCCTTGAGAAGTATGTAGTGTCCCTCTTCATCCCTTTTGATTAACTTTGGCTTGAAATCTATTTTATTTGATATGAGTATGGACACTCCTGCTTGTTTCCTAAGTCCATATGAGTGATATGATTTTTCCCAACCTTTCACCTTCAGTCTATGTATGTCTTTTCCTATCAAATGCGTCTCCTGAAGGCAGCATATTGTTGGGTCTTGTTTTGTGATCCATTCTACTAGCCTGTGTCTCTTAATTGGTGAGTTTAAGCCATTAACATTTAGGGTTATTATTGAGATATGGGTTGTTCTTCCAGCCATATTTGTTTATTTATGTTACTAAACATGGTTTGTTTTCCTCTTTGATTATTCCCCCCCCCCCTTTACTGTACTACCTCCCGCTGTTGGTTTTCATTGATATTTTCCATTTCCTCTTCCTGTAATATTTTGCCGAGGATGTTTTGAAGAGATGGTTTTCTAGCTGCAAATTCTTTTAACTTTTGTTTATCATGGAAGGTTTTAATTTCATCTTCCATCCTGAAGCTTAATTTCGCGGGATACACGATTCTTGGTTGGAACCCATTTTCTTTCAGTGTTTGAAATATGTTATTCCAGGATCTTCTAGCTTTGAGAGTCTGTGTTGAAAGATCAGCTGTTATCCTGATTGGTTTACCCCTAAATGTAATCTGCTTCCTTTCTCTTGTAGCTTTTAAAATTCTCTCCTCATTCTGTATGTTGGGCATCTTCATTATAATGTGTCTAGGTGTGGATCTCTTATGATTTTGCACATTCGGCGTCCTGTAGGCTTCTAGGATTTGGGATTCTGTCTCATTCTTCAAGTCTGGGAAGTTTTCTCGTATTATTTCATTGAATAGATTGCTCATTCCTTTGGTTTGGACCTCAGTACCTTCCTGTATCCCAATGACTCTTAAATTTGGTCTCTTTATGTTATCCCATATTTCTTGAATGTTCTGCTCATGGTTTCTTAACAGCTTTGCTGAGCTGTCTATGTTCTTCTCCAGTTGAAATACTTTGTCTTCATTGTCTGATGTTCTATCTTCTAAGTGTTCTACTCTGCTGGTAGTATTCTCAATTGAGTTTTTAAGTTGGTTTATTGTTTCCTGCATTTCCAGGATTTCTGTTTGTTTGTTTTTTATAACCTCTATCTCCCTGTATAATTGATCTTTTGCTTCTTGGATTTGTTTATGTAATTTATTGTCAATGTGGTCGAAGTGGTCTTTCATTGTCTGATTTTGCTGTCTAATGTCTTCCTTGAGACTCCAGATCATCTGAAGCATGTATATCCTGAATTCTTTATCTGACATTCCATCTGCTGCAGATATTACCTCTTCTAAAGTTGAGTTGACCTGCATTGCTTGTGGTCCTTTCTTTCCTTGTCTTTTCATATTGATCGCGTTTCTTTCTGCTTGGTGAAACTGTCGTGTTATTGATTTTTCCCCCTATATATTTATATTGCTCTTGTATAGCTGCAAAGTCTCCCTCGCAGGCTTTGGCGGTGGTTCTGCCCCTCCTCCAACTGAGGCAATGTGTCTACCACGCCGGGAGGCCGCTGTGCCTGTACTTTCAATGGGCTTGTTCTTTCGGTGGTCACAGGTCCGCCTATCTTGCAGGCGTGAGCAGCGGCTTTGTCCCTCCGCTGGCCACTAGACCTGTTCTGTCTCTCGGTTGCAGGTCTGTCTACCTAAAAGGCGCTGGTGGCGGCTCTGCCCCTCCCCCAACCGGGGCGATGTATCTGGCGGGCCACTGGGCCTGTTTTGTCAGTGGTCACGGTTCCGCCTACCTTGCACATGCGTGGAGCAGCTGTGTCCCTCCGAGAGTTTGTGGGCCTAACCTGCCGGTGAGTGGCAAGTGCGCCTGCCTTGCAGGCCCGGGGGTGGCTCTGCTGCTCCGCGGGTTGCTGGGCCTGATATGCTGGTGAGACGCAGGTTTGCCTACCTTGCAGGCGCCTGGCGGCTCTGCCCCTCCCCCAACCGGGGCGGGCGATTGTCTGGCCGTCCTCTGAGCCTGTTCTGTTGGTGGTCAGGGTACTGCCTACCTAGCAGTATCGTGGGGCAGCTGTGCTCCTCCGCAGTTTGTTGGGCCTGACCTGCTGGTGTGTGGCAAGTGCGACTACCTTGCAGGCCCGGGGGTGGCTCTGCCACTCCGCGGTTGCTGGGCCTGATCTGCTGGTGATTCGCAGGTCTGCGTAACTTGCAGGCGCCTGGCGGCTCTGCCCTTCCCCCAATCTGAGCGATGTGTCTGGCAGTCCACTGGGCCTGTTTTGTCGGTGGTCACAGTTCCGCCTACCTTGCACACGCGTGGAGCAGCTGTTTCATTAGTGCCTGGGCACACTCTCCTTGTTTGCCTCCCTCAGGCCCTAAGTTTGTAGAGCTTGGGGCTGAGAACCCCCAGCAAATTTGCTTACCTTCTGGTAGCCACGCCCCCGTATCTGATGCAAGAGACCTCAGTTGTCAGCACTGGTGGGAGCAGTAGCCGTGAGTCCCACGCCAAGGCGAGTCGGTGCAAGAGACCTCTGTTGTCAGCACTGGTAAGAGCGGTAGCTGGGAGTCCCACGCCGCGCGGTTCCTGCCGGCTCCTGTGCCAGCGCCGCCGCGGCTCCCAAGGCTCCCGCGCATCTGCTGCGGCTCCCGCCAGTTCCGGTCGGCTCCCGTGCCGCTGCCCCGGCTGCCGCCGGCTCACTCGCCGCAGCCGCGGCTGCCGCCGGCTCCCGTGCCGCCCTCGGTCTGGCTATTACGCTCACAGGAGAGCTGGGAAGGGCCCTTAAGTTTTCCCCGCTGATCTATAGCTGAAAGAGTAATTCTCGGCAGGTCTTCTTTCAATGGAATTTTGCTAGATGATCCTCAGTAGGTAGAATGTAGCTGTTTTAATGAGTGTTTCTGATCCCGTTAATGTGGAGATATTGAGAGTGCTGTTTCCTCACCGGCTGCCATGTTGGATCTCCTCTTGATGATTCTTGGTGTTAATGATCACTTCACTAAGCCCACTTAGCTGCCCAAGTTTCATTCTTCTTGCTTGAAGCATTCGTTTCCAGTAACACTTTGAATTTTTAGGTATCACTCTGTTTTCTCCTATATGGATACATGTGTTTGAAACTCCAAATCAAACATGGTTTGAGCTAGCTCCGTGAAACTTGACAAAATAAAGTAGTTCTAAGTTCTGTCTTTATGGTTTGTGTCCTCATGAAAAAGACCCAAGCAGATACTGCCGAAAAACCCTTTAATTTGAAAGGTGTGCCAACCTTGAAAAAAACTACGTGTATACTGAAATTTCGGCAAATATTTTTTCACCAAATCTTGATGATACTTGGTTGTAAAGGTCAGTTCACTAATCCCACTTGGCTGCCCAATTTTTATACTTTTAGGTGAAGCGTTCGTTTCCAGTAACAGTTTGAAATTTTAGGTTTCACTCTGTTTTCTCCTACATACATAGATGTGTTTGGAACACTAAATCAAACACGGTTTTTGCTAGCTCTTTGAAACTTGACACACTAAAGTACTTCTGAGTTCTATATCTATGGAGTGTTTTCTCTTGAAGTAGCCCTAAGCAGAGACTGGTGAAAGAAACTTTCATTTGAAAAGGGTTGCCAAGCTTTCACAAAACTACTATTTTTCTGAAATCTCAGCAAATATTTTTTCACCAAATCCTGATGATACTTGGTGGTAATGATCAGTTCACTAAGCCCACTTGGCTGCCCAATTTTCACTCTTCAATGTTGAAGTTTTCGTTTCCAGTAACACTTTGAATTTTGAGGTTTCACTCGGTTTTCTCCAATATAGACAGATGTGTTTGGAATTCTAAATCAAACGCAGTTTGTGCTAGCTCCGTGAAACTTGACAAAATAGAGTAGTTCAAGGTTCTTTCTCTACGATTTGTTTCTTCTTGAAGTAGCCCTAAGCAGAGACTGGCGAAAGACACTTTCATTTGAAAGGGGTTGACAAGCTTCCAAAATCCACTATTTTTCTGAAATCCCACCAAATATTTTTTCACCAAATTTGATGATACTTTTTGGTAATGATCAGTTCACTATGCCGAATTGGCTGCCCAGTTTTCACTCTTCTAGGTAGAAGCATTCGTTTCCAGTAACACTTTGAATTTTTAGGTTTCAATCTGTTTTTTCCTATATAGACAGATGTGTTTGAAACTCTAAATCAAACACGGTTTGTGCTAGCTCCTTGATACTTGACAAAATAAAGTAGATCTAAGTTCTATCTCTATGGGTTGTATCATCTTGAAGTAGCCCCAAGCAGAGACTGCAGAAAGACACTTTTATTTGAAAGGTGTGCCAAACTTCAAAAAAACTCCTGGTTTTCTGAAATCTCAGCAAATATTTTTTCACCCAATATTGATGCTTCTCTGTGGTAATGATCAGTTCACTATGCCCACTTGTGTTCCCAATTTTCACTCTTCAAGGTTGAAGCCTTCGTTTCCAGTAACAGTTTTAATTTTTAGGTTTCACTCCGTTTTCTTTTATATAGATAGATGTGTTTGGAACTCTAAATCAAACACTGCTTGTGATAGCTTCCACAAACTTAACACAATAAAGTAGTTCTAGGTTCTTTCTCTCAGGTTTGTTTCCTTTTGAAGTAGCCCTAAGCAGAGACTTGCGAAACACACTTTCATTTGAAAGGTGTGCCCAGCTTCCAAATAACTACTACTTTTCTGAAATCTCAGAAAATATTTTTACACCCAAACATGATGATACTTGGTGGTAATGATCAGTTCACAAAGCCCCCTTGGCTGCCCAATTTTCATTTTTTTTTTGCTTGAAGCGTTCGTTTCCAGTAACACTTTGAATTTTTAGGTTTCACTCATTTTTCTCCTATATGGATAGATGTGTTTGCATCTCTAAATCAAACAGGGTTTGTGCTAGCTCTTTGAAACTTGACACAATAAAGTTGTTCTAGGTTCTTTCTCTAAGGTTTGATTCCTGTCGAAGTAGTACAATGCAGAGACTGCCGAAAGACACTTTCATTTGAAAGGTGTGCCAAGCTTCCAAAAAACTCCTGGTTTTCTGAAATCTCAGCAAATATTTATTCACCCAATCTTGAAGATTCTCTGTGGTAATGATCAGTTCACTATGCCCACTTTGCTGCCCAAATCTGACTCTTCTAGGTTGAAGCGTTCGTTTTCAGTAATAGTTTGAATTTTTAGGTTTCAATCTATTTTTTCCTATATAGATAGATGTGTTTGGAACTCTAAATCAAACACGGTTTGTGCTAGCTCCTTGAATCTTCACAAAATAAAGCAGTTCTAAGTTGGATCTCTATGGTTTGTTTCCTCTTGAAGTAGCCCTAAGCAGACACTGGCGAAAGACACTTTGATTTGAAAGGGGTTGCCCAGCTTTCAAAATCTACTAGTTTTCTGAAATCTCAGCAAATATTTTTTCACAATTTCTTGATGACACTTGGTGGTAATGATCAGTTCACTATGCCCACTTGGGTTCCCAATTTTCATTTTCCTTGCTTGAAGCGTTCGTTTCCAGTAACACTTTGATTTTTTTAGGTTTCACTCTGTTTTCTCCTATATGGATAGATGTGTTTGGATCTCTAAATCAAACAGGGTTTTTGCTATCTCTGTGAAAAGTGACACAATAAAGGTGTTCTAGGTTCTTTCTCTAAGGGTTGTTTCCTGTTGAAGTAGTTTCATGCAGAGACTGCTGAAAGACACTTTCATTTGAAAGGTGTGCCAAGCTTCCAAACAACTCCTGGTTTTCTGAAATCTCAGCAAATATTTTTTCACCCAATCTTGATGATTCTCTGTGGTAACGATCAGTTCACTATGCCCACTTGGCAGCCCGATTCTGACTCTTCTAGGTTGAAGTGTTCGTTTTCAGTAACAGTTTGAATTTTTAGGTTTCAATCTATTTTTTCATTTGAAAGATGTGTTTGGAACTCTAAATCAAAAACGGTTTGTGCTAGCTCCTTGAAACTTAACAAAATAAAGTTGTTCTAATTTCTATCCCTACGGTTTGTTTCCTCTTGAAGTAGCCCCATGCAGAGACTGATGAAAGATACTTTCATTTGAAAGGTGTGCAAAACTTCCAAAAATCTACTGGTTTCTGAAATCTCAGCAAATATTTTTTCACCCAATCTTGATGAATCTCTGAGGTCATGATCAGTTCACTATGTCCACGTAGCTGCCCAATTTTCCCTCTTCAAGGTGGAAGCATTTGTTTCCAGTAACAGTTTGAAATTTTAGGTTTCACTCTGTTTTCTCCTAAATAGATAGATTTGTTTGGAACTCTAATTCAAACACGGTGTGTGCTAGGTCTTGACAAAATAAAGTTGTTCTGGGTTCTTTCTCTATATTTGTTTACTGTTAAATTAGCCCTAAGCAGAGACGGCGAAAAACACTTTCATTTGAAAGGTGTGCCCAGCTTCCAAATAACTACTAGTTTTCTGAAATCTAGGCAAATATTTTTTCACCCAATCTTGATAATTCTTGGTGGTAATAATAAGTTCACTAAGCCCTCTTGGCTGCCCAATTTTCATCCCCTTGCTTGAAGCATTCGTTTCCAGTAACACTTTGAATTTTTAGGTTTCACTCTGTTTTCTCCTAAATGGATACATGTGTTTGGAAGTCTAAATCAAACACGGTTTGTGCTAGCTCCGTGAAACTTGACAAAGTAAAGTAGTTCTAGGTTCTTTCTCTAAGGTTTGTTTCCTCTTGAAGTAGCCCTAAGTAGAGACTGGTGAAATACACTTTGATTTGAAAGGTGTGCCCAGCTTCCAAACAACTACTAGTTTTCTGAAACCTCAGCAAATATTTTTTACCCAATCCTGATAATTCTCTGTGGTCATGATCAGTTTACTATGTTCACGTAGCTTCCCAATTTTGACTCTTCTAGGTTGAAGCATTCGTTTCCAGTAACAGTTTGAATTTTTAGGTTCCCCTCTGTTTTCTCCTATATAGATAAATGTGTTTGGAACTCTACATCAAATACGGTTTGAGATAGCGCCTTGAAACTTGACACAATAAATTAGTTCTAGGTTCAATCTCTAGGGTTTGTTTCCTCTTGAAGTAGCCCTAAGCAGAGACTGGCGAAAGACACTTTCCTTTGAAAGGGATTGCCAAGCTTTCAAAATCCACTAGTTTTCTGAAATCTCAGCAAATATTTTTTTCACCCAACCTTGATGATACATGGTGGTAATGATCAGTTCACTATGCCCACTTGGCTGCCCAGTTTTCACTCTTCTAGGTTGAAGCGTTCGTTTCCAGTAACACTTTGAATTTTTAGGTTTCAATCTGTTTTTTCCTATATAGACAGATGTGTTTTAAACTCGAAATCAAACACGGTTTGAGGTAGCTCCTTGAAACTTGACAAAATAAAGTAGTTCTAAGTTCTATCTCTGTGGTTTGTATCGTCTTGAAGTAGCCCCATGCAGAGACTGCTGAAAGACACTTTCATTTGAAAGGTGTGCCAAACTTCCAAAACAATCCTGGTTTTCTGAAATCTCAGCAAATATTTCTTCACCCAATCTTGATGATCCTCTGTGGTAATGATCAGTTCACTATGCCTCCTTGCATTCCCAATTTTCAATCTTCTAGGTTGAAACGTTCGTTTCCAGTAACAGTTTTAATTTTTAGGTTTCACTCTGTTCTCTCCTATATAGATAGATGTGTTTGGAACTCTAAATCTAACACGGTTTGTGGTAGCTCCTTGAATCTTGACAAAATAAAGCAGTTCTAAGTTGGATCTCTATGGTTTGTTTCCTCTTGAAGTAGCCCTAAGCAGACACTGGCGAAAGACACTTGGATTTGAAAGGGGTTGCCAAGCTTTCAAAATCTACTAGTTTTCTGAAATCTCAGCACTTATTTTTTCACCATTTCTTGATGACACTTAGTGGTAATGATCAGTTCACTATGCCCACTTGGGTTCCCAATTTTCACTCTTCTCGGTTGAAGTGTTCGTTTCCAGGAACAGTTTGAATTTTTAGGTTTCACTCTGTTTTCTCCTAAATAAATAGATGTGTTTCGAACTGTAAATCAAACACGGTGTGTGCTAGCTCTGTGAAACTTGACGAAATAAAGTTGTTCTAGGTTCTTTCTCTAAGCTTTGTTTCCTGTTGAAGTATCTCTAAGCAGAGACGGCGAAAAAAACTTTCATTTGAATATTATGCCCAGCTTCCTAATAACTACTAGTTTTCTGAAATCTCCGCAAATATTTTTTCACCCAATCTTGATGACTCTTGGTGGTAATGATCAGTTCACTATGCCCACTTGGCTGCCAATTTTGACTCTTCTAGTTTGAAGCACTCGTTTCTAGTAACAGTTTTAATTTTTCGGTTTCACTCTGTTTTCTCCTATATAGATAGATGTGTTTGGAACTCTAAATCAAACACGGTTTCTGATAGCTCCCAGAAACTTGAAACAATAAAGTAGTTCTAGTTTCTTTCTCTAAGGTTTGTTTCCTCCTGACGTAGCCCTAAGCAGAGACTGGCGAAAGACACTTTCATTTCAAAGGCGTTGCCAAGCTTTCAAAAAACTACTAGTTTTCTGAAATCTCAGCAAATATTTTTTCACCCAATCTAGATGATTCTCTGTGGTAATGATCAGTTCACTAAGTCACTTTAGCTGCCCAATTTTCACTCTTCTTGCTTGAAGCGTTCGTTTCCAGTAACACTTAGAGTTTTTAGGTTTCACTCTGTTTTCTCCTATATAGATAGATATGTTTGAAACTCTAAATCAAACACGGTTTGTGCTAGCTTTTTGAAACTTCAGAAAATTAAGTAGTTATAAGTTCTGTCTCTATGGTTTGTTTCCTCTTGAAGTAGCCACAAGCAGAGATTGCCTAAGACACTTTCATTGGAAAGGTGTGCCAAGCTTCCAAAAAACTACTGGTTTTCTGAATAGTCGGCAAATATTTTTTCACCCAATCTAGATGAATCTCTGTGGTAATGATCAGTTCACTAAGTCCACTTAGCTACCCAATTTTTACTCTTCTTGCTTGAAGCGTCCGTTTCCAGTAACACTTAGAATTTTTAGGTTTCACTCTGTTTTCACCCATATAAATATATGTGTTTGGAAGTCAAAATCAAACACGGTTTGTGCTAGCTCCTTGAAACTTGACAAAATAAAGTAGTTCTAAGATCTATCTCCAGGGTTTGTTTCCTCTTGAAGTACCCCAACAGAGACTGCCAAAAGACAGTTCATTTCAAAGGTGTGCCAGGCTTCCAAAAAACTACTGGTTTTCTGAAATCTCAGCAAATATTTTTTCACCCAATCTTGATGACTCTCTGTGGTAATGATCAGTTCACTAATTAAACTGAGCTGCCCAATTTACACTCTTCTTGCTTGAAGAGTTCGTTTCCAGTAACTCTTAGAATTTTTAGGTTTCACTCTATTTCCTCCTATATAGATAGATGTGTTTGGAAGTCTAAATCAAACACGGTTTGTGCTAGCTCCTTGAAACTTGACAAAATAAAATAGTTCTAAGTTCTGTCTTTGCGGTTTGTTTCCTCTTGAATTACCCCAAGCAGAGACTGCCAAAAGACACTTTCATTTCAAAGGTGTGCCAAGCTTCCAAAAAACTACTGGTTTTCTGAAATCTCTGCAAATTTTTTTTAACCCAAACTTGATGATTCTCAGTGGTAATGATCAGTTCACTAAGTCCACTTAGCTGCCCAATTTTTATTCTTTTTGCTTGAAGCGTCCGTTTCCAGTAACAGTTTGAATTTTTAGGGTTCACTCTGTTTTCTCCTATATAGATAGATGTGTTTGGAACTGTAAATAAAACACGGTTTGTGCTAGCTTTTTGAAACTTCACAAAATAAAGTAGTTCCAATTTCTGTCTCTATGGTTTGTTTCCTCTTGAAGTAGCCACAAGGAGAGACTGCGTAAGACAGTTTCATTGGAAAGGTGTGCCAAGCTTCCAAAAAACTACTGGTTTTCAGTACTCACTAAATATATTTTCATCCAATCTTGATGATTCTCTGTGGTAATGATCAGTTCAATAAGTCCACTTAGCTGCCCATTTTTCATTCTTCTTGCTTGAAGTGTCCGTTTCCAGTAACACTTTGAATTTTTAGGTTTCACTCTGTTTTCTCCTAAATAAATAGATGTGTTTCGAACTGTAAATCAAACACGGTGTGTGCTAGCTTTGTGAAACTTGACGAAATAAAGTTGTTCTAGGTTCTTTCTCTAAGCTTTGTTTCCTGTTGAAGTATCTCTAAGCAGAGACGGCGAAAAACACTTTCATTTGAATATTATGCCCAGCTTCCTAATAACTACTAGTTTTCTGAAATCTCCGCAAATATTTTTTCACCCAATCTTGATGACTCTTGGTGGTAATGATCAGTTCACTATGCCCACTTGGCTGCCAATTTTGACTCTTCTAGTTTGAAGCACTCGTTTCTAGTAACAGTTTTAATTTTTCGGTTTCACTCTGTTTTCTCCTATATAGATAGATGTGTTTGGAACTCTAAATCAAACACGGTTTCTGATAGCTCCCAGAAACTTGAAACAATAAAGTAGTTCTAGTTTCTTTCTCTAAGGTTTGTTTCCTCCTGACGTAGCCCTAAGCAGAGACTGGCGAAAGACACTTTCATTTCAAAGGCGTTGCCAAGCTTTCAAAAAACTACTAGTTTTCTGAAATCTCAGCAAATATTTTTTCACCCAATCTAGATGATTCTCTGTGGTAATGATCAGTTCACTAAGTCACTTTAGCTGCCCAATTTTCACTCTTCTTGCTTGAAGCATTCGTTTCCAGTAACACTTAGAGTTTTTAGGTTTCACTCTGTTTTCTCCTATATAGATAGATATGTTTGAAACTCTAAATCAAACACGGTTTGTGCTAGCTTTTTGAAACTTCAGAAAATTAAGTAGTTATAAGTTCTGTCTCTATGGTTTGTTTCCTCTTGAAGTAGCCACAAGCAGAGATTGCCTAAGACACTTTCATTGGAAAGGTGTGCCAAGCTTCCAAAAAACTACTGGTTTTCTGAATAGTCGGCAAATATTTTTTCACCCAATCTAGATGAATCTCTGTGGTAATGATCAGTTCACTAAGTCCACTTAGCTACCCAATTTTTACTCTTCTTGCTTGAAGCGTCCGTTTCCAGTAACACTTAGAATTTTTAGGTTTCACTCTGTTTTCACCCATATAAATATATGTGTTTGGAAGTCAAAATCAAACACGGTTTGTGCTAGCTCCTTGAAACTTGACAAAATAAAGTAGTTCTAAGATCTATCTCCAGGGTTTGTTTCCTCTTGAAGTACCCCAACAGAGACTGCCAAAAGACAGTTCATTTCAAAGGTGTGCCAGGCTTCCAAAAAACTACTGGTTTTCTGAAATCTCAGCAAATATTTTTTCACCCAATCTTGATGACTCTCTGTGGTAATGATCAGTTCACTAATTAAACTGAGCTGCCCAATTTACACTCTTCTTGCTTGAAGAGTTCGTTTCCAGTAACTCTTAGAATTTTTAGGTTTCACTCTATTTCCTCCTATATAGATAGATGTGTTTGGAAGTCTAAATCAAACACGGTTTGTGCTAGCTCCTTGAAACTTGACAAAATAAAATAGTTCTAAGTTCTGTCTTTGCGGTTTGTTTCCTCTTGAATTACCCCAAGCAGAGACTGCCAAAAGACACTTTCATTTCAAAGGTGTGCCAAGCTTCCAAAAAACTACTGGTTTTCTGAAATCTCTGCAAATTTTTTTTAACCCAAACTTGATGATTCTCAGTGGTAATGATCAGTTCACTAAGTCCACTTAGCTGCCCAATTTTTATTCTTTTTGCTTGAAGCGTCCGTTTCCAGTAACAGTTTGAATTTTTAGGGTTCACTCTGTTTTCTCCTATATAGATAGATGTGTTTGGAACTGTAAATAAAACACGGTTTGTGCTAGCTTTTTGAAACTTCACAAAATAAAGTAGTTCCAATTTCTGTCTCTATGGTTTGTTTCCTCTTGAAGTAGCCACAAGGAGAGACTGCGTAAGACAGTTTCATTGGAAAGGTGTGCCAAGCTTCCAAAAAACTACTGGTTTTCAGTACTCACTAAATATATTTTCATCCAATCTTGATGATTCTCTGTGGTAATGATCAGTTCAATAAGTCCACTTAGCTGCCCATTTTTCATTCTTCTTGCTTGAAGTGTCCGTTTCCAGTAACACTTTGAATTTTTAGGTTTCACTCTGTTTTCTCCCATATAGATAGATGTGTTTGGAAGTCTAAATCAAACACGGTTTGTGCTAGCTTCTTGAAACTTGACAAAATAAAGTAGTTCAAGTTCTGTCTTTGTGGTTTGTTTCCTCTTGAATTACCCCAAGCAGAGACTGCCGAAAGACACTTTCATTTCTAAGGTGTGCCAAGCTTCCAAAAAACTACTGGTTTTCTGAAAACTCGGCAATGTTTTTTCACCCAATTTAGATGATTCTCTGTGGTAATGACCAATTCACTAAGTCCACTTAGCTGCCCAATTTTCACTCTTGTAGCTTGAAGCATTCGTTTCCAATAACACTTAGAATTTTTAGGTTTCACTCTATTTCCTCCTATGTAGATAGATATGTTTGGAAGTCTAAATTAAATACGGTTTGTGCTAGCTCCTTGAAACTTGACAAAATAAAGTAGTTCATTTTCTGTCTTTGTGGTTAGTTTCCTCTTGAATTACCCCAAGCAGAGACTGCTGAAAGACACTTTCATTTCAAAGGTGTGCCAAGCTTCCAAAAAACTACTGGATTTCTGAAATCTCAGCAAATTTTTTGGCACACAATCTTGGTGACTCTCTGTGGTAATGATCAGTTCAATAAGTCCACTTAGCTGCCCAATTTTCATTCTCCTTGCTTGAAGCGTTCGTTACCAGTAAAACTTTGAATTTTTAGGTTTCACTCTGTTTTCTCCTATATAGATAGATGTGTTTGGAAGTCTAAATCAAACACGGTTTTTGCTAGCTTTTTGAAACTTCACAAAATAAAGTAGTTCTAAGTTCTGTCTCTAAGGATTGTTTCCTCTTGAAGTAGCCACAAGCAGAGACTGCGTAAGACAATTTCATTGGAAAGGTGTGCCAAGCTTCCAAAAAATTACTGGTTTTCAGACTACTCAGCAAATAGTTTTTCATCCAATCTTGATGATTCTCTGTGTTAATGGTCAGTTCACTAAGTCCACTTAGCTGCCCAATATTCACTCTTCTAGGTTGAAGAGATCGTTACCAGTAACACTTTGAATTTTTAGGTTTCACTCTGTTTTCTCCCATATAATTAGATGTTTTTGGAACACTAAATCAAACACGGTTTGTGTTAGCTCTTTGAAACTTGACAAAATAAAGTAGTTCTAAGTTCAATGTCTATGGTTTGTTTCCTCTTGAAGTACCCCAACAGAGACTGCCAATAGACAGTTTCATTTCAAAGGTGTGCCAAGCTTCCAAGAAACTACTGGTTTTCTGAAATCCCGGCAAATATTTTTTCACATAATCTAGATGATTCTCTGTGGTAACGATCAGTTCACTAAGTCCACTTAGCTCCCCAATTTTCACTCTTTTCTTGAAGTGTTCGTTTCCAGTAACACTTAGAATTTTTAGGTTTCAATCTATTTCCTCCTATATAGATAGATGTTTTTGGAAGTCTAAATCAAACACGGTTTGTGCTAGCTCCTTGAAACTTGACAAAATAAAGTAGTTCAGAATTCTGTCTTTGTGGTTTGTTTCCTCTTGAATTACCCCAAGCAGAGACTGCCGAAAGACACTTTCATTTCAAAGGTGTGCCATGGTTCCAAAAAACTACTGGTTTTCTGAAATCTCGGCAAATTTTTTTGCACACAATCTTGGTGACTCTCTGTGGTAATGATCAGTTCAATAAGTCCACTTAGCTGCCCAATTTTCATTCTCCTTGCTTGAAGCGTTCGTTTCCAGTAAAACTTTGAATTTTTAGGTTTCACTCTGTTTTCTCCTATATAGATAGATGTGTTTGGAAGTCTAAATCAAACACGGTTTGTGCTAACTTTTTGAAACTTCACAAAATAAAGTAGTTCTAAGTTCTGTCTCTAAGGATTGTTTCCTCTTGAAGTAGCCACAAGCAGAGACTGCGTAAGACAATTTCACTGGAAAGGTGTGCCAAGCTTCCAAAAAATTACTGGTTTTCAGAATACTCAGCAAATAGTTTTTCATCCAATCTTGATGATTCTCTGTGTTATTTATCAGTTCACTAAGTCCACTTAGCTGCCCAATATTCATTCTTCGAGTTTGAAGAGATCGCTACCAGTAACACTTTGAATTTTTAGGTTTCACTCTGTTTTCTCCCATATAAATAGATGTTTGTGGAACACTAAATCAAACACGGTTTGTGTTAGCTCTTTGAAACTTGACAAAATAAAGTAGTTCTAAGTTCTATCTCTATGGTTTGTTTCCTCTTGAATTACCCCAACAGAGACTGCTGAAAGACACTTTCATTTCAAAGGTGTGCCAAGCTTCCAAAAAATTACTGGTTTTCAGAATACTCAGCAAATATTTTTTCATCCAATCTTGATGATTCTCTGTGATAATGATCAGTTCACTTAGTCCACTTAGCTGCCCCATATTCACTCTTCTAGGTTGAAGCGATCATTACCAGTAACACTTTGAATTTTTAGGTTTCACTCTGTTTTCTCCCATGTAAATAGATGTGTTTGGAACACTAAATCAAACACGGTTTGTGCTAGCTCCTTGAAACTTGACAAAATAAAGTAGTTCTAAGTTCTATCTCTATGGATTGTTTCCTCTGGAAGTACCAAAACAGAGACTGCCGATAGACACTTTCATTTCAAAGGTGTGCCAAGCTTCCAAAAAACTACTGGTTTTCTGAAATCTCGGCAAATTTTTTTTTCACCCAATCTTCATGATTCGCTGTGGTAATGATCAGTTCACTAAGTCCACTTAGCTGCCCAATTTTCATTCTCCTTGCTTGAAGGGTTCGTTTCCAGTAACACTTTGAATTTTTAGGTTTCACTCTGTTTTCTCCTATATAGATAGATGTGTTTGGAACTCTAAATCAAACACGGTTTGTGCTAGCTCCTTGAATCTTGACAACATAAAGTAGTTCTAAGTTCTGTCTCTATGGTTTTTTTCCTCTTGAAGTAGCCACAAGCAGAGACTGCGTAAGACACTTTCATTGTAAAGGTGTGCCAAGCTTCCAAAAAACTACTGGTTTTCAGAATAGACGGCAAATATTTTTTCATCCAATCTTGATGATTCTCTGTGATAATGATCACTTCACTAAGTCCACTTAGCTGCCCAATATTCATTCTTCTAGCATGAAGCGTTCATTTCCAGGAACACTCTTAATTTTTAGGTTTCACTCTGATTTCTCCCATATAAATATATGTGTTTGGAACCCTAAATCAAACCCGGTTTGTGCTAGCTTCTTGAAACTTGACAAAATAAAGTAGTTCTAAGTTCTATCTCTATGGTTTGTTTCCTCTGGAAATACCCCAACAGAGACTGCCGAAAGACACTTTCATTTCAAAGGTGTGCCCAGCTTCCAAAAAACTACTGGATTTCTGAAGTCTCGGCAAATATTTTTTCACCCAATCTAGATGTTTCTCTGTGGTAATGATCAGTTAACTAAGTCCACTTAACTGCCCAATATTCACTCTTCTTGCGTGAAGCATTCGTTTCCAGTAACACTTAGAATTTTTAGGTTTCACTCTATTTCCTCCTATATAGATAGATGTGTTTGGAAGTCTAAATCAAACACGGTTTGTGCTAGCTTTTTGAAACTTCACAAAAAAAAAGTAGATCTAAGTTCTGTCTCTATGGTTTGTTTCCTCTTGAAGTAGCCACAAGCAGAGACTGCATAATACACTTTCATTGGAAAGGTGTGCCAAGCTTCCAAAAAACTACTGGTTTTTGAATAGTCGGCAAATATTTTTTCATTGGATCTTGAGGATTCTCTGTGGTAATGATCAGTTCACTAAGTCCACTTAGCTGCCAAATATTCACTCTTCTAGGATGAAGCGTTCGTTACCAGAAACAGTTTGAGTTTTTACGTTTCACTCTGTTTTCTCCCATATAGATAGATGTGTTTGGAACTCTAAATCAAACACGGTTTGTGCTGGCTTTTTGAAACTTCACAAAATAAAGTAGTTCTAAGTTCTGTCTCTAAGGATTGTTTCCTCTTGAAGTAGCCACAAGCAGTGACTGCGTAAGACAATTTCATTGGAAAGGTGTGCCAAGCTTCCAAAAAATTACTGGTTTTCAGAATACTCAGCAAATAATTTTTCATCCAATCTTGATGATTCTCTGTGTTAATGGTCAGTTCACTAAGTCCACTTAGCTGCCCAATATTCACTCTTCTAGGTTGAAGAGATCGTTACCAGTAACACTTTGAATTTTTAGGTTTCACTCTGTTTTCTCCCATATAAATAGATGTTTTTGGAACACTAAATCAAACACGGTTTGTGTTAGCTCTTTGAAACTTGACAAAATAAAGTAGTTCTAAGTTCTATCTCTATGGTTTGTTTCCTCTTGAAGTACCCCAACAGAGACTGCCAAAAGACACTTTCATTTCAAAGGTGTGCCCAGCTTTTAAAAAACTACTGGTTTTCTGAAATCTCGGCAAATATTCTTTCACCCAATCCAGATGATTCTCTGTGGAAATGATCAGTTCAATAAGTCCACTTAGCTGCCCAATTTTCATTCTTCTTGCTTGAAGTGTTCGTTTCCCTTGACACTTTGAAATTTTAGTTTTCACTCTGTTTTCTCCTATATAGATAGATGTGTTTGGAACTCTAAATTAAACACGGTTTGTGCTAGCTACTTGAAACTTGACAAAATAAAGTAGTTCTAAGTTCTATCTCTATGGTTTGTTTCCTCTTGAATTACCCCAAGCAGAGACTGCCGAAAGACACTTTCATTTCAAAGGTGTGCCATGGTTCCAAAAAACTACTGGTTTTCTGAAATCTCAGCAAATTTTTTGGCACACAATCTTGGTGACTCTCTGTGGTAATGATCAGTTCAATAAGTCCACTTAGCTGCCCAATTTTCATTCTCCTTGCTTGAAGCGTTCGTTTCCAGTAAAACTTTGAATTTTTAGGTTTCACTCTGTTTTCTCCTATATAGATAGATGTGTTTGGAAGTCTAAATCAAACACGGTTTGTGCTAGCTTTTTGAAACTTCACAAAATAAAGTAGTTCTAAGTTCTGTCTCTAAGGATTGTTTCCTCTTGAAGTAGCCACAAGCAGAGACTGCGTAAGACAATTTCATTGGAAAGGTGTGCCAAGCTTCCAAAAAATTACTGGTTTTCAGAATACTCAGCAAATAGTTTTTCATCCAATCTTGATGATTCTCTGTGTTAATTATCAGTTCACTAAGTCCACTTAGCTGCCCAATATTCATTCTTCGAGTTTGAAGAGATCGCTACCAGTAACACTTTGAATTTTTAGGTTTCACTCTGTTTTCTCCCATATAAATAGATGTTTGTGGAACACTAAATCAAACACGGTTTGTGTTAGCTCTTTGAAACTTGACAAAATAAAGTAGTTCTAAGTTCTATCTCTATGGTTTGTTTCCTCTTGAATTACCCCAACAGAGACTGCCGAAAGACACTTTCATTTCAAAGGTGTGCCAAGCTTCCAAAAAATTACTGGTTTTCAGAATACTCAGCAAATATTTTTTCATCCAATCTTGATGATTCTCTGTGATAATGATCAGTTCACTTAGTCCACTTAGCTGCCCCATATTCACTCTTCTAGGTTGAAGCGATCATTACCAGTAACACTTTGAATTTTTAGGTTTCACTCTGTTTTCTCCCATGTAAATAGATGTGTTTGGAACACTAAATCAAACACGGTTTGTGCTAGCTCCTTGAAACTTGACAAAATAAAGTAGTTCTAAGTTCTATCTCTATGGATTGTTTCCTCTGGAAGTACCAAAACAGAGACTGCCGATAGACACTGTCATTTCAAAGGTGTGCCAAGCTTCCTAAAAACTACTGGTTTTCTGAAGTCTCGGCAAATTTTTTTTTCACCCAATCTTCATGATTCGCTGTGGTAATGATCAGTTCACTAAGTCCACTTAGCTGCCCAATTTTCATTCTCCTTGCTTGAAGCGTTCGTTTCCAGTAACACTTTGAATTTTTAGGTTTCACTCTGTTTTCTCCTATATAGATAGATGTGTTTGGAACTCTAAATCAAACACGGTTTGTGCTAGCTCCTTGAATCTTGACAACATAAAGTAGTTCTAAGTTCTGTCTCTATGGTTTTTTTCCTCTTGAAGTAGCCACAAGCAGAGACTGCGTAAGACACTTTCATTGTAAAGGTGTGCCAAGCTTCCAAAAAACTACTGGTTTTCAGAATAGACGGCAAATATTTTTTCATCCAATCTTGATGATTCTCTGTGATAATGATCACTTCACTAAGTCCACTTAGCTGCCCAATATTCATTCTTCTAGCATGAAGCGTTCATTTCCAGGAACACTCTTAATTTTTAGGTTTCACTCTGATTTCTCCCATATAAATATATGTGTTTGGAACCCTAAATCAAACCCGGTTTGTGCTAGCTTCTTGAAACTTGACAAAATAAAGTAGTTCTAAGTTCTATCTCTATGGTTTGTTTCCTCTGGAAATACCCCAACAGAGACTGCCGAAAGACACTTTCATTTCAAAGGTGTGCCCAGCTTCCAAAAAACTACTGGATTTCTGAAGTCTCGGCAAATATTTTTTCACCCAATCTAGATGTTTCTCTGTGGTAATGATCAGTTAACTAAGTCCACTTAACTGCCCAATATTCACTCTTCATGCGTGAAGCATTCGTTTCCAGTAACACTTAGAATTTTTAGGTTTCACTCTATTTCCTCCTATATAGATAGATGTGTTTGGAAGTCTAAATCAAACACGGTTTGTGCTAGCTTTTTGAAACTTCACAAAAAAAAGTAGATCTAAGTTCTGTCTCTATGGTTTGTTTCCTCTTGAAGTAGCCACAAGCAGAGACTGCATAAGACACTTTCATTGGAAAGGTGTGCCAAGCTTCCAAAAAACTACTGGTTTTTGAATAGTCGGCAAATATTTTTTCATTGGATCTTGAGGATTCTCTGTGGTAATGATCAGTTCACTAAGTCCACTTAGCTGCCAAATATTCACTCTTCTAGGATGAAGCGTTCGTTACCAGAAACAGTTTGAGTTTTTACGTTTCACTCTGTTTTCTCCCATATAGATAGATGTGTTTGGAACTCTAAATCAAACACGGTTTGTGCTGGCTTTTTGAACCTTCACAAAATAAAGTAGTTCTAAGTTCTGTCTCTAAGGATTGTTTCCTCTTGAAGAAGCCACAAGCAGTGACTGCGTAAGACAATTTCATTGGAAAGGTGTGCCAAGATTCCAAAAAATTACTGGTTTTCAGAATACTCAGCAAATATTTTTTCATCCAATCTTGATGATTCTCTGTGTTAATGATCAGTTCACTAAGTCCACTTAGCTGCCCAATATTCACTCTTCTAGGTTGAAGAGATCGTTACCAGTAACACTTTGAATTTTAAGGTTTCACTCTGTTTTCTCCCATATAAATAGATGTTTTTGGAACACTAAATCAAACACGGTTTGTGTTAGCTCTTTGAAACTTGACAAAATAAAGTAGTTCTAAGTTCTATCTCTATGGTTTGTTTCCTCTTGAAGTACCCCAACAGAGACTGCCGAAAGACACTTTCATTTCAAAGGTGTGCCCAGCTTTTAAAAAACTACTGGTTTTCTGAAATCTCGGCAAATATTCTTTCACCCAATCCAGATGATTCTCTGTGGAAAGGATCAGTTCAATAAGTCCACTTAGCTGCCCAATTTTCATTCTTCTTGCTTGAAGTGTTCGTTTCCCTTGACACTTTGAAATTTTAGTTTTCACTCTGTTTTCTCCTATATAGATAGATGTGTTTGGAACTCTAAATTAAACACGGTTTGTGCTAGCTACTTGAAACTTGACAAAATAAAGTAGTTCTAAGTTCTATCTCTATGGATTGTTTCCTCTTGAATTACCCCAAGCAGAGACTGCCGAAAGACACTTTCATTTCAAAGGTGTGCCATGGTTCCAAGAAACTACTGGTTTTCTGAAATCTCGGCAAATTTTTTGGCACACAATCTTGGTGACTCTCTGTGGTAATGATCAGTTCAATAAGTCCACTTAGCTGCCCAATTTTCATTCTCCTTGCTTGAAGCGTTCGTTTCCAGTAAAACTTTGAATTTTTAGGTTTCACTCTGTTTTCTCCTATATAGATAGATGTGTTTGGAAGTCTAAATCAAACACGGTTTGTGCTAGCTTTTTGAAACTTCACAAAATAAAGTAGTTCTAAGTTCTGTCTCTAAGGATTGTTTCCTCTTGAAGTAGCCACAAGCAGAGACTGCGTAAGACAATTTCATTGGAAAGGTGTGCCAAGCTTCCAAAAAATTACTGGTTTTCAGAATACTCAGCAAATAGTTTTTCATCCAATCTTGATGATTCTCTGTGTTAATTATCAGTTCACTAAGTCCACTTAGCTGCCCAATATTCATTCTTCGAGTTTGAAGAGATCGCTACCAGTAACACTTTGAATTTTTAGGTTTCACTCTGTTTTCTCCCATATAAATAGATGTTTGTGGAACACTAAATCAAACACGGTTTGTGATAGCTCTTTGAAACTTGACAAAATAAAGTAGTTCTAAGTTCTATCTCTATGGTTTGTTTTCTCTTGAATTACCCCAACAGAGACTGCCGAAAGACACTTTCATTTCAAAGGTGTGCCAAGCTTCCAAAAAATTACTGGTTTTCAGAATACTCAGCAAATATTTTTTCATCCAATCTTGATGATTCTCTGTGATAATGATCAGTTCACTTAGTCCACTTAGCTGCCCCATATTCACTCTTCTAGGTTGAAGCGATCATTACCAGTAACACTTTGAATTTTTAGGTTTCACTCTGTTTTCTCCCATGTAAATAGATGTGTTTGGAACACTAAATCAAACACGGTTTGTGCTAGCTCCTTGAAACTTGACAAAATAAAGTAGTTCTAAGTTCTATCTCTATGGATTGTTTCCTCTGGAAGTACCAAAACAGAGACTGCCGATAGACACTTTCATTTCAAAGGTGTACCAAGCTTCCAAAAAACTACTGGTTTTCTGAAATCTCGGCAAATTTTTTTTTCACCCAATCTTCATGATTCGCTGTGGTAATGATCAGTTCACTAAGTCCACTTAGCTGCCCAATTTTCATTCTCCTTGCTTGAAGCGTTCGTTTCCAGTAACACTTTGAATTTTTAGGTTTCACTCTGTTTTCTCCTATATAGATAGATGTGTTTGGAACTCTAAATCAAACACGGTTTGTGCTAGCTCCTTGAATCTTGACAACATAAAGTAGTTCTAAGTTCTGTCTCTATGTTTTTTTTCCTCTTGAAGTAGCCACAAGCAGAGACTGCGTAAGACACTTTCATTGGAAAGGTGTGCCAAGCTTCCAAAAAACTACTGGTTTTCTGAATAGACAGCAAATATTTTTTCATCCAATCTTGATGATTCTCTGTGATAATGATCACTTCATAAGTCCACTTAGCTGCCCAATATTCATTCTTCTAGCATGAAGCGTTCATTTCCAGGAACACTCTTAATTTTTAGGTTTCATTCTGATTTCTCCCATATAAATATATGTGTTTGGAACCCTAAATCAAAGCCGGTTTGTGCTAGCTTCTTGAAACTTGACAAAATAAAGTAGTTCTAAGTTCTATCTCTATGGTTTGTTTCCTCTGGAAATACCCCAACAGAGACTGCCGAAAGACACTTTCATTTCAAAGGTGTGCCCAGCTTCCAAAAAACTACTGGATTTCTGAAGTCTCGGCAAATATTTTTTCACCCAATCTAGATGTTTCTCTGTGGTAATGATCAGTTAACTAAGTCCACTTAACTGCCCAATATTCACTCTTCTTGCGTGAAGCATTCGTTTCCAGTAACACTTAGAATTTTTAGGTTTCACTCTATTTCCTCCTATATAGATAGATGTGTTTGGAAGTCTAAATCAAACACGGTTTGTGCTAGCTTTTTGAAACTTCACAAAAAAAAGTAGATCTAAGTTCTGTCTCTATGGTTTGTTTCCTCTTGAAGTAGCCACAAGCAGAGACTGCATAAGACACTTTCATTGGAAAGGTGTGCCAAGCTTCCAAAAAACTACTGGTTTTTGAATAGTCGGCAAATATTTTTTCTTTGGATCTTGAGGATTCTCTGTGGTAATGATCAGTTCACTAAGTCCACTTAGCTGCCAAATATTCACTCTTCTAGGATGAAGCGTTCATTACCAGAAACAGTTTGAGTTTTTACGTTTCACTCTGTTTTCTCCCATATAGATAGATGTGTTTGGAACTCTAAATCAAACACGGTTTGTGCTGGCTTTTTGAACCTTCACAAAATAAAGTAGTTCTAAGTTCTGTCTCTAAGGATTGTTTCCTCTTGAAGTAGCCACAAGCAGTGACTGCATAAGACAATTTCATTGGAAAGGTGTGCCAAGCTTCCAAAAAATTACTGGTTTTCAGACTACTCAGCAAATAGTTTTTCATCCAATCTTGATGATTCTCTGTGTTAATGGTCAGTTCACTAAGTCCACTTAGCTGCCCAATATTCACTCTTCTAGGTTGAAGAGATCGTTACCAGTAACACTTTGAATTTTTAGGTTTCACTCTGTTTTCTCCCATATAATTAGATGTTTTTGGAACACTAAATCAAACACGGTTTGTGTTAGCTCTTTGAAACTTGACAAAATAAAGTAGTTCTAAGTTCAATGTCTATGGTTTGTTTCCTCTTGAAGTACCCCAACAGAGACTGCCAATAGACAGTTTCATTTCAAAGGTGTGCCAAGCTTCCAAGAAACTACTGGTTTTCTGAAATCCCGGCAAATATTTTTTCACATAATCTAGATGATTCTCTGTGGTAACGATCAGTTCACTAAGTCCACTTAGCTCCCCAATTTTCACTCTTTTCTTGAAGTGTTCGTTTCCAGTAACACTTAGAATTTTTAGGTTTCAATCTATTTCCTCCTATATAGATAGATGTTTTTGGAAGTCTAAATCAAACACGGTTTGTGCTAGCTCCTTGAAACTTGACAAAATAAAGTAGTTCAGAATTCTGTCTTTGTGGTTTGTTTCCTCTTGAATTACCCCAAGCAGAGACTGCCGAAAGACACTTTCATTTCAAAGGTGTGCCATGGTTCCAAAAAACTACTGGTTTTCTGAAATCTCGGCAAATTTTTTTGCACACAATCTTGGTGACTCTCTGTGGTAATGATCAGTTCAATAAGTCCACTTAGCTGCCCAATTTTCATTCTCCTTGCTTGAAGCGTTCGTTTCCAGTAAAACTTTGAATTTTTAGGTTTCACTCTGTTTTCTCCTATATAGATAGATGTGTTTGGAAGTCTAAATCAAACACGGTTTGTGCTAACTTTTTGAAACTTCACAAAATAAAGTAGTTCTAAGTTCTGTCTCTAAGGATTGTTTCCTCTTGAAGTAGCCACAAGCAGAGACTGCGTAAGACAATTTCACTGGAAAGGTGTGCCAAGCTTCCAAAAAATTACTGGTTTTCAGAATACTCAGCAAATAGTTTTTCATCCAATCTTGATGATTCTCTGTGTTATTTATCAGTTCACTAAGTCCACTTAGCTGCCCAATATTCATTCTTCGAGTTTGAAGAGATCGCTACCAGTAACACTTTGAATTTTTAGGTTTCACTCTGTTTTCTCCCATATAAATAGATGTTTGTGGAACACTAAATCAAACACGGTTTGTGTTAGCTCTTTGAAACTTGACAAAATAAAGTAGTTCTAAGTTCTATCTCTATGGTTTGTTTCCTCTTGAATTACCCCAACAGAGACTGCCGAAAGACACTTTCATTTCAAAGGTGTGCCAAGCTTCCAAAAAATTACTGGTTTTCAGAATACTCAGCAAATATTTTTTCATCCAATCTTGATGATTCTCTGTGATAATGATCAGTTCACTTAGTCCACTTAGCTGCCCCATATTCACTCTTCTAGGTTGAAGCGATCATTACCAGTAACACTTTGAATTTTTAGGTTTCACTCTGTTTTCTCCCATGTAAATAGATGTGTTTGGAACACTAAATCAAACACGGTTTGTGCTAGCTCCTTGAAACTTGACAAAATAAAGTAGTTCTAAGTTCTATCTCTATGGATTGTTTCCTCTGGAAGTACCAAAACAGAGACTGCCGATAGACACTTTCATTTCAAAGGTGTGCCAAGCTTCCAAAAAACTACTGGTTTTCTGAAATCTCGGCAAATTTTTTTTTCACCCAATCTTCATGATTCGCTGTGGTAATGATCAGTTCACTAAGTCCACTTAGCTGCCCAATTTTCATTCTCCTTGCTTGAAGGGTTCGTTTCCAGTAACACTTTGAATTTTTAGGTTTCACTCTGTTTTCTCCTATATAGATAGATGTGTTTGGAACTCTAAATCAAACACGGTTTGTGCTAGCTCCTTGAATCTTGACAACATAAAGTAGTTCTAAGTTCTGTCTCTATGGTTTTTTTCCTCTTGAAGTAGCCACAAGCAGAGACTGCGTAAGACACTTTCATTGTAAAGGTGTGCCAAGCTTCCAAAAAACTACTGGTTTTCAGAATAGACGGCAAATATTTTTTCATCCAATCTTGATGATTCTCTGTGATAATGATCACTTCACTAAGTCCACTTAGCTGCCCAATATTCATTCTTCTAGCATGAAGCGTTCATTTCCAGGAACACTCTTAATTTTTAGGTTTCACTCTGATTTCTCCCATATAAATATATGTGTTTGGAACCCTAAATCAAACCCGGTTTGTGCTAGCTTCTTGAAACTTGACAAAATAAAGTAGTTCTAAGTTCTATCTCTATGGTTTGTTTCCTCTGGAAATACCCCAACAGAGACTGCCGAAAGACACTTTCATTTCAAAGGTGTGCCCAGCTTCCAAAAAAGTACTGGATTTCTGAAGTCTCGGCAAATATTTTTTCACCCAATCTAGATGTTTCTCTGTGGTAATGATCAGTTAACTAAGTCCACTTAACTGCCCAATATTCACTCTTCTTGCGTGAAGCATTCGTTTCCAGTAACACTTAGAATTTTTAGGTTTCACTCTATTTCCTCCTATATAGATAGATGTGTTTGGAAGTCTAAATCAAACACGGTTTGTGCTAGCTTTTTGAAACTTCACAAAAAAAAAGTAGATCTAAGTTCTGTCTCTATGGTTTGTTTCCTCTTGAAGTAGCCACAAGCAGAGACTGCATAATACACTTTCATTGGAAAGGTGTGCCAAGCTTCCAAAAAACTACTGGTTTTTGAATAGTCGGCAAATATTTTTTCATTGGATCTTGAGGATTCTCTGTGGTAATGATCAGTTCACTAAGTCCACTTAGCTGCCAAATATTCACTCTTCTAGGATGAAGCGTTCGTTACCAGAAACAGTTTGAGTTTTTACGTTTCACTCTGTTTTCTCCCATATAGATAGATGTGTTTGGAACTCTAAATCAAACACGGTTTGTGCTGGCTTTTTGAACCTTCACAAAATAAAGTAGTTCTAAGTTCTGTCTCTAAGGATTGTTTCCTCTTGAAGTAGCCACAAGCAGTGACTGCGTAAGACAATTTCATTGGAAAGGTGTGCCAAGCTTCCAAAAAATTACTGGTTTTCAGAATACTCAGCAAATAATTTTTCATCCAATCTTGATGATTCTCTGTGTTAATGGTCAGTTCACTAAGTCCACTTAGCTGCCCAATATTCACTCTTCTAGGTTGAAGAGATCGTTACCAGTAACACTTTGAATTTTTAGGTTTCACTCTGTTTTCTCCCATATAAATAGATGTTTTTGGAACACTAAATCAAACACGGTTTGTGTTAGCTCTTTGAAACTTGACAAAATAAAGTAGTTCTAAGTTCTATCTCTATGGTTTGTTTCCTCTTGAAGTACCCCAACAGAGACTGCCAAAAGACACTTTCATTTCAAAGGTGTGCCCAGCTTTTAAAAAACTACTGGTTTTCTGAAATCTCGGCAAATATTCTTTCACCCAATCCAGATGATTCTCTGTGGAAATGATCAGTTCAATAAGTCCACTTAGCTGCCCAATTTTCATTCTTCTTGCTTGAAGTGTTCGTTTCCCTTGACACTTTGAAATTTTAGTTTTCACTCTGTTTTCTCCTATATAGAGAGATGTGTTTGGAACTCTAAATTAAACACGGTTTGTGCTAGCTACTTGAAACTTGACAAAATAAAGTAGTTCTAAGTTCTATCTCTATGGTTTGTTTCCTCTTGAATTACCCCAAGCAGAGACTGCCGAAAGACACTTTCATTTCAAAGGTGTGCCATGGTTCCAAAAAACTACTGGTTTTCTGAAATCTCAGCAAATTTTTTGGCACACAATCTTGGTGACTCTCTGTGGTAATGATCAGTTCAATAAGTCCACTTAGCTGCCCAATTTTCATTCTCCTTGCTTGAAGCGTTCGTTTCCAGTAAAACTTTGAATTTTTAGGTTTCACTCTGTTTTCTCCTATATAGATAGATGTGTTTGGAAGTCTAAATCAAACACGGTTTGTGCTAGCTTTTTGAAACTTCACAAAATAAAGTAGTTCTAAGTTCTGTCTCTAAGGATTGTTTCCTCTTGAAGTAGCCACAAGCAGAGACTGCGTAAGACAATTTCACTGGAAAGGTGTGCCAAGCTTCCCAAAAATTACTGGTTTTCAGAATACTCAGCAAATAGTTTTTCATCCAATCTTGATGATTCTCTGTGTTATTTATCAGTTCACTAAGTCCACTTAGCTGCCCAATATTCATTCTTCGAGTTTGAAGAGATCGCTACCAGTAACACTTTGAATTTTTAGGTTTCACTCTGTTTTCTCCCATATAAATAGATGTTTGTGGAACACTAAATCAAACACGGTTTGTGTTAGCTCTTTGAAACTTGACAAAATAAAGTAGTTCTAAGTTCTATCTCTATGGTTTGTTTCCTCTTGAATTACCCCAACAGAGACTGCCGAAAGACACTTTCATTTCAAAGGTGTGCCAAGCTTCCAAAAAATTACTGGTTTTCAGAATACTCAGCAAATATTTTTTCATCCAATCTTGATGATTCTCTGTGATAATGATCAGTTCACTTAGTCCACTTAGCTGCCCCATATTCACTCTTCTAGGTTGAAGCGATCATTACCATTAACACTTTGAATTTTTAGGTTTCACTCTGTTTTCTCCCATGTAAATAGATGTGTTTGGAACACTAAATCAAACACGGTTTGTGCTAGCTCCTTGAAACTTGACAAAATAAAGTAGTTCTAAGTTCTATCTCTATGGATTGTTTCCTCTGGAAGTACCAAAACAGAGACTGCCGATAGACACTTTCATTTCAAAGGTGTGCCAAGCTTCCAAAAAACTACTGGTTTTCTGAAATCTCGGCAAATTTTTTTTTCACCCAATCTTCATGATTCGCTGTGGTAATGATCAGTTCACTAAGTCCACTTAGCTGCCCAATTTTCATTCTCCTTGCTTGAAGGGTTCGTTTCCAGTAACACTTTGAATTTTTAGGTTTCACTCTGTTTTCTCCTATATAGATAGATGTGTTTGGAACTCTAAATCAAACACGGTTTGTGCTAGCTCCTTGAATCTTGACAACATAAAGTAGTTCTAAGTTCTGTCTCTATGGTTTTTTTCCTCTTGAAGTAGCCACAAGCAGAGACTGCGTAAGACACTTTCATTGTAAAGGTGTGCCAAGCTTCCAAAAAACTACTGGTTTTCAGAATAGACGGCAAATATTTTTTCATCCAATCTTGATGATTCTCTGTGATAATGATCACTTCACTAAGTCCACTTAGCTGCCCAATATTCATTCTTCTAGCATGAAGCGTTCATTTCCAGGAACACTCTTAATTTTTAGGTTTCACTCTGATTTCTCCCATATAAATATATGTGTTTGGAACCCTAAATCAAACCCGGTTTGTGCTAGCTTCTTGAAACTTGACAAAATAAAGTAGTTCTAAGTTCTATCTCTATGGTTTGTTTCCTCTGGAAATACCCCAACAGAGACTGCCGAAAGACACTTTCATTTCAAAGGTGTGCCCAGCTTCCAAAAAAGTACTGGATTTCTGAAGTCTCGGCAAATATTTTTTCACCCAATCTAGATGTTTCTCTGTGGTAATGATCAGTTAACTAAGTCCACTTAACTGCCCAATATTCACTCTTCTTGCGTGAAGCATTCGTTTCCAGTAACACTTAGAATTTTTAGGTTTCACTCTATTTCCTCCTATATAGATAGATGTGTTTGGAAGTCTAAATCAAACACGGTTTGTGCTAGCTTTTTGAAACTTCACAAAAAAAAAGTAGATCTAAGTTCTGTCTCTATGGTTTGTTTCCTCTTGAAGTAGCCACAAGCAGAGACTGCATAATACACTTTCATTGGAAAGGTGTGCCAAGCTTCCAAAAAACTACTGGTTTTTGAATAGTCGGCAAATATTTTTTCATTGGATCTTGAGGATTCTCTGTGGTAATGATCAGTTCACTAAGTCCACTTAGCTGCCAAATATTCACTCTTCTAGGATGAAGCGTTCGTTACCAGAAACAGTTTGAGTTTTTACGTTTCACTCTGTTTTCTCCCATATAGATAGATGTGTTTGGAACTCTAAATCAAACACGGTTTGTGCTGGCTTTTTGAACCTTCACAAAATAAAGTAGTTCTAAGTTCTGTCTCTAAGGATTGTTTCCTCTTGAAGTAGCCACAAGCAGTGACTGCGTAAGACAATTTCATTGGAAAGGTGTGCCAAGCTTCCAAAAAATTACTGGTTTTCAGAATACTCAGCAAATAATTTTTCATCCAATCTTGATGATTCTCTGTGTTAATGGTCAGTTCACTAAGTCCACTTAGCTGCCCAATATTCACTCTTCTAGGTTGAAGAGATCGTTACCAGTAACACTTTGAATTTTTAGGTTTCACTCTGTTTTCTCCCATATAAATAGATGTTTTTGGAACACTAAATCAAACACGGTTTGTGTTAGCTCTTTGAAACTTGACAAAATAAAGTAGTTCTAAGTTCTATCTCTATGGTTTGTTTCCTCTTGAATTACCCCAACAGAGACTGCCGAAAGACACTTTCATTTCAAAGGTGTGCCAAGCTTCCAAAAATTACTGGTTTTCAGAATACTCAGCAAATATTTTTTCATCCAATCTTGATGATTCTCTGTGATAATGATCAGTTCACTTAGTCCACTTAGCTGCCCCATATTCACTCTTCTAGGTTGAAGCGATCATTACCAGTAACACTTTGAATTTTTAGGTTTCACTCTGTTTTCTCCCATATAAATAGATGTGTTTGGAACACTAAATCAAACACGGTTTGTGCTAGCTCCTTGAAACTTGACAAAATAAAGTAGTTCTAAGTTCTATCTCTATGGATTGTTTCCTCTGGAAGTACCAAAACAGAGACTGCCGATAGACACTGTCATTTCAAAGGTGTGCCAAGCTTCCAAAAAACTACTGGTTTTCTGAAGTCTCGGCAAATTTTTTTTTCACCCAATCTTCATGATTCGCTGTGGTAATGATCAGTTCACTAAGTCCACTTAGCTGCCCAATTTTCATTCTCCTTGCTTGAAGCGTTCGTTTCCAGTAACACTTTGAATTTTTAGGTTTCACTCTGTTTTCTCCTATATAGATAGATGTGTTTGGAACTCTAAATCAAACACGGTTTGTGCTAGCTCCTTGAATCTTGACAACATAAAGTAGTTCTAAGTTCTGTCTCTATGTTTTTTTTCCTCTTGAAGTAGCCACAAGCAGAGACTGCGTAAGACACTTTCATTGTAAAGGTGTGCCAAGCTTCCAAAAAACTACTGGTTTTCAGAATAGACGGCAAATATTTTTTCATCCAATCTTGATGATTCTCTGTGATAATGATCACTTCACTAAGTCCACTTAGCTGCCCAATATTCATTCTTCTAGCATGAAGCGTTCATTTCCAGGAACACTCTTAATTTTTAGGTTTCACTCTGATTTCTCCCATATAAATATATGTGTTTGGAACCCTAAATCAAACCCGGTTTGTGCTAGCTTCTTGAAACTTGACAAAATAAAGTAGTTCTAAGTTCTATCTCTATGGTTTGTTTCCTCTGGAAATACCCCAACAGAGACTGCCGAAAGACACTTTCATTTCAAAGGTGTGCCCAGCTTCCAAAAAACTACTGGATTTCTGAAGTCTCGGCAAATATTTTTTCACCCAATCTAGATGTTTCTCTGTGGTAATGATCAGTTAACTAAGTCCACTTAACTGCCCAATATTCACTCTTCTTGCGTGAAGCATTCGTTTCCAGTAACACTTAGAATTTTTAGGTTTCACTCTATTTCCTCCTATATAGATAGATGTGTTTGGAAGTCTAAATCAAACACGGTTTGTGCTAGCTTTTTGAAACTTCACAAAAAAAGTAGATCTAAGTTCTGTCTCTATGGTTTGTTTCCTCTTGAAGTAGCCACAAGCAGAGACTGCATAAGACACTTTCATTGGAAAGGTGTGCCAAGCTTCCAAAAAACTACTGGTTTTTGAATAGTCGGCAAATATTTTTTCATTGGATCTTGAGGATTCTCTGTGGTAATGATCAGTTCACTAAGTCCACTTAGCTGCCAAATATTCACTCTTCTAGGATGAAGCGTTCGTTACCAGAAACAGTTTGAGTTTTTACGTTTCACTCTGTTTTCTCCCATATAGATAGATGTGTTTGGAACTCTAAATCAAACACGGTTTGTGCTGGCTTTTTGAACCTTCACAAAATAAAGTAGTTCTAAGTTCTGTCTCTAAGGATTGTTTCCTCTTGAAGAAGCCACAAGCAGTGACTGCGTAAGACAATTTCATTGGAAAGGTGTGCCAAGCTTCCAAAAAATTACTGGTTTTCAGAATACTCAGCAAATATTTTTTCATCCAATCTAGATGTTTCTCTGTGGTAATGATCAGTTAACTAAGTCCACTTAACTGCCCAATATTCACTCTTCTTGCGTGAAGCATTCGTTTCCAGTAACACTTAGAATTTTTAGGTTTCACTCTATTTCCTCCTATATAGATAGATGTGTTTGGAAGTCTAAATCAAACACGGTTTGTGCTAGCTTTTTGAAACTTCACAAAAAAAAAGTAGATCTAAGTTCTGTCTCTATGGTTTGTTTCCTCTTGAAGTAGCCACAAGCAGAGACTGCATAATACACTTTCATTGGAAAGGTGTGCCAAGCTTCCAAAAAACTACTGGTTTTTGAATAGTCGGCAAATATTTTTTCATTGGATCTTGAGGATTCTCTGTGGTAATGATCAGTTCACTAAGTCCACTTAGCTGCCAAATATTCACTCTTCTAGGATGAAGCGTTCGTTACCAGAAACAGTTTGAGTTTTTACGTTTCACTCTGTTTTCTCCCATATAGATAGATGTGTTTGGAACTCTAAATCAAACACGGTTTGTGCTGGCTTTTTGAAACTTCACAAAATAAAGTAGTTCTAAGTTCTGTCTCTAAGGATTGTTTCCTCTTGAAGTAGCCACAAGCAGTGACTGCGTAAGACAATTTCATTGGAAAGGTGTGCCAAGCTTCCAAAAAATTACTGGTTTTCAGAATACTCAGCAAATAATTTTTCATCCAATCTTGATGATTCTCTGTGTTAATGGTCAGTTCACTAAGTCCACTTAGCTGCCCAATATTCACTCTTCTAGGTTGAAGAGATCGTTACCAGTAACACTTTGAATTTTTAGGTTTCACTCTGTTTTCTCCCATATAAATAGATGTTTTTGGAACACTAAATCAAACACGGTTTGTGTTAGCTCTTTGAAACTTGACAAAATAAAGTAGTTCTAAGTTCTATCTCTATGGTTTGTTTCCTCTTGAAGTACCCCAACAGAGACTGCCAAAAGACACTTTCATTTCAAAGGTGTGCCCAGCTTTTAAAAAACTACTGGTTTTCTGAAATCTCGGCAAATATTCTTTCACCCAATCCAGATGATTCTCTGTGGAAATGATCAGTTCAATAAGTCCACTTAGCTGCCCAATTTTCATTCTTCTTGCTTGAAGTGTTCGTTTCCCTTGACACTTTGAAATTTTAGTTTTCACTCTGTTTTCTCCTATATAGATAGATGTGTTTGGAACTCTAAATTAAACACGGTTTGTGCTAGCTACTTGAAACTTGACAAAATAAAGTAGTTCTAAGTTCTATCTCTATGGTTTGTTTCCTCTTGAATTACCCCAAGCAGAGACTGCCGAAAGACACTTTCATTTCAAAGGTGTGCCATGGTTCCAAAAAACTACTGGTTTTCTGAAATCTCAGCAAATTTTTTGGCACACAATCTTGGTGACTCTCTGTGGTAATGATCAGTTCAATAAGTCCACTTAGCTGCCCAATTTTCATTCTCCTTGCTTGAAGCGTTCGTTTCCAGTAAAACTTTGAATTTTTAGGTTTCACTCTGTTTTCTCCTATATAGATAGATATGTTTGGAAGTCTAAATCAAACACGGTTTGTGCTAGCTTTTTGAAACTTCACAAAATAAAGTAGTTCTAAGTTCTGTCTCTAAGGATTGTTTCCTCTTGAAGTAGCCACAAGCAGAGACTGCGTAAGACAATTTCATTGGAAAGGTGTGCCAAGCTTCCAAAAAATTACTGGTTTTCAGAATACTCAGCAAATAGTTTTTCATCCAATCTTGATGATTCTCTGTGTTAATTATCAGTTCACTAAGTCCACTTAGCTGCCCAATATTCATTCTTCGAGTTTGAAGAGATCGCTACCAGTAACACTTTGAATTTTTAGGTTTCACTCTGTTTTCTCCCATATAAATAGATGTTTGTGGAACACTAAATCAAACACGGTTTGTGTTAGCTCTTTGAAACTTGACAAAATAAAGTAGTTCTAAGTTCTATCTCTATGGTTTGTTTCCTCTTGAATTACCCCAACAGAGACTGCCGAAAGACACTTTCATTTCAAAGGTGTGCCAAGCTTCCAAAAATTACTGGTTTTCAGAATACTCAGCAAATATTTTTTCATCCAATCTTGATGATTCTCTGTGATAATGATCAGTTCACTTAGTCCACTTAGCTGCCCCATATTCACTCTTCTAGGTTGAAGCGATCATTACCAGTAACACTTTGAATTTTTAGGTTTCACTCTGTTTTCTCCCATATAAATAGATGTGTTTGGAACACTAAATCAAACACGGTTTGTGCTAGCTCCTTGAAACTTGACAAAATAAAGTAGTTCTAAGTTCTATCTCTATGGATTGTTTCCTCTGGAAGTACCAAAACAGAGACTGCCGATAGACACTGTCATTTCAAAGGTGTGCCAAGCTTCCAAAAAACTACTGGTTTTCTGAAGTCTCGGCAAATTTTTTTTTCACCCAATCTTCATGATTCGCTGTGGTAATGATCAGTTCACTAAGTCCACTTAGCTGCCCAATTTTCATTCTCCTTGCTTGAAGCGTTCGTTTCCAGTAACACTTTGAATTTTTAGGTTTCACTCTGTTTTCTCCTATATAGATAGATGTGTTTGGAACTCTAAATCAAACACGGTTTGTGCTAGCTCCTTGAATCTTGACAACATAAAGTAGTTCTAAGTTCTGTCTCTATGGTTTTTTTCCTCTTGAAGTAGCCACAAGCAGAGACTGCGTAAGACACTTTCATTGTAAAGGTGTGCCAAGCTTCCAAAAAACTACTGGTTTTCAGAATAGACGGCAAATATTTTTTCATCCAATCTTGATGATTCTCTGTGATAATGATCACTTCACTAAGTCCACTTAGCTGCCCAATATTCATTCTTCTAGCATGAAGCGTTCATTTCCAGGAACACTCTTAATTTTTAGGTTTCACTCTGATTTCTCCCATATAAATATATGTGTTTGGAACCCTAAATCAAACCCGGTTTGTGCTAGCTTCTTGAAACTTGACAAAATAAAGTAGTTCTAAGTTCTATCTCTATGGTTTGTTTCCTCTGGAAATACCCCAACAGAGACTGCCGAAAGACACTTTCATTTCAAAGGTGTGCCCAGCTTCCAAAAAACTACTGGATTTCTGAAGTCTCGGCAAATATTTTTTCACCCAATCTAGATGTTTCTCTGTGGTAATGATCAGTTAACTAAGTCCACTTAACTGCCCAATATTCACTCTTCTTGCGTGAAGCATTCGTTTCCAGTAACACTTAGAATTTTTAGGTTTCACTCTATTTCCTCCTATATAGATAGATGTGTTTGGAAGTCTAAATCAAACACGGTTTGTGCTAGCTTTTTGAAACTTCACAAAAAAAGTAGATCTAAGTTCTGTCTCTATGGTTTGTTTCCTCTTGAAGTAGCCACAAGCAGAGACTGCATAAGACACTTTCATTGGAAAGGTGTGCCAAGCTTCCAAAAAACTACTGGTTTTTGAATAGTCGGCAAATATTTTTTCATTGGATCTTGAGGATTCTCTGTGGTAATGATCAGTTCACTAAGTCCACTTAGCTGCCAAATATTCACTCTTCTAGGATGAAGCGTTCGTTACCAGAAACAGTTTGAGTTTTTACGTTTCACTCTGTTTTCTCCCATATAGATAGATGTGTTTGGAACTCTAAATCAAACACGGTTTGTGCTGGCTTTTTGAACCTTCACAAAATAAAGTAGTTCTAAGTTCTGTCTCTAAGGATTGTTTCCTCTTGAAGAAGCCACAAGCAGTGACTGCGTAAGACAATTTCATTGGAAAGGTGTGCCAAGCTTCCAAAAAATTACTGGTTTTCAGAATACTCAGCAAATATTTTTTCATCCAATCTTGATGATTCTCTGTGTTAATGATCAGTTCACTAAGTCCACTTAGCTGCCCAATATTCACTCTTCTAGGTTGAAGAGATCGTTACCAGTAACACTTTGAATTTTTAGGTTTCACTCTGTTTTCTCCCATATAAATAGATGTTTTTGGAACAGTAAATCAAACACGGTTTGTGTTAGCTCTTTGAAACTTGACAAAATAAAGTAGTTCTAAGTTCTATCTCTATGGTTTGTTTCCTCTTGAAGTACCCCAACAGAGACTGCCGAAAGACACTTTCATTTCAAAGGTGTGCCCAGCTTTTAAAAAACTACTGGTTTTCTGAAATCTCGGCAAATATTCTTTCACCCAATCCAGATGATTCTCTGTGGAAAGGATCAGTTCAATAAGTCCACTTAGCTGCCCAATTTTCATTCTTCTTGCTTAAAGTGTTCGTTTCCCTTGACACTTTGAAATTTTAGTTTTCACTCTGTTTTCTCCTATATAGATAGATGTGTTTGGAACTCTAAATTAAACACGGTTTGTGCTAGCTACTTGAAACTTGACAAAATAAAGTAGTTCTAAGTTCTATCTCTATGGATTGTTTCCTCTTGAATTACCCCAAGCAGAGACTGCCGAAAGACACTTTCATTTCAAAGGTGTGCCATGGTTCCAAGAAACTACTGGTTTTCTGAAATCTCGGCAAATTTTTTGGCACACAATCTTGGTGACTCTCTGTGGTAATGATCAGTTCAATAAGTCCACTTAGCTGCCCAATTTTCATTCTCCTTGCTTGAAGCGTTCGTTTCCAGTAAAACTTTGAATTTTTAGGTTTCACTCTGTTTTCTCCTATATAGATAGATGTGTTTGGAAGTCTAAATCAAACACGGTTTGTGCTAGCTTTTTGAAACTTCACAAAATAAAGTAGTTCTAAGTTCTGTCTCTAAGGATTGTTTCCTCTTGAAGTAGCCACAAGCAGAGACTGCGTAAGACAATTTCATTGGAAAGGTGTGCCAAGCTTCCAAAAAATTACTGGTTTTCAGAATACTCAGCAAATAGTTTTTCATCCAATCTTGATGATTCTCTGTGTTAATTATCAGTTCACTAAGTCCACTTAGCTGCCCAATATTCATTCTTCGAGTTTGAAGATATCGCTACCAGTAACACTTTGAATTTTTAGGTTTCACTCTGTTTTCTCCCATATAAATAGATGTTTGTGGAACACTAAATCAAACACGGTTTGTGATAGCTCTTTGAAACTTGACAAAATAAAGTAGTTCTAAGTTCTATCTCTATGGTTTGTTTTCTCTTGAATTACCCCAACAGAGACTGCCGAAAGACACTTTCATTTCAAAGGGGTGCCAAGCTTCCAAAAAATTACTGGTTTTCAGAACACTCAGCAAATATTTTTTCATCCAATCTTGATGATTCTCTGTGATAATGATCAGTTCACTTAGTCCACTTAGCTGCCCCATATTCACTCTTCTAGGTTGAAGCGATCATTACCAGTAACACTTTGAATTTTTAGGTTTCACTCTGTTTTCTCCCATGTAAATAGATGTGTTTGGAACACTAAATCAAACACGGTTTGTGCTAGCTCCTTGAAACTTGACAAAATAAAGTAGTTCTAAGTTCTATCTCTATGGATTGTTTCCTCTGGAAGTACCAAAACAGAGACTGCCGATAGACACTTTCATTTTAAAGGTGTGCCAAGCTTCCAAAAAACTACTGGTTTTCTGAAATCTCGGCAAATTTTTTTTTCACCCAATCTTCATGATTCGCTGTGGTAATGATCAGTTCACTAAGTCCACTTAGCTGCCCTATTTTCATTCTCCTTGCTTGAAGCGTTCGTTTCCAGTAACACTTTGAATTTTTAGGTTTCACTCTGTTTTCTCCTATATAGATAGATGTGTTTGGAACTCTAAATCAAACACGGTTTGTGCTAGCTCCTTGAAACTTGACAAAATAAAGTAGTTCTAAGTTCTGTCTCTATGGTTTTTTTCCTCTTGAAGTAGCCACAAGCAGAGACTGCGTAAGACACTTTCATTGTAAAGGTGTGCCAAGCTTCCAAAAAACTACTGGTTTTCTGAATAGACTGCAAATATTTTTTCATCCAATCTTGATGATTCTCTGTGATAATGATCACTTCACTAAGTCCACTTAGCTGCCCAATATTCATTCTTCTAGCATGAAGCGTTCATTTCCAGGAACACTCTTAATTTTTAGGTTTCACTCTGATTTCTCCCATATAAATAGATGTGTTTGGAACCCTAAATCAAACCCGGTTTGTGCTAGCTTCTTGAAACTTGACAAAATAAAGTAGTTCCAAGTTCTATCTCTATGGTTTGTTTCCTCTTGAAGTACGCCAACAGACACTGCCGAAAGACACTTTCATTTCAAAGGTGTGTCAAGCTTCCAAAAAACTCCTGGTTTTCTGAAATCTTGGCAAATATTTTTTCACCCAATCTAGATGATTCTCTGTGGTAATGATCAGTTCACTAAGTCCACTTAGCTGCCCAATATTCACTCTTCTAGGTTGAAGCGATCTTTACCAGTAACACTTTCAACTTTTAGTTTTCACTCTGTTTTCTCCAATATAAATAGATATGTTTGGAACTCTAAATCAAACACGGTTTGTGCTAGCTCCTTGACAAAATAAAGTAGTTCTAAGTTCTATCTCTATGGTTTGTTTCCTCTGGAAATACCCCAACAGAGACTGCCGAAAGACACTTTCATTTCAAAGGTGTGCCCAGCTTCCAAAAAACTACTGGATTTCTGAAATCTCGGCAAATATTTTTTCACCCAATCTAGATGTTTCTCTGTGGTAATGATCAGTTAACTAAGTCCACTTAACTGCCCAATATTCACTCTTCTTGCTTGAAGCGTTCGTTTCCAGTAACACTTAGAATTTTTAGGTTTCACTCTATTTCCTCCTATATAGATAGATGTGTTTGGAAGTCTAAATCAAACACGGTTTGTGCTAGCTTTTTGAAACTTCACAAAAAAAAGTAGATCTAACTTCTGTCTCTATGTTTTGTTTCCTCTTGAAGTAGCCACAAACAGAGACTGCATAAGACACTTTCATTGGAAAGGTGTGCCAAGCTTCCAAAAAACTACTGGTTTTTGAATAGTCGGCAAATATTTTTTCATTGGATCTTGAGGATTCTCTGTGTTAATGATCAGTTCACTAAGTCCACTTAGCTGCCCAATATTCACTCTTCTAGGTTGAAGAGATCGTTACCAGTAACACTTTGAATTTTTAGGTTTCACTCTGTTTTCTCCCATATAAATAGATGTGTTTAAAACACTAAATCAAACACGGTTTGTGTTAGCTCTTTGAAACTTGACAAAATAAAGTAGTTCTAAGTTCTATCTCTATGGTTTGTTTCCTCTTGAAGTACCCCAACAGAGACTGCCGAAAGACACTTTCATTTCAAAGGTGTGCCCAGCTTTTAAAAAACTACTGGTTTTCTGAAATCTCGGCAAATATTCTTTCACCCAATCCAGATGATTCTCTGTGGAAATGATCAGTTCAATAAGTCCACTTAGCTGCCCAATTTTCATTCTTCTTGCTTGAAGTGTTCGTTTCCCTTGACACTTTGAAATTTTAGTTTTCACTCTGTTTTCTCCAATATAGATAGATGTGTTTGGAACTCTAAATTAAACACGGTTTGTGCTAGCTACTTGAAACTTGACAAAATAAAGTAGTTCTAAGTTCTATCTCTATGGTTTGTTTCCTCTTGAAGTACCCCAACAGAGACTGCTGAAAGACACTTTCATTTCAAAGGTGTGCCAAGCTTCCAAAAAACTACTGGTTTTCTGAAATCTCGGCAAATATTTTTCACCCAATCTTGATGATTCTCTGAGCTAATGATCAGTTCACTAAGTCCACTTAGCTGCCCAATTGTCATTCTCCTTGCTTGAAGCGTTCGTATCCAGTAACACTTTGAATTTTTAGGTTTCACTCTGTTTTCTGCCATATAAATAGATGTGTTTGGAACACTAAATCAAACATGGTTTGTGCTAGCTTCTTGAAACTTGACAAAATATAGTAGTTCTAAGTTCTATCTCTATGGTTTGTTTCCTCTTGAAGTACCCCAACAGAGACTGCCGAAAGACACTTTCATTTCAAAGGTGTGCCAAGCTTCCAAAAAACTACTGGTTTTCTGAAATCTCGGCAAATTTTTTTTTCACCCAATCTTCATGATTCGCTGTGGTAATGATCAGTTCACTAAGTCCACTTAGCTGCCCTATTTTCATTCTCCTTGCTTGAAGCGTTCGTTTCCAGTAACACTTTGAATTTTTAGGTTTCACTCTGTTTTCTCCTATATAGATAGATGTGTTTGGAACTCTAAATCAAACACGGTTTGTGCTAGCTCCTTGAAACTTGACAAAATAAAGTAGTTCTAAGTTCTGTCTCTATGGTTTTTTTCCTCTTGAAGTAGCCACAAGCAGAGACTGCGTAAGACACTTTCATTGTAAAGGTGTGCCAAGCTTCCAAAAAACTACTGGTTTTCTGAATAGACTGCAAATATTTTTTCATCCAATCTTGATGATTCTCTGTGATAATGATCACTTCACTAAGTCCACTTAGCTGCCCAATATTCATTCTTCTAGCATGAAGCGTTCATTTCCAGGAACACTCTTAATTTTTAGGTTTCACTCTGATTTCTCCCATATAAATAGATGTGTTTGGAACCCTAAATCAAACCCGGTTTGTGCTAGCTTCTTGAAACTTGACAAAATAAAGTAGTTCCAAGTTCTATCTCTATGGTTTGTTTCCTCTTGAAGTACGCCAACAGACACTGCCGAAAGACACTTTCATTTCAAAGGTGTGTCAAGCTTCCAAAAAACTCCTGGTTTTCTGAAATCTTGGCAAATATTTTTTCACCCAATCTAGATGATTCTCTGTGGTAATGATCAGTTCACTAAGTCCACTTAGCTGCCCAATATTCACTCTTCTAGGTTGAAGCGATCTTTACCAGTAACACTTTCAACTTTTAGTTTTCACTCTGTTTTCTCCAATATAAATAGATATGTTTGGAACTCTAAATCAAACACGGTTTGTGCTAGCTCCTTGACAAAATAAAGTAGTTCTAAGTTCTATCTCTATGGTTTGTTTCCTCTGGAAATACCCCAACAGAGACTGCCGAAAGACACTTTCATTTCAAAGGTGTGCCCAGCTTCCAAAAAACTACTGGATTTCTGAAATCTCGGCAAATATTTTTTCACCCAATCTAGATGTTTCTCTGTGGTAATGATCAGTTAACTAAGTCCACTTTACTGCCCAATATTCACTCTTCTTGCTTGAAGCGTTCGTTTCCAGTAACACTTAGAATTTTTAGGTTTCACTCTATTTCCTCCTATATAGATAGATGTGTTTGGAAGTCTAAATCAAACACGGTTTGTGCTAGCTTTTTGAAACTTCACAAAAAAAAGTAGATCTAACTTCTGTCTCTATGTTTTGTTTCCTCTTGAAGTAGCCACAAACAGAGACTGCATAAGACACTTTCATTGGAAAGGTGTGCCAAGCTTCCAAAAAACTACTGGTTTTTGAATAGTCGGCAAATATTTTTTCATTGGATCTTGAGGATTCTCTGTGTTAATGATCAGTTCACTAAGTCCACTTAGCTGCCCAATATTCACTCTTCTAGGTTGAAGAGATCGTTACCAGTAACACTTTGAATTTTTAGGTTTCACTCTGTTTTCTCCCATATAAATAGATGTGTTTAAAACACTAAATCAAACACGGTTTGTGTTAGCTCTTTGAAACTTGACAAAATAAAGTAGTTCTAAGTTCTATCTCTATGGTTTGTTTCCTCTTGAAGTACCCCAACAGAGACTGCCGAAAGACACTTTCATTTCAAAGGTGTGCCCAGCTTTTAAAAAACTACTGGTTTTCTGAAATCTCGGCAAATATTCTTTCACCCAATCCAGATGATTCTCTGTGGAAATGATCAGTTCAATAAGTCCACTTAGCTGCCCAATTTTCATTCTTCTTGCTTGAAGTGTTCGTTTCCCTTGACACTTTGAAATTTTAGTTTTCACTCTGTTTTCTCCTATATAGATAGATGTGTTTGGAACTCTAAATTAAACACGGTTTGTGCTAGCTACTTGAAACTTGACAAAATAAAGTAGTTCTAAGTTCTATCTCTATGGTTTGTTTCCTCTTGAAGTACCCCAGCAGAGACTGCTGAAAGACACTTTCATTTCAAAGGTGTGCCAAGCTTCCAAAAAACTACTGGTTTTCTGAAATCTCGGCAAATATTTTTCACCCAATCTTGATGATTCTCTGTGGTAATGATCAGTTCACTAAGTCCACTTAGCTGCCCAATTGTCATTCTCCTTGCTTGAAGCGTTCGTATCCAGTAACACTTTGTTTTTTAGGTTTCACTCTGTTTTCTGCCATATAAATAGATGTGTTTGGAACACTAAATCAAACACGGTTTGTGCTAGCTTCTTGAAACTTGACAAAATATAGTAGTTCTAAGTTCTATCTCTATGGTTTGTTTCCTCTTGAAGTACCCCAACAGAGACTGCCGAAAGACACTTTCATTTCAAAGGTGTGCCAAGCTTCCAAAAAACTACTGGTTTTCTGAAATCTCGGCAAATTTTTTTTTCACCCAATCTTCATGATTCGCTGTGGTAATGATCAGTTCACTAAGTCCACTTAGCTGCCCTATTTTCATTCTCCTTGCTTGAAGCGTTCGTTTCCAGTAACACTTTGAATTTTTAGGTTTCACTCTGTTTTCTCCTATATAGATAGATGTGTTTGGAACTCTAAATCAAACACGGTTTGTGCTAGCGCCTTGAAACTTGACAAAATAAAGTAGTTCTAAGTTCTGTCTCTATGGTTTTTTTCCTCTTGAAGTAGCCACAAGCAGAGACTGCGTAAGACACTTTCATTGTAAAGGTGTGCCAAGCTTCCAAAAAACTACTGGTTTTCTGAATAGACTGCAAATATTTTTTCATCCAATCTTGATGATTCTCTGTGATAATGATCACTTCACTAAGTCCACTTAGCTGCCCAATATTCATTCTTCTAGCATGAAGCGTTCATTTCCAGGAACACTCTTAATTTTTAGGTTTCACTCTGATTTCTCCCATATAAATAGATGTGTTTGGAACCCTAAATCAAACCCGGTTTGTGCTAGCTTCTTGAAACTTGACAAAATAAAGTAGTTCCAAGTTCTATCTCTATGGTTTGTTTCCTCTTGAAGTACGCCAACAGACACTGCCGAAAGACACTTTCATTTCAAAGGTGTGTCAAGCTTCCAAAAAACTCCTGGTTTTCTGAAATCTCGGCAAATATTTTTTCACCCAATCTAGATGATTCTCTGTGGTAATGATCAGTTCACTAAGTCCACTTAGCTGCCCAATATTCACTCTTCTAGGTTGAAGCGATCTTTACCAGTAACACTTTCAACTTTTAGTTTTCACTCTGTTTTCTCCAATATAAATAGATATGTTTGGAACTCTAAATTAAACACGGTTTGTGCTAGCTCCTTGAGACTTGACAAAATAAAGTAGTTCTAAGTTCTATCTCTATGGTTTGTTTCCTCTGGAAATACCCCAACAGAGACTGCCGAAAGACACTTTCATTTCAAAGGTGTGCCCAGCTTCCAAAAAACTACTGGATTTCTGAAATCTCGGCAAATATTTTTTCACCCAATCTAGATGTTTCTCTGTGGTAATGATCAGTTAACTAAGTCCACTTTACTGCCCAATATTCACTCTTCTTGCTTGAAGCGTTCGTTTCCAGTAACACTTAGAATTTTTAGGTTTCACTCTATTTCCTCCTATATAGATAGATGTGTTTGGAAGTCTAAATCAAACACGGTTTGTGCTAGCTTTTTGAAACTTCACAAAAAAAAGTAGATCTAACTTCTGTCTCTATGTTTTGTTTCCTCTTGAAGTAGCCACAAACAGAGACTGCATAAGACACTTTCATTGGAAGGTGTGCCAAGCTTCCAAAAAACTACTGGTTTTTGAATAGTCGGCAAATATTTTTTCATTGGATCTTGAGGATTCTCTGTGTTAATGATCAGTTCACTAAGTCCACTTAGCTGCCCAATATTCACTCTTCTAGGTTGAAGAGATCGTTACCAGTAACACTTTGAATTTTTAGGTTTCACTCTGTTTTCTCCCATATAAATAGATGTGTTTAAAACACTAAATCAAACACGGTTTGTGTTAGCTCTTTGAAACTTGACAAAATAAAGTAGTTCTAAGTTCTATCTCTATGGTTTGTTTCCTCTTGAAGTACCCCAACAGAGACTGCCGAAAGACACTTTCATTTCAAAGGTGTGCCCAGCTTTTAAAAAACTACTGGTTTTCTGAAATCTCAGCAAATATTCTTTCACCCAATCCAGATGATTCTCTGTGGAAATGATCAGTTCAATAAGTCCACTTAGCTGCCCAATTTTCATTCTTCTTGCTTGAAGTGTTCGTTTCCCTTGACACTTTGAAATTTTAGTTTTCACTCTGTTTTCTCCTATATAGATAGATGTGTTTGGAACTCTAAATTAAACACGGTTTGTGCTAGCTACTTGAAACTTGACAAAATAAAGTAGTTCTAAGTTCTATCTCTATGGTTTGTTTCCTCTTGAAGTACCCCAGCAGAGACTGCTGAAAGACACTTTCATTTCAAAGGTGTGCCAAGCTTCCAAAAAACTACTGGTTTTCTGAAATCTCGGCAAATATTTTTCACCCAATCTTGATGATTCTCTGTGGTAATGATCAGTTCACTAAGTCCACTTAGCTGCCCAATTGTCATTCTTTTGCTTGAAGCGTTCGTATCCAGTAACACTTTGAATTTTTAGGTTTCACTCTGTTTTCTCCCATATAAATAGATGTGTTTGGAACACTAAATCAAACACGGTTTGTGCTAGCTTCTTGAAACTTGACAAAATATAGTAGTTCTAAGTTCTATCTCTATGGTTTGTTTCCTCTTGAAGTACCCCAACAGAGACTGCCGAAAGACACTTTCATTTCAAAGGTGTGCCAAGCTTCCAAAAAACTACTGGTTTTCTGAAATCTCGGCAAATTTTTTTTTCACCCAATCTTCATGATTCGCTGTGGTAATGATCAGTTCACTAAGTCCACTTAGCTGCCCTATTTTCATTCTCCTTGCTTGAAGCGTTCGTTTCCAGTAACACTTTGAATTTTTAGGTTTCACTCTGTTTTCTCCTATATAGATAGATGTGTTTGGAACTCTAAATCAAACACGGTTTGTGCTAGCTCCTTGAAACTTGACAAAATAAAGTAGTTCTAAGTTCTGTCTCTATGGTTTTTTTCCTCTTGAAGTAGCCACAAGCAGAGACTGCGTAAGACACTTTCATTGTAAAGGTGTGCCAAGCTTCCAAAAAACTACTGGTTTTCTGAATAGACGGCAAATATTTTTTCATCCAATCTTGATGATTCTCTGTGATAATGATCACTTCACTAAGTCCACTTAGCTGCCCAATATTCATTCTTGTAGCATGAAGCGTTCATTTCCAGGAACACTCCTAATTTCTAGGTTTCACTCTGATTTCTCCCATATAAATAGATGTGTTTGGAACCCTAAATCAAACCCGGTTTGTGCTAGCTTCTTGAAACTTGACAAAATAAAGTAGTTCCAAGTTCTATCTCTATGGTTTGTTTCCTCTTGAAGTACGCCAACAGACACTGCCGAAAGACACTTTCATTTCAAAGGTGTGTCAAGCTTCCAAAAAACTCCTGGTTTTCTGAAATCTCGGCAAATATTTTTTCACCCAATCTAGATGATTCTCTGTGGTAATGATCAGTTCACTAAGTCCACTTAGCTGCCCAATATTCAGTCTTCTAGGTTGAAGCGATCTTTACCAGTAACACTTTCAACTTTTAGTTTTCACTCTGTTTTCTCCAATATAAATAGATATGTTTGGAACTCTAAATCAAACACGGTTTGTGCTAGCTCCTTGAGACTTGACAAAATAAAGTAGTTCTAAGTTCTATCTCTATGGTTTGTTTCCTCTGGAAATACCCCAACAGAGACTGCCGAAAGACACTTTCATTTCAAAGGTGTGCCCAGCTTCCAAAAAACTACTGGATTTCTGAAATCTCGGCAAATATTTTTTCACCCAATCTAGATGTTTCTCTGTGGTAATGATCAGTTAACTAAGTCCACTTAACTGCCCAATATTCACTCTTCTTGCTTGAAGCGTTCGTTTCCAGTAACACTTAGAATTTTTAGGTTTCACTCTATTTCCACCTATATAGATAGATGTGTTTGGAAGTCTAAATCAAACACGGTTTGTGCTAGCTTTTTGAAACTTCACAAAAAAAAAGAAGATCTAACTTCTGTCTCTATGTTTTGTTTCCTCTTGAAGTAGCCACAAACAGAGACTGCATAAGACACTTTCATTGGAAGGTGTGCCAAGCTTCCAAAAAACTACTGGTTTTTGAATAGTCGGCAAATATTTTTTCATTGGATCTTGAGGATTCTCTGTGTTAATGATCAGTTCACTAAGTCCACTTAGCTGCCCAATATTCACTCTTCTAGGTTGAAGAGATCGTTACCAGTAACACTTTGAATTTTTAGGTTTCACTCTGTTTTCTCCCATATAAATAGATGTTTTTGGAACTCTAAATCAAACACGGTTTGTGTTAGCTCTTTGAAACTTGACAAAATAAAGTAGTTCTAAGTTCTATCTCTATGGTTTGTTTCCTCTTGAAGTACCCCAACAGAGACTGCCGAAAGACACTTTCATTTCAAAGTTGTGCCCAGCTTCCAAAAAACTACAGGTTTTCTGAAATCTCGGCAAATATTCTTTCACCCAATCTAGATGATTCTCTGTGGAAATGATCAGTTCAATAAGCCCACTTAGCTGCCCAATTTTCATTCTTCATGCTTGAAGTCTTCGTTTCCCTTGACACGTTGAAATTTTAGTTTTCACTCTGTTTTCTCCTATATAGATAGATGTGTTTGGAACTCAAAATTAAACACGGTTTGTGCTAGCTCCTTGAAACTTGACAAAATAAAGTAGTTCTAAGTTCTATCTCTATGGGTTGTTTCCTCTTGAAGTACCCCAACAGAGACTGGTGAAAGACACTTTCATTTAAAAGGTGTGCCAAGCTTCCAAAAAACTACTGGTTTTCTGAAATCTCGGCAAATATTTTTTCACCAAATCTAGATGATTCTCTGTGGTAATGATCAGTTCACTAAGTTCACTTAGCTGCCCAATTTTCACTCTTTTGCTTGAAGCGTTCGTTTCCAGTAACTCTTAGAATATTTAGGTTTCAATCTATTTTCTCCTATATAGATAGATGTGTTTGGAAGTCTAAATCAAACATGGTTTGTGCTATCTCCTTGATACTTGACAAAATAAAGTAGTTCTAAGTTCTGTCTTTGTGGTTTGTTTCCTCTTCAATTACTCCAAGCAGAGACTGCCGAAAGACACTTTCATTTCAAAGGTTTGCCAAGCTTACAAAAAACTACTGGTTTTCTGAAATCCCGGCAAATTTTTTTTCACCCAATCTTGATGATTCTCTGTGGTAATGATCAGTTCAATAAGTCCACTTAGCTGCCCAATTTTCATTCTCCTTGCTTGAAGCGCTCATTTCCAGTAACACTTTGAATTTTTAGGTTTCATTCTGTTTTCTCCTGTATAGATAGATGTGTTTGAAACTCCAAATCAAACACGGTTTGTGCTAGCTTTTTGAAACTTGACAAAATAAAGTAGTTCTAAGTTCTGTCTCTAAGGTTTGATTCCTCTTTAAGTAACCACAAGCAGAGACTGCGTAAGACACTTTCATATGAAAGGAATGACAAGCTTCCAAAAAACTACTCGTTTTCAGAATACTCAGCAAATATTTTTTCATCCAATCTTGATGATTCTCTGTGGTAATGATCAGTTCACTAAGTCCACTTAGCTGCCCAATATTCACTTTTCTAGGATGAAGCGTTCGTTACCAGTAACAGTTTGAAATTTTAGGTTTCACTCTGTTTTCTCCCATATAGATAAAAGTGTTTGGAACTCTAAATCAACACGGTTTGTGCTAGCTTCTTGAAACTTGACAAAATAAATTAGTTCTTAGTTCTATCTCTATGGTTTGTTTCCTCTTGAAGTACCAAAACAGAGACTGCTGAAACACACTTTCCTTTCAAAGGTGTGCCAAGCTTCCAAAAAACTACTGGATTTCTGAAATCTCGGCAAATATTTTTTCACGAAATCTAGATGATTCTCTGTGGTAATGATCAGTTCACTAAGTCCACTTAGGTGCCCAATTTTCACTCTTCTTGCTTGAAGGGTTCGTTTCCAGTAACACTTAGAATTTTTAGGTTTCAATCTATTTCCTCATATATAGATAGATGTGTTTGGAAGTCTAAATCAAACACGGTTAGTGCTAGCTCCTTGAACATTGACAAAATAAAGTAGTTCTAAGTTCTGTCTTTGTGGTTTGTTTCCTCTTGAATTACCCCAAGCAGAGACTGCCGAAAGACACTTTCATTTCAAAGGAATGCCAAGCTTCCAAATAACTACTGGTTTTCTGAAATCAAGGCAAATTTTTTTTCATCCAATCTTGATGATTCTCTGTGGTTATGATCAGTTCAATAAGTCCACTTAGCTGCCCAATTTTCATTCTTCTTGCTTGAAGCGTTCGTTTCCAGTAACACTTTCAATTTTTAGGTTTCACTCTGTTTTCTCCTATATAGATAGATGTGTTTGGAAGTCTAAATCAAACACGGTTTGTGCTAGCTTTTTGAAACTTCACAGAATAAAGTAGTTCTAAGTTCTGTCTATGGTTTGTTTCCTCTTGAAGTAGCCATAAGCAGAGACTGCGTAAGACACTTTCATTGGAAAGGTGTGCCAAGCTTCCAAAAAACTACTGGTTTTCTGAATAGTCGGCAAATATTTTTTCATGCGATCTTGATGATTCTCTGTGGTAATGATCAGTTCCCTAAGTCCACTTAGCTGCCCAATATTCACTCTTCTAGGATTAAGCGTTCATTACCAGTAACAGTTTGAGTTTTTACATTTCACTCTGTTTTCTCCCATATAGATAGATGTGTTTGGTACTCTAAATCAAACACGGTTTATGCTATCTCCTTGAAACTTGACAAAATAAAGTAGTTCTAAGTTCAATCTCTATGGTTTGTTTCCTCTTGAAGTACCCCAACAGAGACTGCTGAAAGACACTTTCATTTCAAAGGTGTGCCACGCTTCCAAAAAACTACTGGGTTTCTGAAATCTCAGCAAATATTTTTTCAACAAATCTTGATGATACTTGGTTGGAAAGGTCAGTTCAGTAATCCCACTTGGCCCTCCAATTTTGACTCTTCTTGGTTGAAGCGTTCGTTTCCAGTAACACTTTGAATTTTTAGGTTTCACTCTCTTTTCTCCTATATAGATAGATGTGTTTGGAACTCTAAATTATACATGGTTTGTGATACCTCCCTGAAACTTGACACAATAAAGTAGTTCTAGGTTCTTTCTCAAAGCATTGTTTCCTCTTGAAGTAGCCCTAAGCAGAGACTGGCGACAGACACTTTCACTTGAAATGGGTTGCTGGGCTTCCAAAAACTACTAGTTTTCTGAAATCTCAGCAAATATTTTTACACCCAATCTTGATGATACTTGGTGATAATGATCAGTTCTCTAAGCCCACTTGGCTGCCCAATTTTCACTCTTCCAGGTTGAAGCGTTCGTTTCAGTAACATTTTGAATTTTTAGGTTTCAATCTGTTTTTTCCTATATAGATAAATGTGTTTGGAACTCTAAAATACACATGGTTTGTGCTAGCTCCTTGAAACTTGACAAAATAAAGTAGTTCTAAGTTCTATCTCTATGTTTTGTGTCCTCATGAAGAAGCCCCAAGCAGAGACTGCCGAAAGATTCTTTAATTTGAAAGGTGTGCCAAGCTTCCAAATAACTACTAGTTTTCTGAAATCTCAGCAAATATTTTTTCACCCAATCTTGATGATACTTGCTGGTTGATCAGTTAACTAAGCACACTTGGCTCCACAATTTTCACTCTTCTAGTTTGAAGCGTTCGTTTCCCGTAACAGTATGAATTTTTAGGTTTCACTCTGTTTTCTCCTATATGGATAGATTAGTTTGGAACTCTAAATCAACCCCGGTTTACGCTAGCTCGTTGATACTTGACAAAAAAAAGTACTTCTCACTTCTATCTCTATGCTTTGTGTCGTCTTGAAGTAGCACCAAGCAGAGACTGCCGAAAGACACTTTGATTTGAAAGGTGTGCCAAGCTTCCAAAAAACTACTGGTTTTCTGAAATCTTTGCAAATATTTTTGCACACAATCTTGATGATTCTTGGTGGTAATGATCAGTTCACGACGTCCAATACTCTGCCCAATTTTCTTTCTTTTTGCTTGAAGTGTTCGTTTCCAGTAACACTTTGAATTTTGAAGTTTCACTCTGTTTTCTCCTATATGGATAGATGTGTTTGGAACACTAAATCAAACACGGTTTGTGCTAGCTCTGTGAAAGTTGACACAATAAAGATGTTCTACGTTCTTTCTCTAAGGATTGTTTCCTCTGGAAGTACTAAAACAGAGACTGCCCATAGACACTTTCATTGCAAAGGTGTGCCAAGCTTCCAAAAAACTACTGGTTTTCTGAAATCTCGGCAAATACTTTTTCACCCAATCTTGATGATTCTCTGTGGTAATGATCAGTTCAGTAAGTCCACTTAGCTGCCCAATTTTCATTCTCCTTGCCTGAAGCGTTCGTTTCCAGTAACACTTTGAATTTTTAGGTTTCACTCTGTTTCTGCCATATAAATAGATGTGTTTGGAACACTAAATCAAACACGGTTTGTGCTAGCTTCTTGAAACTTGACAAAATAAAGTAGTTCTAAGTTCGATCTCTATGGTTTGTTTCCTCTTGAAGTACCCCAACAGAGACTGCCGAAAGACACTTTCATTTCAAAGGTGTGCCAAGCTTCCAAAAAACTACAGGTTTTCTGAAATCTCGGCAAATATTTTTTCACCCAATCTAGATGATTCTGTGTGGAAATGATCAGATCAATAAGTCCACTTAGCTGCCCAATTTTCATTCTTCTTGCTTGAAGCGTTCGTTTCCCTTGACACTTTGAATTTTTAGTTTTCACTCTGTTTTCTCCTATATAGATAGATGTGTTTGGAACACTAAATTAAACACGGTTTGTGCTAGCTCCTTGAAACTTGACAAAATATAGTAGTTCTAAGTTCTATCTCTACGGTTTGTTTCCACTTGAAGTACTCCAACAGAGACTGCCGAAAGACTCTTTCATTTCAAAGGTGTGCCAAGCTTCCAAAAAACTACTGGTTTTCTGAAGTCTTGGCAAATATTTTTTCACCAAATCTAGATGATTCTCTGTGGTAATGATGAGTTCACTAAGTTCACTTAGCTGCCCAATTTTCACTTTTTTGCTTGAAGCGTTCATTTCCAGTAACTCTTAGAATTTTTAGGTTTCAATCTATTTCCTCCTATATAGCTAGATGTGCTTGGAAGTCTAAATCAAACACGGTTTGTGCTAGCTCCTTGAAACTTGACAAAATAAAGTAGTTCTAAGTTCTGTCTTTGTGGTTTGTTTCCTCTTGAATTACCCCAAGCAGAGACTGCCGAAAGACACTTTCATTTCAAAGGTGTGCCAAGCTTCCAATAAACTACTGGTTTTCTGAAATCTCGGGAAATTTTTTTTCACCCAATCTTGATGATTCTTTGTGGTAATGATCAGTTCAATAAGTCCACTTAGCTGCCCAATTTTCATTCTCCTTGCTAGAAGCGCTCATTTCCAGTAACACTTTGAATTTTTAGGTTTCACTCTGTTTTCTCCTGTATAGATAGATGTGTTTGAAACTCCAAATCAAACACGGTTTGTGCTAGCTTTTTGAAACTTCACAAAATAACGTAGTTCTAAGTTCTGTCTCTAAGGTTTGTTTCCACTTGAAGTAACCACAAGCAGAGACTGCGTAAGACACTTTCATAGGAAAGGTGTGACAAGCTTCCAAAAAACTACTGGTTTTCAGAATACTCAGCAAATATTTTTTCATTCGATCTTGATGATTCTCTGTGGTAATGATCAGTTCACTAAGTCCACTTAGCTGCCCAATATTCACTCTTCTAGGATGAAGCGTTCGTTACCAGTGACAGTTTGAGTTTTTAGGTTTCACTCTGTTTTCTCCCATATAGATAGAAGTGTTTGGAACTCTAAATCAAACACGGTTTGTGCTAGCTCCTTGAAACTTGACAAAATAACGTAGTTCTAAGTTCTATCTCTATGGTTTGTTTCCTCTTGAAGTACCCCAACAGAGACTGCCGAAACACACTTTCATTTCAAAGGTGTGCCAAGCTTCCAAAAAACTACTGGTTTTCTGAAATCTTGGCAAATATTGTTTCACCACCTCTAGATGATTCTCTGTGGTAATGATCAGTTAACTAAGTCCACTTAGGTGCCCAATTTTCACTCTTCTTGCTTGAAGCGTTCGTTTCCAGTAACACTTAGAATTTTTAGGTTTCAATCTATTTTGTCATATATAGATAGATGAGTTTGGAAGTCTAAAACAAACACGGTTAGTGCTAGCTCTTTGAAATTTGATAAAATAAAGTAGTTCTAAGTTCTGCCTTTGTGGTTTGTTTCCTCTTGAATTACCCCAAGCAGAGACTGCCGAAAGACACTTTCATTTCAAAGGTGTGCCAAGTTTCCAAAAAACTACTGGTTTTCTGAAATCTCGGCAAATTTTCTTTCACCCAATCTTGATGTTTCTCTGTGGTAATGATCAGTTCAATAAGTCCACTTAGCTGCCCAATTTTCATTCTTCTTGCTTGAAGCATTCGTTTCCAGTAACACTTTGAATTTTTAGGTTTCACTCTGTTTTCTCCTATATAGATAGATGTGTTTGGAACTCTAAATCAAACACGGTTTGTGCTAGCTTTTTGAAACTTCAAAAAATAAAGTAGTTCTAAGTTCTGTCTCTACTGTTTGTTTCCTCTTGAAGTAGTCACAAGCAGAGACTGCGTAAGACACTTTCATTGGAAAAGTGTGCAAAGCTTCCAAATCCTACTGGTTTTCTGAATAGTCGGCAAATATTTTTTCATGCGATCTTGATGATTCTCTGTGGTAATTGATCAGTTCACTAATTCCACTTAGCTTCCCATTATTCAGTCTTTTATAATGAAGCGTTCGTTACCAGTAACAGTTTGAATTTTTAGGTTTCACTCTGTTTTCTCCCATATAGATAGATGTGTTTGGAACTCTAAATCAAACATGGTTTGTGCTAGTTCCTAGAAACTTGACAAAATAAAGTAGTTCTAAGTTCTATTTTGGTTTGTTTCCTCTTGAAGTACCCCAACAGAGACTGCCGAAAGACACTTTCATTTCAAAGGTGTGCCAAGCTTCCAAAAAACTACAGGTTTTCTGACATCTCGGCAAACATTTTTTCACCCAATCTAGATGATTCTCTGTGGAAATGATCAGTTCAATAAGTCCACTTAGCTGCCCAATTTTCATTCTTCTTGCTTGAAGCGTTCGTTTCCCTTGACACTTTGAATCTTTAGTTTTCACTCTGTTTTCTCCTATATAGATAGATGTGTTTGGAACTCTAAATTAAACACGGTTTGTGCTAGCTCCTTGAAACTTGACAAAATAAAGTAGTTCTAATTTCTATTTCTATGGTTTGTTTCCTCTTGAGGTACCCCAACAGAGACTGCCGAAAGACACTTTCATTTCAAAGGTGTGCCAAGCTTCCAAAAAACTACTGTTTTTCTGAAATCTCGGCAAATATTTTTTCACCAAATGTAGATGATTCTCTGTGGTAATGATCAGTTCACTAAGTTCACTTAGCTGCCCAATTTTCACTCTTTTGCTTGAAGCGTTCGTTTCCAGTAACTCTTAGAATTTTTAGGTTTCAATCTATTTCCTCCTATATAGATAGATGTGTTTGGAAGTCTAAATCAAACACAGTTTGTGCTAGCTCCTTGAAACTTGACAAAATAAAGTAGTTCTAAGTTCTGTCTTTGTGGTTTGTTTCCTCTGGAATTACCCCAAGCAGAGACTGCCGAAAGACACTTTCATTACAAAGGTGTGCCAAGCTTCCAAAAAAACTACTGGTTTTCTGAATAGTCGGCAAATATTTTTTCATCCGATCTTGAAGATTCTCTGTGGTAATGATCAGTTCACTAAGTCCACTTAGCTGCCCAATTTTCACTCTTCTTGCTTGAAACGTTCGTTTCCAGTAACACTTTGAATTTTTATGTTTCACTCTATTTCCTCCAATATAGATAGATGTGTTTGGAAGTCTAAAACAAACACGGTTAGTGCTAGCTCTTTGAAACTTGACAAAATAAAGTAGTTCTAAGTTCTGTCTTTGTGGTTTGTTTCCTCTTGAGTTACCCCAAGCAGAGACTGCCGAAAGACACTTTCTGTATAAGGTGTGCCAACCTCCCAAAAAACTACTGGTTTTCTGAAATCTCGGCAAATTTTCTTTCACCCAATCTTGATGATTCTCTGTGGTAATGATCAGTTCAATAAGTCCACTTAGCTGCCTAATTTTCATTCTTCTTGCTTGAAGCGTTGGTTTCCAGTAACACTTTGAATTTTTAGGTTTCACTCTGTTTTCTCCTATATAGATAGATGTCTTTGGAACTCTAAATCAAACACGGTTTGTGCTAGATTTTTGAAACCACACAAAATAAAGTAGTTCTAAGTTCTGTCTCTATTGTTTGTTTCTTCTTGAATTAGCCACAAGCAGATACTGCCTAAGATATTTTTATTGGAAAGGAGTGTCCAACTTCCAAAATCTATTGGTTTTCTGAATAGTCGGCAAATATTTTTTCATTCATTCTTGATGATTCTCTGTGGTAATGATCAGTTCACTAAGTCCACTTAGCTGCCCAATAATCACTCTTCTAGGATGAAGCGTTCGTTACCAGTAACAGTTTGAGTTTTTACGTTTCACTCTGTTTTCTCCCATATAGATAGATGTGTTTGGAACTCTAAATCAAACACGGTTTCTGCTAGCTCTTTGGAACTTGAAAAAATAAAGTAGTTCTAAGTTCTATCTCTATGGTTTGTTTCCTCTTCAAGTACCCCAACAGAGACTGCCGAAAGACAATTTCATTTCAAAGGTGTGCCAAGCTTCCAAAAAACTACTGGTTTTCTGAAATCTCGGCAAATATTTTTTCACCCAATCTTGATGATTCTCTGTGGTAATGATTAGTTCAATAAGTCCACTTAGCTGCCCAATTTTCATTCTTCTTGCTTGAAGCGTTCGTTTCCAGTGACACTTTGAATTTTTAGGTTTCACTCTGTTTTCTCCTATATAGAACAATGTGTTTGGAACTCTAAATCAAACACGTTTTGTGCTAGCTTTTTGAAACTTCACAAAATAAAGTAGTTCTAAGTTCTGTCTCTATGGTTTGTTTCCTGTTGAAGTAGCTACAAGCAGAGACTGCGTAAGACACTTTCATTGGAAAGGTGTGCCAAGCTTCCAAAAATCTACTGGTTTTCTGAATAGTTGGGAAATATTTTTTCATCCGATCTGGAAGATTCTCTGTCGTAATGATCAGTTCACTATGTCCACTTAGCTGCCCAATATTCACTCTTCTATGATGAAGCGTTCGTTACCAGTAACAGTTTGAGTTTTTACGTTTCACTCTGTTTTCTCCCATATAGATAGATGTTTTTGGAAGTCTCAATCAAACACAGTTTGTGCTAGCTCCTTGAAATTTGACAAAATAAAGTAGTTCTAAGTTCTATCTCTATGGTTTGTTTCCTCTTTAAGTACCCCAACAGAGACTGCCAAAAGAGACTTTCATTTCAAAGGTTTGCCAAGCTTACAAAAAAATACTGGTTTTCTGAAATATCGGCAAATTTTTTTTCACCCAGTCTTGATGAATCTCGGTGGTAATGATATGTTCAATAAGTCCACTTAGCTGCCCAATTTTCATTCTTCTTTCTTGAAGCGTTCGTTTCCAGTAACACTTTGAATTTTTAGGTTTCACTCTGTTTTCTCCCATATAGATAGATGTGTTTGGAACTCTAAATCAAACACTGTTTGTGCTAGCTTTATTAAACTTCACAAAATAAAGTAGTTCTAAGTTCGGTCTCTACTGTTTGTTTCCTCTTGAAGTAATCACAAGCAGAGACTGCGTAAGACACTTTCATTGGAAAGGTGTGCCAAACTTCCAAAAAACTACTGGTTTTCTGAATAGTCGGCAAATTTTTTTTCACCCAATCTTGATGATGCTCTGTTGTAATGATCAGTTCAATTAATCCACTCAGCTGCCCAATTTTCATTCTTCTTGTTGAAGCGTTCATTTCCACTAACACTTAGAATTTTTAGGTTTCACTCTATTTCCTCCTGTATAGATAGATGTGTTTGGAAGTCTAAATCAAACACGGTTAGTGCTAGCTCCTTGAAACTTGACAAAATAAAGTAGTTCTAAGTTCTGTCTTTGTGGTTTGTTTCCTCTTGAATTACCCCAAGCAAAGACTGAGGAAAGACACTTTCATTTCAAAGGTATGCCATGCTTCCAAATAACTACTGGTTTTCTGAAATGAAGGCAAATTTTTTTTTCATCCAATCTTGATGATTCTCTGTGGTAATGATCAGTTCAATAAGTCCACTTAGCTGCCCAATTTTCATTCTTCTTGCTTGAAGCGTTCGTTTCCAGTAACACTTTGAATTTTTAGGTTTCACTCTGTTTTCTCCTATATAGATAGATGTGTTTGGAAGGCTAAATCAAACACGGTTTGTGCTAGCTATTTGAAACTTCACAAAATAAAGTAGTTCTAAGTTCTGTCTATGGTTTGTTTCCTCTTGAAGTAGCCACAAGCCGAGACTGCGGAAGACACTTTCATTGGAAAGGTTTGCCAAGCTTCCAAAAACCTACTGGTTTTCTGAATAGTCGGCAAATATTTTTTCATGCGATCTTGGTGATTCTCTGTGGTAAAGATCAGTTCACTGAGTCCACTTAGCTGCCCAATATTCACTCTTCTAGGATGAAGCGTTCGTTACCAGTAACAGTTTGAGTTTTTACGTTTCACTCTGTTTTCTCCCATATAGATAGATGTGTTTGGTACTCTAAATCAAACACGGTTTATCCTAGCTCCGTGAAACTTGACAAAATAAAGTAGTTCTAAGTTCTATCTCTATGGTTTGTTTCCTCTTGAAGTACCCCAACAGAGACTACTGAAAGACACTTTCATTTCAAAGGTGTGCCAAGCTTCCAAAAAACTACTGGTTTTCTGAAATCTCAGCAAATATTTTTTCAACAAATCTTGATGATACTTGGTTGGAAAGGTCAGTTCAGTTATCCCACTTGGCTGCCCAATTTTGACTCTTCTTGGTTGAAGCGTTCGTTTCCAGTAACACTTTGAAATTTTAGGTTTCACTCACTTTTCTCCCATATAGATAGCTGTGTTTGGAACTCTAAATTATACACGGTTTGTGATAGCTCCCTGAAACTTGACACAATAAAGTATTCTAGATTCTTTCTCAAAGCATTGTTTCCTCTTGAAGTAGCCCTAAGCAGAGACTGGCGAAAGACACTTTCACTTGAAATGGGTTGCTAAGCTTCTAAAAACTACTAGTTTTCTGAAATCTCAGCAAAAATTTTTACACCCAATCTTAATGATACTTGGTGATAATGATCAGTTCACTAAGCCCACTTGGCTGCCCAATTTTCACTCTTCCAGGTTGAAGCGTTCGTTTCAGTAACATTTTGAATTTTTAGGTTTCAATCTGTTTTTTCCTATATAGATAAATGTGTTTGGAACTCTAAATCACACATGGTTTGTGCTAGCTCCTTGAAACTTGACAAAATAAAGTAGTTCTAAGTTCTATCTCTATGTTTTGTGTCCTCATGAAGAAGCCCCAAGCAGAGACTGCCGAAAGGTTCTTTAATTTGAAAGGTGTGCCAAGCTTCCAAATAACTACTAGTTTTCTGAAATCTCAGCAAATATTTTTTCACCCAATCTTGATGATACTTGCTGGTATTGATCAGTTAACTAAGCCCACTTGGCTCCTCAATTTTCACTCTTCTAGGTTGAAGCGTTCGTTTCCAGTAACAGTATGAATTTTTAGGTTTCACTCTGTTTTATCCTATATGGATAGATTAGTTTGGAACTCTAAATCAACACCGGTTCACGCTAGCTCGTTGATACTTGACAAAATAAGTACTTCTCTCTTCTATCTCTATGATTGTGTCGTCTTGAAGTAGCACCAAGCAGAGCCTGCCGAAAGACACTTTCATTTGAAAGGTGTGCCAAGCTTCCAAAAAACTACTGGTTTTCTGAAATCTTTGCAAATATTTTTGCACACAATCTTGATGATTCTTGGTGTTAATGATCAGTTCACGACGTCCACTTACCTGCCCAATTTTCATTCTTTTTGCTTGAAGTGTTCGTTTCCAGTAACACTTTGAATTTTGAAGTTTCACTCTGTTTTCGCCTATATGGATAGTTGTGTTTGGAACTCTAAATCAAACACGGTGTGTGCTAGCTCTGTGAAAGTTGACACAATAAAGATGTTCTACGTTCTTTCTCTAAGGATTGTTTACTGTTGAAGTAGCCCTAAGTAGAGACTGGCGAAAAACACTTTCATTTGAAGTGGGTTGCCAAGCTTCCAAAAAACTACTAGTTTTCGAAAATCTCAGCAAATATTTTTACACCCAATTGATGATACTTGGTGACAATGATCAGTTCACTCAGCCCACTTGGCTGCCCAATTTTCACTCTTCCAGGTTGAAGCGTTCGTTTCCAGTAACATTTTGAATTTTTAGGTTACAATCTGTTTTTTCCTATATAGATAGATGTGTTTGGAACTCTAAATCACACACGGTTTGTGCTAGCTCCTTGAAACTTGACAAAATAAATTAGTTCTAAGTTCTATCTCTATGGTTTGTTTCCTCTTGTAGTAGCCCCAAGCAGAGACGACCAAAAGACATTTTCATTTGAAAGGTGTGCCCAGCTTCCAAAAAACAACTGGTTTTCTGAAATCTCGGCAAATATTTTTCACCCAATCTTGGTGATTCTTGGTGGTAATGATCAGTTCACTAAGCCCACTTGGCTCCACAATTTTCACTCTTCTAGGATGAAGCGCTCGTTTACAGTAACAGTTTGAAATTTTAGGTTCCACTCTGTTTTGTCCTATATAGAGAGATGTGTTTTGAACTCTAAATCAAACAACTATTTTGCTAGCTCCTTGAAACTTGACAAAATAAAGTAGATCTACGTTGTATCTCTATGGTTTGTGTCCTCATGAAGAAGCCCCAGCAAAGACTGCCGAAAGACACTTTCATTTGAAAGGTGTGCTAAGCTTCTAAATAACTACTGGTTTCCTGAAATTTCGGCAATTATTTTTTCACCCAATCTTGATGATACTTGGTGGTAATGGTCAGTTCGTTAACACCACGTGGCTGCCCAATTTTGACTCTTCTAGGTTGAATCGTTCATTTCCAGTAACACTTTGAATGTTTAGGTTTCACTCTCTTTTCTTCTATATAGATAGATGTGTTTGGTACTCTAAATTAAACACGGTTTTTGATAGCTCCCTGAAACTTGACACAATAAAGTAGTTCGAGGTTCTTTATCTAAGAATTGTTTCCTCTTGAAGTAGCCCTATGCAGGGACTGGCGAAAGACACTTTCACTTGAATTGGGTTGCAAGCTTTCAAAAAACTACTAGTTTTCTGAAATCTAAGCAAATATTTTTACCAAATCTTGATGATACTTGGTTGTAAAGGTCAGTTCACTAAATCCACATGGTTGCCCAATTTTTATTCTTCTAGGTTGAAGCGTTGATTTCCAGTAACAATTTGAATTTTTAGGTTTCACTCTGTTTTCTCCTATATAGATCGTTGTGTTTGGAACTCTATATGAAACACGGTTTTTGCTAGCTCTTTGAAACTTGACACACTAAAGTAGTTCGAAGTTCTATATCTATGGATTGTTTTCTCTTGAAGTAGCCATAAGCAGAGACTGGCGAAAGACACTTTCATTTGAAAAATATTGCCAGGCATTGAAAAATTACTAGTTTTCTGAAATCTCAGGAAATATTTTTTCACCAAACCTTGATGATAATTTGTGGTAATGATCATTTTATTTAGCCCACTTGGTTACACAATTTTCACTCTTCTACGTTGAAGAATTAATTTCCAGTAACACTTTGAATTCTTAGGTTTCACTCTGTTCTCTCCTATATAGATAGATGTTTTTGAAACTCTAAATCAAACACGGTTTGTGCTAGCTCCTTGAAACTTGACAAAATAAAGTAGTTCTAAATTCTATCTCTATGGTTTTTTCCCTCTGAAATCTCAGCAAATATTTTTTCACCCAATCTTGATGATTCTCTGTGGTAATGTTTAGTTCACTATTTCCACGTGGCTGCCCAATTTTCACTCTTCTAGGTTAAAGTGTTCATTTCCAGTAACACTTTGAATTTTTAGGTTTCACTCTGTTTTCTCCTATATAGATAGATGTGTTTGGAACTCTATATCAAACATGGTTTGTGCCAGCTCCTTGAAACTTGACAAACTAATGTAGTTCTATATCTATCTCTATTATTTGTGTCCTCATGAAGAAGCCCCTAGCACAGACTACCGAAAGACACTTTAATTTGAAAGGTGTGCCAAGCTACCAAATAACTACTAGTTTGATGAAATCTCAGCAAATATTTTTTCATCGAATCTTGATGATACTTGCTGGTAATGATCAGTTAACTAAGCCCACTTGTCTCCACAATTTTCACTCTTCTACATTCGAGCGTTCGTTTCCAGTAACAGTGTGAATTTTCAGGTTTCACTCTGTTTTCTCCTATATAGATAGATGTGTTTGGAACTCTAAATCAATCCCGGTTAACGCTAGCTCCTTGATACTTGAAAAAATAAAGTAGTTCTCAGTTCTATCTCTATGCTTTGTGTCCTCTTGAAGTAGCACCAAGCAGAGACTGCTGAAAGACACTTTCATTTGAAAGGTGTGCCAAGCTTCCAAAAAACTACTGTTTTTCTGAAATCCTGGCAAATATTTTTTTCATACAATCTTGATGATTCTTGGTGGTAATGATCAGTTCACGACGTCCACTTATCTGCCCAATTTTCCTTCTTCTTGCTTGATGCGTTCGTTTCCATTAACACTTTGTATTTTTAGGTTTCACTGTGTTTTCTCCTATATGGATAGATGTGTATGGAACTCTAAATCAAACACGGTTTGTGCTAGCTCTGTGAAAGTTGACACAATAAAGATGTTCTAGGTTCTTTCTTTAAGGTTTGTTTCCTGTTGAAGTAGCCCTAAGTAGAGACTGGCGAAAAACACTTTCATTTGAAGGGGGTTGCCAAGCTTCTAAAAAACTACTAGTTTTCTGAAATTTCAGCAAATACTTTTAAACCCAATCTTGATGATACTTGGTGATAATGATCAGTTCACTAAGCCCACTTGGCTCCACAATTTTCACTCTTCTAGGATGAAGCATTCGTTTCCAGAAACAGTTTGAAATTTTAGGTTTCACTCTGTTTGCTCCTATATAGAGAGATGGGTTTGGAACTCAAAATCAAACAAAGTTTGTGCTAGCTCCTTGAAACTTGACAAAATAAAGTAGTTCTACGTTGTATCTCTATGGCTTGTGTCCTCATGAAGAAGCCCCAGCAAAGACTGCCGAAAGACACTTTCATTTGAAAGGTGTGCTAAGCTTCTAAATAACTACTGGTTTCCTGAAATTTTGACAAATATTTTTTCACCCAATCTTGATGATACTTGGTGGTAATGGTCAGTTCATTAATAACACGTGGCTGCCCAATTTTGACTCTTCTAGGTTGAATCGTTCATTTCCAGTAACACTTTGAATTTTTAGGTTTCACTCTCTTTTCTCCTATATAGATAGATGTGCTTGGTACTCTAAATTAAACAGGGTTTGTGATAGCCACCTGTGAGTTGACACAATAAAGTAGTTCTATGTTCTTTCTCTAAGCATTGTTTCCTCTTGAAGTAGCCATAAGCAGAGACTGGCGAAAGACACTTTCACTTGAAATGGGTTGCCACGCTTCCAAAAAACTACTGGTTTTCTGAAATATAAGCAAATATTTTTTTACCAATCTTCATGATACTTGGTTGTAAAGGTCAGTTCACTAAATCCACATGGTTGCCCAATTTTTATTCTTCTACATTGTAGCGTTCGTTTCCAGTAACAGTTTGAATTTTTAGGTTTCACTCTGTTTTCTCCTATATAGATAGATGTGTTTGGAACTCTATATGAAACACGGTTTTTGCTAGCTCTTTGAAACTTGACACACTAAAGTAGTTCGAAGTTCTATATCTATGGATTGTTTTCTCTTGAAGTAGCCCTAAGCAGAGACTGGCGAAAGACACTTTCATTTGAAAAAGGTTGCCAGGCATTGAAAAACTACTAGTTTTCTGAAATCTCAGCAAATATTTTTTCACCAAATCTTGATGATACTTGGTGGTAATGACCATTTCCCTAAGCCCACTTGGCTACACAATTTTCACTCTTCTAGGTTGAAGTGTTCATTTCCAGTAACACTTTGAATTTTTATGTTTCACTCTCTTCTCTCGTATATAGATAGATGTGTTTGAAACTCTAAATCAAACACGGTTTGTTCTAGCTCCTTGAAACTTGACAAAATAAAGTAGTTCTAAGTTCTGTCTCTATGGTTTGATCCCTCTTGAAGTAGCCCAATGCAGAGTCTTCCGAAAGTCACTTTAATTTGAAAGGTGTGCCAAGCTTCCAAAAAACTCATGGTTTTCTGAAATCTCAGCAAATATTTTTTTACCCAATCTTGATGATTCTCTGAGGGAATGTTCAGTTCACTATGTCCACGTGGCTGCCCAATTTTCACTCTTCTAGGTTGAAGTGTTCGTTTCCAGTAACACTTTGAATTTTTGGGTTTCACTCCGTTTTCTCCTATATAGATAGATGTGTTTGGAACTCTAAATTAAACAGGGTTTGTGCTAGCTCCTTGAAACTTGACAAACTAATGCAGTTCTATATCTATCTCTATTATTTGTGTCCTCATGAAGAAGCCCCAAGCAGAGACTACCGAAAGACACTTTAATTTGAAAGGTGTGCCAAGCTACCAAAAAACTACTAGTTTGATGAAATCTCAGCAAATATTTTTTCATCGAATCTTGATGATACTTGCTGGTAATGATCAGTTAACTAAGCCCACTTGTCTCCACAATTTTCACTCTTCTAGATTCGAGCGTTCGTTTCCAGTAACAGTGAGAATTTTCAGGTTTCACTCTGTTTTCTCCTATATAGATAGATGTGTTTGGAACTCTAAATCAATCCCGGTTAACGCTAGCTCCTTGATACTTGACAAAATAAAGTAGTTCTCAGTTCTATCTCTTTGCTTTGTGTCCTCCTGAAGTAGCACCAAGCAGAGACTGCCGAAAGACACTTTCATTTGAAAGGTGTGCCAAGCTTCCAAAAAACTACTGGTTTTCTGAAATCCTGGCAAATATTTTTTCACACAATCTTGATGATTCTTGGTGGTGATGATCAGTTCACGACGTCCACTTATCTGCCCAATTTTCATTCTTCTTGCTTGATGCGTTCGTTTCCATTAACACTTTGTATTTTTAGGTTTCACTGTGTTTTCTCCTATATGGATAGATGTGTATGGAACTCTAAATCAAACACGGTTTGTGCTAGCTCTGTGAAAGTTGACACAATAAAGATGTTCTAGGTTCTTTCTTTAAGGTTTGTTTCCTGTTGAAGTAGCCCTAAGTAGAGACTGGCGAAAAACACTTTCATTTGAAGGGGGTTGCCAAGTTTCTAAAAAACTACTAGTTTTCTGAAATTCAGCAAATACTTTTAAACCCAATCTTGGTGATACTTGGTGATAATGATCAGTTCACTAAGCCCACGTGGCTCCACAATTTTCACTCTTCTAGGATGAAGCATTCGTTTCCAGAAACAGTTTGAATTTTTAGGTTTCACTCTGTTTGGTCCTATATAGAGAGATGTGTTTGGAACTCAAAATCAAAGAAGGTTTGTGCTATCTCCTTGAAACTTGACAAAATAAAGTAGTTCTACGTTGTATCTCTATGGTTTGTGTCCTCATGAAGAAGCCCCAGCAAAGACTGCCGAAAGACACTTTCATTTGAAAGGTGTGCTAAGCTTCTAAATAACTACTGGTTTCCTGAAATTTTGGCAAATATTTTTTCACCCAATCTTGATGATACTTGGTGGTAATGGTCAGTTCATTAATATCACGTGGCTGCCCAAGTTTGACTCTTCTAGGTTGAATCATTCGTTTCCAGTAACACTTTGAATTGTTAGGTTTCACTCGCTTTTCGCCTATATAGATAGATGTGCTTGGTACTCTAAATTAAACACGGTTTGTGATAGCGCCCTGTAAGTTGACACAATAAAGTAGTTCTATGTTCTTTCTCTAAGCATTGTTTCCTCTTGAAGTAGCCCTAAGCAGAGACTGGCGAAAGACACTTTCACTTGAAACGGGTTGCCAAGCTTTCAAAAAATTACTAGTTTTCTGAAATATAAGCAAATATTTTTTTACCAAATCTTGATGATACTTTGTTGTAAAGGTCAGTTCACTAAATCCACATGGTTGCCCAATTTTTATTCTTCTAGGTTGAAGCGTTCATTTCCTGTAACAGTTTGAATTTTTAGGTTTCACTCTGTTTTCTCCTATATAGATAGTTGTGTTTGGAACTCTATATGAAACACGGTTTTTGCTAGCTCTTTGAAACTTGACACACTAAAGTAGTTCAAAGTTCTATATCTATGGATTGTTTTCTCTTGAAGTAGCCCTAAGCAGAGACTGGCGAAAGACACTTTCATTTGAAAAATGTTGCCAGGCATTGAAAAATTAGTAGTTTTCTGAAATCTCAGCAAATATTTTTTCACCAAATCTTGATGATAATTTGTGGTAATGATCATTTCACTAAGCCCACTTGGTTACACAATTTTCACTCTTCTACGTTGAAGAATTCATTTCCAGTAACACTTTGAATTCTTAGGTTTCACTCTGTTCTCTCCTATATAGATAGATGTTTCTGAAACTCTAAATCAAACACGGTTTGTGCTAGCTCCTTGAAACTTGACAAAATAAAGTAGTACTAAGTTCTATCTCCATGGTTTTTCCCTCTGAAATCTCAGCAAATATTTTTTCACCCAATCTTGATGATTCTCTGTGGTAATGTTTAGTTCACTATGTCCACGTGGCTGCCCAATTTTCACTCTTCTAGGTTGAAGTGTTCCTTTCCAGGAACACTTTGAATTTTTAGGTTTCACTCTGTTTTCTCCTATATAGATAGATGTGTTTGGAACTCTAAATCAAACATGGTTTGTGCTAGCTCCTTGAAAATTGACAAACTAATGTAGTTCTATATCTATCTCTATTATTTGTGTCCTCATGAAGAAGCCCCAAGCAGAGACTACCGAAAGACACTTTAATTTGAAAGGTGTGCCAAGCTACCAAATAACTACTAGTTTGATGAAATCTCAGCAAATATTTTTTCATCGAATCTTGATGATACTTGCTGGTAATGATCAGTTAACTAAGCCCACTTGTCTCCACAATTTTCACTCTTCTAGATTCGAGCGTTCGTTTCCAGTAACAGTGTGAATTTTCAGGTTTCACTCTGTTTTCTCCTATATAGATAGATGTGTTTGGAACTCTAAATCAATCCCGGTTAACGCTAGCTCCTTGATACTTGACAAAATAAAGTAGTTCTCAGTTCTATCTCTATGCTTTGTGTCCTCTTGAAGTAGCACCAAGCAGAGACTGCTGAAAGACACTTTCATTTGAAAGGTGTGCCAAGCTTCCAAAAAACTACTGTTTTTCTGAAATCCTGGCAAATATTTTTTTCATACAATCTTGATGATTCTTGGTGGTAATGATCAGTTCACGACGTCCACTTATCTGCCCAATTTTCATTCTTCTTGCTTGATGCGTTCGTTTCCATTAACACTTTGTATTTTTAGGTTTCACTGTGTTTTCTCCTATATGGATAGATGTGTATGGAACTCTAAATCAAACACGGTTTGTGCTAGCTCTGTGAAAGTTGACACAATAAAGATGTTCTAGGTTCTTTCTTTAAGGTTTGTTTCCTGTTGAAGTAGCCCTAAGTAGAGTCTGGCGAAAAACACTTTCATTTGAAGGGGGTTGCCAAGCTTCTAAAAAACTACTAGTTTTCTGAAATTTCAGCAAATATTTTTAAACCCAATCTTGATGATACTTGGTGATAATGATCAGTTCACTAAGCCCACTTGGCTCCACAATTTTCACTCTTCTAGGATGAAGCGTTTGTTTCCAGAAACAGTTTGAATTTTTAGGTTTCACTCTGTTTGGTCCTATATAGAGAGATGTGTTTGGAACTCAAAATCAAACAAGGTTTGTGCTAACTCCTTGAAACTTGACAAAATAAAGTAGTTCTACATTGTATCTCTATGGTTTGTGTCCTCATGAAGAAGCCCCAGCAAAGACTGCTGAAAGACACTTTCATTTGAAAGGTGTGCTAAGTTTCTAAATAACTACTGGTTTCCTGAACTATTGTCAAATATTTTTTCACCCAATCTTGATGATACTTGGTGGTAATGGTCAGTTCATTAATAACACGTGGCTGCCCAAGTTTGACTCTTCTAGGTTGAATCGTTCGTTTCCAGTAACACTTTGAATTTTTAGGTTTCACTCTCCTTTCTCCTATATAGATAGATGTGCTTGGTACTCTAAATTAAACACGGTTTGTGATAGCCCCCTGTAAGTTGACACAATAAAGTAGTTCTATGTTCTTTCTCTAAGCATTGTTTCCTCTTGAAGTAGCCCTAAGCAGAGACTGGCGAAAGACACTTTCACTTGAAACGGGTTGCCAAGCTTTCAAAAAATTACTAGTTTTCTGAAATATAAGCAAATATTTTTTTACCAAATCTTGATGATACTTTGTTGTAAAGGTCAGTTCACTAAATCCACATGGTTGCCCAATTTTTATTCTTCTAGGTTGAAGCGTTCATTTCCAGTAACAGTTTGAATTTTTAGGTTTCACTCTGTTTTCTCCTATATAGATAGTTGTGTTTGGAACTCTATATGAAACACGGTTTTTGCTAGCTCTTTGAAACTTGACACACTAAAGTAGTTCAAAGTTCTATATCTATGGATTGTTTTCTCTTGAAGTAGCCCTAAGCAGAGACTGGCGAAAGACACTTTCATTTGAAAAATGTTGCCAGGCATTGAAAAATTAGTAGTTTTCTGAAATCTCAGCAAATATTTTTTCACCAAATCTTGATGATAATTTGTGGTAATGATCATTTCACTAAGCCCACTTGGTTACACAATTTTCACTCTTCTACGTTGAAGAATTCATTTCCAGTAACACTTTGAATTCTTAGGTTTCACTCTGTTCTCTCCTATATAGATAGATGTTTTTGAAACTCTAAATCAAACACGGTTTGTGCTAGCTCCTTGAAACTTGACAAAATAAAGTAGTACTAAGTTCTATCTCCATGGTTTTTCCCTCTGAAATCTCAGCAAATATTTTTTCACCCAATCTTGATGATTCTCTGTGGTAATGTTTAGTTCACTATGTCCACGTGGCTGCCCAATTTTCACTCTTCTAGGTTGAAGTGTTCCTTTCCAGGAACACTTTGAATTTTTAGGTTTCACTCTGTTTTCTCCTATATAGATAGATGTGTTTGGAACTCTAAATCAAACATGGTTTGTGCTAGCTCCTTGAAAATTGACAAACTAATGTAGTTCTATATCTATCTCTATTATTTGTGTCCTCATGAAGAAGCCCCAAGCAGAGACTACCGAAAGACACTTTAATTTGAAAGGTGTGCCAAGCTACCAAATAACTACTAGTTTGATGAAATCTCAGCAAATATTTTTTCATCGAATCTTGATGATACTTGCTGGTAATGATCAGTTAACTAAGCCCACTTGTCTCCACAATTTTCACTCTTCTAGATTCGAGCGTTCGTTTCCAGTAACAGTGTGAATTTTCAGGTTTCACTCTGTTTTCTCCTATATAGATAGATGTGTTTGGAACTCTAAATCAATCCCGGTTAACGCTAGCTCCTTGATACTTGACAAAATAAAGTAGTTCTCAGTTCTATCTCTATGCTTTGTGTCCTCTTGAAGTAGCACCAAGCAGAGACTGCTGAAAGACACTTTCATTTGAAAGGTGTGCCAAGCTTCCAAAAAACTACTGTTTTTCTGAAATCCTGGCAAATATTTTTTTCATACAATCTTGATGATTCTTGGTGGTAATGATCAGTTCACGACGTCCACTTATCTGCCCAATTTTCATTCTTCTTGCTTGATGCGTTCGTTTCCATTAACACTTTGTATTTTTAGGTTTCACTGTGTTTTCTCCTATATGGATAGATGTGTATGGAACTCTAAATCAAACACGGTTTGTGCTAGCTCTGTGAAATTTGACACAATAAAGATGTTCTAGGTTCTTTCTTTAAGGTTTGTTTCCTGTTGAAGTAGCCCTAAGTAGAGACTGGCGAAAAACACTTTCATTTGAAGGGGGTTGCCAAGCTTCTAAAAAACTACTAGTTTTCTGAAATTTCAGCAAATACTTTTAAACCCAATCTTGATGATACTTGGTGATAATGATCAGTTCACTAAGCCCACTTGGCTCCACAATTTTCACTCTTCTAGGATGAAGCATTCGTTTCCAGAAACAGTTTGAATTTTTAGGTTTCACTCTGTTTGGTCCTATATAGAGAGATGTGTTTGGAACTCAAAATCAAACAAGGTTTGTGCTAACTCCTTGAAACTTGACAAAATAAAGTAGTTCTACGTTGTATCTCTATGGTTTGTGTCCTCATGAAGAAGCCCCAGCAAAGACTGCCAAAAGACACTTTCATTTGAAAGGTGTGCTAAGCTTCTAAATAACTACTGGTTTCCTGAAATTTTGACAAATATTTTTTCACCCAATCTTGATGATACTTGGTGGTAATGGTCAGTTCATTAATAACACGTGGCTGCCCAATTTTGACTCTTCTAGGTTGAATCGTTCATTTCCAGTAACACTTTGAATTTTTAGGTTTCACTCTCTTTTCTTCTATATAGATAGATGTGCTTGGTACTCTAAATTAAACACGGTTTGTGATAGCCACCTGTGAGTTGACACAATAAAGTAGTTCTATGTTCTTTCTCTAAGCATTGTTTCCTCTTGAAGTAGCCCTAAGCAGAGACTGGCGAAAGACACTTTCACTTGAAATGGGTTGCCACGCTTCCAAAAAACTACTGGTTTTCTGAAATATAAGCAAATATTTTTTTACCAATCTTCATGATACTTGGTTGTAAAGGTCAGTTCACTAAATCCACATGGTTGCCCAATTTTTATTCTTCTACATTGTAGCGTTCCTTTCCAGTAACAGTTTGAATTTTTAGTTTTCACTCTGTTTTCTCCTATATAGATAGATGTGTTTGGAACTCTATATGAAACACGGTTTTTGCTAGCTCTTTGAAACTTGACACACTAAAGTAGTTCGAAGTTCTATATCTATGGATTGTTTTCTCTTGAAGTAGCCCTAAGCAGAGACTGGCGAAAGACACTTTCATTTGAAAAAGGTTGCCAGGCATTGAAAAACTACTAGTTTTCTGAAATCTCAGCAAATATTTTTTCACCAAATCTTGATGATACTTGGTGGTAATGACCATTTCCCTAAGCCCACTTGGCTACACAATTTTCACTCTTCTAGGTTGAAGTGTTCATTTCCAGTAACACTTTGAATTTTTAGGTTTCACTCTCTTCTCTCCTATATAGATAGATGTGTTTGAAACTCTAAATCAAACACGGTTTGTTCTAGCTCCTTGAAACTTGACAAAATAAAGTAGTTCTAAGTTCTGTCTCTATGGTTTGTTCCCTCTTGAAGTAGCCCAATGCAGAGTCTTCCGAAAGTCACTTTAATTTGAAAGGTGTGCCAGGCTTCCAAAAAACTCATGGTTTTCTGAAATCTCAGCAAATATTTTTTCACCCAATCTTGATGATTCTCTGAGGGAATGTTCAGTTCACTATGTCCACGTGGCTGCCCAATTTTCACTCTTCTAGGTTGAAGTGTTCGTTTCCAGTAACACTTTGAATTTTTGGGTTTCACTCCGTTTTCTCCTATATAGATAGATGTGTTTGGAACTCTAAATTAAACAGGGTTTGTGCTAGCTCCTTGAAACTTGACAAACTAATGTAGTTCTATATCTATCTCTATTATTTGTGTCCTCATGAAGAAGCCCCAAGCAGAGACTACCGAAAGACACTTTAATTTGAAAGGTGTGCCAAGCTACCAAAAAACTACTAGTTTGATGAAATCTCAGCAAATATTTTTTCATCGAATCTTGATGATACTTGCTGGTAATGATCAGTTAACTAAGCCCACTTGTCTGCACAATTTTCACTCTTCTAGATTCGAGCGTTCGTTTCCAGTAACAGTGTGAATTTTCAGGTTTCACTCTGTTTTCTCCTATATAGATAGATGTGTTTGGAACTCTAAATCAATCCCGGTTAACGCTAGCTCCTTGATACTTGACAAAATAAAGTAGTTCTCAGTTCTATCTCTTTGCTTTGTGTCCTCTTGAAGTTGCACCAAGCAGAGACTGCCGAAAGACACTTTCATTTGAAAGGTGTGCCAAGCTTCCAAAAAACTACTGGTTTTCTGAAATCCTGGCAAATATTTTTTCACACAATCTTGATGATTCTTGGTGGTGATGATCAGTTCACGACGTCCACTTATCTGCCCAATTTTCATTCTTCTTGCTTGATGCGTTCGTTTCCATTAACACTTTGTATTTTTAGGTTTCACTGTGTTTTCTCCTATATGGATAGATGTGTATGGAACTCTAAATCAAACACGGTTTGTGCTAGCTCTGTGAAAGTTGACACAATAAAGATGTTCTAGGTTCTTTCTTTAAGGTTTGTTTCCTGTTGAAGTAGCCCTAAGTAGAGTCTGGCGAAAAACACTTTCATTTGAAGGGGGTTGCCAAGTTTCTAAAAAACTACTAGTTTTCTGAAATTCAGCAAATACTTTTAAACCCAATCTTGGTGATACTTGGTGATAATGATCAGTTCACTAAGCCCACGTGGCTCCACAATTTTCACTCTTCTAGGATGAAGCATTCGTTTCCAGAAACAGTTTGAATTTTTAGGTTTCACTCTGTTTGGTCCTATATAGAGAGATGTGTTTGGAACTCAAAATCAAAGAAGGTTTGTGCTATCTCCTTGAAACTTGACAAAATAAAGTAGTTCTACGTTGTATCTCTATGGTTTGTGTCCTCATGAAGAAGCCCCAGCAAAGACTGCCGAAAGACACTTTCATTTGGAAGGTGTGCTAAGCTTCTAAATAACTACTGGTTTCCTGAAATTTTGGCAAATATTTTTTCACCCAATCTTGATGATACTTGGTGGTAATGGTCAGTTCATTAATATCACGTGGCTGCCCAAGTTTGACTCTTCTAGGTTGAATCGTTCGTTTCCAGTAACACTTTGAATTGTTAGGTTTCACTCGCTTTTCTCCTATATAGATAGATGTGCTTGGTACTCTAAATTAAACACGGTTTGTGATAGCGCCCTGTAAGTTGACACAATAAAGTAGTTCTATGTTCTTTCTCTAAGCATTGTTTCCTCTTGAAGTAGCCCTAAGCAGAGACTGGCGAAAGACACTTTCACTTGAAATGGGTTGCCACCCTTCCAAAAAACTACTGGTTTTCTGAAATATAAGCAAATATTTTTTTACCAATCTTCATGATACTTGGTTGTAAAGGTCAGTTCACTAAATCCACATGGTTGCCCAAATTTTATTCTTCTACATTGTAGCGTTCGTTTCCAGTAACAGTTTGAATTTTTAGGTTTCACTCTGTTTTCTCCTATATAGATAGATGTGTTTGGAACTCTATATGAAACACGGTTTTTGCTAGCTCTTTGAAACTTGACACACTAAAGTAGTTCGAAGTTCTATATCTATGGATTGTTTTCTCTTGAAGTAGCCCTAAGCAGAGACTGGCGAAAGACACTTTCATTTGAAAAAGGTTGCCAGGCATTGAAAAACTACTAGTTTTCTGAAATCTCAGCAAATATTTTTTCACCAAATCTTGATGATACTTGGTGGTAATGACCATTTCCCTAAGCCCACTTGGCTACACAATTTTCACCCTTTAGGTTGAAGAATTCATTTCCAGTAACACTTTGAATTTTTAGGTTTCACTCTCTTCTCTCCTATATAGATAGATGTGTTTGAAACTCTAAATCAAACACGGTTTGTTCTAGCTCCTTGAAACTTGACAAAATAAAGTAGTTCTAAGTTCTGTGTCTATGGTTTGTTCCCTCTTGAAGTAGCCCAATGCAGAGTCTTCGAAAGTCACTTTAATTTGAAAGGTATGCCAAGCTTCCAAAAAACTCCTGGTTTTCTGAAATCTCAGCAAATATTTTTTCACCCAATCTTGATGATTCTCTGTGGTAATGTTCAGTTCACTATGTCCACGTGGCTGCCCAATTTTCACTCTTCTAGGTTGAAGTTTCGTTTCCAGTAACACTTTGAATTTTGGGGTTTCACTCTGTTTTCTCCTATATAGATAGATGTGTTTGGAACTCTAAATCAAACACGGTTTGTGCTAGCTCCTTGAAACTTGACAAACTAAAGTAGTTCTATATCTATCTCTATTATTTTTGTCCTCATAAAGAATCCCCAATCAGAGACTACTGAAAGACACTTTAATTTGAAAGGTGTGCCAAGCTACCAAATAACTACTAGGTTGATGAAATCTCAGCAAATATTTTTTCACCGAATCTTGATGATACTTGCTGGTAATGATCAGTTAACTAAGCCCACTTGTCTCCACAATTTTCACTCTTCTAGATTCGAGCGTTCGTTTCCAGTAACAGTGTGAATTTTCAGGTTTCACTCTGTTTTCTCCTATATAGATAGATGTGTTTGGAACTCTAAATCAATCCCGGTTAACGCTAGCTCCTTGATACTTGACAAAATAAAGTAGTTCTCAGTTCTATCTCTATGCTTTGTGTCCTCTTGAAGTAGCACCAAGCAGAGACTGCTGAAAGACACTTTAATTTGAAAGGTGTGCCAAGCTTCCAAAAAACTACTGTTTTTCTGAAATCCTGGCAAATATTTTTTTCATACAATCTTGATGATTCTTGGTGGTAATGATCAGTTCACGACGTCCACTTATCTGCCCAATTTTCATTCTTCTTGCTTGATGCGTTCGTTTCCATTAACACTTTGTATTTTTAGGTTTCACTGTGTTTTCTCCTATATGGATAGATGTGTATGGAACTCTAAATCAAACACGGTTTGTGCTAGCTCTGTGAAATTTGACACAATAAAGATGTTCTAGGTTCTTTCTTTAAGGTTTGTTTCCTGTTGAAGTAGCCCTAAGTAGAGACTGGCGAAAAACACTTTCATTTGAAGGGGGTTGCCAAGCTTCTAAAAAACTACTAGTTTTCTGAAATTTCAGCAAATACTTTTAAACCCAATCTTGATGATACTTGGTGATAATGATCAGTTCACTAAGCCCACTTGGCTCCACAATTTTCACTCTTCTAGGATGAAGCATTCGTTTCCAGAAACAGTTTGAATTTTTAGGTTTCACTCTGTTTGGTCCTATATAGAGAGATGTGTTTGGAACTCAAAATCAAACAAGGTTTGTGCTAACTCCTTGAAACTTGACAAAATAAAGTAGTTCTACGTTGTATCTCTATGGTTTGTGTCCTCATGAAGAAGCCCCAGCAAAGACTGCCAAAAGACACTTTCATTTGAAAGGTGTGCTAAGCTTCTAAATAACTACTGGTTTCCTGAAATTTTGACAAATATTTTTTCACCCAATCTTGATGATACTTGGTGGTAATGGTCAGTTCATTAATAACACGTGGCTGCCCAATTTTGACTCTTCTAGGTTGAATCGTTCATTTCCAGTAACACTTTGAATTTTTAGGTTTCACTCTCTTTTCTTCTATATAGATAGATGTGCTTGGTACTCTAAATTAAACACGGTTTGTGATAGCCACCTGTGAGTTGACACAATAAAGTAGTTCTATGTTCTTTCTCTAAGCATTGTTTCCTCTTGAAGTAGCCCTAAGCAGAGACTGGCGAAAGACACTTTCACTTGAAATGGGTTGCCACGCTTCCAAAAAACTACTGGTTTTCTGAAATATAAGCAAATATTTTTTTACCAATCTTCATGATACTTGGTTGTAAAGGTCAGTTCACTAAATCCACATGGTTGCCCAATTTTTATTCTTCTACATTGTAGCGTTCCTTTCCAGTAACAGTTTGAATTTTTAGTTTTCATTCTGTTTTCTCCTATATAGATAGATGTGTTTGGAACTCTATATGAAACACGGTTTTTGCTAGCTCTTTGAAACTTGACACACTAAAGTAGTTCGAAGTTCTATATCTATGGATTGTTTTCTCTTGAAGTAGCCCTAAGCAGAGACTGGCGAAAGACACTTTCATTTGAAAAAGGTTGCCAGGCATTGAAAAACTACTAGTTTTCTGAAATCTCAGCAAATATTTTTTCACCAAATCTTGATGATACTTGGTGGTAATGACCATTTCCCTAAGCCCACTTGGCTACACAATTTTCACTCTTCTAGGTTGAAGTGTTCATTTCCAGTAACACTTTGAATTTTTAGGTTTCACTCTCTTCTCTCCTATATAGATAGATGTGTTTGAAACTCTAAATCAAACACGGTTTGTTCTAGCTCCTTGAAACTTGACAAAATAAAGTAGTTCTAAGTTCTGTCTCTATGGTTTGTTCCCTCTTGAAGTAGCCCAATGCAGAGTCTTCCGAAAGTCACTTTAATTTGAAAGGTGTGCCAGGCTTCCAAAAAACTCATGGTTTTCTGAAATCTCAGCAAATATTTTTTCACCCAATCTTGATGATTCTCTGAGGGAATGTTCAGTTCACTATGTCCACGTGGCTGCCCAATTTTCACTCTTCTAGGTTGAAGTGTTCGTTTCCAGTAACACTTTGAATTTTTGGGTTTCACTCCGTTTTCTCCTATATAGATAGATGTGTTTGGAACTCTAAATTAAACAGGGTTTGTGCTAGCTCCTTGAAACTTGACAAACTAATGTAGTTCTATATCTATCTCTATTATTTGTGTCCTCATGAAGAAGCCCCAAGCAGAGACTACCGAAAGACACTTTAATTTGAAAGGTGTGCCAAGCTACCAAAAAACTACTAGTTTGATGAAATCTCAGCAAATATTTTTTCATCGAATCTTGATGATACTTGCTGGTAATGATCAGTTAACTAAGCCCACTTGTCTGCACAATTTTCACTCTTCTAGATTCGAGCGTTCGTTTCCAGTAACAGTGTGAATTTTCAGGTTTCACTCTGTTTTCTCCTATATAGATAGATGTGTTTGGAACTCTAAATCAATCCCGGTTAACGCTAGCTCCTTGATACTTGACAAAATAAAGTAGTTCTCAGTTCTATCTCTTTGCTTTGTGTCCTCTTGAAGTTGCACCAAGCAGAGACTGCCGAAAGACACTTTCATTTGAAAGGTGTGCCAAGCTTCCAAAAAACTACTGGTTTTCTGAAATCCTGGCAAATATTTTTTCACACAATCTTGATGATTCTTGGTGGTGATGATCAGTTCACGACGTCCACTTATCTGCCCAATTTTCATTCTTCTTGCTTGATGCGTTCGTTTCCATTAACACTTTGTATTTTTAGGTTTCACTGTGTTTTCTCCTATATGGATAGATGTGTATGGAACTCTAAATCAAACACGGTTTGTGCTAGCTCTGTGAAAGTTGACACAATAAAGATGTTCTAGGTTCTTTCTTTAAGGTTTGTTTCCTGTTGAAGTAGCCCTAAGTAGAGTCTGGCGAAAAACACTTTCATTTGAAGGGGGTTGCCAAGTTTCTAAAAAACTACTAGTTTTCTGAAATTCAGCAAATACTTTTAAACCCAATCTTGGTGATACTTGGTGATAATGATCAGTTCACTAAGCCCACGTGGCTCCACAATTTTCACTCTTCTAGGATGAAGCATTCGTTTCCAGAAACAGTTTGAATTTTTAGGTTTCACTCTGTTTGGTCCTATATAGAGAGATGTGTTTGGAACTCAAAATCAAAGAAGGTTTGTGCTATCTCCTTGAAACTTGACAAAATAAAGTAGTTCTACGTTGTATCTCTATGGTTTGTGTCCTCATGAAGAAGCCCCAGCAAAGACTGCCGAAAGACACTTTCATTTGGAAGGTGTGCTAAGCTTCTAAATAACTACTGGTTTCCTGAAATTTTGGCAAATATTTTTTCACCCAATCTTGATGATACTTGGTGGTAATGGTCAGTTCATTAATATCACGTGGCTGCCCAAGTTTGACTCTTCTAGGTTGAATCGTTCGTTTCCAGTAACACTTTGAATTGTTAGGTTTCACTCGCTTTTCTCCTATATAGATAGATGTGCTTGGTACTCTAAATTAAACACGGTTTGTGATAGCGCCCTGTAAGTTGACACAATAAAGTAGTTCTATGTTCTTTCTCTAAGCATTGTTTCCTCTTGAAGTAGCCCTAAGCAGAGACTGGCGAAAGACACTTTCACTTGAAATGGGTTGCCACCCTTCCAAAAAACTACTGGTTTTCTGAAATATAAGCAAATATTTTTTTACCAATCTTCATGATACTTGGTTGTAAAGGTCAGTTCACTAAATCCACATGGTTGCCCAAATTTTATTCTTCTACATTGTAGCGTTCGTTTCCAGTAACAGTTTGAATTTTTAGGTTTCACTCTGTTTTCTCCTATATAGATAGATGTGTTTGGAACTCTATATGAAACACGGTTTTTGCTAGCTCTTTGAAACTTGACACACTAAAGTAGTTCGAAGTTCTATATCTATGGATTGTTTTCTCTTGAAGTAGCCCTAAGCAGAGACTGGCGAAAGACACTTTCATTTGAAAAAGGTTGCCAGGCATTGAAAAACTACTAGTTTTCTGAAATCTCAGCAAATATTTTTTCACCAAATCTTGATGATACTTGGTGGTAATGACCATTTCCCTAAGCCCACTTGGCTACACAATTTTCACCCTTTAGGTTGAAGAATTCATTTCCAGTAACACTTTGAATTTTTAGGTTTCACTCTCTTCTCTCCTATATAGATAGATGTGTTTGAAACTCTAAATCAAACACGGTTTGTTCTAGCTCCTTGAAACTTGACAAAATAAAGTAGTTCTAAGTTCTGTGTCTATGGTTTGTTCCCTCTTGAAGTAGCCCAATGCAGAGTCTTCGAAAGTCACTTTAATTTGAAAGGTATGCCAAGCTTCCAAAAAACTCCTGGTTTTCTGAAATCTCAGCAAATATTTTTTCACCCAATCTTGATGATTCTCTGTGGTAATGTTCAGTTCACTATGTCCACGTGGCTGCCCAATTTTCACTCTTCTAGGTTGAAGTTTCGTTTCCAGTAACACTTTGAATTTTGGGGTTTCACTCTGTTTTCTCCTATATAGATAGATGTGTTTGGAACTCTAAATCAAACACGGTTTGTGCTAGCTCCTTGAAACTTGACAAACTAAAGTAGTTCTATATCTATCTCTATTATTTTTGTCCTCATAAAGAATCCCCAATCAGAGACTACTGAAAGACACTTTAATTTGAAAGGTGTGCCAAGCTACCAAATAACTACTAGGTTGATGAAATCTCAGCAAATATTTTTTCACCGAATCTTGATGATACTTGCTGGTAATGATCAGTTAACTAAGCCCACTTGGCTTCACAATTTTCACTCTTCGAAATCTAAGCGTTCGTTTCCAGTAATAGTATGAATTTTTAGGTTTCACTCTGTTTTCTCCTATATAGATAGATGTGTTTGGAACTCTAAATCAATCCCAGTTAACGCTAGCTCCTTGATACTTGACAAAATAAAGTAGTTCTCAGTTCTATCTGTATGCTTTGTGTCGTCTTGAAGTAGCACCAAGCAGAGACTGCTGAAAGAATCTTTCATTTGAAAGGTGTGCCAAGCTTGCAAAAATCTACTGGTTTTCTGAAATCCTGGCAAATATTTTTTCACACAATCTTGATGATTCTTGGTGGTAATGATCAGTTCACGACGTCCACTTATCTGCCCAATTTTCATTCTTCTTGCTTGAAGCGTTCATTTCCAGTAACACTTTGAATTTTTAGGTTTCACTCTGTTTTCTCCTATATGGATAGATGTATTTGGAACTCTAAATCAAACACGGTTTGTGCTAGCTCTGTGAAAGTTGACACAATAAAGTTGTTCTACGTTCTTTCTCTACGGTTTGCTTCCTGTTGAATTAGCCCAAAGTAGAGACTGGCGAAAAACACTTTCCTTTGAAGGGGGTTGCCAAGCTTCCCAAAAACTACTACTTTTCTGAAATCTCAGCAAATATTTTTAAACCCAATCTTGATGATACTTGGTGATAATGACCAGTTCACTAAGCCAACTTGGCTGCCCAATTTTCACTCTTCTGGGTTGAAGCATTCGTTTCAGTAACATTTTGAATATGCAGGTTTCAATCTGTTTTTTCCTATATAGATAGATGTGTTTGGAACTCTAAAACACACATGGTTTGTGCTAGTTCCTTGAAACTTGACAAGAGAAAGTAGTTCTAAGTTCTCTCTCTATGGTTTGTTTCCTCTTGAATAAGCCCCAAGCAAAGACTGCCGAAAGACACTTTCATTTGAAAGGTGTGCCTATCTTCCAAAACACTACTGGTTTTCTGAAATCTCGGCAAATTTTTTTTCACCCAATTTTTATGATTCTTGGTGGTAAAGATCAGTTCACTAAGCCCACTTGGCTCCACAATTTTCACTCTTCTAAGATGAAGTGTTCGTTTCCAGAAACAGTTTGAATTTTTAGGTTTCACTCTGTTTGGTCCTATATAGAGAGATGTGTTTGGAACTCAAAATCAAACATGGTTTGTGCTAGCTCCTTGAAACTTGACAAAATAAAGTAGTTCTACGTGTATCTCTATGGTTTGTGTCCTCATGAAGAAGCCCCAGCAAAGACTGCCGAAAGACACTTTCATTTGAAAGGTGTGCTAAGCTTCTAAATAACTACTGGTTTCCTGAAATTTTGGCAAATATTTTTTCTCCCAATCTTGCTGATACTTGGTGGTAATGGTCAGTTCATTAATAACACGTGGCTGCCAAATTTTGACTCTTCTAGGTTGAATCGTTCGTTTCCAGTAACACTTTGAATTTTTAGGTTTCACTCTCTTTTCTTCTATATAGATAGATATGTTTGGAACTCTAAATTAAACACGGTTTGTGATAGCTCCCTGAAACTTGACACAATAAAGTAGTTCTAGCTTCTTTCTCTAAGCATTGTTTCCTTTTGAAGTAGCCCTAAGCAGAGTCTGGCGAAAGACACTTTCACATGAAATGGGTTGCCAAGCTTCCAAATAACTACTATCTTTCTGAAATCTAAGCAAATATTTTTATACCAAATCTTGATGATACTTGGTTGTAAAGGTCAGTTCACTAATCCCACTTGGTTTCCAGATTTTTATTCTTTTATGTTCAAGTGTCACTTTCCAGTAACAGTTTGAATTTTTAGGTTTCACTCTGTTTTCTCCTACCTAAAGAGATGTGTTTTAAACTCTATATCAAACACGGTTTTTGCTAGCTCTTTGAAACTTGACACACTAAAGTAGTTCTAAGTTCTATATCTACGGATTGTTTTTTCTAGAAGTAGCCCTAAGCAGAGACTGGCCAAAGACAATTTCATTTGAAAAAGGTTGCCAGGCATTGAAAAAACTACTAGTTTTCTGAAATCTCAGCAAATATTTTTTCAACAATTCTTGATGATACTTGGTGGTAATGATCAGTTCACTAAGCCCACTTGGCTGCACAATTTTCACTCTTCTAGTTTGAAGTGTTCATTTCCAGTAACACTTTGAATTTTTAGGTTTCACTCTGTTCTCTCCTATATAGATAGATGTGTTTGAAACTCTAAATCAAACAAGGTTTGTGCTAGCTCCTTGAAACTTGACAAAATAAAGTAGTTCTAAGTTCTATCACTATGGTTTTTGACCTCATGAAGAAGCCCCAAGCAGAGTCTGCCGAAAGACACTTTACTTTGAAAGGTGTGCCAAGCTTCCAAATAACTACTAGTTTTCTGAAATCTCAGCAAATATTTTTTCACCCAATCTTGATGATACTTGCTGGTAATGATCAGTTAACTAAGCCCACTTGGCTCCTCAATTTTCACTCTTCTAGGTAGAAGCGTTCGTTTCCCGTAACAGTATGAATTTTTAGGTTTCACTCTGTTTTTTCCTACATAGATAGATATGTTTGGAACTCTAAATCAAACACGGTTTGTGCCAACTCCGTGAAACTTGACAAAATAAAGTAGTTCAAGGTTCTTTCTCTAAGGTTTGTTTCCTCTTGAAGTAGCCTTAAGCAGAGACTGGCGAAAGACATTTTCATTTGAAAAAAGTTGCCAGGCATTGAAAAAACTACTACTTTTCTGAAATCTCAGCAAATATTTTTTCACCAAATCTTGATGATACTTTGTTGTAAAGGTCAGTTCACTAATCCCACTTGGCTGCCCAATTTTTATTCTTCTAGGTTGAAGCATTCGTTTCCAGTAACAATTTTAATTTTTAGGTTTCAATCCCTTTTCTCCTATATAGTTAGATGTATTTGGAACTCTAAATTAAACACGGTTTGTGATAGCTCCCTGAAACTTGACAAAATAAAGTAGTTCTAGGTTCTTTCTCTAAGCATTGTTTCCTCTTCATGTAGCCCTAAGCAGAGACTGGCGAAAGACACATTCACTTGAAATGGGTTGCTAAGCTTCCAAAAAACTACTAGTTTTCTGAAATCTCAGCAAATATTTTTTCAACAATTCTTGATGATACTTGGTGGTAATGATCAGTTCACTAAGCCCACTTGGCTTCCCAATTTTTATTCTTAAAGGTTGAAGCGTTCGTTTCCAGTAACAGTTTTAATTTTTAGGTTTCACTCAGTTTTCTCCTACATAGATAGATGTGTTTGGAACTCTATATCAAACACGGTTTTTGCCAGCTCTTTGAAACTTGACACACTAAAGTAGTTCTAAGTTCTATATCTATGGATTGTTTACTCGTGAAGTAGCCCTAATCAGAGACTGGTGAAAGACACTTTCATTTGAAAGAGGTTGCCAAGCTTTCAAAAAACTGCTAGTTTTCTAAAATCTCAGCAAATATTTTTTCACCAAATCTTGATGATACTTGGTGGTAATGATCAGTTCACTAAGCCCACTTGGCTGCCCAATTTTCACTCTTCTAGTTTGAAGTGTTCATTTCCAGTAACACTTTGAATTTTTAGGTTTCACTCTGTTCTCTCCTATATAGATAGATGTGTTTGAAACTCTAAATCAAACACGGTTTGTGCTAGCTCCTTGAAACTTGTCAAAATAAAGTAGTTCTAAGTTCTATCTCTATGTTTTGTGTCCTCAGGAAGAAGCCCCAAGCAGAGACTGCCGAAAGACACTTTCATTTGAAAGGTGTGCCAAGCTTCCAAAAAACTACTGGTTTTCTGAAATCTCAGCAAATATTTTTTTTACCAAATCTTGATGATACTTGGTTATAAAGGTCAGTTCACTAATCCCACTTGGCTTCCCAATTTTTATTCTTCTAGGTTGAAGCGTTCTTTTCCAGTAACAGTTTTAATTTTTAGGTTTCACTCAGTTTTCTCCTACATAGATTGATGTGTTTGGAACTCTATATCAAACACGGTTTTTGCTAGCTCCTTGAAACTTGACACACTAAAGTAGTTCTAAGTTCTATATCTATGGATTGTTTTCTCTTGAAGTAGCCCTAAGCAGACACTGGCGAACGGCACTTTCATTTGAAAGAGGTTGCCAAGCTTTCAAATAATTGCTAGTTTTCTAATATCTCAGCAAATACTTTTTCACCAAATCTTGATGACATTTGGTGGTAATGATCAGTTCACTAAGCCCACTTGGCTGCCCAATTTTTACTCTGCTAGGTTGAAGTGTTCGTTTCAATTAACACTTTGAATTTTTAGGTTTCACTTTGTTTTCTCCTGTATAGATAGATGTGTTTGAAACTCTAAATCAAACACGGTTTGTGCTAGCTCCTTGAGACTTGACAAAATAAAGTAGTTCTAAGTTCTATCACTATGGTTTTTGTCCTCATGAAGAAGCCCCAAGCAGAGTCTGCCGAAAGACACTTTACTTTGAAAGGTGTGCCAAGCTTCCAAATAACTACAAGTTTTCTGAAATCTCAGCAAATATTTTTTCACCCAATCTTGATGATACTTGCTGGTAATGATCAGTTAACTAAGCCCACTTGGCTCCTCAATTTTCACTCTTCTAGGTTGAAGCGTTCGTTTCCAGTAACAGTATGAATTTCTAGGTTTCACTCTGTTTTTTCCTACATAGATAGATGTGTTTGGAACTCTAAATCAAACACGGTTTGTGCCAACTCCGTGAAACTTGACAAAATAAAGTAGTTCAAGGTTCTTTCTCTAAGGTTTGTTTCCTCTTGAAGTAGCCTTAAGCAGAGACTGGCGAAAGACATTTTCATTTGAAAAAAGTTGCCAGGCATTGAAAAAACTACTACTTTTCTGAAATCTCAGCAAATATTTTTTCACCAAATCTTGATGATACTTGGTTGTAAAGGTCAGTTCACTAATCCCACTTGGCTGCCCAATTTTTATTCTTCTAGGTTGAAGCATTCGTTTCCAGTAACAATTTTAATTTTTAGGTTTCAATCCCTTTTCTCCTATATAGTTAGATGTATTTGGAACTCTAAATTAAACACGGTTTGTGATAGCTCCCTGAAACTTGACAAAATAAAGTAGTTCTAGGTTCTTTCTCTAAGCATTGTTTCCTCTTCATGTAGCCCTAAGCAGAGACTGGCGAAAGACACATTCACTTGAAATGGGTTGCTAAGCTTCCAAAAAACTACTAGTTTTCTGAAATCTCAGCAAATATTTTTTCAACAATTCTTGATGATACTTGGTGGTAATGATCAGTTCACTAAGCCCACTTGGCTTCCCAATTTTTATTCTTAAAGGTTGAAGCGTTCGTTTCCAGTAACAGTTTTAATTTTTAGGTTTCACTCAGTTTTCTCCTACATAGATAGATGTGTTTGGAACTCTATATAGAACACGGTTTTTGCCAGCTCTTTGAAACTTGACACACTAAAGTAGTTCTAAGTTCTATATCTATGGATTGTTTACTCGTGAAGTAGCCCTAATCAGAGACTGGTGAAAGACACTTTCATTTGAAAGAGGTTGCCAAGCTTTCAAAAAACTGCTAGTTTTCTAAAATCTCAGCAAATATTTTTTCACCAAATCTTGATGATACTTGGTGGTAATGATCAGTTCACTAAGCCCACTTGGCTGCCCAATTTTCACTCTTCTAGTTTGAAGTGTTCATTTCCAGTAACACTTTGAATTTTTAGGTTTCACTCTGTTCTCTCCTATATAGATAGATGTGTTTGAAACTCTAAATCAAACACGGTTTGTGCTAGCTCCTTGAAACTTGTCAAAAAAAAGTAGTTCTAAGTTCTATCTCTATGTTTTGTGTCCTCAGGAAGAAGCCCCAAGCAGAGACTGCCGAAAGACACTTTCATTTGAAAGGTGTGCCAAGCTTCCAAAAAACTACTGGTTTTCTGAAATCTCAGCAAATATTTTTTTTACCAAATCTTGATGATACTTGGTTATAAAGGTCAGTTCACTAATCCCACTTGGCTTCCCAATTTTTATTCTTCTAGGTTGAAGCGTTCTTTTCCAGTAACAGTTTTAATTTTTAGGTTTCACTCAGTTTTCTCCTACATAGATTGATGTGTTTGGAACTCTATATCAAACACGGTTTTTGCTAGCTCCTAGAAACTTGACACACTAAAGTAGTTCTAAGTACTATATCTATGGATTGTTTTCTCTTGAAGTAGCCCTAAGCAGAGACTGGCGAATGGCACTTTCATTTGAAAGAGGTTGCCAAGCTTTCAAATAATTGCTAGTTTTCTAAAATCTCAGCAAATACTTTTTCACCAAATCTTGATGACATTTGGTGGTAATGATCAGTTCACTAAGCCCACTTGGCTGCCCAATTTTTACTCTGCTAGGTTGAAGTGTTCGTTTCAATTAACACTTTGAATTTTTAGGTTTCACTTTGTTTTCTCCTGTATAGATAGATGTGTTTGAAACTCTAAATCAAACACGGTTTGTGCTAGCTCCTTGAGACTTGACAAAATAAAGTAGTTCTAAGTTCTATCACTATGGTTTTTGTCCTCATGAAGAAGCCCCAAGCAGAGTCTGCCGAAAGACACTTTACTTTGAAAGGTGTGCCAAGCTTCCAAATAACTACAAGTTTTCTGAAATCTCAGCAAATATTTTTTCACCCAATCTTGATGATACTTGCTGGTAATGATCAGTTAACTAAGCCCACTTGGCTCCTCAATTTTCACTCTTCTAGGTTGAAGCGTTCGTTTCCAGTAACAGTATGAATTTCTAGGTTTCACTCTGTTTTTTCCTACATAGATAGATGTGTTTGGAACTCTAAATCAAACACGGTTTGTGCCAACTCCGTGAAACTTGACAAAATAAAGTAGTTCAAGGTTCTTTCTCTAAGGTTTGTTTCCTCTTGAAGTAGCCTTAAGCAGAGACTGGTGAAAGACACTTTCATTTGAAAAAAGTTGCCAGGCATTGAAAAAACTACTACTTTTCTGAAATCTCAGCAAATATTTTTTCACCAAATCTTGATGATACTTGGTTGTAAAGGTCAGTTCACTAATCCCACTTGGCTGCCCAATTTTTATTCTTCTAAGTTGAAGCGTTCGTTTCCAGTAACAATTTTTATTTTTAGGTTTCACTCCCTTTTCTCCTATATAGATCGATATGTTTGGAACTCTAAATCAAACATGGTTTGTGATAGCTCCCTGAAACTTGTCACAATAAAGTAGTTCTAGGTTATTTCTCTAAGCTTTTTTTCCTCTTGAAGTAGCCCTAAGCAGAGACTGGCGAAAGACACTTTTATTTGATAGGGGTTGCCAAGCTACCAAAAAGAGCTAGTTTTCTGAAATTTCAGCAAATATGTTTTCACGCAAACTTGATGATTCTCTGTTGTAATGATGAGTTCACTACGTCCACATAGCTGCCCAATTTTCACTCTTCTAGGTTGAAGCGTTCATTTGCAGTATGAGTTTTAACTTTTAGGTTTCACTCTGTTTTCTCTTATATAGATATATGTGTTTGAATCTCTAAATATAGCACGGTTTGTGCTAGCTCCGTGAAACTTGACAAAATAAAGTAGTTCTAAGTTCTATCTCTATGGTTTCTTTCGTCTTAAAGTAGCCCCAAGCAGAGACTGCCGAAAGATACTTTCATTTGAAAGGTGTGCCAAGCTTTCAAATAATTACAAGTTTTCTGAAATCTCAGCAAATATTTTTTCACCCAATCTTGATGATACTTGCTGGTAATGATCAGTTAACTAAGCCCACTTGGCTCCACAATTTTCACTCTTCAAGGTTGAATTGTTCGTTTTCAGTAACAGTATACATTTTTATATTTCACTCTGTTTTCTCCTATACGATAGATGTGTTTGGAACGCAAAATCAAACACGGTTCATGCTAGCTCCTTGAAACTTGACAAAATAAATTAGTTCTAAGTTCTATCTCTATGGTTTATTTCATCTTGAAGTGGCCCCAAGCAGAGACTGCCGAATGACACTTTTAATTTGAAAGGTGTGCCAAGCTTCCAAAAATCTACTGTTTTTCTGAAATATCGGGAAATATTTTTTCACAAAATCTTTAGGATTCTTGGTGGTAATGATCAGTTCACGAAGCCCACTTAGCTGCCCAATTTTCATACTTCTTGCTTGAAGCGTTCGTTTCCAGTAACACTTTGTGTTTTTAGGCTTTGCTCCGTTTTCTCCTATATGGATAGATGTATTTGGAACTCTAAATCAAACACGGTTTCTGCTAGCTACGTGAAACTTGACAAAATAAAGTAGTTCTAAGTTCTATCCCTATGGTTTGTGTCCTTTTCAAGTATCCCCATGCAGAGACTGCCGAAAGACACTTTCATTTGAAAGGTGTGCCAATCTTCCAAAAAACATCCTGGTTTTCTGAAATCTCAGCAAATATTTTTTCAACATATCTTGATGATACTTGGTAGCAATGGTCAGTTCACTCTTCCCACTTGGCTGCCCAATTTTGACTCTTCTAGGTTGAAGCGTTCGTTTCCAGTAACAGTTTTAATTTTTAGGTTTCACTCTGTTTTTTTCCGATATAGATAGATGTGTTTGGAACTCTAAATCAAACACGGTTTGAGCTAGCTCATGGAAACTTGACAAAATAAAGTAGTTCTAAGTTCTATCTCTATGGTTTGTTTTGTCTGAAGTACCCCTAAGCAGAGAAGCGAAAAACACTTTCATTTGAAGGGAGTTGCCAAGCTTCCAAAAAACTACTTGTTTTCTGAAATCTCAGTGAATATTTTTACACCCAATCTTGAATATTCTTGGTGGTAATGATCAGTTCACTAAGCCCACTTGGCTGCCCAATTTTCACTCTTCCAGGTTGAAGTGTTCCTTTCAAGTAACAGTTTGAATTTTTAGTTTTCAATCTGTTTTTTCCTATATAGATAGATGTGCTTGGAACTCTAAATCAAACACGGTTTTTGCTAGCTCCTTGAAACATGACAAAATAAAGTAGTTTTAAGTTCTATCTCTATGGTTTGTTTCATCTTGAAGTAGCCTCAAGCAGAGACTGACGAAGGACACTTTCATTTGAAAGGTGTGCCGAGCTTCCAAAAAATTACTGGTTTTCTGAAATCTCGGCAAATATTTTTTCACCGAATCTTGATGATTCTTGGTGGTAATTATCAGTTCACTAAGCCAACTTAGCTGCCCAATTTTCATTCTTCTTGCTTGAAACGTTCGTTTCCAGTAACACTTTGAAATTTTAGGTTTCACTCTGTTTTCTCCTATATGGATAGAGGTGTTTGGAACTCTAAATCAAACAGGGTTTGTGCTAGCTCCGTGAAACTTGACAAAATAAAGTAGTTCTAAGTTCTATCTCTATGGTTTGTGTCCTCATGAAGAAGCCCCAAGCAGAGACTACCGAAAGACACTTTAATTTGAAAGGTGTGCAATGCTTCCAAAAAACTACTGCTTTCCTGAAATTTCGGCAAATATTTTTTCACCAAATCTTGATGATACTTGGTGGTAATGGTCAGTTCGCTAATCCCACTTGGCTGCCCAATTTTGACTCTTCTAGGTTGAAGCATTCTTGTCCAGTAACAGTTTGAATTTTTAGGTTTCACTGTTTTCTTCTATATAGATAGATGTGTTTGGAACTCTAAATCAAACACGGTTTAGTTATTTCTTGTCTTCTACTTCTTTTGCTGTTGTTTTGCTCTTCTTTTTCTAGGATTTTGAGTTGAAGTATTAGATCATTTATTTGTTGGTTTTTTATTTTTTTAAGGAATGAACTCCAAGCAATAAATTTTCCTCTTAGAACCGCTTTCAATGTGTCCCATAGATTCTGATATGTTGTGTCTGTGTTTTCATTTATCTCTAAGAATTTTTTAATTTCCTCCTTGATGTCTTCTATAACCCATTTATCATTCAGTAACCTATTTTTTATTCTCCAAGTGATGCATGATTTTTTCTTACTTCTTTTATCGTTAATTTTCAATTTAATTCCATTATGATCCGATAAGATGCATGGTATTATCTCTACTTCTTTATATTTTCTAAGAGTTGCCCTGTGACATAATATATGATCTATTTTTGAGAAGGATCCATGAATCAGAGCTGAAATTAATGAAATTGAAACGAAAGAAACAATTGAAAAAATTGACAAAACTAAAAGTTGGTTCTTTGAAAAAATAAATAAAATCGACAGACCCTTAGCCTCGCTTAGGAAGAGAAGAAGAGAGAGAACTCAAATTACCAGCATACGGGATGAAAAAGGCAATATCACAACAGACACTTCAGAAATACAGAAGATTATCAGAAATTATTTTTAATCCTTATACTCCAATAAAATAGAAGATAGTGAAGGCATCGATAAATTTCTTAAGTCATATGATTTGCCCAGATTGAGTCAGGAGGATATTGACAACCTAAACAGACCAATATCAATTGAGGAAATAGAAGATACCATCAAAAAACTACCAACTAAGAAAAGCCCAGGACCGGATGGGTATACAGCAGAGTTTTACAAAACATTTAAAGAGGAACTAATACCAATACTTTTCAAGCTATTTCAGGAAATAGAAAAAGAAGGAGAACTTCCAAATTCATTCTATGAGGCCAACATCACCCTGATTGCTAAACCAGACAAAGACACATCAAAGGAAGAAAACTACAGACCAATATCTCTAATGAACCTAGATGCAAAAATCCTTAATAAACTGCTGGCGAACCGGATACAAAAACATATCAAAAAAATTGTGCACCATGATCAGGTAGGATTTATCCCTGGGATGCAAGGTTGGTTCAATATACGGAAATCAATAAATATTATTCACCACATCAATAGGCTTAAAAATAAGAACCATATGATCATCTCGATAGATGCCGAAAAAGCATTCGACAAAGTACATCATCCCTTTATGTTCTAAACTCTAGAAAAACTAGGGATAACAGGAACATACCTCAATATTGTAAAAGCAATCTATGCTAAGCCTCAGGCTAGAATCATTCTGAATGACGAAAAACTGAAGTCTTTCCCTCTAAAATCTGGAACAAGACAGGGATGCCCTCTCTCACCACTTCTGTTTAACATAGTTCTCGAATCACTGGCCAGAGCAATTAGACAGACGAAAGAAATTAAAGGCATAAAAAGAGGAAAAGAAGAACTCAAATTATCACTATTTGCAGATGACATGATTCTATAACTAGCAGATCCAAAAGGGTCTACAAAGAAAATATTAGAGCTAATAAATGAATTCAGCAAAGTGGCAGGCTATAAAATCAACACGCATAAATCAAAGGAATTCCTGTATATCAGCGACAAATCCTCTGAAATGGAAATGAGGACAACCACCCCATTCACAATATCCTCAAAGAAAATAAAATACTTGGGAATCAACCTAACAAAAGAGGTGAAAGACTTATACAATGAAAACTACAGAACCCTAAAGAGAGAAATAGAAGAAGATCTTAGAAGATGGAAAAATATACCCTGTTCATGGATAGGTAGAAGTAACATCATCAAAATGGCGATATTACCAAAAGTTCTATATAGGTTTAATGCAATGCCAATCAAAATCCCAACGGCATTTCTTGTAGAAATAGAGAAAGCAATCATGAAATTCATATGGAAAAATAAAAGACCCAGAATAGCAAAAACAATTCTAAGTAGGAAGTGTGAATCAGGCGGTATACCTATACCAGACTTCAAACTATACTACAGAGCAATAGTAACAAAAACAGCATGGTACTGGTACCAAAACAGGCAGGTGGACCAATGGTACAGAATAAAGGACACAGAAACCAATCCACAAAACTACAATTATCTTATATTTGATAAAGGAGCTAAAAGCATGCAATGGAAGAAGGATAGCATCTTCAACAAATGGTGTTGGGAAAACTGGAAATCCATATGCAACAAAATGAAACTGAATCCCTTTCTCTCGCCATGCAAAAAGTTAACTCAAAGTGGATCAAGGAACTTGATATCAAATCAGAGACATGGCGTCTGATAGAAGAAAAAGTTGGCTATGATCTACATACTGTGGGGTCGGGCTCCAAATTCCTCAATAGGACACCCATAGCACAACAGTTAATAACTAGAATCAACAAATGGGACTTACTCAAACTAAAAAGTTTTTTCTAAGCAAAAGAAACAATAAGAGAGGTAAATAGGGAGCCTAGGCCCTGGGAACAAATCTTTACTCCTCACACTTCAGACAGAGCCCTAATATCCAGAATATACAAAGAACTAAAAAAATTAGACAATGAGATAACGAATAACCCAATCAACAAATGGGCCAAGGACCTGAACAGAAATTTCTCAGAGGAGGACATATAATCAATCAACAAGTATATGAAAAAATGCTCACCATCTCTAGCAGTCAGAGAAATGCAAATCAAAACCACCCTAAGATACCATCTCACTCCAGTAAGATTGACAGCCATTAGGAAGTCAAACAGCAACAAGTGCTGGCGAGGATGTGGGGAAAAGGGTACTCTTGTACATTGCTGGTGGGACTGCAAATTGGTGCAGCCAATTTGGAAAGCAGTATGGAGATTTCTTGGAAAGCTCGGAATGGAACCACCATTTGATCCAGCTATTCCACTACTCGGTCTATTCCCTAAAGACCTAAAAAGAGCACACTATAGGGACACTGCTACATCCATGTTCATAGCAGCACAATTCACAATAGCAAGACTGTGGAACCAACCTAGATGCCCTTCAATAGACGAATGGATAAAAAAAAATGTGGCATTAATACACAATGGAGTATTACTCTGCATTAAGAAATGACAAAATCATAGAATTTGGAGGGAAATGGATGGCATTAGAGCAGATTATGCTAAATGAAGCTATCCAATCCCTTAAAAACAAATGCCTAATGTCTTCTTTGATATAAGGAGAGTAACTAAGAACAGAGTAGGGACGAAGAGCATGAGAAGAAGATTAACATTAAACAGGGATGAGAGGTGGGAGGGAAAGGGAGAGAGAAGGGAAATTGCATGTAAATGGAAGGAGATCCTCAGGGGTATACAAAATTACATACAAGAGGAAGTGAGGGGAAAGGAGGAAAAATATAAGGGGGAGAAATGAATTACAGTAGAGGGGGTAGAGAGAGAAGAGGGGAGGGGAGGGGGGAGGGGGGATAGTAGAGGATAGGAAAGGCAGCAGAATACAACAGACACCAGAATGGCAATTAGTAAATCAATGGTTGTGCAACTGATGTGATTCTGCAATCTGTATGTGGGGTAAAGATGGAGCGCATATCCCACTTGAATCAAAGTGTGAAATATGATATATCAAGAACTATGTAATGTTTTGAATAACCTACAATAAAAATTAATTAAAAAAAAAAAGAATCATCAAGATTAGGTTAAAAAACTAAAAAAACTGATGGTTTTTTGAAATCTCAGCAAGTATTTTTTCACCCAATCTTGATGATTTTTGGTGGTAATGATCAGTTCACTAAGCCCACTTGGCGGCCCAATTTTTACTCTTCGAGGTTGAAGCATTCTTTTCCAGTAACACTTTGAATTTTTAGGTTTCACTCTGTTTTCTTTTATATAGATAGATGTGTTTGGTACTCTAAATCAAACACAGTTTGTGCTAGCTCCTTGAAACTTGACAAAATAAAGTAGTTCTAAGTTCCATCTCTATGGTTTGTTTCCTCTTGAAGTAGCCCTAAGCAGAGACTGCCAAAAGACACTTTCATTTGAAAGGGATTGAAAAGCTCTCAAAATCCACTAATTTTCTGAAATCTCAGCAAATATTTTTTTATCAAATCTTGATGATACTTGGTGGTAGTGATCAGTACCCTATGCCCACTTGGCTGCCCAGTTTTCACTCTTCTAGGTTGAAGCGTTAGTTTCCAGTAACATTTTGAATTTTTGGGTTTCAATTTGTTTTTTCTTATAGACAGATGTGTTTGAATCTCTAAATCAAACAAGGTTTGTGCTAGCTCCTTGAAACGTGACAAAATAAAGTAGTTCTAAGTTCTCTCTCTATGGTTTGTATCATCTTGAAGTAGCCCCATGCAGAGACTGCTGAGAAACCCTTTCATTTGAAAAGTGTGCCAAGCTTCCAAAAAACTCCTGCTTTTCTGAAATCTCAGCAAATATTTTTTCACCCCATCTTGATGATTCTCTGTGGTAATGATCAGTTCACTATGCCCACTTGGCTCTCCAATTTTGACTCATCTAGGTTGAAGCGTTCGCTTCCAGTAACAGTTTTAATTTTGGGGTTTCACTCTGTTTTCTTCTATATAGATAGATGTGTTTGGAACTCTAAATCAAACACGGTTTGTGATAGCTCCCTGAAAATTGACACAATAAAGTAGTTCTAGCTTCTTTCTCTAAGGTTTGTTTCTTCTTGAAGTAGCCATAAGCAGAGACTGGTGAAAGACACTTTAATTAGAAAGGTGTGCCCAGCTTTCAAATAATTACTAGTTTTCTGAAATCTCAGCAAATATTTTTACACCCAACCTTGATGATACTTAGTGGTAATGATCAGTTCACTAAGCCCACTTGGCTGCCCAATTTTCACTCTTCCAGGATGAAGCGTTCGTTTCCAGTAACAGTTTGAATTTTTAGGTTTCAATCTGTTTTTTCCTATATAGATAGATGTGTTTAGAACTCTAAATCAAACACGGTTTGTGATAGCTCCCTGAAAATTGACACAATAAAGTAGTTCTAAGTTCTATCTCTATGGTTTGTTACTTCTTGAAGTAGCCCTAAGCAGAGTCTGGCGAAAGACACTTTGATTTGAAAGGGGTTGCCAAGCTTTCAGAAAACTAATAGAATTCTGAAATCTCAGCTATTATTTTTTCACCAAATCTTGATGATACTTGTTGGTAACGATCAGTTCACTATGCCCACTTGGTTTCTCAATTTTCACTCATCTCGGTTGAAACGTTCTTTTCTAGGAACAGTTTGAATTTTCAGGTTTCACTCTGTTTTCTTCTAAATAGATAGATGTGTTTGGAACTCTAAATCAAACACGGTGTGTGCTAGCTCTGTGAAACTTGACAGAACAAAGTTGTTCTAGATTCTGTCTCTAAGCTTTGTTTCCTGTTGAAGTAGCCCTAAGCAGAGATCGCGAAAAACACTTTCATTTGAAAGGTGTGCCCAGCTTCCAAATAACTACTAGTTTTCTAAATTCTCGCAAATATTTTTTCACCCAATCTTGATGATACTAGGTGGTAATGATCAGTTCACTAAGCCCACTTGGCTGCCCAATTTTCACTCTTCGAGGTTGAAGCGTTCTTTTCCAGTAACACTTTGAATTTTTAGGTTTCACTGTGTTTTCTTTTATATAGATAGATGTGTTTGGAACTGTAAATCAATCACGGTTTGTGCTAGCTCCTAGAAACATGACAAAATAAAGTATTTCTTATTTTTTTTAAAGAAAGAGTGAGAGAGAGTGAGAAAGAAGGAGAGAGAGAGAATTTTTTAATATTTATTTTTTATTATTTGGCGGACACAACATTTTTGTCAGTATGTGGTGCTGAGGATCGAACCCGGGTCGCATGCATGCCAGGCGAGCACGCTACCGCTTGAGCCACATCCCCAGCCCCAAAATAAAGTATTTCTAAGTTCTATCTATAAGGTTTTTTTCCTGTTGAAGTAGCCCTAAGCAGAGATCGGCGAAAAATTCTTTCATTTGAAGGGAGTTGCCATGCTTCCAAAAAACTACTAGTTTTTAAATCTCAGCAAATACTTTTGCACCCAATCTTGATGATACTTCGTGGTAATGATCAGATCACAAAGCCCACTTGGCTGCCCAATTTTCACTCTTCCAGGTTGAAGTGTTCGTTTTCAGTAACAGTTTGAATTTTTAGGTTTCAATCTGTTTTTTCCTATATAGATACATGCGTTTGGAACTCTAAATCAAACATGGTTTGTGCTAGAATTTGAAACTTGAGAAAATAAAGTAGTTCTAAGTTCTATCTCTATGGTTTGTTTCCTCTTCAAGTAGCCCTTTTTGGAGACTGGCGAAAAACACTTTCATTTGAAAGGTGTGCCCAGCTTCCAAATAACTACTTGTTTTCCGAAATCTCGACAAAGAGTTTTTCACCAAATCTTGATGATTCTTGGTGGTAATGGTAGTTCACTAAACCAACTTGGCTGCCCAATTTTGACTCTTCTAGGTTCAAGCGTTCGTTTCCAGTAACGGATTGAATTTTTAGGTTTCACTCTGTTTTCTCCTAGATTGATAGATGAGTTTGGAACTCAAAATCAAAAACGGTTTGTGCTAGCTACTTGAAACTTGAAAAAATAAAGTAGTTCTAATTTCTGTCTCTATGGTTTGTTTCCTCTTGACGTAGCCCCAAGCAGAGACTGCCGAAAAACACTTTCATTTGAAAGGTGTGCCAAGCTTCCAAAAAACTACTGGTTTCCTGAAATTTCGGCAAATATTTTTTCACCAAATCTTGATGATACTTGCTGGTAATGATCAGTTCACTATGCCCACTTGGCAGCCCAGTTTTCCCTCTTCAAGGATGAAGCGTTCATTTCCAGTAACACTTTGAATTTTTAGGTTTCACTCTGTTTTTTCATACATAGATAGATGTGGTTGGAACACTAAATCAAACTCGGTTTTTGCTAGCTCCTTGAAACTTGACACAATAAAGTAGTTCTAAGTTCTGTCTCTATGGTTTCTTTCCTCTTGAAGTATCCCTTAGCAGAGACTGGCGAAAAACACTTTCATTTGAAAGGGGTTGCCAAACACCCAAAAAACTACTAGTTTTCTGAAATCTCAGCAAATATTTCTTCAACAAATCTTGATGATACTTGGTGGTAATGGTCAGTTCACTAAACGAACTTGGCTGCCCAATTTTGACTCTTCTAGTTTGGGGCGTTCATTTCCAGTAACAGTTTGAATTTTTAGGTTTCACTCTGTTTTGTCCTAGATAGATAGATGTGTTTGGAACTCTAAATCAAACACGGTTTGTGCTAGCTTTTTGAAAATTGACAAAATAAACTAGTTCTAAGTTCTATCTCTATGGTTTCTTTCCTCTTGAAGTAGCCCCATGCAGAGACTACAAAAAAGACACTTTCATTTGAAAGGTGTGCCAATCTTCTAAAAATTCCTGGTTTTCTGAAATCTCAGCAAATATTTTTTCACCAAATCTTGATGATTCTCTGTGGTAATGATCAGTTCACTATGTCCACACTCTGCCCAATTTTGACACTTCTAGGTTGAAGTGTTCGTTTTCAGTAACAGTTTGAAATTTTAGGTTTCACTCTGTTTTCTCCTATATAGATAGATGTGTTTGGAACTCTAAATCAAACACGGATTGTGATAGCTCTTTGAAATTTGACACAATAAAGTAGTTCTAGGTTCTATCTCTAGGGTTTGTTTCCTCTTGAAGTAGCCCTAAGCAGACACTGCCAAAAGACACGTTCATTTGAAAGGGGTTGCCAAGCAATCAAAATCCACTAGTTTTCTTAAATCTCAGCAAATATTTTTTCACCAAATCTTGATGATACTTTGTGGTAAGGATCAGTTCAATAAGCCCACTTGGCTGCCCAATTTTCACTCTTCCAGGTTGAAGCGATCGTTTCCAGTAACAGTTTGAAATTTTAGGTTTAAATCTGTTTTTTCCTATATAGATAGATGTGTTTGGAAATCTAAATCATACACGGTTTGTGCTAGCTCCTGGAAACCTAACAAAATAAAGTAGTTCTAAGTTCTATCTCTATGGTTTGTTTTGTCTTGAAGTAGTCCCAAGCAGAGACTGCCGAAAGACACTTTCATTTGAAAGGGGTTGTCAAGCTTTCAAAAAACTACAAATTTACCAAAATCTCAGCAAATATTTTTTCACCAAATCTTGATGATACTTGGTGGTAATGATCAGTTCACTAAGCCCACTTGGCTGCCCAATTTTCACTCTTCTAGGTTTAAGGTTCGTTTCCAGTAACACTAGGAATTTTTAGGTTTCACTCTGTTTTCTCCTATATAGAAAGATGTGTTTGAAACTCTAAATCAAACACGGTTTGTGCTAGCTCCTTGAAACTTGACAAAATAAAGTAGTTATAAGTTCTGTCTCTATGGTTTGTATCCTCTTGAAGTAGCCCCATGCAGAGACTGCTGAAAGACACTTTCCTTTTAAAGGTGTGCCAAGCTTCCAAAAAACTCCTGGTTTTCTGAAATCACAGCAAATATTTTTTCACCCAATCTTGATGATTCTCTGTGGTAATGATCAGTTCACTATGCCCACTTGGCTGCCCAGTTTTCACTCTTCTAGGTTGAAGCATTCATTCCCAGTAACACTTTGAATTTTTAGGATTCAATCAGTTTTTTCCTATATAGACAGATGTGTTTGAAACTCTCAATCAACACGGTTTGTGCTAGCTCCTTGAAACTTGACAAAATAAAGTTGTTCTAAGTTCTGTCTCTATGGTTTGTATCCTCTTGAGGTAGCCCCATGCAGAGGCTGCTGAATGACACTTTCATTTGAAAGTTGTGCCAAGCTTCCAAAAAACTCCTGATTTTCTGAAATCTCGGCAAATATTTTTTCACCCAATCTTGATGATTCTCTGTGGTAATTATCAGTTCACTATGCCCACTTGGCTGCCCAATTTTGACTCTTCTAGGTTGAAGTGTTCGTTTCCAGTAACAGTTTTAAATTTTAGGTTTCACTGTGTTTTCTCCTATATAGATACATTTGTTTGGAACTCTAAATCAAACACGGTTTGTGATAGCTCCCTGAAACTTGACACAATAAAGTAGTTCTAGGTTCTTTCTCTAAGGTTTGTTTCCTCTTCAAGTAGCCCCAAGCAGAGACTGCTGAAAGACACTTTCGGTTAAAAGGGGTTGCAAAGCTTTCAAAAAACGACTAGTTTTCTGAAATATCAGCAAATATTTTTTCACCAAATCTTGATGACAGTTGGTGGTAATGATCAGTTCTCTAAGCCCTCTTGGCTGCCCAAATTACACTCTTCTAGGTTGAAGCGTTCCTTTCCAGTAACAGTTTTAATTTTTAGATTTCACTCTGTTTTCTCCTATATAGATAGATGTGTTTGGAACTCTAAATCAAACATGGTTTGTGATAGCTCCCAGAAACTTGACACGATAAAGTAGTTCGTGGGTGTTTCTCTAAGGTTTGTTTCCTCTTGAGGTAGAACTAAGAAGAGACTGGTGAAAGACACTTTAATTTGAAAGGTGTGCCCAGCTTCCAAATAACTACTAGTTTTCTAAAATCTCAGCAAATAATTTTACACCCAATCTTGATGATACTCGGTGGTAATGATCAGTTCCCTAAGCCCTCTTGGATGCCCAATTGTCACTCTTCTAGGTTGAAGTGTTCGTTTCCAGTAACATTATGAATTTTTAGGTTTCACTTTGTTTTCTCTTATATGGACAGATGTGTTTGGAACTCTAAATCAAACACGGTTTGTGCTAGTTCCGTGAAACATGAGAAAGTAAAGTAGTTCTAGGTTCTTTCTTTAAGGTTTGTTTCCTCTTGAACTAGTTCTTAGCAGAGACTGGCCAAAAACACTTTCATTTTAAAGGTGTGCCCAGCTTCCAAATAACTACTAGTTTTCTGAAATCTCAGCAAATATTTTTCAACAAATCTTGATGATACTTGGTGGTAATGGTCAGTTCACTAATCCCACTTGGCTTCCCAATTTTGACTCTTCTAGGTTGAAGCATTCTTTTCCAGTAACAGTTTAATTTTTAGATTTCACTCTGTTTTCTCCTAGATAGATGTGTTTGGAACTCTAAATCAAACACGGTTTGTGCTAGCTCCTTGAAACCTGACAAAACAAAGTAGTTCTAAGTTCTATCTCTATGGTTTGTTTCGTCTTGAAGTAGCCCCAAGCAGGGACAGCTGAAAGACACTTTCATTTGAAAGGTGTGCCAAGCTTCCAAAAACTCCTAGTTTTCTGAAATCTCAGCAAATATTTTTTCACCCAATCTTGATGATTCTCTGTGGTAATGATCAGTTCACTAAGCCCACTTGGCTGCCCAGTTTTCACTCTTCTAGGTTGAAGCATTCGTTTCCAGTAACAGTTTTAATTTTTAGGTTTCACTCTGTTTTCTCCTATATAGATAGATATGTTTGAAACTCTAAATCAAACATGGTTTGTGATAGCTACAAGAAACTTGACACAATAAAGTAGTTCCAGGGTGTTTCTCTAAGGTTTGTTTCCTTTGAAGTAGCCCTAAGCAGAGACTAGTGAAAGACACTTTCATTTGAAAGGTGTGTCAAGCTTCCAAATAACTATTAGTTTTCTGAATTCTCAGCAAATATTTTTACACCCAATCTTGTAGATACATGGTGGTAATGATCAGCTCACTACGCCCACTTGGCTTCCCAATTTTCACTCTTCCAGGTTGAAGTGATCGTTTCCAGTAACAGTTTGAATTTTTGGTTTCAATCTGATATTTCCTATATATATAGATATGTTTGGAACTCTAAATCAAATACGGTTTGTGCTAGCTCGTTGAAACTTGACAATAAAATAGTTCTAGGTTCTATCTCTAATGTTTGTTGCCTCTTGAAGTAGCCCCAAGCAGAGACTGCCGAAAGCCACTTTCATCTGAAAGGTGTGCCAAGCTTCCAAAAAACTCCTGGTTTTCTGAAATCTCGGCTAATATTTTTTCACCCAATCTTGATGATTCTTGGTGGTAATGATCAGTTCACTAAGGCCATTTAGCTGCCCAAGTTTCACTCTTCTTGCTTAAAGCATTCATTTCCAGTAACACTTTGAATTTTTAAGTTTCACTCTGTTTTCTCCTATATGGATACATGTGTTTGAAACTCTGAATCAAACACGGTTTGAGCTAGCTCCGTGAAACTTGACAAAATAAAGTAGTTCTAAGTTTTATCTCTATGGTTTGCGTCTTCATGAAGAAGCCCAAAGCAGAGACTGACGAAAAACCCTTTAATTTGAAAGGTGTGCCAAGCTTCCAAAAAACTACTCGTTTCCTGAAATTTCGGCAATATTTTTTCACCAAATCTTGATGATACTTGGATGTAAAGGTCTGTTCACTAATTCCACTTGGCTGCCCAATTTTTATTCTTTTAGGTTGAAGCGTTCATTTCCAGTAACAGTTTGAATATTTAGATTTCACTCTGTTTTCTCCTACATAGATAGAAGTTTTGGAACACTAAATCAAACACTGTTTTTGCTAGCTCTTTGAAACTTAACACACTAAAGTAGTTCTGAGTTCTATGTCTATTGATTGTTTTCTCTTGAAGTAGCACTAAGCAGAGATGGCGAAAGACACTTTCTTTTGAAAGTGGTTGCCAAGCTTTCAAAAAACTACAAGTTTTCTGAAATATCAGCAAATTTTTTTTCACAAAATCTTGATGATACTTGGTGGTAATGATCAGTTCACTAAGCCCACCAGGTTGCCCAATTTTCACTCTTCTATTTTGAAGTGTTCGTTTCCAGTAACACTTTGAATTTTTAGGTTTCAATCTGTTTTCTCCTATATGGATAGATGTGTTTGGAACTCTAAATCAAACACGGTTTGTGCTAGCATTTTGAAACTTGACACAATAAAGTAGTTCTATGTTCTATCTCTAGAGTTTGTTTCCTCTTCAAGTAGCCTTAAGAAGAGACTGGCGAAAAACACATTCATTTGATAGTGTTGCCAAGTTTTCAAAATCCACTAATTTTCTGAAATCTCAGCAAATATTTTTTCACCAAATCTTGATGATACTTGCTGGTAATGATCAGTTCACTATGCCCACGTGGCTGCCCAGTTTTCACACTTCTAGGTTGAATCGTTCGTTTCCAGTAACACTTTGAATTTTTAGGTTTTACTCTGTTTTCTCCTAGATAGATAGATGTGTTTGGAACTCTAAATCAAACACGGTTTGTGCTAGCTCCTTGAAACCTGACAAAATAAAGTAGTTATAAGTTCTATCTCTATGGTTTGTTTCGTCTTGAAGTAGCCCAAGCAGATCCTGCCGAAAGACACTTTCATTGGAAAGGTGTGCCAAGCTTCCAAAAATCCCTGGTTTTCTGAAATCTCAGCAAATATTTTTTCACCCAATCTTGATGATTCTCTGTGGTAATGAACAGTTCACTAAGTCCACGTAGCTGCCCTATTTTGACTCTTCTAGGTTGAAGTTCGTTTCCAGTAACAGTTTGAAATTTTAGGTTTCACTCTGTATTCCCCTATACAGATAGATGTGTTTGGAACTCTAAATCAAACACGGTTTGTGATAGCTCCTTGAAACTTGACACAATAAAGTAGTTCTAGGTTCTATCTCTAGGGTTCTTTTCCTCTTGAAGTAGCCCTAAGCAGAGACTGCCGAAAGACACTTTCATTTGAAAGGGGTTGCCAAGCATTCAAAATCCACTAGTTTTCTGAAATCACAGCAAATGTTTTTTCACCAAATCTTGATGATTCTTGGTGGTAATGATCAGTTCACTATGCCCACTTGGCTGCCCAGTTTTCACTCTTCTATGTTGAAGCGTTCCTTTTTAGTAGCACTTTGAATTTTTAGGTTTCAATCTGTTTTTTTCTATATAGACACATGTGTTTGAAACTCTAAATCAAACACGGTTTGTGCTAGCTCCTTGAAACTTGACAAAATAAAGTAGTTCTAAGATCTGTCTCTATGGCTTGTATCCTCTTGAAGTAGCCCCATGCAGAGACTGCTGAAAGACACTTTCATTTGAAACGTGTGCCAAGCTTCCAAAAATTTCCTAGTTTTCTGAAATCTCAGCAAATATTTTTTCACCAAATCTTGATGATTGTCTGTGGTAATAATCACTTCACTATGCCCACTTGGCTGCCCAGTTTTCACTCTTCTAGGTTGAAGCGTTCATTCCCAGTATCACTTTGAATATTTAGGATTCAATCTGTTTTTTCCTGTATAGACAGATGTGTTTGAAACTCTAAATCAACATGGTTTGTGCTACCTCCTTGAAACTTGACAAAATAAAGTTGTTCTAAGTTTTGTCTCTATGGTTTGTATCCTCCTGAAGTAGCCCCATGCAGAGACTGCTGAAAGACACTTTCATTTGAAAGGTGTGCCAAGCTTCCAAAAAACTCCTGGTTTTCTGAAATCTCAGTAAATATTTTTTCACCCAAACTTGATGATTCTCTGTGGTAATGATCAGTTCACTATGCCCACTTTGCTGCCCAATTTTGATTCTGCTAGGTTGAAGTGTTCGTTTCCAGTAACAGTTTTAAATTTTAGGTTTCACTGTGTTTCCTCCTATATAGATACATGTGTTTGGAACTATAAATCACACACGGTTTGTGATAGCTCCCTGAAACTTGAACAATAAAGTAGTTCTAGGTTCTTTCTCTAAGGTTTGTTTCCTCTTGAAGTATCTCTAAGCAGAGACTGGCGAAAGACACTTTCATTTGAAAGGTATGCCCAGCTTCCAAATAACTACTAATTTTCTGAAATCTCAGCAAATATTTTTACACCCAATCTTGATGATACTTGGTGGTAATGAGCAGTTCACCAAGCCCACGTGGCTGCCCAATTTTAACTCTTCCAGGTTGAAGCGTTCGTTTCCAGTAACAGTATGAATTTTTAGGTTTCAATGTGTTTTTACCTATATGGATACATATATTTGAAACTCTAAATCAAACATGGTTTGAGGTAGCTCCGTGAAACTTGACAAAATAAAGTAGTTCTAAGTTCTATCTCTATTGTTTGTATCCTCATGAAGAAGCCCCAAGCAGAGACTGAGAAAAAAACCCTTTAATTTGAAAAGAGTGCCAAGCTTCCAAAAAACTACTCGTTTCCTGAATTTCGGCTAATATTTTTTCACCAAATCTTGATGATACTTGGTTGTAAAGGTCAGTTCACTAATCCCACTTGGCTGCCCAATTTTTATTCTTTTAGGTTGAAGCGTTCATTCACTGTAACAGTTTAAATTTCTAGGTTTCACTCTGTTTTCTCCTACCTAAATAGATGTGTTTCGAAGACTAAATCAAACACGGTATTTGCTAGCTATTTGAAACTTGACACACTAAAGTAGTTCTAAGTTCTATATCTATGGATTGTTTTCTCTTGAAGTAGCCCTAAGCAGAGACTGGCAAAAGACACTTTCATTTGAAAGGGGTTGCCAAGCTTTCAGAAAACTACTAGTTTTCTGAAATCACAGCAAATATTTTTTCACCAAATCTTGTTGATACTTGGTGGTAATGATCAGTTCACTAAGCCCACTTGGCTGCCCAATTATCACATTTCTATGTTGAAGTGTTCATTTCCAGTAACACTTTAAATTCTTAGGCTTCACTCTGTTTTCTCCTTTATAGACAGATTTGTTTTATAATTGTAAATCAAACACAGTTTGTGCTAGCTCCTTGAAACTTGACAAAATAAAGTATTTCTAAGTTCTATCTCTATGATTTGTTTCCACTTGAAGTAGCCCCATGCAAAGACTGCCGAAAGACACTTTCATTTGAAAGGTGTGCCAAGCTTCCATAAAACTACTGGTTTTCTGAAATCTCAGCAAATATTTTTTCACCCAATCTTGATGATTCTCTGTGGTAATGATCAGTTCATTATGTCCACGTAGCTGCCCAATTTTCACTCTTCTAGGTTGAAGCGTTCGTTTCAAGTAACATGTTGAATTTTTAGGTTTCACTCTGCTTTCTCCTATACAGATAGATGTATTTCGAACTCTAAATCAAACACGGTTTGAGGTAGCTCCTAGAAACTTGACAAAATAAAGCTGTTCTAAGTTCTATCTCTATGGTTTGTTTCATCTTGAAGTACCCCAAGCGGAGCCTGCCAAACGACATTTCATTTGAAAGGTGTTCCAAGCTTCCAAAAAATTGCTGGTTTTCTGAAATCTCAGCAAGTATTTTTTCAACCAATCTTGATGATTTTTGGTGGTAATGATCAGTTCACTAAGCACACTTGGCAGCCCAATTTTTACTCTTCGAGGTTGAAGCATTCTTTTCCAGTAACACTTTGAATTTTTAGGTTTCACTCTGTTTTCTTTTATATAGATAGATGTGTTTGGTACTCTAAATCAAACACAGTTTGTGCTAGCTATTTGAAACTTGACAAAATAAAGTGGTTCTAAGTTCCATCTCTATGGTTTGTTTCCTCTTGAAGTAGCCCTAAGTAGAGACTGCCAAAAGACACTTTCATTTGAAAGGGGTTGCCAAGCTGTCAAAATCCACTAATTTTCTGAAATCTCAGCAAATATTTTTTCACCAAATCTTGATAATACTTGGTGGTAGTGATCAGTACACTATGCCCACTTGGCTGCCCAGTTTTCACTCTTCTAGGTTGAAGCGTTCGTTTCCAGTAACACTTTGAATTTTTAGGTTTCAATCTGTTTTTTCTTATAGACAGATGTGTTTGAATCTCTAAATCAAACAAGGTTTGTGCTAGCTCCTTGAAACTTGACAAAATAAAGTAGTTCTAAGTTCTGTCTCTATGGTTTGTATCATCTTGAAGTAGCCCCATGCAGAGACTGCTGAAAGACCCTTTCATTTGAAAGGTGTGATAAGCTTCCAAAAAACTCCTGGTTTTCTGAAATCACATCAAATATTTTTCACCCCATCTTGATGATTCTCTGTGGTAAGGATCAGATCACTATGCCCACTTGGCTCTCCAATTTTGACTCTTCTAGGTTGAAGCGTTCGTTTCCAGTAACAGTTTTAATTTTTAGGTTTCACTCTGTTTTCTTCTATATAGATAGATGTGTTTGGAACTCTAAATCAAACACGGTTTGTGATAGCTCCCTGAAAATTTACACAATAAAGTAGTTCTAGCTTTTTTCTCTAAGGTTTGTTTCTTCTTGATGTAGCCCCAAGCAGAGACTGGCGAAAGACACTTTAATTAGAAAGGTGTGCCCAGCTTCCAAATAACTACTAGTTTTCTGAAATCTCAGCAAATATATTTACACCCAACCTTGATGATACTTGGTGGTAATGATCAGTTCACTAAGCCCACTTGGCTCCCCAATTTTCACTCTTCAAGGATGAAGCATTCGTTTCCAGTAACAGTTTGAATTTTTAGGTTTCAATCTGTTTTTTCCTATATAGATAAATGTGTTTAGAACTCTAAATCAAACACGGTTTGTGCTAGCTCCTTGAAACCTGACAAAATAAAGTAGTTCTACGTTCTATCTCTATGGTTTGTTTTATGTAGAAGTAACCCCAAGCAGAGATTGCCGAATGACACTTTTCTTTGAAAGGTGTGCCAAGCTTAAAAAAAATACTGGTTTTCTGAAATCTCAGCAAATATTTTTTAACCCAATCTTCATGATTCTTGGTGGTAATGATCAGTTCACTAAGCCCACTTGGCTGCCCAATTTTCACTCTTCGAGGTTGAATCGTTCTTCTCCAGTAACACTTTGAATTTTTAGGTTTCACTCTGTTTTATTTTATATAGATAGATGTGTTTGGAACTCGAAATCAAACACGGTTTTTGCTAGCTCCTAGAAACATGACAAAATAAAGTAGTTCTAAGTTCTATCTCTATGGTTTGTTTCCTCTTGAAGTAGCCCTAAGCAGAGACTGGCAAAAGACACTTTGATTTGAAAGGGTTTGCCATGCTTTCTTAAAACTACTAGAATTTTGATATCTCAGCTATTATTTTTTCACCAAATCTTGATGATATTTGTTGGTAACGATCAGTTCACTATGCCCACTTGGGTTCTCAATTTTCACTCTTCTTGGTTGAAGCGTTCGTTTCCAGGAACAGTTTGAATTTTTAGGTTTCACTCTGTTTTCTTCTAAATAGATAGATGTGTTTGGAACTCTAAATCAAACACTGTGTGTGCTAGCTCTGTGAAACTTGACACAACAAAGTTGTTCTAGGTTCTTTCTCTAAGCTTTGTTTCCTGTTGAAGTAGCCCAAAGCAGAGATGGTGAAAAACACTTTCATTTGAAAGGTGTGCCCAGCTTCCAAATAACTACTAGTTTTCTAAATTCTCGGCAAATATTTTTTCCCCCAATCTTGATGATACTAGGTGGTAATGATCAATTCACTAAGCCCACTTGGCTGCCCAATTTTCACTCTTCGAGGTTGAAGCGTTCTTTTCCAGTAACACTTTGAATTTTTAGGATTCACTCTTTTTTCCTTTATATAGATAGAAGTGTTTGGAACTCTAAATCAAACACGGTTTGTGCTAGCTCCTAGAAACATGACAAAATAAAGTATTTCTAAGTTCTATCTATAAGGTTTGTTTTCTGTTGAAGTAGCCCTAAGCACAGATCGGCGAAAAATGCTTTCATTTTATGGGAGTTGCCATGCTTACAAAAAACTACTAGTTTCTGAAATCTCAGCAAATATTTTTGCACCCAATCTTGATGATACTTGGTGGTAATGATCAGATCACAAAGCCCGCTTGGCTGCCCAATTTTCACTCTTCCAGGTTGAAGTGTTCCTTTTCAGTAACAGTTTGAATTTTTAGGTTTCAATCTGTTTTTTCCTATATAGATACATGCGTTTGGAACTCTAAATCAAACATGGTTTGTGCTAGAATTTGAAACTTGAGAAAATAAAGTAGTTCTAAGTTCTGTCTCTATGGTTTGTTTCCTCTTTAAGTAGCCCTTTGCAGAGACTGGCGAAAAACACTTTCATTTGAAAGGTGTGCCCTGCTTCCAAATAACTACTAGTTTTCTGAAATCTCGACAAAGAATTTTTCACCCAATCTTGATGATTCTTGGTGGTAATGGTAGTTCACTAAACCAACTTGGCTGCCCAATTTTGACTCTTCTAGGTTCGAGGGTTTGTTTCCAGTAACAGTTTGAATTTTTAGGTTTCACTCTGTTTTCTCCTAGATTGATAGATGAGTTTGGAATTCAAAATCAAACACGGTTTGTGCTAGCTCCTTGAAACTTGACAAAATAAAGTAGTTCTAATTTCTGTCTCTATGGTTTGTTTCCTCTTGACGTAGCCCCATGCAGAGACTGCCAAAAGACACTTTCATTTGAAAGGTGTGCCAAACTTCCAAAAAACTACTGGTTTCCTGAAATTTCGGCAAATATTTTTTCACCAAATCTTGATGATACTTGGTGGTAATGGTCAGTTCACTAAACCACCTTGGCTGCCCAATTTTGACTCTTCTAGGTTGGAGTGTTCATTTCCAGTAACAGTTTGAAATTTTAGGTTTCACTCTGTTTTCTCCTAGATAGATAGATGTGTTTGGAACTCTAAATCAAACACGGTTTGTGCTAGCGTTTTGAAAATTGACAAAATAAACTAGTTCTAAGTTCTATCTCTATGGTTTGTTTCCTCTTGAAGTAGCCCCATGCAGAGACTACAAAAAAGACACTTTCATTTGAAAGGTGTGCCAATCTTCTAAAAATTCCTGGTTTTCTGAAATCTCAGCAAATATTTTTTCACCAAATCTTGATGATACTTGGTGGTAGTGATCAGTTCACTATGCCCACTTGGCTGCTCAGTTTTCACTCTTCTAGGTTTAAGTGTTCCTTTCCAGTAACACTATGAATTTTTAGGTTTCACTCTGTTTTCTCCTATATAGATAGATGTTTTTGAAACTCTAAATCAAACACGGTTTGTGCTAGCTCCTTGAAACTTGACAAAATAAAGTAGTTCTAAGTTCTATCTCTATTGTTTGTTTCCTCTTGAAGTAGCCCCATTCAGAGACTGCTGAAAGACACTTTCATGTGAAAGGTGTGCCAAGCTTCCAAAAAACTACTGGTTTCCTGAAATTTCAGCAAATATTTTTTCACAAAATCTTGGTGATTCTTTGTGGTAATGATCAGTTCACTATGCCCACTTGTGTTCCGAATTTTCACTCTTCTATGTTGAAGCGTTCGTTTCCAGTAACAGTTTTAATTTTTAGGTTTTACTCTGTTTTCTCCTATATAGATATATATGTTTGGAACTCTAAATCAAACATGGTTTGTGATAGCTCCTTGAAACTTGACACAATAAACTAGTTCTAGGTTCTATCTCTAATGTTTGTTTCCTCTTAAAGTAGCCCCAAGCAGAGACTGCCGAAAGACACTTACATCTGAAAGGTGTGCCAAGCTTCCAAATAACTATTAGTTTTCTGAAATCTCAGCAAACATTTTTACACCCAATCTTGTTGATACATGGTGGTAATGATCAGTTCACTAAGCCCACTTGGCTGCCCAATTTTCACTCTTCCAGGTTGAATCGTTCGTTTCCAGTAACAGTTTGAATTTTTAGATTTCAATCTGATATTTCCTATATAGATAGATGTGTTTGGAACTCTAAATCAAACACGGTTTGTGCTAGCTCCTTGAAACTTGACACAATAAACTAGTTCTAGGTTCTATCTCTAATGTTTGTTTCCTCTTGAAGTAGCCCCAAGCAGAGACTGCCGAAAGACACTTTCATCTGAAAGGTGTGCCAAGCTTCCAAAAAAACTACTGGTTTTCTGATATCTCGGCTAATATTTTTTCACCCAATCTTGATGCTTCTTGGAGGTAATGATCAGTTCACTAAGCCCATTTAGCTGCCCATGTTTCATTCTTCTTGCTTACAGCGTTCATTTCCAGTAACACTTTGAATTTTTAGGTTTCACTCTGTTTTCTCCTATATGGATACATGTGTTTGAAACTCTGAATCAAACACGGTTTGAGCTAGCTCCATGAAACGTGACAAAATAAAGTAGTTCTAAGTTTTATCTCTATGGTTTCTGTCTTCATGAAGAATACCAAAGCAGAGACTGCCTAAAAACCCTTTAGTTTGAAAGGTGTGCCAAGCTTCCAAAAAACTACTCATTTCCTGAAATTTTGGCAAATATTTTTTCACCAAATCTTGATGATACTTGGTTGTAAAGGTCAGTTCACTAATCCCACTTGGCTGCCCAATTTTTATTCTTTTAGGTTGAAGCGTTCGTTTCCAGTAACAGTTTGAATTTTTAGATTTTACTCTGTTTTCTCCAACATAGATAGATGTGTTTGGAACACTAAATCAAACACTGTTTTTGCTAGCTCTTTGAAACTGACACACTAAAGTAGTTCTAAGTTCTATGTCTATGGATTGTTTTCTCTTGAAGTAGCCTTAAGCAGAGATGGCGAAAGACACTTTCTTTTGAAAGTGGTTTCCAAGCTTTCAAAAAACTACTAATTTTCTGAAATCTCAGCCAATATTTTTTCACCAAATCTTGATGATACTTGGTGGTAATGATCAGTTCACTAAGCCCACCAGGCTGCCCAATTTTCACTCGTCTAGGTTGAAGTGTTCGTTTCCAGTAACACTTTGAATTTTTAGGTTTCAATCTGTTTTCTCCTATATTGATAGATGTGTTTGGAACTCTAAGTCAAACATGGTTAGTGCTACCTCTTTGAAACTTGACACAATAAAGTAGTTCTAGATTCTATCTCTAGGGTTTGTTTCCTCTTAAAGTAGCCCTAAGCAGAGACTGGCGAAAAACACATTCATTTGAAAGGGGTTGCCAAGTTTTCAAAATCCACTAGTTTTCTGAAATCTCAGCAAATATTTTTTCACCAAATCTTGATGATACTTGCTGGTAATGATCAGTTCACTATGCCTACTTGGCTGCCCAGTTTTCACACTTTTAGGTTGAATCGTTCGTTTCCAGTAACACTTTGAATTTTTAGGTTTTACTCTGTTTTCTGCTAGATAGATAGATGTGTTTGGAACTCTAAATCAAACACGGTTTGTGCTAGCTTTTTGAAACCTGACAAAATAAAGTAGTTATAAGTTCTATCTCTATGGTTTGTTTCGTCTTGAAGTAGCCCCAAGCAGAGACTGCCGAAAGACACTTTCATTTGAAAGGTGTGCCAAGCGTCCAAAAACCCGTGGTTTTCTGAAATCACAGCAAATATTTTTTCACCCAATGTTGATGATTCTCTGTGGTAATGAACAGTTCACTAAGTCCACGTAGCTGCCCTATTTTCACTCTTCTAGGTTGAAGTGTTCGTTTCCAGTAACAGTTTGAAATTTTAGGTTTCACTCTGTATTCCCCTATATAGATAGATGTGTTTGGAACTCTAAATCAAACACGGTTTGTGATAGCTCCTTGAAACTTGACACAATAAATAGTTCTAGGCTCTATCTCTAGGGTTTGTTTCCTCTTGAAGTAGCCCTAAGCAGAGACTGCCGAAAGACACTTTCATTTGAAAGAGGTTGCCAAGCTCTTAAAATCCACTAGTTTTCTGAAATCTCAGCTAATATTTTTTCACCAAATCTTGATGATACTTGGTGGTAATGATCAGTTCACTAAGCCCACTTGGCTGCCCAATTTTCACTATTTGATGTTGAAGCATTCTTTTCCAGTAACACTTTGAATTTTTAGGTTTCACTCTGTTTTCTTTTATATAGATAGATGTGATTTGTACTCTAAATCAAACACGGTTTGTGATAGCTCCCAGAAACTTGGCACAATAAAGTAGTTCTATCTCTATGGTTTCTTTCCTCTTGAAGTAGCCCCAGGCAGAGACTGCCGAAAGACACTTTCATTTGAAAGGTGTGGCAAGCTTCTAAAAAAGTACTGATTTTCTGAAATCTCGGCAAATATTTTTTCACCTAATCTTGATGATTCTTGGTGGTAATGATCACTTCACTAAGCCCACTTAGCTGCCCAAGTTTCATTCTTCTTGCTTGAAGAATTTGTTTCCATTAACACTTTGAATTTTTGGTATCACTCTGTTTTCTCCTAAATGGATACATGTGTTTGAAACTCCAAATCAAACACGGTTTGAGCTAGCTCCGTGAAACTTGACAAAATAAAGTAGTTCGAAGTTCTGTCTCTATGGTTTGTGTCCTCATGAAAAAGACCCAAGCAGAGACTGCCAAAAAACCCTTTAATTTGAAAGGTGTGCCAACCTTGAAAAAACTACGTGTACACTGAAATTTCGGCAAATATTTTTTCACCAAATATTGATGACACTTGGTTGTAAAGGTCTGTTCACTAATCCCACTTGGCTGCCCAATTTTTATACTTTTAGGTTGAAGCGTTCGTTTCCAGTAACAGTTTGAAATTTTAGGTTTCACTCTGTTTTCTCCTACATACATAGATGTGTTTGGAACACTAAATCAAACACGGTTTTTGCTAGCTCTTTGAAACTTGACACACTAAAGTAGTTCTGAGTTCAATATCTATGGATTGTTTTCTCTTGTAGTAGCCCTAAGCAGAGACTGGCGAAAGAAACTTTCATTTGAAAAGGGTTGCCAAGCTTTCAAAAAACTACTATATTTCTGAAATCTCAGCAAATATTTTTTCACCAAATCCTGATGACACTTGGAGGTAATGATCAGTTCACTAAGCCCACTTGGCTGCCCAATTTTCACTGTTCAATGTTGAAGTTTTCGTTTCCAGTAACACTTTGAATTTTTAGGTTTCACTCGGTTTTATCCAATATAGACAGATGTGTTTGGAATTCTAAATCAAACATGGTTTGTGCTAGCTCCGTGAAACTTGACAAAATAAAGTAGTTCAAGGTTCTTTATCTAAGATTTGTTTCTTCTTGAAGTAGCCCTAAGCAGAGACTGGCGAAAGACACTTTCATTTGAAAGGGGTTGCCAAGCTTCCAAAATCCACTATTTTTCTGAAATCCCACCAAATATTTTTTCACCAAATTTGATGATACTTGTTGGTAATGATCAGTTCACTATGCCCACTTGGCTGCCCAGTTTTCACTCTTCTAGGTTGAAGCGTTCGTTTCCAGTAACACTTTGAATTTTTAGGTTTCAATCTGTTTTTTCCTATATAGACAGATGTGTTTGAAACTCTAAATCAAACACGGTTTGTGCTGGCTCCTTGAAACTTGACAAAATAAAGTAGTTCTAAGTTCTATCTCTATGGTTTTTATCGTCTTGAAGTAGCCCCAAGCAGAGACTGCAGAAAGCCACTTTCCTTTGAAAGGTGTGCCAAACTTCCAAAAAACTCCTGGTTTTCTGAAATCTCAGCAAATATTTTTTCACCCAATCTTGATGATTCTCTGTGGTAAGGATCAGATCACTATGCCCACTTGTGTTCCCAATTTTCACTCTTCTAGGTTGAAGCCTTCGTTTCCAGTAACAGTTTTAATTTTTAGGTTTCACTCCGTTTTCTATTATATAGATAGATGTGTTTGGAACTCTAAATCAAACACGGTTTGTGATAGCTCCCAGAAACTTAACACAATAAAGTAGTTCTAGGTTGTTTCTCTAAGGTTTGTTTCCTTTTGAGGTAGCCCTAAGCAGAGACTTGCGAAAGACACTTTCATTTGAAAGGTGTGCCCAGCTTCCAAATAACTACTACTTTTCTGAAATCTCAGAAAATATTTTTACACCCAAACTTGATGATACTTGGTGGTAATGATCAGTTCACTAAGCCCACTTGGCTGCCCAATTTTCACTCTTCCAGGTTGAAGCGTTCGTTTCCAGTATCAGTTTGAATTTTTAGGTTTAAATCTGTTTTTCCTATATAGATAGATGTGTTTGGAAATCTAAATCATACACGGTTTGTGCTAGCTCCTTGAAACCTGACAAAATAAAGTAGTTCTAAGTTCTATCTCTATGGTTTGTTTTGTCTTGAAGTAGGCCCAAGCAGAGACTGCCGAAAGACACTTTCATTTGAAAAGTGTACCAAGCTTCCCCAAAACTGCTGGTTTTCTTAAATCTCAGCAAATATTTTTTCACCCAATCTTGATGATTCTCTGTGGTAATGATCAGGTCACTCTGTCCACGTAGCTGCCCAATTTTCACTTTTCTAGGTTGCAGCGTTCATTTCCAGAAGCAGTTTGAATTTTTAGGTTTCACTCTGTTTTCTCCTAAATAGATAGATGTGTTTGGAACTCTGAATCAAACATGGTGTGTGCTAGCTCTGTGAAACTTGACAAAATAAAGTTGTTCTAGGTTCTTTCTCTAAGCTTTGTTTCCTGTTGCAGTAGCCCTAAGCAGAGACGGCGAAAAACACTTTGATTTGAAAGGTGTGCCCAGCTTCCAAATAACTACTAGTTTTCTAAAATCTCGGGAAATATTTTTTCACCCAATCTTGATGATTCATGGTGGTAATGATCAGTTCACAAAGCCCACTTGGCTGACCAATTTTCATTTTTTTTGCTTGAAGCGTTCATTTCCAGTAACACTTTTAATTTTTAGGTTTCACTCATTTTTCTCCTATATGGATAGATGTGTTTAGATCTCTAAATCAAACAGGGTTTGTGCTAGCTCTTTGAAACTTGACACAATAAAGTTGTTCTTGGTTCTTTCTCTAAGGTTTGATTCCTGTTGAAGTAGTACAATGCAGAGACTGCCGAAAGACACTTTCATTTGAAAGGTGTGCCAAGCTTCCAAAAAACTCCTGGTTTTCTGAAATCTCAGCAAATATTTTTTCACCCAATCTTGATGATTCTCTGTGGTAATGATCAGTTCACTATGCCCACTTGGTTGCCCAAATCTGACTCTTCTAGGTTGAAGCATTCGTTTTCAGTAACAGTTTGAATTTTCAGGTTTCAATCTATTTTTTCCTATATAGATAGATGTGTTTGGAACTCTAAATCAAACACGGTTTGTGCTAGCTCCTTGAAACGTGACAAAATAAAGTAGTTCTAAGGTCTATCTCTAGGGTTTGTATCGTCTTGAAGTAGCCCCAAGCACAGACTGCCGAAAGACACTTTCATTTGAAAGGGGTTTCCCAGCTTTCAAAAAACTACTAGTTTTCTGAAATATCAGCAAATATTTTTTCACCAAATCTTTATGATACTTGGTGGTAATGATCACTTCACTAAGCCCACTTGGCTGCCCAATTTTCACTCTTCTAGGTTGAAGTGTTCTTTTTCAGTAACACTATGAATTTTTAGGTTTCACTCTGTTTTCTCCTATATAGATAGAAGTGTTTGGAACTCTAAATGAAACACGGTTTGTGTTAGCTCCTTGAAACTTGACAAAATAAAGTAGTTCTAAGTTCTATCTCTATTGTTTGTTTCTTCTTGAAGTAGCCCCATGCAGAGTCTGCTGAAAGACACTTTCATTTGAAGGGTGTGCCAAGCTTGCAAAAAACTCCTGGTTTTCTGAAATCTCAGCAAATATTTTTTCACGCAATCTTGATGATTCTCTGTTGTAATGATCAGTTCACCATGCCCATTTGGCTGCCAAATTTTGACACTTCTAGGTTGACGCGTTCATTTCCAGTAACAGTTTTAATTTTCAGGTTTCACTCTGTTTTCTCCTAGATGGATAGATGTGTTTGGAATTCTAAATCAAACACGGTTTTTGCTAGCTCCGTGAAACTTGACAAAATAAAGTAGTTCTTGGTTCTTTCTCTAAGCTTTGTTTTCTCTTAAAGTAGCCCTAAGCAGAGCCTGCTGAAAGACACTTTCATTTGAAAGGTTTGCCAACCTTCCAAAAAACTACTGGTTTTCTGAAATCTCGCAAATATTTTTTCACCCAATCTTGATGATTCTCTGTGGTTATGATGAGTTCACTATGCCCACTTGGCTGCCCAATTTTGACACTTCTAGGTTGAAGCGTTCGTTTTCAGTAACAGTTTTAATTTTTAGGTTTCACTCTGTTTTCTCATAGATGGATAGATGTGTTTGGATGCCTAAATCAAACACGGTTTGTGCTAGCTCCATGAAACTTGACAAAATAAAGTAGTTCTAGGTTCTTTCTTTAAAGTTTGTTTCCTCTTGTAGTAGCCCTAAGCAGAGACTGGCGAAATACACTTTCATTTGAAAGGGGTTGCCAAGCTTTCAAAATCCACTAGTTTCCTGAAATCTCACCAAATATTTTTTCAACAAATCTTGATGATACTTGGTGGTAATGGTCAGTTCACTAATACAACTTTGCTGCCCCATTTTGACTTCTCTAGGTTGAAGCGTTCATTTCCAGTAAAACTTTGAATTTTTAGGTTTCAATCTGTTTTTTCCTATATAGACAGATGTGTTTGAAACTCTAAATCATACACGGTTTGTGCTAGCTCCTTGAAACTTGACAAAATAAAGTAGTTCTAAGTTCTATCTCTATGGTTTGTATCGTCTTGAAGTAGCCCCATGCAGAGACTGCTGAAAGACACTTTCATTTAAAAGTTGTGCCAAACTTCCACAAAACTCCTGGTTTCCTGAAATCTCAGCAAATATTTTTTCACCCAATCTTGATGATTCTCTGTGGCAATGATCAGTTCACTCTGCCCACTTGTGTTTCCAATTTTCACTCTTTTAGGTTGAAGCGTTCGTTTCCAGTAACAGTTTTAATTTTTAGGTTTCACTCTGTTTTCTCCTATGTAGATAGATGTGTTTGGAACTCTAAATCAAACACAGTTTGTGATAGTTCCCAGAAACTTAACACAATAAAGTAGTTCTAGGTTCTTTCTCTAAAGTTTGTTTCTTCTTGAAGTAGCCCTAAGGAGAGACTGGTGAAAGACACTTTAATTTGAAAGGTGTGCCCAGCTTCCAAATAACTACTAGTTTTCTGAAATCTCAGCAAATATTTTTACACCCAATCTGATGATACTTGGTATAATGATCAGTTCACTAAGCCCATTTGGCTGCCCAATTTTCACTCTTCCAGGTTAAAACGTTCATTTCCAGTAACAGTTTGAATTTTTAGGTTTAAATCTGTTTATTCCTATATAGATAGATGTGTTTGGAAATCTAAATCATACACGGTTTGTGCTAGCTCCTTGAAACCTAACAAATTAAAGTAGTTCTAAGTTCTATCTCTATGGTTTGTTTTGTCTTGAAGTAGGCCCAAGCAGAGACTGCCGAAAGACACTTTCATTTGAAAGGTGTGCCAAGCTTCCAAAAAACTACTAGTTTTCTGAAATCTCAGCAAATATTTTTTCACCCAATCTTGATAATTCTCTGTGGTAATGATCAGTTCACTCTGTCCACGTAGCTCCCCAATTTTCACTTTTCTAGGTTGCAGCGTTCACTTCCAGTAACAGTTTGAATTTTTAAGTTTCACTCTGTTTTCTCCTAAATAGATAGATGTGTTTGGAACTCTAAATCAAACATGGTGTGTGCTAGCTCTGTGAAACTTGACAAAATAAAGTTGTTCTAGGTTCTTTCTCTAAGGTTTGTTTCCTGTTGAAGTAGTACAATGCAGAGACTGCCGAAAGACACTTTCATTTGAAAGGTGTGTTAAAACTTCCAAAAAACTCCTGGTTTCCTGAAATCACAGCAAATATTTTCACCCAATCTTGATGATTCTCTGTGGTAATGATCAGTTCACTCTGCCCACTTGCGTTCCCAATTTTCACTCTTCTAGGTTGAAGCGTTCGTTTTCAGTAACAGTTTGAATTTTTAGGTTTCAATATTTTTTTTCTTATATAGATAGATATGTTTGGAAATCTAAATCAAACACGGTTTGTGCTAGCTCCTTGAAACTTGACAAAATAAAGTCGTTCTAAGGTCTATCTCTAGGATATTTATCGTCTTAAAGTAGCCCCAAGCACAGACTGCCGAAAGACACTTTCATTTGAAAGGGGTTGCCCAGCTTTCAAAAAACTACTAGTTTTCTGAAATCTCAGCAAATATTTTTCCCCAAATCTTGATGATACTTGGTGGTAATGATCAGTTCACTAAGCCCACTTGGGTGCCCAATTTTCACTCTTCTAGGTTGAAGTGTTCCTTTCCAGTAACACTATGAATTTTTAGGTTTCACTCTGTTTTCTCCTATATAGATAGATGTGTTTGGAACTCTAAATCAAACACGGTTTGTGTAGCTCCTTGAAACTTTACAAAATAAAGTAGTTCTAAGTTCTATCTCTATGGTTTGTATCGTCTTGAAGTAGCCCCATGCAGAGACTGCTGAAAGACACTTTCATTAGCAAGGTGTGCCAAACTTTCAAAAAACTCCTGGTTTCCTGAAATCTCAGCAAATATTTTTTCACCCAATCTTTATGATTCTCTGTGGTAATGATCAGTTCACTCTGCCCACTTGCGTTCCCTATTTTCACCCTTCTAGGTTGAAACGTTCATTTCCAGTAACAGTTTTAATTTTTAGGTTTCACTCTGTTTTCTCCTATGTAGATAGATGTGTTTGGAACTCTAAATCAATCACGGTTTGTGATAGCTCCCAGAAACTTAACACAATAATGTAGTTCTAGTTTCTTTCTCTAAGGTTTGTTTCCTCTTGAAGTAGCCCTAAGCAGAGACTGGTGAAAGACACTTTCATTTGAAAGGTGTGCCCAGCTTCCAAATAACTACTAGTTTTCTGAAATCTCAGCAAATATTTTTACACCCAATCTTGATGATACATGGTGGTAATGATCAGTTCAATAAGCCCATTTGACTTCCCAATTTTCACTCTTCCAGGTTGAAGCATTCGTTTCCAGTAACAGTTTGAATTTTTAGGTTTCAATCTGTTTTTTCCTATATAGATAGATGTGTTTGGAAATCTAAATCATACACGGTTTTTGCTCGCTCCTTGAAACCTGACAAAATAAAGTAGTTCTAAGTTCTATCTTTATGGTTTGTTTTGTCTTGAAGTAGCCCCAAGCAGAGACTGCCGGAAGACACTTTCATTTGAAAGGTGTGCCAAGCTTCCAAAAAACTACGGGTTTTCTGAAATCTCAGCAAATATTTTTTCACCCAATCTTGATGATTCTCTGTCGTAATGATCAGTTCACTCTGTCCACGTAGCTGCCCAATTTTCACTTTTCTAGGTTGAAGCGTTCGTTTCCAGTAACAGTTTGAATTTTTAGGTTTCACTCTGTTTTCTCCTATATAGATAAATGTGTTTGGATGTCTAAATCAAACACGGTTTGAGGTAGCTCCTTGAAACTTGACAACAAAAAGTAGTTCTAAGTTCTATCTCCATTGTTTGTTTCATCCTGAAGTAGACCCAAGCAGATGCTGCTGAAAGCCACTTCATTAGAAAGGTGTGCCAACCTTCCAAAAAACTACTGTTTTTCTGATATCTCGGCAAATATTTTTTCACCCAATCTTGATGATTCTTGGTGGTAATGATTAGTTCACTAAGCACACTTGGCTGCCCAATTTTCACTCTTCCAGGTTGAAGCATTCGTTTCTAGTAGCAGTTCGAATTTTTAGGTTTCAATCTGTTTTTTCCTATATAGATAGATGTGTTTGGATCTCTAAATCAAACACGGTTTGAGGTAGCTCCTTGAAACTTGACAAAATAAAGTCGTTCTAAGGTCTATCTCTAGGATATTTATCGTCTTAAAGTAGCCCCAAGCACAGACTGCCGAAAGACACTTTCATTTGAAAGGGGTTGCCCAGCTTTCAAAAAACTACTAGTTTTCTGAAATCTCAGCAAATATTTTTCCCCAAATCTTGATGATACTTGGTGGTAATGATCAGTTCACTAAGCCCACTTGGGTGCCCAATTTTCACTCTTCTAGGTTGAAGTGTTCCTTTCCAGTAACACTATGAATTTTTAGGTTTCACTCTGTTTTCTCCTATATAGATAGATGTGTTTGGAACTCTAAATCAAACACGGTTTGTGTAGCTCCTTGAAACTTTACAAAATAAAGTAGTTCTAAGTTCTATCTCTATGGTTTGTATCGTCTTGAAGTAGCCCCATGCAGAGACTGCTGAAAGACACTTTCATTAGCAAGGTGTGCCAAACTTTCAAAAAACTCCTGGTTTCCTGAAATCTCAGCAAATATTTTTTCACCCAATCTTAATGATTCTCTGTGGTAATGATCAGTTCACTCTGCCCACTTGCGTTCCCTATTTTCACCCTTCTAGGTTGAAACGTTCATTTCCAGTAACAGTTTTAATTTTTAGGTTTCACTCTGTTTTCTCCTATGTAGATAGATGTGTTTGGAACTCTAAATCAATCACGGTTTGTGATAGCTCCCAGAAACTTAACACAATAATGTAGTTCTAGTTTCTTTCTCTAAGGTTTGTTTCCTCTTGAAGTAGCCCTAAGCAGAGACTGGTGAAAGACACTTTCATTTGAAAGGTGTGCCCAGCTTCCAAATAACTACTAGTTTTCTGAAATCTCAGCAAATATTTTTACACCCAATCTTGATGATACATGGTGGTAATGATCAGTTCAATAAGCCCATTTGACTTCCCAATTTTCACTCTTCCAGGTTGAAGCATTCGTTTCCAGTAACAGTTTGAATTTTTAGGTTTCAATCTGTTTTTTCCTATATAGATAGATGTGTTTGGAAATCTAAATCATACACGGTTTTTGCTCGCTCCTTGAAACCTGACAAAATAAAGTAGTTCTAAGTTCTATCTTTATGGTTTGTTTTGTCTTGAAGTAGCCCCAAGCAGAGACTGCCGGAAGACACTTTCATTTGAAAGGTGTGCCAAGCTTCCAAAAAACTACGGGTTTTCTGAAATCTCAGCAAATATTTTTTCACCCAATCTTGATGATTCTCTGTCGTAATGATCAGTTCACTCTGTCCACGTAGCTGCCCAATTTTCACTTTTCTAGGTTGAAGCGTTCGTTTCCAGTAACAGTTTGAATTTTTAGGTTTCACTCTGTTTTCTCCTATATAGATAAATGTGTTTGGATGTCTAAATCAAACACGGTTTGAGGTAGCTCCTTGAAACTTGACAACAAAAAGTAGTTCTAAGTTCTATCTCCATTGTTTGTTTCGTCCTGAAGTAGACCCAAGCAGATGCTGCTGAAAGCCACTTCATTAGAAAGGTGTGCCAACCTTCCAAAAAACTACTGTTTTTCTGATATCTCGGCAAATATTTTTTCACCCAATCTTGATGATTCTTGGTGGTAATGATTAGTTCACTAAGCACACTTGGCTGCCCAATTTTCACTCTTCCAGGTTGAAGCATTCGTTTCTAGTAGCAGTTCGAATTTTTAGGTTTCAATCTGTTTTTTCCTATATAGATAGATGTGTTTGGATCTCTAAATCAAACACGGTTTGAGGTAGCTCCTTGAAACTTGACAAAATAAAGTAGTTCTAAGTTCAATCTCTATTGTTTGTTTCGTCTTGAAGTAGCCCCAAGCAGAGACTGCCAAAAGACACGTTGATTTGAAAGGGGTGCCAAGCTTCCAAAGAACTACTGATGTTCTGAAATCTCGGCAAGTATTTTTTCACCCAATATTGATGATTCTTGGTGGTAATGACCAGTTCATTAAGCCCACTTGGCTGCCCAATTTTCACTCTTCGAGGTTGAAACGTTATTTCCAGTAACACTTTCAATTTTTGGTTTCACTCTGTTTTTTTTTTTTTTTTTTTTTTTTTTTTTTTATATAGATAGATGTGTTTCGAACTCTAAATCAAACACGGTTTGTTGTAGCTCCTTGAATCTTGACAAAATAAAGTAGTTCTAAATTCGATCTCTATGGTTTGTTTCCTCTTGAAGTAGCCGAAAGCAGAGACTGGCAAAACACACTTTGATTTGAAAGAGGTTGCCAAGCTTTCAGAAAACTACTAGAATTCTGAAATTTCAGCAATTATTTTTTCACCAAATCTTCATGATACTTGGTGGTAATGATCAGTTCACATTGCCCACTTGGGTTCCCAACTTTCACTCTTCTCGGTTGAAGCGTTCGTTTCCAGTAACAGTTTGAAATTTTAGGTTTCACTCTGTTGTCTCCGATATAGATAGATGTGTTTGGAACTCTAAATCAAACACGGTGTGTGCTAGCTCTGTAAAACTTGACAAAATAAAGTTGTTCTAGGTTCTTTCTCTAAGCTTTGTTTCCTGTTGAAGTAGCCATAAGCAGAGACGGTGTAAAACACTTTCATTTGAAAGGTGTGCCCAGCTTCCAAATAACTACTAGTTTTCTGAAATCTCGACAAATATTTTTTCACCCAATCTTGATGATTCTTGGTGGTAATGATCAGTTCACACCCCACTTGGCTGCCCAATTTTCAGTCTCCTTGCTTGAAGCATTTGTTTCCAGTAACACTTTGAATTTTTAGGTTTCACTCATTTTTCACCTATATGGATAGATGTGTTTGGAGCTCTAAATCAAACAAAGTTTTTTGCTAGCTCTTGAAAGTGGACAAAATGAATTTGTTCAAGGTTCTTTCTCTAAGGTTTGTTTCCTGTTGAAGTAGCCCCATGCAGAGACTGCTGAAAGACACTTTCATTTGAAGGGAGTTGCCAAGCTTCCAAAAATCTACTAGTTTTCTGAAATCTCAGCAAATATTTTTTCACCCAATCTTGATGATACTTGGTGGTAATGATCAGTTCACTGAACCCACTTGGCTCCCCAATTTTCACTCTTCCAGGTTGAAGTATTCGTTTTCAGTAACAGTTTGAATTTTTAGGTTTCAATCTGTTTTTTCCTATATAGATACATGTGTTTGGAACACTAAATCAAACACGGTTTGTGTTAGAATTTGAAACTTCACAAAATAAAGGAGTTCTAAGTTCTATCTCTATGGTTTGTTTCCTCTTGAAGTAGCCATTAGCAGAGACTGGCGAAAAACACTTTCATTTCAAAGGTGTGCCCAGCTTCCAAATAAGTACTAGTTTTCTGAAATCTCGGCAAAGATTTTTTCACCCAATCTTGATGATTCCTGGTTGTAATGGGCAGTTCACTAAACCAACTTGGCTGCCCAATTTTGACTCTTCTAGTTTGGAGCGTTCGTTTCCAGTAACAGTTTGAATTTTTTGGTTTCACTCTGTTTTCTCCTAGATTGATAGTAGTGGTTGGAACTCTAACTCAAACACGGTTTGTGCTAGCTCCTTGAAACTTGACAAAATAAATAGTTCTAAGTTCTATCTCTAAGGTTTGTTTTTTCTTGAAGTAGCCCCAAGCAGAGACTGCCGAAAGACACTTTCATTTCAAAGGTGAGCCAAGCTTCCAAAAACTCCTGGTTTTCTGAAATCTCAGCAAATATTTTTTCACCCAATCTTGATGATTCTCTGTGGTAATGAACAGTTCACTATGTCCACGTAGCTGCCTAATTTTGACTCTTCTAGGTTGAAGTGTTCGTTTTCAGTAACAGTTTGAATTTTTAGGTTTCACTCTGTTTTCTCCTAAATAGACAGATGTGTTTGGAACTCTAAATCAAACATGGTGTGTGCTAGTTCTGTGAAACTTAACAAAATAAATTTGTTCTAGGTTCCTTCTCTAAGCTTTGTTTCCTGTTGACTTAGCCCTAAGCAGAGAAGGCGAAAAACACATTCATTTGAAAGGTGTGCCCAGCTTCCAAATAACTTCTAGATTTCTGAAATCTCGGCAAATATTTTTTCACCCAATCTTGATGATTCTTGGTGGTAATGACCAGTTCACTAAGCCCACTTGGCTGCCCAATTTTCATCTCCTTGCTTGAATCGTTCGTTTCCAGTAACACTTTGAATTTTTAGGTTTCACTCATTTTTCTCCTATATGGATAGATGTGTTTGGAACTCTAAATAAAACACGGTTTGTGATAGCTTCCAGAAACTTGACACAATAATGTTGTTCTAAGTTCTTTCTCTAAGGTTTGTTTCCTGTTGAAGTAGCCCCATGCAGAGACTGCCAATAGGCACTTTCATTTGAAAGGTGTGCCCAGATTCAAAAAAAATCCTGGTTTTCTGAAATATCAGCAAATATATTTTCACCCAATCTTGATGATTTTCTGTGGTAATGATCAGTTCACTAAGCCCATTTTTCTGCCCAATTTTCACTCTTCTATGTTGAAGTGTTTGTTTCCAGTAACACTTTGAATTTTTAGGTTTCATTCTGTTTTCTCCTATATAGACAGATGTGTTTGGAATTCTAAATCAAACACGGTTTGTGCTAGCTCCTTGAAACTTGACAAAATAAAGTTGTTCTAAGTTCTATCTCTATGGTTTGTTTCCTCTTGAAGTAGCCCCATGCAGAGACTGCCAAAAGACACTTTTATTTGAAAGGTGTGCCAAGCTTCCAAAAAGCTATTGGTTTTCTGAAATCTCAGCAAATATTTTTTCACCCAAACTTGATGATTTTCTGTGGTAATGATCAGTTCAATATATCCACTTAGATGCCCCATTTTGACTCTTCTAGGTTGAAGCGTTCGTTTCCAGTAACAGTTTTAATTTTTAGGTTTCACTCAGTTTTCTCCAATACAGATAGATGTGTTTGGAACTCTAAATCAAACACGGTTTGAGGTAGCTCCTTGAAACTTGAAAAAATGAAGTAGTTCTAAGTTCTATCTCTATGATTTGTTTCCGCTTGCAGTAGCCCCAAGCAGAGACTGCTGAAAGACACTTTCATTTGAAAGGGGTTGCCAAGCTTTCAAAAAACTACTAGTTTTCTTAAATCTCAGCAAATATTTTTTCACCAAATCTTGATGACACTTGGTGGTAATGATCAGTTCACTAAGCACTCTTTGCTGCCCAATTTACACTCTTCTAGGTTGAAGGGTTCGTTTCCAGTAACAGTTTTAATTTTTAGGTTTCACTCTGTTTTCTCCTATATAGATAGATGTGTTTGGAACTCTAAGTAAAACACGGTTTGTGGTAGCTCCCAGAAACTTGACACGATAAAGTAGTTTGTGGGTGTTTCTCTAAGGTTTATTTCCTCTTGAAGTAGCCCTAAGCAGAGACTGGTGAAAGACACTTTCATTTGAAAGGTGTGCCAAGCTTAAAATAACTACTAGTTTTCTAAAATCTCAGCAAATATTTTTACACCCAATCTTGATGATACTTGGTGGTAATGATCAGTTCACTAAGCCCTCTTGGATGCCCAATTTTCACTATTCTAGGTTGAAGTGTTCGTTTCCAGTAACACCATGAATTTTTAGGTTTCACTCTGTTGTCTCCGATATAGATAGATGTGTTTGAAACTCCAAATCAAACACAGTTTGTGCTAGCTCCTTTTAACTTGACAAAATAAAGTAGTTCTAAGTTCTATCTCTATGGTTTGTTTCCTCTTGAAGTAGCCCCATGCAGAGACTGCTGAAAGACACTTACATTTGAAAAGTGTGCCAAGCTTCCAAAAAACTCCTGGTTTTCTGAAATCTCAGCAAATATTTTTTCACCCATTCTTGATTATTCTCTGTGGTAATGATCAGTTCACTATGCCCACTTGCGTTCCGAATTTTCACTCTTCTAGGTTGAAGCGTTCATTTCCAGTAACAGTTTTAATTTTTAGGTTTCACTCTGTTTTCTCCTATATAGATAGATATGTTTGGAACTCTAAATCAAACATGGTTGTGATAGCTCCAAGAAACTTGACACAATAAAGTAGTTCTAGGGAGTATCTCTAAGGTTTTTATCTTCTTGAAGTAGCCCTAAGCAGAGACTAGTGAAAGACACTTTCATTTGAAAGGTGTGTCCAGCTTCCAAATAACTATTAGTTTTCTGAAATATCAGCAAATATTTTTACACCCAATCTTTTGAAACATGGTGGTAATGATCAGTTCACTAAGCCCACTTGGCTGCCCAATTTTCACTCTTCCATGTTGAAGCCTTCCTTTCCAGTAACAGTTTGAATTTTTGGTTTCAATCTGATATTTCCTATATAGATAGATGTGTTTGGAACTCTAAATCAAACACGATTTGTGCTAGCTCCTTGAAACCTGACACAATAAGTAGTTCTAGGTTCTATCTCTAGGGTTTGTTTCCTCTTGAAATAGCCCCAAGCAGAGACTGCCGAAAGACACTTTCATCTGAAAGGTGTGCCAAGCTTCCAAAAAACTACTGGTTTTCTGAAATCTCGGCTAATATTTTTTCACCCAATCTTGATGATTCTTAGTGGTAATGATCAGTTCACTAAGTTCACTTCGTTGCCCAATTTTCACTCTTCTAGGTTGAAGTGTTCGTTTCCAGTAACACTATAAATTTTTATGTTTCACTCTGTTTTCTCCTACATAGATAGATATGTTTGGTACACTAAATCAAACACGGTTTTTGCTACCTCTTTGAAACTTGACACACTAAAGTAATTCTAAGTTCTCTATCTATGTATTGTTTTCTCTTTAAGTAACCCTAAGCAGAGACTGGCGAAAGATACTTTCATTTGGAAGGGGTTGCCAAGCTCTTAAAATCCACTAGTTTTCTGAAACCTCAGCAAACATTTTTTCACCAAATTTGATGATACTTGCTAGTAATGATCAGTTCACTATGCCCACATGGCTGCCCAGTTTTCACTCTTCTAGGTTAAACGTTTGTTTCCAGTAACAGTTTTCATTTTTAGGTTTCACTCTGTTTTCTCCTATATGAATAGATGTGTTTGGAACTCTAAATCAAACACGGATTGTGCTCGTTTTGTGAAACTTGCGAAAATAATGTAGTTCTAGGTTCTATCTCTAAGGTTTGTTTCCTCTTGAAGTAGCCCTTAGCAGAAACTGGCGAAAAACACTTTCATTGGAAAGGTGTTGCTAAGCAAAAAAAAAAAAAAAAAAATACTAGTTTTCTGAAATCTCAGCAAATATTTTTTCACCAAATCTTGATGATAGTTGGTTGTAAAGGTCAGTTCACTAATCCCACTTGGCTGCCCAATTTTTATACTTTCAGGTTGAAGCGTTCGTTTCCAGTAACAGTTTGAATTTTTAGGTTTCACTCTGTTTTCTCCTACATAGATAGATATGTTTGGTACACTAAATCAAACACGGTTTTTGCTAGCTCTTTGAAACTTGACACACTAAAGTAATTCTAAGTTCTATATCTATGGATTGTTTTCTCTTTAAGTAACCCTAAGCAGAGACTGGCGAAAGATACTTTCATTTGGAAGGGGTTGCCAAGCTCTTAAAATCCACTAGTTTTCTGAAACCTCAGCAAACGTTTTTTCACCAAATTTGATGATACTTGCTGGTAATGATCAGTTCACTATGCCCACATGGCTGCCCAGTTTTCACTCTTCTAGGTTAAACGTTTGTTTCCAGTAACAGTTTTCATTTTTAGGTTTCACTCTGTTTTCTCCTATATGAATAGATGTGTTTGGAACTCTAAATCAAACACGGATTGTGCTCGTTTTGTGAAACTTGCGAAAATTATGTAGTTCTAGGTTCTATCTCTAAGGTTTGTTCCTCTTGAAGTAGCCCTTAGCAGAAACTGGCGAAAAACACTTTCATTGGAAAGGTGTTGCTAAGCAAAAAAAAAAAAAAAAAAAAAATACTAGTTTTCTGAAATCTCAGCAAATATTTTTTCACCAAATCTTGATGATAGTTGGTTGTAAAGGTCAGTTCACTAATCCCACTTGGCTGCCCAATTTTTATACTTTCAGGTTGAAGCGTTCATTTCCAGTAACAGTTTGAATTTTTAGGTTTCACTCTGTTTTCTCCTACATAGATAGATATGTTTGGTACACTAAATCAAACACGGTTTTTGCTAGCTCTTTGAAACTTGACACACTAAAGTAATTCTAAGTTCTATATCTATGGATTGTTTTCTCTTTAAGTAACCCTAAGCAGAGACTGGCGAACAATACTTTCATTTGGAAGGGGTTGCCAAGCTCTTAAAATCCACTAGTTTTCTGAAACCTCAGCAAACATTTTTCACCAAATTTGATGATACTTGGTGGTAATGATCAGTTCACTATGTCCACATGGCTGCCCAGTTTTCACTCTTCTAGGTTAAACGTTTGTTTCCAGCAACAGTTTTCATTTTTAGGTTTCACTCTGTTTTCTTCTATATGAATAGATGTGTTTGGAACTCTAAATCAAACATGGATTGTGCGAGTTTTGTGAAACTTGCCAAAATAATGTAGTTCTAGGTTCTTTCTCTAAGGTTTGTTTCCTCTTGAAATAGCCCTTAGCAGAAACTGGCGAAAAACACTTTCATTGGAAAGGTGTTGCCAAGCATAAAAAAAATACTAGTTTTCTGAAATCTCAGCAAATAATTTTTCAACAAATCTTGATGATACTTGGTGGTAATGGTCAGTACACTAATCCCACTTGGCTGCCCCATTTTGACTTCTCTAGGTTGAAGCGTTCATTTCCAGTAACAGTTTGAATTTTTTGGTTTCACTCTGTTTTCTCCTAGATAGATAGAGGTGTTTGGAACTCTAAATCAAACAAGGTTTGTGCTAGCTCCATGAAACTTGACACAAAAAGTAGTTCTAGGTTCTTTCTCTAAGGTTTGTTTCCTGTTGAAGTAGCCCTAAGCAGAGACTGGCAAAAGACACTTTCATTTGAAAGGTGTGCCAAGCTTCCAAAAAACTCCTGGTTTTCAGAAATCTCAGCAAATATTTTTCACCCACACTTGATGATTCGTTGTGGTAATGATCAGTTCACTATGCCCACTTGGCTGCTCAATTTTGACTCTTCTAGGTTGAAGCGTTCGTTTCCAGTAACACTTTTAATTTTTAGGTTTCACTCTGTTTTCTCTTATATGGATAGATGTGTTTGGAACTCTAAATCAAACAAGGTTTGTGCTAGCTCGGTGAAACTTGACGCAATAAAGTTGTTCTAGGTTCTTTCTCTAAGGTGTGTTTCCTGTTGCAGTAGCCCTAAGCAGAGACCTGAGAAAAACACTTTCATTTGAAGGGAGTTGCCAAGCTTCCAAAAAACGACTATTTTTTGAGATCTCAGCAAATATTTTTGCACCCAATCTTGATGATACTTGGTGGTAATGATCAGTTCACTGAGCCCACTTGGCTGCCCAATTTTCACTCTTTCAGGTTGAAGTGTTCATTTTCAGTAACAGTTTGAATTTTTAGCTTTCAATCTGTTTTTTCCTATATAGATACATGTGTTTTAACACTAAATCAAACACGGTTTGTGCTAGACTTTGAAACTTGACAAAATAAAGGAGTTCTAAGTTCTATCTCTATGGTTTGTTTCCTCTTGAAGTAGCCCTTAGCAGAGACTGGCGAAAAACACTTTCATTTCAAAGGTGTGCCCAGCTTCCAAATAACTACTAGTTTTCTGAAATCTCGGCAAATTTTTTTCACCCAATCTTGATGATTCCTGGTGGTAATGGTCAGTTCACTAAACCAACTTGGTTGCCCAATTTCGACTCTTCTAGGTTGGAGCGTTCGTTTCCAGTAACAGTTTGAATTTGTTGGTTTCACTCTGTTTTCTCCTAGATTGATAGTAGTGTTTGGAACTCTAAATCAAACACGGTTTGTGATAGCTCCTTGAAACTTGACAAAATAAAGTAGTTCTAAGTTCTATCTCTATGGTTTGTATCTTCTTGAAATAGCCCCATGCAGAGACTGCCGAAAGACACTTTCATTTGAAAGGTGTGCCAAGCTTCCCAAAACTCCTGGTTTTCTGAAATCTCAGGAAATATTTTTTCACCAAATCTTGATGACACTTGGTGGTAATGATCAGTTCACTTAGCCCACTTGGATGCCCAATTTACACTCTTCTAGGTAGAAGCGTCCGTTTCCAGTAACCGTTTTAATTTTTAGGTTTCACTCTGTTTTGTCCTATATAGATAAATGTGATTGGAACTCAAAATAAACACGGTTTGTGATAGCTCCCAGAAACTTGACACGATAAAGTCGTTCTTGGGTGTTTCTCTAAGGTTTGTTTCCTCTTGAAGTAGCCCTAAGCAGAGACTGGTGAAAGACACTTTCATTTGAAAGGTGTGCCCAGCTTCCAAATAACTACTAGTTTTCTAAAATCTCAGCAAATATTTTTACAAACAATCTTGATGATGCTTGGTGGTAATGATTAGTTCACTAAGCCCTCTTGGATGCCCAACTTTCACTCTTCTAGGTTGAAGTGTTTGTTTCCAGTAACTCTATGAATTTTTAGGTTTCACTCTGTTACCTCCGAAATAGATAGATGTGTTTGAAACTCTAAATCAAATACGGTTTGTGCTAGCTCCTTTTAACTTGACAAAATAAAATAGTTCTAAGTTCTATCTCTATGGTTTGTTTCCTCTTGAAGTAGCCCCATGCAGAGACTGCTGAAAGACACTTTCATTTGAAAAGTGTTGCAAGCTTCCAAAAAACTCCTGGTTTTCTGAAATCTCAGCAAATATTTTTTCACCCAATCTTGATTATTCTCTGTGGTAATGATCAGTTCACTAAGCCCACTTGGCTGCCCAATTTTCACTCTTCCAGGTTGAAGCGTTCGTTTCCAGTAACAGTTTGAATTTTTAGGTTTCAATCTGATATTTCCTATATAGATAGATGTGTTTGGAACTCTAAATCAAACACGGTTTGTGCTAGCTCCTTGAAACTTGACACAATAAAGTAGTTCTAAATTCTATCTCTATGGTTTGTTTTGTCTTTTAGAAGCCCCACACAGAGACTGCCGAAAGACACTTTCATTTGAAAGGTGTGCCCAGCTTCCAAAAAACTACTGGTTTTCTGACATCTCGGCAAATATTTTTTCACCCAATCTTGATGATTCTTGGTGGAAATGATCAGTTCACTAAGCAGACTTAGCTGCCCAATTTTCATTCTTCTTGCTTGAAGCGTTCGTTTCCAGTAACACTTTGAATTTTTAGGTTTCACTTTCTTTTCCCCTATATGGATAGATGTGTTTGGAAGTCTAAATCAAACACGGTTTGTGCTAGCTCCGTGAAACTTGACAAAATAAAGTAATTCTAAGTTTTGTCTCTACGGTTTGTCTCCTCATGAAGATGCCCCAAGCAGAGACTGCCAAAAGACACATTCATTTGAAAGGTGTGACAAGCTTCCAAAAACTACTGGTTTTCTGAAATCTCCGCAAATAATTTTTCACCCAATCTTTATGATACTAGGTGGTAATTATCAGTTCACTAAGCCCACTTGGCTGCCCAATTTTCACTTTTCCCGGTTGAAGTGTTCATTTCCAGTAAAAGTTTGAATTTTTAGGTTTCAATCTGCTTTTTCCTGTATAGATAGATGTGTTTGGAAGTCTAAATCAAACACGGTTTGTGCTAGCTCCTTGAAACTTGACACAAGAAAGTAGTTATAAGTTTTATCTCTAGGGTTTGTTTCCTCTTGAATTAGCCCTAAGCAGAGACTGGCGTAAGACTCTTTCATTTGAAAGGGGTTCCCAAGCTTTCAAAATCTACTAGTTTTCTGAAATATCAGCAAATATTTTTTCACCCAAACATGATGCTACTAGGTGGTAATGATCAGTTCACTATGTCCACTTGGCTGCCCAGTTTTCAGTCTTCTAGGTTGAAGCATTCCTTTCCAGAAACAGATTGAATTTTTAGGTTTCACTCTGTTTTCCCTATTTAGATAGATGTGTTTGAAACTCTAAATCAAACACGGTTTGAGGTAGCTCCTTGAAACTTGACAAAATAAAGTAGTTCTAAGTTCTATCTCTATGGTTAACTTCGTCATGAAGTAGCCCCAAGCAGAGCCTGACGAAAGACACTTTCATTTCGAAGGTGTGCCAAGCTTACCAAAAACAACTGGTTTTCTAAAATTTCGGCAAATATTTTTTCACCCAATCTTGATGATTCTTGGTGGTGATGATCAGATCACTAAGCGCACTTGGCTGCCCAATTTTCACTCTTCGAGGTTGAAGCGTTCTTTTCCAGTAACACTTTGAATTTTTAGGTCTCACTATGTTTTCTTTTATATAGATAGATGTGTTTGGAACTCTAAATCAAACACGGTTTGTGCTAGCTCCTTGAAATTTGACAAAATAAAGTAGTTCTAAGTTTGATCTCTAAGGTTTTTTTCCCAATGAAGTAGCCCTAAGCAGAGACTGGCGAAAGACACTTTGATTTGAAAGGGGTTGCCAAGCTTTCAAAAAACTATTAGTTTTCTGAAATCTCAGCAATTATTTTTTCACCCAATCTTGATGATTCTCTGTGGTAATGATCAGTTCACTATGCCCACTTGCGTACCCAATTTTCACTCTCTAGGTTGAAGCGTTCGTTTTCAGTAACAGTTTTAATTTTTAGGTTTCACTCTGTTTTCTCCTATATAGATAGATGTGTTTGGAAATCTAAAACAAACACGGTTTGTGATATCTCCCAGAAACTTGACACAATAAAGTAGTTCTATCTATATGTTTTGTTTCCTCTTGAAGTAGCCCCAAGCAGAGACTGCTGAAAGACACTTTCATTTCAAAGCTGTGCCAAGCATCCAAAAAACTACTGGTTTTCTGAAATCTCTACAAGTATTTTTTCACCCAATCTTGATGATTCCTGGTGGTAATGATCAGTTCACTAAGCCCACTTAGCTGCCCAAGTTTCATTCTTCTTGCTTGAAGCGTTCGTTTCCAGTAAAACTTTGAATTTTTAGGTTTCACTCTGTTTTCTCCTATTTGGATACATGTGTTTGAAACTCTAAATCAAACACGGTTTGAGCTAGCTCAGTGAAATTTGACACAATAAAGGTGTTCTAGCTTCTTTCTGTAAGAGTTGTTTCCTGTTGAAGTAGTTTCATGCAGAAACTGCTGAAAGACACTTTCATTTGAAAGGTGTGCCAAGCTTCCAAAAAACTCCTGGTTTTCTGAAATCTCAGCAAATATTTTTTCACCCAATCTTGATGATTCTCTGTGGTAATGATCAGTTCACTATGCCCACTTGGCAGCCCAATTCTGACTCTTCTAGGTTGAAGCGTTCGTTTTCAGTAACAGTTTGAATTTTTAGGTTTCAATCTATTTTTTCCTATATACATAGATGTGTTTGGAACTCTAAATCAAACACGGTTTGTGCTAGCTCTTTGAAACTTAACAAAATAAAGTTGTTCTATTTTCTATCCCTATGGTTTGTTTCCTCTTGAAGTAGCCCCATGCAGAGACTGATGAAAAACACTTTCATTTGAAAGGTGTGCAAAGCTTCCAAAAAACTACTGGTTTTCTGAAATCTCAGCAAATATTTTTTCACCCAATCTTGATGATTCTCTGAGGTCATGATCAGTTCACTATGTCCACGTAGCAGCCCAATTTTCCCTCTTCAACTTGGAAGTGTTTGTTTACAGTAACAGTTTGAATTTTTAGGTTTCACTCCTTTTTCTCTTAAATAGATAGATTTGTTTGGAACTCTAATTCAAACACGGTGTGTGCTAGGTCTGTGAAACTTGACAAAATAAAGATGTTCTAGGTTCTTTCTCTAAGCTTTGTTTCCTGTTGAAGTAGCCCTAAGCAGAGAAGGTGAAAAACACTTTCATTTGAAAGGTGTGCCCAGCTTCCAAATAACTACTAGTTTTCTGAAATCTCGGCAAATATTTTCTCACCCAATGTTTATGATTCTGGGTGGTAATGATCAGTTCACTAAGCCCACTTGGCTGCCCCATTTTCACTCTTCGATATTGAAGGGTTCTTTTCCTGTAACACTTTGAATTTTTAGGATTCAGTCTGTTTTCTCCTAAATAGATAGATATGTGTGGAGCTCTAAATCAAACACGGTGTGTGCTAGATTTGTGAAACTTGACACAATACACTTGTTCTAGGATCTTTCTCTAAGCTTTGTTTCCTGTTGAAGTAGCCCTAAGCAGAGACGGCAAAAAACACTTTCATTTGAAAGGTGTGCCCAGCTTCCAAATAACTACTAGTTTTCTGAAATACCGGCAAATATTTTTTCACCCAATCTTGATGATTCTTGGTGGTAATGATCAGTTCACTATGCCCACTTGGCTGCCCCATTTTGACTCTTCTAGGTTGAAGCATTTGTTTCGAGTAACAGTTTGAATTTTTAGAATTCACTCTGTTTTCTCCTATATGGATAGATATGTTTGGAACTAAATCAAACACAGTTTGTGGTAGCTCCTTGAATCCTGACAAAATAAAGTAGTTGTAAGTTCTATCTCTGTGGTTTGTTTTGTCTTGAAGTAGCCCCAAGCAGAGACTGCCGAAAGACACTTTCATTTGAAAAGTGTGCCAAGCTTCCAAAACACTACTGGTTTTCTGAAATCTCGGCAAATATTTTTTCACCAATCTTGATGATTCTTGGTGGTAATTACCAGTTCACTAAGCGCACTTAGCTGCCCAAATTTCACTCTTCGAGGTTGAAGCGTTCTTTTCCAGTAACACTTTGAATTTTTAGGTTTCACTCTGTTTTCTCCTATATGAATACATGTGTTTGAAACTCTAAATCAAACACGGTTTGAGATAGCTCCGTGAAACTTGACAAAATAAAGCAGTTGTAAGTTCTATCTCTATGGTTTGTTTCCTCTTGAAGTAGCCCCATGCAGAGACTGCCGAAAGACACTTTCATTTGAATGGTGTGCCAAGCTTCCAGAAAACTACTGGTTTTCTGAAATTTCGGCAAATATTTTTTCACCAAATCTTGATGATAGTTGGTTGTAAAGGTCAGTTCACTAATCCCACTTGGCTGCCTAATTTTTATTCTTTTAGGGTGAAGCATTCGTTTCCAGTAAGTATTTGATTTTTAGGTTTCACTCTGTTTATTCCTAAATAGATAGATGTGTTTGGAACTCTAAATCAAACACGGTGTGTGCTAGCTCTGTGAAACTTGACACAATAAAGTTGTTCTAGGTTCTTTCTCTACGGTTTGTTTCCTGTTGAAGTAGCCCTAAGCAGAGATGGCGAAGAACACTTTCATTTGAAAAGTGTGCCCAGCTTCCAAATAACTACTAGTTTTCTGAAATCTCGGAAAATATTTTTTACCCAAAGTTGATGATTCCTGGTGGTAATGATCAGTTCACTATGCCCACTTGGCTGTTCAGTTTTGACTCTTCTAGGTTGAAGCATTCGTTTCCAGTAACAGTTTGAATTTTTAGGTTTCACTCTGCTTTCTCCTATATGGATAGATGTGTTTGGAACTCTAAATCAAACACGGTTTGTGCTAGATCCTTGAATCCTGACAAAATACAGTAGTTCTAAGTTCTATGTCTATGGTTTGTTTCGTCTTGAAGTAGCCCCAAGCAGAGACTGCCGAAAGACACTTTTATTTGAAAAGTGTGCCAAGCTTCCCAAAAACTACTGGTTTTCTGAAATATCGGCAAATATTTTTTCACCAATCTTGATGATTCTTGGTGGTAATGACCAGTTCACTAAGCCCACTTAGCTGCCCAATTTTCACTCTTCGAGGTTGAAGCGTTCTTTTCCAGTAACACCTTGAATTTTTAGGTTTCACTCTGTTTTCTCCTATATGAATACATGTGTTTGAAACTCTAAATCAAACACGGTTTGAGATAGCTCCGTGAAACTTGACAAAATAAAGTAGTTGTAAGTTCTGTCTTTATGGTTTGTTTCCTCTTGATGTAGCACCATGCAGAGACTGCAAAAGACACTTTCATTTGAAAGGTGTGCCAAGCTTCCAGAAAACTACTGGTTTTCTGAAATTTCGGCAAATATTTTTTCACCAAATCTTGATGATAGTTGATTGTAAAGGTCAGTTTACTAATCCCACTTGGCTGCCCAATTTTTATTCTTTTAGGTTGAAGCATTCGTTTCCAGTAACAATTTGATTTTTAGGTTTCACTCTGTTTTCTCCTAAATAGATAGACGTGTTTGGAACTCTAAATCAAACACGGTGTGTTGTAGCTCTGTGAAACTTGACAGAATAAAGGTTTTCTAGGTTCTTTCTCTAAGCTTTGTTTCCTGTTGAAGTAGCCCTAAGCAGAGACGGCGAAGAACACTTTCATTTGAAAGGTGTGCCCAGTTTCCAAATAAATACAAGTTTTCTGAAATCTCGGAAAATATTTTTTCACCCAATCTAGATGATTCTTGGTGGTAATGATCAGTTCACTATGCCCACATGGCTGCCCAATTTTGACTCTTCTAGGTTGAAGCGTTCGTTTCCAGTAACAGTTTTAATTTTTAGGTTTCATTCTGTTTTCTCCTACATAGATAGATGTGTTTGGAACACTAAATCAAACACGGTTTCTGCTAGCTCTTTGACACTTGACACACTAAACTAGTTCTATGTTCTATATCTATGCATTGTTTTCTCTTGAAGTAGCCCTAAGCAGAGACTGGCGAAAGACATTTTCATTTCAAAGGGGTTGCCAAGCTTCCAAAAAACTACTGGTTTTCTGAAATCTCAGCAAATATTTTTTCATCCAATGTTGATGATTCTTGGTGGTAATGATCAGTTCACTATGTCCACGTAGTTGCCCAATCTTCACTCTTCGAGGTTGAAGCGTTCTTTTCCAGTAACACTTTGAATTTTTAGGTTTCACTCTGTTTTCTCCTATATGGATACATGTGTTTGAAACTCTAAATCAAACACGGTTTGAGCTAGCTCCGTGAAAGTTGACAAAATAAAGTAGTTCTAAGTTCTATCTCTATGGTTTGTGTCCTCATGAAGAAGACCCAAGCCAAGACTGCCGAAAAAACCTTTAATTTGAAAGGTGTGCCAAGCTTCCAAAAATCTACTCGTTTCCTGAAATTTCCGCAAATATTTTTTCACCAAATCTTGATGATAGTTGGTTGTAAAGGTCAGTTCACTAATCGCACTTGGCTGCCCAATTTTTACACTTTCAGGTTGAAGCGTTCGTTCCCAGTAACAGTTTGAAATTTTTGGTTTCACTCTGTTTTCTCCTACATAGATAGATGTGTTTGGAACACTAAATCAAGCACGGTTTTTGCTAGCTCTTTGAAACTTGACACACTAAGGTAGTTCTAAGTTCTGTATCTATGGATTGTTATCTCTTGAAGTAGCCCTAAGAAGAGACTGGCGAAAGACTCCTTCATTTGAAAGGGGTTGCCAAGCTTTCAAAAAACTACTAGTTTTCTGAAATATCAGCAAATATTTTTTCACCAAATCTTGATGAGACTTGGTGGTTATGACCAGTTCACTAATCCCACTGGCTGCCCAATTTTCACTATTCTATGTTGAAGTGTTCACTTCCAGTAACACTTTGAATTTTCAGGTTTCATTCTGTTTTCTCCTATATAGACAGATGTTTTTTTAATTCTAAATCAAACACGGTTTGTGCTAGCTCCTTGAAACTTGACAAAATAAAGTAGTTCTAAGTTCTATCTCTATGGTTTGTTTCCTCTTGAAGTAGCCCCAAGCAGTGACTGCCCAAAGATACTTTCATTTGAAAGGTGTGCCAAGCTTCCAGAAAACTACTAGTTTTCTGAAATCTCGGCAAAAATTTTTTTACCCAATCTTGATGATTCTTGGTGGTAATGATCAGTTCACTATGCCCACTTGGCTGCCCAATTTTGACTCTTCTAGTTTGAAGCATTCGTTTCCAGTAACAGTTTTAATTTTTAGGTTTCACTCTGTTTTCTCCTATATGGATAGATGTGTTTGGAACTCTAAATCAAACACGGTTTGTGATAGCTCCCAGAAACTTTACACAATAAGGTAGTTCTAGTTTCTTTCTCTAAGGTTTGTTTCCTCTTGAACTAGAACTAAGCAGAGACTGGTGAAAGACCCTTTCATTTGAAAGGTGTGCCCAGCTTCCAAATAACTACCAGTTTTCTTTAATCTCGGCAAATATTTTTCACCCAATCTTGATGATTCTATGTGGTAATGACCAGTTCACTAAGCCCACTTAGCTGCCCAATTTTCTCTCTTCGAGGTTGAAGCATTTTTTTCCAGTAACACTTTGAATTTTTAGGTTTCACTCTGTTTTCTCCTATATGGATACATGTGTTTGAAACTCTAAGTCAAACACGGTTTGAGCTAGCTCCATGAAAGTTGACAAAATAAAGTAGTTCTAAGTTCTATCTCTATGGTTTGTGTCCTCATGAAGAAGACCCAAGCCAAGACTGCCGAAAAACCCTTTAATTTGAAAGGTGTGCCAAGCTTCCAAAAAATTACACGTTTCCTGAAATTTCCGCAAATATTTTTTCACCAAATCTTGATGATAGTTGGTTGTAAAGGTCAGTTCACTAATCGCACTTGGCTGCCCATTTTTTATACTTTCAGGTTGAAGCGTTCGTTTCCAGTAACAGTTTGAATTTTTAGGTTTCACTCTGTTTTCTCCTACATAGATAGATGTGTTTGGAACACGAAATCAAGCACGGTTTTTGCTAGCTCTTTGAAACTTGACACATTAAAGTAGTTCTAAGTTCTGTATCTATGGATTGTTATCTCTTGAAGTAACCCTAAGAAGAGACTAGCGAAAGACATTTTCATTTGATAGGCTTTGCCAAGCTTTCAAAAAACTACTAGTTTTCTGAAATCTCAGCAAATATTTTTTCACCAAACCTTGATGATACTTGGTGGTAATGATCAGTTCACTAATCCCACTTGGCTGCCCAATTTTCACTCTTCTATGTTGAAGTGTTCGTTTCCAGTAACATTTTGAATTTTCAGGTTTCACTCTGTTTTCTCCTATATAGAGAGATGTGTTTGGAATTCTAAATCAAACAAGGTTTGTGATAGCTCCTTGAAACTTGACAAAATAAAGTAGTTCTAAGTTCTATCTCTATGGTTTGTTTCCTCTTGAAGTAGCCCCAAGCAGAGACTGCCCAAAAACACTTTCATTTGAAAGGTGTGCCAAGCTTCCCAAAAACTACTGGTTTTCTGAAATCTCGGCAAATATTTTTTCACCCAATCTTGATGATTCTCTGTGGTAATGATCAGTTCACTATGTCCACGTAGCTGCCCAATTTTCACTCTTCGAGGTTGAAGCGTTCTTTTCCAGTAACACTTTGAATTTTTAGGTTTCACTCTGTTTTCTCCTAAATAGATAGATGGGTTTGGAATTCTGAATCAAACAAGGTGTGTGCTAGCTCTGTGAAACTTGATACAATAAAGTTGTTCTAGGTTCTTTCTCTAAGGTTTGTTTCCTGTTGAAGTAGCCCTAATCAGAGAGGGCGAAAAACACTTTCATTTGAAAGGTGTGCCCAGCTTCCAAATAACTACTAGTTTTCTGAAATCTCGGCAAATATTATTTCACTCAATCATATGATTCTTGGTGGTAATAATCAGGTCACTATGCCCACTTGGCTGCCCAATTTTGACTCTTCTAGGTTGAAGCATTCATTTCCAGTAACAGTTTTAATTTTTAAGTTTCACCCTCTTTTCTCCTATATGGATAGATGTGTTTGGAACTCTAAATCAAACACGGTTTGTGATAGCTACCAGAAACTGGACACAATAAAGTAGTTCTAGTTTCTTTCTCTAAGGTTTGTTTCCTCTTGAAGTAGCCCTAAGTAGAGACTGGCGAAAGACACTTTCATTTCAAAGGGGTTGCCAAGCTTTCAAAAGACTACTATTTTTCTGAAATCTCAGCAAATATTTTTTCACCCAAACTTGATTCTCTGTGGTAATTATCAGTTCACTGTGTCCACGTAGCTGCCCAATTTTGACTCTTCTAGGTTGAAGCGTTTGTTACCAGTAACAGTTTTAAATTTTAGGTTTCACTCTGTTTTCTCATATATAGATAGATGTGTTTGGAACTCTAAATAAAACACGGTTTGAGGTAGCTCCTTGAAACTTGACAAAATATGTAGTTCTAACTTCTATCTCTATGGTTTGTTTCATCTTGACGTAGCCCCAAGTAGAGCATGCCGAAAGATACTTTCATTTAAAAGGTGTGGCAAGCTTCCAAAAAACAACTGATTTTTTGAAGTCTCGGCAAATATTTTTTCACCCAATGTTGATGATTCTTGGTGGTAATGATCAGTTCAGTAAGGCCACTTGGCTGCCCCATTTTTACTCTTCGAATTTGAAGCATTCATTTCCAGTAACACTTTGAAATTTTAGGTTTCACTCTGTTTTCTCCTTTATAGATAGATGTGTTTGGAACTCTAAATCAAACACGGTTTGTGCTAGCTCCTTGATACTTGACGAAATAAAGTACTTCTAAGTTCGATCTCCATGGTTTTTTCCTGTTGAAGTACACCCAAGCAGAGCCTGCCAAAAAACACTTTCATTTGAAAGGTGTGCCAAGCTTCCCAAAAACTACTGGTTTTCTGAAATCTCGGCAAATATTTTTTCACCCAATCTTGATGATTCTCTGTGGTAATGATCAGTTCACTATGTCCACGTACCTGCCCAATTTTCACTCTTCGATATTGAAGCGTTCTTTTCCAGTAACACTTTGAATTTTTAGGTTTCACTCTGTTTTCTCCTATATGGATAGATGTGTTTAGAACTCTAAATCAAACACGGTGTATGCTAGCTCTGTGAAACTTGACACAATAAAGTTGTTCTAGGTTCTTTCTCTAAGGTTTGTTTCCTGTTGAAGTAGCTCTAAGCAGAGACGGCGAAAAACACTTTCATTTGAAAGGTGTGCCCAGCTTTCATATAACTACTTGTTTTCTCAGGAAACAAACCATAGAGATAGAACTTAGAACAACTTTATTTTGTCAAGTTTCAAGGAGCTAGCACAGACCGTGTTTGATTTAGAATTCCAAACACATCTCTCTATATAGGAGAAAACAGAGTGAAACCTAAAATTTCAAACTGTTACTGGAATAGAACGCTTCAACCTGGAATCTACGAGTTTTGGAAATACCAGAAATATTTTTTCGCCTAATCTATCAAGACTCTTGGTGGTAATGATCAGTACACCAATCCCACTTCGCTCACCAAATTATGTTCTTCTAGGTTGAAGCCTTCGTTTACAGTAGCATTTTTTTATTTTAGGTTTCACTCTGTTCTCTCCTATATAGATAGATGAATTTGGAACACTAATCCAACATGGTTTGTAGTAGCTTTTTGAAACTTGAAAAAATAAAGTAGTTCTCAGTTTTGTCTCTATGGTTTGTTTCCTCTTCAAGTAGCTCTAAGCAGAGACTGGCGAAAAGTACTTTCATTGAAAGGGGTTGCCAAGCTTCCAAGAAATTACGAGTTTCCAAAATACCAGCAATTATTTTTTCACCCAATCTTGATGATCCATAATGGTAATGATCAGTACACCAATCCCAAATGACTCACCAAGTTTTGTTCTTCTAGGTTGAAGCGTTCATTTACAGTAGCAGTTTTTATTTTTAGGTTTCACTCTGTTGTCTCCTATATAGATAGATGAATTTGGAACTCTAAATTCAACATGGTTTGTAGTAGCTCTTTGAAACTTGACGAACTAAAGTTGTTCTCAGTTTTGTCTCTATGGTTTGTTTCCTCATCAAGTAGCCCTAGGCACAGACCTTGGAAAAGCACTTTCATTGAAAGGGGTTGCCAAGCTTCCAAGAAATTACGAGTTTCAAAATACCAGCGAAGATTTTTTCACCCAATCTTGATGATACTTGATGGAAATGACAAGTACACAAATCCCACTTGGCTCACCAAATTTTGTTCCTCTAGGTTGATGCTTTCGTTTACAGTAGCAGTTTTTATTTTTAGGTTTCACTCTGTTCTCTCCTGTATAGATAGATGAATTTGGAACTCTAAATCCAACATGGTTTGTAGTAGCTCTTTGAAACTTCACAACATAAAGTATTTCTCTGTTTTGTCTCTATGGTTTATTTCCTCTTCAAATAGCTCTAAGCAGAGACTGTGGAAAAGCACTTTCATTGAAAGGGGTTGCCAAGCGTCCAATAAATTACGAGTTTTCAAAATACCAGCAAATACTTTTTCAACCAATCTTGATGATACCTGTTGGTAATGATGAGTACACAAATCCCAAATGACTCACTAAGTTTTGTTCTTCTAGGTTGAAGCGTTCCTTTACAGTAGCAGTTTTTATTTTTAGGTTTCACTCTGTTGTCTCCTATATAGATAGATGAATCTGGAACTCTAAATTCAACATGGTTTGTAGTAGCTCTTTGAAACTTGATGAAATAAAGTAGTTCCAGTTTTGTCTCTATGGTTTGTTTCCTCTTCAAGTAGCACTAAGCAGAGACTGGCGAAAAGCACTTTCATTGAAAAGGGTTCCCAAGCATCCAAGAACCAACGAGTTTCTGAAATACCAGCAAGTATTTTTTCACCAAATCTTGATGATACTTGGTGGTAATGATCAGTCCACAAATCCACCTTGGCTCACCAAATTTTGTTCTTGTAGGTTTTAGGGTTATTTACAGTAGCAGTTGTTATTTTTAGGTCTCACTCTGTTTTCTCCTATACAGATAGGTGAGCTTAGAACTCTAAATCCAACATGGTTTGTATTAGCTCTTTGAAACTTGACAAAATAAAGTAGTTCTCAGTTGTTTCTCTATGGTTTGTTTCCTCTTCAATTAGCCCTAAGCAGAGAATGTGGAAAAGCACTTTCATTGAAAGGGGTTGCCAAGCGTAAAAGAAATTACGAGTTTCCGAAATACCAGCAAATATTTTTTCACCCAATCTTGATGATACTTGGTGGTAATGACATGTACACAAATAACACTTGGCTCACCAAATTTTTTTCTTCCAGGTTGAAGCGTTCGTTTACAGTAGCAGTTTTTATTTTTAGGTTTCACTCTGTTCTCTCCGATATAGATAGATGAATTTGGAACTCTAAATACAACATGGTTTGTAGTAGATCTTTGAAAGTTGACAAAATAAAGTTGTTCTCAGTTTTGTCTCTATGCTTTCTTTCCTCTTCAAGTAGCCCTAAGCAGACAGTGGCGAAAAGCACTTTCATTGAAAGGGGTTGGCAAGCGTTCAAGAATCTACGAGTTTCGGAAATACCAGAAATATTTTTTCTCCCAATCTTGATGATTCTTGGTGGTAATGATCAGTACACAAATCCCACTTCGCTCACCAAATTATGTTCTTCTAGGTTGAAGCCTTCGTTTACAGTAGCATTTTTTTAATTTTAGGTTTCACTCTGTTCTCTCCTATATAGAGAGATGAATCTGGAACTCTAAATCCAACATGGTTTGTAGTAGCTCTTTGAAACTTGACAAAATAAAGTAGTTCTCCGTTTTGTTGTCTATGGTTTGTATCCTCTTCAAGTAGCTCTAAGCAGAGACTGGCGAAAAGCACTTTCATTGAAAGGGGTTGCCAAGCTTCCAAGAAATTACGAGTTTCCGAAATACCAGCAATTATTTTTTCACCCAATCTTGATGATACTTGGTGGTAATGCTCAGTACACAAACTCCAAATGACTCACCAAGTTTTGTTCTTCTAGGTTGAAGCGTTCTTTTACAGTAGCAGTTTTTATTTTTAGGTTTCACTCTGTTGTCTCCTATATAGATAGATGAATCTGGAACTCTAAATTCAACATGGTTTGTAGTAGCTCTTTGAAACTTGACAAAATAAAGTAGTTCCAGTTTTGTCTCTGTGGTTTGTTTCCTCTTCAAGTAGCACTAAACAGAGATTGTGGAAAAGCACTTTCATTGAAAGGGGTTGCCAGACTTCCAAGAAATTACGAGTTTTCGAAGCACAAGCAAATATATTTTCCACCCAATCTTGATGATACTTGGTTGTAATGATCAGTATACAAATCCCACTTGGCTCACCAAATTTTGTTCTTGTAGGTTCTAGGGTTATTTACTGTAGCAGTTGTTATTTTTAGGTTTCACTCTATTCTCTCCTATACAGATAGATGAATTTGGAACTCTAAATCCAACATGGTTTGTAGAAGCTTTTGAAACTTCACAAAATAAAGTAGTTCTCCGTTGTTTCTCTAAGGCTTGTTTCCTCTTCAATTACCCCTAAGCAGAGACTGTGGAAAAGCACTTTCATTGAAAGGGGTTGCCAAGCGTCCAAGAAATTACGAGTTTCCGAAATACCAGCAAATATTTTTTCAACCAATCTTGATGATACTTGGTGGTAATGACATGTACACAAATCCCACTTGGCTCACCAAATTTTTTTCTTCCATGTTGAAGCGTTCATTTACAGTAGCAGTTTTTATTTTTAGGTTTCACTCTGTTCTCTCCGATATAGATAGATGAATTTGGAACTCTAAATACAACATGGTTTGTAGTAGCTCTTTGTAACTTGACAAAATAAAGTTGTTCTCAGTTTTGTCTCTATGGTTTGTTTCCTCTTCAAGCAACCCTAAGCAGACACTGGCGAAAAGCACTTTCATTGAAAGGGGTTGGCAAGCGTCTAAGAATCGGAAATACCAGAAATATTTTTTCGCCCAATCTTGTTGATTCTTGGTGGTAATGATCAGTACACAATTCCCACTTGGCTCACACAATTACGTTCTTCTAGGTTGAAGCGTTCGTTTACAGTAGAAGTTTTTATTTTTAGGTTTCACTCTGTTCTCTCCTATATAGATAGATAAATTTTGAACTCTAAATCCAACTTGTTTTGCAGTAGGTCTTTGATACTTGACAAAATAAAGTAGTTCTCAGTTGTGTCACTATTGTTTGTTTCCTCTTCAAGTAGCTTTTATTCACAGACTGTGGAAAACCACTTTCATTGAAAGGGGTGGCCCAGCTTCCAAGAAATTACGAGTTTCCGAAACACCAGCAAATATTTTTTCACCCAGTCTTGATCATACTTGGTGGTAATGACTAGTACACAAATCCAACTTGTCTCAACAAATTTTGTAATTCTAGGTTGAATCCTTCGTTTACAGTAGCCGTTTTTATTTTTAGGTTTCACTCTGTTCTCTCCTATATAGGTAGTTGAATTTTGAACTCTAAATCCAACATGGTTTGTAGTAGCTCTTTGAAACTTGACGAACTAAAGTTGTTCTCAGTTTTGTCTCTATGGTTTGTTTCCTCATCAAGTAGCCCTAGGCACAGACCTTGGAAAAGCACTTTCATTGAAAGGGGTTGCCAAGCTTCCAAGAAATTACGAGTTTCAAAATACCAGCGAAGATTTTTTCACCCAATCTTGATGATACTTGGTGGTAATGATCAGTACACAAATCCCACTGGCTACCAAATTAAGGTCTTCTAGGTTGAAGCGTTCGTTTACAGTTGCAGGTTTTAATTTTAGGTTTCACTCTGTTCTCTCCAATATAGATAGATTAATTTGGAACTCTAAATCCAACATGGTTCCTAGTAGCTCTTTGAAACTTGACAAAATAAAGTAGTTCTCTGTTTTGTCTCTATGGTTTGTTTCCTCTTCAAGTAGCTCTAAGCAGAGACTGGCGAAAAGCACTTTCATTGAAAGGGGTTGCCAAGATTCAAGAAATTACGAGTTTCCGAAGTACCAGTAAATATTTTTTCAACAATCTTGATGATACTTGGTGGTAATGATCAGTATCCAAATCCATCTTGGCTCACCAAATTTTGTTCTTGTAGGTTCTAGGGTTATTTACAGTAGCAGTTGTTATTTTTAGGTTTCACTCTATTCTCTCCTATACAGATAGGTGAGTTTAGAACTCTAAATCCAACATGGTTTGTATTGGCTTTTGAAACTTCACAAAATTAAGTAGTTTTACGTTGTTTCTCTATGGTTTGTTTCCTCTTCAATTACCCCTAAGCAGAGACTGTGGAAAAGCACTTTCATTGAAAGGGGTTGCCAAGCTTCCACGAAATTAAGAGTTTCCGAAATACCAGCAAATATTTTTTCACCCAATCTTGATGATACTTGGTGGTAATGACATGTACACAAATCCCACTTGGCTCACCAAATTTTTTTTTCCAGGTTGAAGCGTTCGTTTACAGTAGCAGTTTTTATTTTTAGGTTTCACTCTGTTCTCTCCGATATAGATAGATGAATTTTTAACTCTAAATACAACTTGTTTTTTAGTAGGTCTTTAATACTTGACAAAATAAAGTAGTTCTCAGTTGTGTCACTATGGTTTGTTTCCTCTTCAAGAAGATTTAGGCACAGACTGTGGAAAACACTTTCATTGAAAGGGGTGGCCCAGCTTCCAAGAAATTACGAGTTTTTGAAACACCAGCAAATAGTTTTTCACCCAATCTTGATCATACTTGGTGGTAATGATCAGTACACAAATCCAACTTGACTCACCAAATTTTGTAATTCTAGGTTGAATCCTTCGTTTACAGTAGCCGTTTTTATTTTTAGGTTACACTCTGTTCTCTCCTATATAGATAGTTAAATTTTGAACTCTAAATCCAACATGGTTTGTAGTAGCTCTTTGAAACTTGACGAACTAAAGTTGTTCTCAGTTTTGTCTCTATAATTTGTTTCCTATTAAACTAGCTTTTAGCAGAGACTGTTGAAAAGAACTTTCATTCAAATGTGTTGCCAAGCTTCCAAGAAATTTCGAGTTTCCGAAATACCAGAAAATATTTTTTCACCCAATCTTGATGATATTTGGTGGAAATGACAAGTACACAAATCCTAGTTGGCTCACCAAATTTTGTTCTTCTAAGTTGAAGCATTCGTTTACAGTAGCAGTTTTTATTTTTAATTTTCACTCTGTTGTCTCCTATATACATAGATGAATCTGGAACTCTAAAAACAACATGGTTTGTAGTAGCTCTTTGAAACTTGAAAAAACAAAGTAGTTCCAGTTTTGTCTCTATGGTTTGTTTCCTCTTCAAGTAGCTCTAAGCAGAGACTGGCGAAAAGCACTTTCATTGAAAGGGGTTGCCAAGCGTCCAAGAACCCACGAGTTTCCGAAATTCCAGCAAATATTTTTTCACCCAATCTTGATGATACTTGGTGGTAATGATCAGTACACAAATCCCACTTTGCTCTACAAATTTTGTTCTTCTAGTTTGAAGCGTTCATTTACAGTATCAGTTTTTAATTTTAGGTTTCACTCTGCTCTCTCCTATACAGATAGATTAATTTGGAACTCTAAATCAAACATGGTTTGTAGTAGCTCTTTGAAAGTTGACAAAATAAAGTTGTTCTCAGTTTTGTCTCTATGGTTTGTTTCTTCTTCAAGTAGCTCTCCTCAGAGACTGGCGAAAAGCACTTTCATTGAAAGGGGTTGCCAAGCCTCCATGAAATTACGAGTTTCCAAAATACCAGCAAATATTTTTTCACCCAATCTGGATCATACTTGTTGGTAATGATCAGTACAGAAATTCCACTTGGCTCACCGAATTTTGTTCTTCTACTTTGAACTGTTCGTTTACAGTAGCTGTTTTTATTTTTAGGTTTCACTCTGTTCTCTCCTATATAGATAGATGAATTTGGAACCCTAATCTAATATGGTTTGTAGTATCTCTTTCAAACTTGACAAAATAAAGTAGTTCTCAGTTTTGTCTCTATGCTTTGTTTCCTCTTCCAGTAGCCCTAGGCACAGACTGTGGAAAAGCACTTTCATTTAAAGGGGTTGCCAAGCTTCCAAAAAATTACGAGTTTCCGAAATACCAGCAAATATTTTTTCAACCAATCTTGATGATACTTGGTGGTAATGATCAGTACACAACTCCCACTTGGCTCACCAAATTATGTTCTTCTAGGTTGAAGCGTTCGTTTAAAGTAGCACTTTTAATTTTAGTTTTCACTCTGTTGTCTCCTATACAGATAGATGAATTTGGAATTCTAAATCCAACATGGTTTGTAGTAGCTCTTTGAAACTTGACAAAATAAAGTAGTTCTCAGTTTTGTCTCTATGGATTGTTTCCTCTTCAAGTACCTCAAAGCTGAGACGGGCGAAAAGCGCTTTCATCGAAAGGGGTTGCCAAACTTCCAAGAAATTACGAGTTTCCGAAATACCAGCTAATATTTTCTCACCCAATAAAATGATACTACTTGGTGGTAATGATCAGTACACAAATACCACTTGGCTCTCCAAATTTTGTTCTTCTAGGTTGAAGCGTTCGATTACAGTAGCAGTTTTTATTTTTAGTTTTCACTCTGTTGTCTCCTGTATAGATACACCAATCTGGAACTCTAAATCCAACATGGTTTGTAGTAGCTCTTTGAATCTTGACAAAATAAAGTAGTTCACAGTTTTGTCTCTATGGTTTGTATCCTCGTCAAGTAGCTTTAGGCAGAGACTGGCGAAAAGCACTTTCATTGAAAGGGTTTTCAAAGCGCCCAAGAACCTACGAGTTTCCGAAATACCAGCAAATATTTTTACACCCAATCTGGATGAATCTTGGTGGTAATGATCATTACACAAATCCCACTTGGCTAACCAAATTTCGTTCATCTAGTTTGAAGCCTTCATTTGCAGTAGCAGTTTTTAGTTTAAGGTTTTACTCTGTTCTCTCCTGTATAGATAGATGAAATTGGAACTCTATATCCAAAATGGTTTGGAGTAGCTTTTTGAAACTTGACAAAATAAAGTAGTTCTCAGTTTTGTTGCTATGGTTTGTTTCCTCTTCAAGTAGCCCTAAGCAGAGACTGTGGAAAAGCACTTTCATTGAAAGGGGTTGCCAAGCTTCCAAGAAATTACGAGTTTCCGAAATACCAGCAAATATTTTTCACTCAATCTTGATGATACGTGGTGGTAATGATCAGTACACAAATCACACTTGGCTGACCAAATTTTGTTCTTGTAGGTTGAAAGGTTATTTACAGTAGCAGGTTTTTTTTAGGTTTCAGTCTGTTCTCTCCTATGCAGATAGGTGAGTTTGGAACTCTAAATCCAACATGGTTTGTAGTAGCTCTTTTAAACTTGACAAAAAAAAGTAGTTCTCCGTTTTTTATCTATGGTTTGTTTCCTCTTCAAGTAGCCCTAAGCAGAGACTGTGGAAAAGCACTATCATTGAAAGGGGTTGCCAAGCTTCCAAGAAATTATAATTTTTCGAAATACCAGCAAATATTTTATCACCCACTCTTGATGATACTTGGTGGTAATGACAAGTACACAAATCCCACTTGGCTCAGCAAATTTTCTTCTTCCAGGTTGAAGCGTTTGTTTACAGTAGCAGGTTTATTTTTAGGTTTCACTCTGTTCTCTCCGATTTAAATAGATGAATTTGGAATTCTAAATCCAACATGTTTTGTAGTAGCTCTTTGAAACTTGACAAAATAAAGTAGTTCTCAGTTTTGTCTCTATGATTGTTTAATCTTCAAGTAGCCCTAAGCAGACACTGGCAAAAAGCACTTTCATTGAAAGAGGTTGGCAAGCGTCCAAGAAATTACGAGTTTCCGAAATACCAGCAAATATTTTTTCACCCAATCTTGATCATAGTTGGTGGTAATGATCAGTACACAAATCGTACTGGGCTCACCAAGTTTTGTTCTTCTAGGTTGAACAGTTCGTTTACAGTAGCAGTTTTTATTTTTAGGTTTCACTCTTTCTCTCCTATATAGATAGATTAATTTGGAACTCTAAATCCAACATGGTTTGTAGTATCTCTTTGAAACTTGACAAAATAAAGTAGTTCTCAGTTTCGTCTTTATCGTTTGTTTCCTTTTCAAGTAGCCCTTAGCAGAGACTGTTGAAAAGCACTTTCATTGAAAGGGGTTGCAAGCTTCCAAGAAATTATGAGGTTCCGAAATACCAACAAATATGATTTCACCCAATCATGATGATATTTGGTGGTAATGATCAGTATACAAATCCCACTTGGCTCACCAAATTTTGTTCTTGTAGGTTGAAAGGTTATTTACAGTAGCAGTTTTTATTTTTAGATTTCACTCTGGTCTCTCCTATACAGATAGGTGTGTTTGGAACTCTAACTCCAACATGGTTTGTAGTAGCTCTTTGAAACTTGACAAAATAAAGTAGTTCTCAATTTTGTCTCCATGGTTTGTTTCCTCGTAAATTAGCCCTAAGCAGAGACTGTGGAAAAGCACTTTCATTGAAAGGGGTTTCCAAGCTTCCAAGAAATTACGAGTTTCCGAAATACCAGCAAATACTTTTTCACCCAATCTTGATGATACTTGGTGTTAATGACAAGTACACAAATCATACTTGGATCACCAAATTTTGTTCTTCCAAGTTGGAGCGTTCGTTTACAGTAGCAGTTTTTATTTTTAGGTTTCACTCTCTTCACTCCTATACAGATAGATGAATTTGGAACTCTAAATCCAACATGGTTTGTAGTAGCTCTTTGAAACTTGACAAAAAAAGTAGTTCTCAGTTTTGTCTTTATGGTTTGTTTCCTGTTCAAGTAGCCCTAGGCACAGACTGTGGAAAAGCACTTTCATTGAAAGGGGTTGCCAAGCTTCCAAGAAATCACGAGTTTCCGAAATACCAGCGAATATTTTTTCACCCAATCTTGATGATTCTTGGTGGTAATGATCAGTACACAAATCCCACTTGGCTCACCAAATTTTGTTCTTCTAGGTTGAACCGTTCGTTTAGAGTAGCAGTTATTATTTTTAGGTTTCACTCTGTTCTCTCCTATATAGATAGATGAATTTGGAACTCTAAATACAACATGGTTTGTAGTAGCTCTTTGAAACTTAAAAAAATAAAGTAGTTCTCAGTTTTGTCTTTATGGTTGTTTTATGTTCATGTAGCCCTAGGCACAGACTGTGCAAAAGCACTTTCATTGAAAGGGGTTGCCAAGCTTCCTAGAAATTACAAGTTTGCGAAATACCAGCAAATATTTTTTCACCCAATCTTGATGATACTTGGTGGTAATGATCAGGACACAAATCCCACTTGGCTCACCAAATTATGTTCTTCTAAGTTGAAGCGTTCGTTTATCATAGCAGTTTTTAATTTTAGGTTTCATTCTGTTCTCTCCTATATAGATAGATGAATTTGGAACTCTAAATCCAACATGGTTTTTAGTACCTCTTTGAAACTTGACAAAATAAAGTAGTTCCAGTTTTGTCTCTATGGTTTGTTTACTCTTCAAGTAACTCTAAGCAGATACTGGCGAAAAGCACTTTCATGGAAAGGGGTTGCCAAGCTTCCAAGAAATTACGAGTTTATCAAATACCAGCAAATATTTTTTCACCGAATCTTAATGATACTTGGTGGTAATGACAAGTACACAAATCCCACTTGGCTCACCAAATTTTGTTCTTCCAGGTTGAAGCGTTCGTTTACAGTAGCAGTTTTTATATTTAGGTTTTACTCTGTTCTCTTCTATATAGATAGATTTATTTGGAACTCTAAATCCAACATGGTTTTTAGTAGCTCTTTGAAACTTGACAAAATAAATTAGTTCTCAGTTTTGTCTCTATGGTTTGGTTCCTCTTCAAGAAGCCCTAGCATAGACTTTGGAAAAGCACTTTCATTGAAAGGGGTTGCCAAGCTTCCTAGAAATTACGAGGTTGTGAAATACCAGCAAATATTTTCACTCAATCTTGATTATAGTCGGTGGTAATGATCAGTACACAAATCCCACTTGGCTCGCCAAATTTTGTTCTTTTAGGTTGAAGCGTTCGTTTACAGTAGCAGTTTTTTTTTTTTTTAGGTTTCACTCTGTTGTCTCCTATATAGGTTGATGAATTTAGAACTTTAGATACATCATGGTTTGTAGTAGCTCTTTGAAACTGGACAAAATAAAGTAGTTCTCAGTTTTGTCTCTATGGTTTGTTTCCTCTTCAAGTAGCCCTAAGCAGAGACTGTGGAAAAGACTTTCATTGAAACGGGTTGCCAAGCTTCCTAGAAATTATGAGGTTGCAAAATACCAGCAAATAATTTTTCACCAAATCTTGATCATAGTTGGTGGTAATGATCAGTACACAAATCCCACTTGGCTCACCAAATTTTGTTCTTCTTGTTTGAAGCGTTCGTTTACTGTGAGGTTCTTATTTTTAGTTTTCACTCTGTTGTCTCCTCTATAGATAGATAAATGTGGAACTCTAAATCCAACATGGTTTGTAGTAGCTCTTTGAAACTTGACAAAATAAATTAGGTCCAGTTTTGTCTCTATGGTTTCTTTCCTCTTTGAGTAGCTCTAAGCAGAGCCTGGCGAAAGCACTTTCATTGAAAGGGGTTTCCAATCGTCCAACAACCCACGAGTTTCCGATATACCAGCAAATATATTTTCACCCAATCTTGATGATACTTGGTGGAAATGATCAGTACACATTTCCCACTTGGCTCACCGAATTTTGTTCTTCTAGGTTGAAGCGTTCGTTTACAGTGGCAGTTTTATTTTTAGGTTTCACTCCGTTCTCGCCTATATAGATAGATGAATCTAGAACTGTAAATCCAACAAGGTTTGTAGTAGCTCTTTGAAACTTGAAAAAATAAAGTAGTTCTCAGTTTTGTCTCTATGGTTTGTTTCCTCTTCAAGTAATCCTAGGCACAGACTGTGGAAAAGCACTTTCATTGAAAGGGGTTGCCAAGCTTCCTAGAAATTATGAGGTTGTGAAATACCAGCAAATATTTTTTCACTCAATCTTGAGCATAGTTGCTGGTAATGATCAGTACACAAATCCCATTTGGCTCACCAAATTATGTTCTTCTAGGTTGAAGCCTTCGTTTACAGTAGCATTTTTTTAATTTTAGGTTTCACTCTGTTCTCTCCTATATAGATAGATGAATCTGGAACTCTAAATCCAACATGGTTTGTAGTAGCTCTTTGAAACTGGACAAAATAAAGTAGTTCTCAGTATTGTCTCTATGGTTTGTTTCCTCTTCAAGTAGCCCTAAGCAGAAATTGGCGAAAAGCACTTTCATTGAAAGGAGTTGCCAAGCGTCCAAGACTTTACGGGTTTCTGAAATACCAGCAAATATTTTTTCACCCAATCTTGATGATACTTGGTGGTAATGACAGGAACAAAATTCCCACTTGGCTTACCAAATTTTGTTCATCTAGTTTGAAGCGTTCGTTCACAGTAGCAGTTTTTATTTTTAGGTTTCACTCTGTTCTCTGCTATATAGATAGATGAATTTGGAACTCTAAATCCAACATGGTTGGTAGTAGCTCTTTGAAGCTGGACAAAATAAAGTAGTTCTCAGTTTTGTCTCTATGGTTTGTTTCCTCTTCAAGTAGCCCTAGGCACAGACTGTGGAAAAGCATTTTCATAGAAAGGGGTTGCCAAGCTTCCTAGAAATTACGAAGTTGCAAAATACCAGCAAATATTTTTTCACCGATCTTGATGATACTTGGTGGTAATGATCAGTATGCAAATCCCACTTGGCTCACCAAATTGGGTTCTTCTAGGTTGAAGCGTTCGTTTACAGTGCAGTTTTTATTTTTAGTGTTCACTCTGTTGTCTCCTATATAGATAGATGAATCTTGAACTCTAAATCCAACATGGTTTGTAGAAGCTCTTTGACTTGACAAAATAAAGTAGTTCCAGTTTTGTCTCTATGGTTTGTTTCCTCTTCGAGTAGCTCTAAGCAGAGACTGGTGAAAGCACTATCATTGAAAGGTGTTGCCAATCGTCCAAGAACCCACGAGTTTCCGAAATACCAGAAAATATTTTTTCAGCGAATCTTGATGATACTTGGTGGTAATGATCAGTACACAAATCCAACTTGGCTCATCAAATTTTGTTCTTCTAGGTTGAAGAGATCTTTTACAGCAGCAGTTTTTATTTTGAGGTTACACTCTGTTCTCTCCTGTATAGATAGATGAATTTGGAACTCTACATTCAACATGGTTTGTACTAGCTCTTTGTAACTGGACAAAATAAAGCAGTTCTCAGTTTTTTCTCTATGGTTTGTTTCCTCTTCAAGTAGCCCTAAGCAGAGACTGTGGAAAAGCACATTCATTGAATGGGGTTGGAAAGCTTAAAAGAAATTATGAGTTTCCGAAATACCAGCAAATATTTTTTAACCCAATCTTGATGATACTTGGTGTTAATGATCAGTACACAAATCCCATTTGGCTCACCAAATTTTGTTCTTCTAGGTTTAAGCGTTCGTTTGCAGTAGCAGTTTTTATTTTTAGATTTTAATCTGTTGTCTCTTACATAGGTTGATGAATTTAGAACACTAAATCCAACATGATTTGTAGTAGCTCTTTGAAACTGGACAAAATAAAGTAGTTCTCACTTTTGTCTCTTTTGTTTCTTTCCTCTTCAAGTAGCCCAAATCAGAGACTGGTGAAAATTACTTTCATTGAAAGGGGTTGCCAAGCGTCCCAGAATCTACGAGTTTCCGAAATACCAGCAAATATTTTTTCACCCAATCTTGATGATACTTGGTGGTAATGATCAGTATTCAAATCCCACTTGGCTCACCAAATTTTGTTCTTCTAGGTTGAAGCGTTCTTTTACATTAGCACTTTTTATTTTTAGGTTTCACTCTGTTCTCTCCTATGTAGATAGATAAATATGGAACTCTAAAACCAACATCGTTTGTAGTAGCTCTTTGAAACTGGAGAAAATAAAGTAGTTCTCAGTTTTGTCTCTATGGTTTGTTTCCTCTTCAAGTAGCCCTAAGTAGAGACTGTCAAAAAACACTTTCATTGAAACGGTTTGCCATGCTTCCAATAAATTACGAGTTTCCGAAATACCAGCAAATATTTTTTCACCCAGTCTTGATGATACTTGGTGGTAATGATCAGTACACAAATCCCTCTTGGCTGACCAAATTTTGTTCTTCTAGGTTGAAGCGTTCGTTTACAGTAGCAGTTTTTATTTTTAGGTTTCTCTCTGTTCCCTCTTATATTGATAGATGAATTTGGATCTCTAAATCCAACATGGTTTGTAGTAGCACTTTAAAACTTGACAAAATAAAGTAGTTCTCAGTTTTGTCTCTGTGGATTCTTTCCTCTTCAAGTAGCCCTAGGCACAGACTGTGGAAAAGCAATTTCATTGAAAGGGGTTGCCAAGCTCTCAAGAAATTACGAGTTTCTGAAATACAAGCAAATATATTTTCGCTCAATCTTGATGATACTTGGTGATAATGATCACAATTCAAATCCCACTAGGCTCACCAAATTTTGTTCTTCTAGGTTGAACCTTTGTTTACAGTAGCAGTTTTTATGTTTAGGTTTCACTCTGTTCCCTCCTGTATAGATTGATGAATTTGGAACTCTAAACACAACATGGTTTGTAGTAGCTCTTTGAAACTGGACAAAATAAAGTAGTTCTCCGTTTTGTCTCTACGATTTGTTTCCTCGTCAAGTAGCCCTAAGCAGAGACTGTGGAAAAGCACTTTCATTGAAAAGGTTTGCCAAGCTTCCAAGAAATTAAGAGTGTCCGAAATACCAGCAAATTTTTTTTCACCCAATCTTGATGATACTTGGTGGTAATGATCAGTACACAAATCCCACTTGGCTCACCAAATTTTGTTCATTTTGTTGAAGCGTTCATTTACAGTCGCAGTTTTTATTTTTAGGTTTCCCTCTGATCTCTCCTAAATAGATAGATGAATTTGGAACACTAAATCCAACATGGTTTGTAGTAGCTTTCTGAATCTTGACAAAATAAAGTAGTTCTCAGATTTGTCTCGATGGTTTATTTCCTCTTCAAGTAGCCCAAAGCAGAGACTGTGGAAAAGCACTTTCATTTAAAGGGGTTGCCAAGCTTCCAAGAAATTACGATATTCCGAAATACTAGTAAATATTTTTTCACCCAATCTTGATGATACTTTGTGGTAATGATCAGTACACAAATTCCACTTAGCTCACCAAATTTTGTTCTTCTAGGTAAAAGCGTTTGTTTACAGTAGCAGTTTTTATTTTTAGGTTTCACTCTGTTCTCTCTTATACATATAGATGAATTTGGAACTCTAAATCCAATATGGTTTGTATAGCTCTTTGAAACATGACAAAATAAAGTAGTTCTCAGTTGTGTTTCCTTGGTTTGTTTCCACTTCAAGTAGCCCTAAGCAGATACTGTGGAAAAGCACTTTCATTGAAAGGGGTTGTCAAGCTCCAAGAAATTACGAGTTTCCAAAATACCAGCAAATATTTTTTTCACCCAATCTTGATGATACTTGGTGGTAATGATCAGTGCACAAATCCCACTGGGCTCAACAAATTTTGTTCTTCTAGGTTGAAGCGTTCGCTTACAGTAGCAGTATTTATTTTTAGGTTTCCCTCTGTTCTCTCCTATATAAATAGATGAATTTGGAACTCTAAATCCAACATGGTTTGTAGTAGCTCTTTGAAACTTGACAAAATAAAGTAGTTCTCCTATTTGTCTTTATGGTTTGTTTCTTCCTCACGTAGCCCTAAGCAGAGACTGTGGAATAGCACTTTCATTGAAATGGGTTGCCAAGCTTCCAAGAAATTACGAGTGTCCGAAATACCAGCAAATATTTTTTAACCCAATCTTGATGATACTTGGTGGTAATGATCAGTACACAAATCATACTTGGCTCACCAAATTTTGTTCTTCTAGGTTGAAGCATTATTTACAGTAGCAGTTTTTAATTTTAGGTTTCACTCTGTTCTCTCCTATATAGATAGATTAAATTGAAACTCTAAATCCAACATGGTTTGTAGGATACTTTTGAAACTTGACAAAATAAAGTAGTTCTCAGTTTTGTCTCTACGGTTTGTTTCCTCTTCAAGTAGCCCTAAGCAGAGACGGTGGAAAAGCACTTTCATTGAAAGGGTTTGCCAAGCTTCCAAGAAATTTCGAGTGTCCGAAATACCAGCAAATTTTTTTTCACCCAATCTTGATGATACTTGGTGGTAATGATCAGTACACAAATCCCACTTGGCTCACCAAATTTTGTTCTTTTTGTTGAAGCGTTCATTTACAGTAGCAGTTTTTATTTTTAGGTTTCCCTCTGATCTCTCCTAAATAGATAGATGTATTTGGAACTCTAAATCCAACATGGTTTGTAGTAGCTTTTTGAATCTTGACAAAATTATGTAGTTCTCAGATTTGTCTCTATGGTTTATTTCCTCTTCAAGTATCCCTAAGCAGAGACTGTGGAAAAGCACTTTCATTGAAAGGGGTTCCCAAGCTTCCAAGAAATTACGACATTCCGAAATACTAGCAAATATTTTTTCACCCAATCTTGATGATACTTGGTGGTAATGATCAGTACACAAATCCCACTTGGCTCACCAAATTTTGTTCTTCTAGGTAAAAGCGTTTGTTTACAGTAGCAGTTTTTATTTTTAGGTTTTACTCTGTTCTCTCTTATATATATAGATGAATTTGGAACTCTTAATCCAATATGGTTTGTATAGCTCTTTGAAACATGACAAAACAAAGTAGTTCTCAGTTGTGTGTCCTTGTTTTGTTTCCACTTCAAGTAGCCCTAAGCAGATAATGTGGAAAAGCACTTTCATTGAAAGGGGTTGCCAAGCTCCAAGAAATTACGAGTTTCCGAAATACCAGCAAATATTTTTTCACCCAATCTTGATGATACTGGGTGGCAATGATCAGTGCACAAATCCCACTGGGCTCAACAAATTTTGTTCTCCTAGGTTGAAGCGTTCGTTTACAGTAGCAGTATTTATTTTTAGGTTTCCCTCTGTTCTCTCCTATATAAATAGATGAATTTGGAACTCTAAATCCAACATGGTTTGTAGTAGCTCTTTGAAACTTGACAAAATAAAGTAGTTCTCAGATTTGTCTCCATGGTTTGTTTCCTCCTCACGTAGCCCTAAGCAGAGACTGTGGAATAGCACTTTCATTGAAATGGGTTGTCAAGCTTCCAAGAAATTATGAGTGTCCGAAATACCAGCAAATATTTTTTAACCCAATCTTGATGATACTTGGTGGTAATGATCAGTACACAAATCATACTTGGCTCACCAAATTTTCTTCTTCTAGGTTGAAGCATTATTTACAGTAGGAGTTTTTATTTTTAGGTTTCACTCTGTTCTCTCCTATATAGATAGATGAATTTGGAACTCTAAATCCTACATGGTTTGTAGGATACTTTTGAAACTTGACAAAATAAAGTAGTTCTCAGTTTTGTCTCGATGGTTTGTTTCCTCTTCAAGTAGCCCTAAGCAGAGACTATAGAAAAGCACTTTCATTGAAAGGGTTTGCCAAGCTTCCAAGAAATTACGAGTTCCCAAATTGCCAGCAAATATTTTTTCACCCAATCTTGATGATTCTTGCTGGTAATTACCAGTACATAAATCATACTTGGCTCACCAAATTTTGTTCTTCTAGGTTGAAGCATTATTTACAGTAGCAGTTATTATTTATAGGTTTCACTCTGTTCTCTCCTGTATAGATAGATGAATTTGGAACTCTAAATCCAACATGGTTTGTAGTAGTCTTTGAAACTTGGCAAAGTTAAGTAGTTCTCAGCTTTGTCTTTGTTGTTTGTTTCCTCTTCTAGTACCCATAAGCAGAGAGTGTGGAAAAGCACTTTCATTGACAGTGGTTGCCAAGCTTCCAAGAAATTACTAGTTTCCGAAATACAAGCAAATATTTTTTCACCCAAACTTGATGATACTTGGTGGTAATGACCAGTATTTAAATCCAACTAGTTTCACCAAATTTTGTTCTTCTAGGTTGAAGCATTATTTACAGTAGCAGTTTTTATTTTTAGGTTTTACTCTATTCTCTCCTATGCAGATAGATGAATTTCAAACTCTAAATCCAACATGTTTTGTAGTAGCTCTTTGAAACCTGACAAAAAACAGTAGTTCTCAGTTTTGTCTCTATGGTTTGTTTCCTCTTCAAGTAGCCCTAATCAGAGACTGTGGAAAAGCACTTTCATTGAAAGGGGTTGTCAAGCTTCCAAGAAATTACTAGTTTCTGAAATACAAGCAAATATTTTTTTCACCCAATCTTGATGATACTTGGTGGTAATGATCCGTAGACAAATCCTACTTGGCTCACCAAATTTTTTTCTTCTATATTGAAGCATTTTTTACAATAGCAATTTTTATTTTTAGGTTTTACTCTGTTCTCTTTTATATAGATAGATGAATTTGGAACTCTAAATTCAAAATGGTCTTTAGTAGCTCCTTGAAACTGGAGAAAATAAACTAGTTCTCAGTTTTGTCTCTATGTTTTGATTCCTCTTCAAGTAGCCCTAATCTGAGACTGGCGAATGGCACTTTCATTGAAAGTGTTTGCCAAGCGTCCAAAAATTTGGAGTTTCCGAAATACCAGCAAATATTTTTTTGCCCAATCTTGATGATACTTGGTGATAATGATCAGTATTCAAATCCCACTAGGCTCACCAAATTTTGTTTATAGAGGTAGAAGTGATCCTTTACAGTAGCAGTTTACATTTTTAGGTTTCACTCTGTTCTCTACTATAGAGATAGATGAATTTGGATCTCTAAATCCAACATGGTTTGTTGTAGCCTTTTGAAACTTGACTAAATAAAGTAGTTCTCAGTTTTGTCTCCATGTTTTGTTTCCTCTTCAAGTAACCCTATGCAGAGACTGTGGAAAAGCTCTTTCATTGAAAGGGGTTGCCATCTTTCAATAAATTACGAGTTTCCGAAATACCAGCAAATATTTTTTCACCCAATCTTGATGATACTTGGCGGTAATGATCAGGACAAAAATCCAACTTGGCTCACCAAATTTTGTTCTTCTAGGTTGAAGCGTTTGTTTACAGTAGCAGTTTATATTTTTAGGTTTCACTCTGATCCCTCCTATATAGAGAGACGAATTTGGAACTTTAAATCCAACATGGTTTGTAGTAGTTCTTTGAAACTTGACAAAAAAAAGTAGTTCTCAGTTTTGTCCTTATGGTTTGTTCCCTCTTCAAGTAGCCCTAATCAGAGACTGGCGAATAGCACTTTCATTGAAAGGGGTTGCCAAGCTTCCAAGAATCTAGGAATTTCCTAAATTCCAGCAAATATTTTTTCGCCCAATCTTGATGATACTTGGTGGTCATGATCAGTGCACAAATCTCACTTGGCTCACCAAATTTTGTTCTTCTAGGTTGATTCGTTCGTTTACAGTAGCAGTTTTTATTTTTAGGTTTCACTCTGTTCTCTTTTATATAGATAGATGAATTTGGAACTCTAATTCCAACAGGGTTTGTAGTAGCTCTTTGAAACTGGAGAAATTAAAGTAGTTCTCAGTTTTGTCTCTATGTTTTGATTCCTCTTCAAGTAGCCCTTATCAGACACTGGCGAATAGCAGTTTCATTGAAAGGGGTTGCCAATATTCCAAGAAATTACGAGTTTCCGAAATACCAGCAAATATTTTTTCGCCAAATCTTGATGATACTTGGTGGTAATGAACAGTACACAAATCCCACTTGGCTCACCAAAATTTGTTCTTCTAGGTTGAAGCGTTCGTTTACAGTAGCAGTTTTTATTTTTAGGTTTCACTCTGTTCTCTCCTATATTGATAGATGAATTTGGATCTCTAAATCCAACATGGTTTGTAGTAGCTCTTTATAAGTTGACAAAATAAAGTAGTTCTCATTTTTGTCTCTATGGTTCGTTTCCTCTTCAAGTAGCCCTAGGCACAGACTGTGGAAAAGCACTTTCATTGAAAAATGTTGCCAAGCTCTCAAGAAATTACGAGTTTCTGAAATACCAGCGAATATTTTTTTGCCCAATCTTGATGATACTTGGTGGCATGATCACAATTCAAATCCCACTAGGCTCACCAAATTTTGTTCTTCTAGGTTGAAGTGTTCGTTTACAGTAGCAGTTTTTATTTTTAGGTTTCCCTCTGATCTCTCCTATATAGATAGACGAAGTTGGAACTCTAAATCCAACACGGTTTGTAGTAGCTCTTTCAAACTTGACTAAATAAAGTAGTTCTCAGTTTTGTCTCTATGGTTTGTTTCCTCTTCTAGTAGCCCTAATTAGAGTCTGGCGAATAGCACTTTCCTTGAAAGGGATTGCCAAGCTTCCAAGAAAATTCGAGTTTCCGAAATAACAGCAAATATTTTTTCGCCCAATCTTGATGATACTTGGTGGTAATATCAGTATACAAATCCCACTTGACTCACCAAATTTTGTTCTTCTAGGTTGAAGCGTTCGTTTACAGTAGCATTTTTTATTTTTAGGTTTCACTCTGTTGTCTCCTATATAGATAGATGAATTTGAACTCTAAATCCAACATGGTTTGTAGTAGCTCTTTGAACCTTGACAAAATAAAGTAGTTCTCAGTTTTGTCTCTATGGTTTGTTTCCTCTTCAAGTAGACCTAGGCACAGACTGTGGAAAAGTACTTTCCTTGAAAGGGGTTGCCATGTGTACGATTCTACGATTTTCTGAAATACCAGCAAATATTTTTTCACCCAATCTTGATGATACTTGGTGGTATTGATCAGTATACAAATCCCACGTGGCTCACCAAATTTTATTCTTCTAGGTTGAAGCGTTCGTTTACAGTAGCAATTTTTATTTCTAGGTTTCACTCTGTTCTCTCCTATATAGATAGATGTATTTGATCTCTAAATCCAACATGGTTTGTAGTAGCTCTTTGAAACTTGACCAAATAAAGTAGTTCTGATTTTTGTATCTAGGGATTGTTTCCTCTTCAAGTAGCCCTAAGCAGAGACTGGCGAATAGCACTTTCATTGAAAGGGGTTGCCAAGTTTCCAAGAAATTACGAGTTTCTGATATAGCACCAAATTGTTTTTCACACAAAATGATGATACTTGGTGGTAATGACAAGTGCACAAATCCCACATGGCTCACCAAATTTGATTTTTTAGGTTGAAGCATTCGTTTACATTAGGAGTTTTTATTCTTAGGTTTCACTCTGTTCTCTCCTGTATAGATAGATGAATTTGGATCTCTAAATCCAACATGGTTTGTAGTAGCTCTTTGAAAAATGACTAAATAAAGTAGTTCTCAGTTTTTTCTCTATGGTTTGTTTCTTCTTCAAGTAGCCTTAAGCTGAGACTGTGGAAAAGCACTTTCATTGATAAAGGTTGCCATGCTTCCAAGAAATTACGAGTTTCCGAAATACCATAAAATATTTTTTCACCCAATCTTGATGATACTTGGTGGTATTGATCAGTATACAAATGTCAGTATTCAAATCCCACTTGGCTCACCAAATTTTGTTCTTCTCAGTTGAAGCGTCCGTTTACATTAGCAGTTTTTATTTTTAGGTTTCACTCTTATGTCTCCTATATAAATAGATGAATTTGGAACTCTTAATCCAACATGGTTTGTAGTAGCTCTTTGAAACTTGAAACAATAAAGTAGTTTTCAGTTTCGTCTCTATGGTTTGTTTCCTCTTCAAATAGCCCTAAACAGAGACTGGCGAATAGCACTTTCATTTAAAAGGTTTTCCAAGCGTCCAAGAATCTACGGGTTTCCGAAATACCCGCAAATATTTTTTCGCCCAATCTTGATGATACTTGTTGGTAATGATCAGTATTCAAATCGAACTAGGCTCACCAAATTTTGTTCTTCTAGGTTGAAGCGTTCTTTTACAGTTGCAGTTTTTATTTTTAGGGTTCATTCTTTTCTCTTATATTGATAGATGAATTTGGATCTCTAAATCCAACAGGTTTGTAGTAGCTCTTTAAAACTTGACAAAATAAAGTAGTTTTCAGTTTTGTCCCTATTGTTTGTTTCCTATTCAAGTAGCCCTAGGCACAGACTGTGGAAAAGCACTTTCATTGAGAGGGGTTGCCAAGCTTCTAAGAAAATACGAGTTTCCGAAATACCAGCAAATATTTTTTCACCCAATCTTGATGACAATCGGTGGTAATGACAAGTACACAAATCCCACGTGGCTCACCAAATGTTGTTCTTCTAGGTTGAAGCGTTCGTTTACAGTAGCAGTTTTTATTTATAGGTTTCACTCTGTTCTTTCCTATGTAGATAGATGAATTGGATACTCTAAATCCAAGATGGTTTCTAGTAGCTCATTGAAGCTTGACAAAATAAAGCAGTTCTCAGTTTTGTCTCTATGGTTTGTTTCCTCTTCAAGTAGCCCTAAGCAGAGACTGGCGAATAGCACTTTAATTTTAAGGGGTTGCAAAGCGTCCAAGAACCTATGGGTTTCCGAATACCAGCAAGTATTTTTTCGTCCAATCTTGATGATACTTGGTGGTAATGATCAGTACACAAATCCCACTTGGTTCACCATATTTTGTTCTTCTAGGTTGAAGAGATTGTTTACAGTAGCAGTTTTTTTTAAAATTCACTCTGTTCTCTCCTATATACATAGATGAATTTGGAACTCTAAATCCAACATGGATTGTAGTAGCTCTTTGAAACTTGACAAAATAAAGTAGTTCTCAGTTTTGTCTCTATGGTAAGTTTCCTCATCAAGTAGTTTTATGTAGAGACTGTGGAAAAGCACTTTCATTGAAAGGGCTTGCCAAGCTTCCAAGAAATTATGAGTTTCCGAAATACTAGCAAATATTTTTTCACCCAGTCTTGATGATACTTGGTGGTAATGACAAGTACATATATCCCACTTGACTCACCAAATTTGATCTCCTAGGTTGAAGAGTTCGTTTACATTAGCAGTTTTTACTATTAGGTTCCATCTTTTCTCTCTTATATAGATAGATGAATTTGGAACACTAAATCCAGCATGGTTTGTTAGCTCTTTGAAACTTGACAAAATAAAGTAGTTCTCAGTTTTGTGTCTATGGTTTGTTTATTCTTCAAGTAGCCTTAAGCAGAGACTGTGGAAAAGCACTTTCATTGAAAGGGGTTGCCAAGCTTCCAAGAATTTACAAGTTCTCGAAATACCAGGAAATATTTTTTCACCCAATCTTGATGATACTTGGTGGTAATGATAAGTACACAAATCCCACTTGGTTCACCAAATTTTGAACTTCTAGGTTGAAGCGTTCGTTTACATTAGCAGTTTTTATATTTCGGTTTCACTCTGTTCTCTCCTATATAGATAGATGAATTTGGAACTCTAAATCCAACATGGTATGTAGTATATATTTCAAACTTGCAAAATAAAGTAGTTCTCAGTTTTTTCTTTATGGTTTGTTTCCTCTTCAAGTTTCTTAATACCGGCAAATTTTTTTTCACCCAATCTTGTTGATACTTGGTGGTAATGATCAGTACACAAATCCCACTTGGCTCACCAAATTTTCTTCTTGTAGGTTGACGCGATCGTTTACAGTAGCAGTTTTTATTTTTAGGTTTCACTCTGGTGTCTCCTATATAGATAGATGAATTTGGAACTCTAAATCCAACATGGATTGTAGTAGCTCTTTGAAAATTGACAAAATAAAGTAGTTCTCAGGTTTCTGTGTATTGTTTGTTTCCTCTTCAAGTAGCCTTAAGAAGAGACTGTGGAAAAGAACTTTCATTGAAAGGATTTGCCATGCTTCCAAGAAATTACAAGTTTCCGAAATACCATCAAATATTTTTTCGACCAATCTTGATGATACTTGGTGGTAATGATCAGTACACAAATCCCACATGGTCACCAAATTTTGTTCTTCTAGGTTGAAGCATTCGATTACATTCGCAGTTTTTATATTTAGGTTTCACTGTGTTCTCTCCTATATAGATAGATGAATTTGGAACTCTACATCCAACATGGTTTGTAGTAGCTATTTGAAACTTGACCTAATAAAGTAGTTCTCAGTTGTGTGTCCTTGGTTTGTTTCCACTTCAAGTAGCCCTATGCAGAGACTATGGATAAGCACTTTCATTCAAAGGGGTTGCCAAGCGTTTAAGAAATTACTAGTTTCTGAAAAAAAAGCGACTTTTTTTCACCCAATGTTGATGATACTTGGTGTTAATGATCAGTACTCAAATCGTACTTGGCTCACGAAATTTTGTTCTTCTAGGTTGAAGCATTCGTTTACAGTAGCAGTTTTTTTTTTTTTTTGATTTTACTCTCTTCTCTCCTATATAGATAGATGAATTTATAATTCTAAATCCAACATGGTTTGTAGTAGCTCTTTGAAACATGACGAAATAAAGTAGTTCTCAGTTTTGTCTCTATGGTTTGTTGCCTCATGAAGTAGCCCTTAGCAGAGACTGTAAAAAAGCACTCTCATTGAAAGGGGTTGCCAAGCTTCCAAGAAATTACAAGTTTCTGAAATGCAAGCAAATATTTTTTCACCCAATGTTGATGATACTTGGTGGTCATGATCAGCACACAAATCCCACTTGGCTCACCAAATTTTGTTCTTCTAGGTTGAAGCGTTCGTTTAAAGTAGCAGTTTTTATTTTTAGGTTTCACACTGTTCTCTCCTATATAGATAGATGATTTGGAACTCTAAATCCAGCATGGTTTTAAGTAGGTCTTTTAAACTTGACAAAATAAAGTAGTTCTCAGTTTTGTCTCTATGGATTATTTCCTCTTCAATAGCCCTAAGCAGAGACTGTGGAAAAGCACTTTCATTGAAAGGAGTTGCCACGCTTCCAAGAAATTAGGAGTTTCCGAAATAGCAGCAAATATTTATTAACCCAATCTTGATAATACTTCGTGGTAATGACAAGTGCACAAATCCCACTTGGCTCACCAAATTTTGATCTTCTAGGTTGAAGCGTTCTTTTACAGTAGCAGTTTTTATTTTTAGGTTTCACTTGTTCTCTCCTACATACATAGATGAATTTGGATCTCTAAATCCAACAAGGTTTGTAGTAGCTCTTTGAAACTTGAGAATATAAAGAAGTTCTCAGTTTTGTCTCTATGGTTTCTTTCCTCTTCAAATAGCCCTAAGCAGAGACTGGTGAATAGCACTTTTATTGAAAGGGTTTGCCAAGCATCCAAGAATCTACGGGTTTTCGAACCACCAGCAAAGTTTTTTTCGCCCAATCTTGATGATACTTGGTGGTAATAATCAGTATTCAAATCCCACTAGGCTCATCAAATTTTGTTCTTCTATGTTGAATCATTCGTTTACAGTAGCAGTTTTTATTTTTAGGTTTCACTCTGTTCTTCCCAATATATACATAAATTTGGAACTCTACATCCAACATGGTTTGTAGTAGCTCTTTGAATCTTGAAAAAATAGAGTAGTTCTCAGTTTTGTCTCTATGGTTTGTTTCCTCTTCAAGTAGCCCTAAGTAGAGACTGTGGAAAAGCACTTTCATTGAAAGGGGTTGCCAAGCTTCCATGAAATTACGAGTTTCCAAAATACCAGCCAATATTTCTTCACACAATATTGATGATACTTAATGGTAATGATCAGTACACAAATCTCACTTGGCTCACCAAATTTTGTTCTTCTAGTTTGAAGCGTTCGTTTACAGTAGCAGTTTTGATTTTTAGGTTTCACTCCGTTTTCTCCAACATAGTTAGACGAATTTGGAACTCTAAATCCAACATGATTTGTTGTAGCTATTTAAATCTTGACAAAATAAAGTAGTTCTCAGTTTTGTCTCTATAGTTTGTTTTCTCTTCAAGTAGCCCTAATCAGAATCTGGCGAATAGCACTTTCATTGAAAGGGGTTTCCAAGGTTCCAAGAATTTAGATTTTCCGAAATACCAGCAAATATTTTTTCACCCAATCTTGATGATACTTGGTGGTAATGACAAGTACACAAATCCCACTTGGCTCACCAAATTTTGATCTTCTAGGTTGAAGCGTTAGTTTACATTAGCAGTTTTTATTTTTAGGTTTCACTCTCTTCTCTCCTATATAGATAGATGAATATGAAACACTAAATCCAACATGGTTTGTCGTAGCTCTTTGAAACTTGACATAATAAAGTAGTTCTCAGTTATGTCTTTATAGTTTGTTTTCTCTTCAAGTAGCCCTAAGCAGCGACTGGTGAGAAGCACTTTCATTGAAAGAGGTTGCAAGCTTCCAAGAAATTACGAGTTTCCAAAATACCAGCAAATATTTTTTCACCCAAACTTGATGATACTTGGTGGTAATTATCAGTATTCAAATCCCACTTGACTCACCAAATTTTGTTATTCTAGGTTGAAGCGTTCGTTTACAGTAGCAGTTTTTATTTTATGTTTCACTCTGTTCTCTCCTATATAGATAGATAAATTTGGAACTCTAAATCCAACATGGTTTGTAGTAGCTCTTTGAAACTTGACAAAATAAAGTAGTTCTCAGTTGTGTGTCCTTGGTTTGTTTCCACTTCAAGTAGCCCTAATCAAAGACTGGCGAATATCACTTTCATTGAAAGGGGTTGCCAAGCTTCCAAGAAATTCTGAGATTCCTAAATACCAGCAAATATATTTTCACCCCATCTTGATGATACTTGCTGGTAATGAGAAGTACACAAATCCCACTTGGCTCACCGAATTTTGTTCTTCTTGGTTGAAGCGTTCGTTTTCAGTATCAGTTTTTATTTTTAGGTTTCACTCTGTTGTCTCCTATAAAGATTGATGAATTTGGAACTCTAAATCCAACATGGTTTGTAGTAGCTCTTTGAAACTTGACAAAATAAAATAGTTCTCAGTTTTGTCTCTTTGGTTTGTTTCCTCTTCAAGTAGCCCTAATCAGAGAATGGCGAAAACCACTTTCATTGATAGGGGTTGCCAAGCGTCCAAGAATCTACGAGTTTCCTAAATAACAGCAAATATTTTTTCACCAAATCTGGATGATTCTTGGTGGTAATGATCAGTATAAAAATCCAACTTTGTCACCAAATTTTGTTCTTCTAGGTTGAAGCTTTCGTTAACAGTAGCAGTTTTTATTTTTAGGTTTCACTCTGTTCTCTCCTATATAGATAGATGAATTTGGAACTCTAAATCCAACATGGTTTGTAGTAGCTCTTTGAAACTTGACAAAATAAAGTAGTTCTCAGTTTTGTCTCTATGGTTTGTTTCCTCTTCTAGTAGCCCTATGCCGAAAGTGGCGAAAAGCACTTTCATTGAAAGGGGTTGCCAAGCTTCCAAAAATTCTGAGTTTCCGAAATACCAGCAAATATTTTTTCACCCAATCTTGAAGATACTTGGTGGTAATGAGAAGTACACAAATCCCACTTGGATCACCAAATTTTGTTCTTCTAGGTTGAAGCATTCGTTTACTGTAGCAGTTTTTATTTTTAGGTTTCACCCTATTCTCTCCTATATAGATAGATGAATTTGGAACTCTAAATCCAACATCTTTTGTAGTAGCTCTTTAAAACTTGACAAAACAAAGCAGTTCTCAGTTTTGTCTCTACGGTTTGTTTCCTCTTCAAATTGCCCTAATCAGAGACTGGCTAATAGCACTTTCAATGAAAGGGGTTGCAAAGCGTGCAAGAATCTACGGGTTTCCGCAATACCAGCAAACAGTTTTTTCGCCCAATCTTGTAGATACTTGGTGGTAATGATCAGCATTCAAATCCCACTTGGCTCACCAAATTTTGATCTTCGAGGTGGAAGCATTCCTTTACAGTAGCAGTTTGTATTTTTAGGTTTCACTCTGTTCTCTCCATTATAGATAGATATATATGGAACTCTAAATCCAACATGGTTTGTAGTAGCTCTTTAAAACTTAACAAAATAAAGTAGTTCTCAGTTATGTCTCTATGGTTTGTTTCAGCTTCAAGTAGCCCTAAGCAGAGAGTGGCGAAAAGCACTTTCATTGAAAGGGTTGCCAAGCTTCCAAAAAATTCCGAGCTTCCGAAATACCAGCAAATATTTTTTCACACAATCGTGATGATACTTGGTGGTAATGAGAAGTACACAAAACCCACTTGGCTCACCAAATTTTGTTCTTCTATGTTGAAGCGTTCGTTTACAGTAGCAGTTTTTATTTTTAGGTTTCACTCTGTTCTCTACTATAGAGATACTTGAAATTGGAACTCTATATCCAACATGGTTTTAATAGCTCTTTGAAACTTGACAAAATGAAGTAGTTCTCAGTTTTGTCTCTTTGGTTTGTTTTCTCTTCAAGTAGCCCTAGGCACAGACTGTGGAAAAGCACTTTCATTAAAAGGTGTTCCCAATCTTCCAAGAAATTACAAGTTTCCGAAATACCAGCAAATATTTTTTCACAGAAACTTGATGATACTTGGTGGTAATGATCAGTACACCAATCCCACTTGGCTCACCAAATTTTGTTCTTCTAGGTAGAAAAGTTCGTTTATAGAAGCATTTTATTAATTTTAGTTTTCACTCTGTTTTCTCATAAATAGATGGACGAATTTGGATCTCTAAATTCAACATGATTTGTAGTAGCTCTTTGAAACTTGCAAAATAAAGTAGTTATCAGTTTCGTCCCTATGGTTTATTTCCTCTTTAAGTAGCCCTAATCAGAGACTGGCGAATAGCACTTTCAATGAAAGTGGTTGCCAAGCGTCCAAGAATCTACGAGTTTCTGAAATACCAGCAAAGATTTTTTCGCCTAATCTTGATGATACTTGGTGGTAATGACAAGTACACAGATCCCACTTGGATCACCAAATTTTGTTCTTCTAGGGAGAAGCATTCGTTTACAGTAGCAGTTTTTTTTTTTTAGGTTACACTCTGTTCTCTCGTATATACATAGATGAATTTGGAACTCTAAATCCAACATGCTTTGTAGTAGCTCTTTGGAACTTGACAAAATAAAGTAGCTCTCAGTTTTGTCTCCATGGTTTGTTTCCTCTTCAGGTAGCCCTAATCAGAGAATGGCAAAAAGCACTTTCATTGAAAGGGGTTGCCAAGCGTCCAGGAATCTACGAGTTTCCGAAATACCAGCAAATATTTTTTCACCCAATCTTGATGATACTTGGTGGTAATGATCAGCACACATATCCCACTTGGCTCACCAAATTTTTTCTTATAGGCTGAAGCTTTCGTTTACAGTAGCAGTTTTTATTTTTAGGTTTCCCTCTGTTCTCTCCTATATAGATAGATGAATTTGGAACTCGAAATCCAACATTGCTTGTAGTAGCTCTTTGGAACTTGACAAAATAAAGTAGTTATCAGTTGTGTGTTTCTGGTTTGTTTCCACTTCAAGTAGCCCTAAGCAGAGACGGTGGAAAAGCACTTTCATTGAAAGGGGTTGCCAAGTATCCAAGAATTTACTAGTTTAGAAATACCAGCAAATATTTTTTCACCCAATCTTGATGATACTTGGTGGTAATGATCAGTACACAAATCCTACTTGGCTCAACAAATTTTGTTCTTGTAGGTTGAATCATTATTTACAGTAGCAGTTTCTATTTTTAGGTTTTTCTCTGTTCTGTCCTATGCAGATAGCTGAATTTGGAACTCTAAATCCAACATGGTTTGTAGTAGCTCTTCGAAACTTGACAAAATAAAGTAGTTCTCAGTTTTGTCTCTATGGATTGTTTCCTCTTCAAGTAGCCCTAATGAGAGACTGGAGAATAGCACTTATATTGAAAGGGGTTGCAAAGCGTCCAAGAATCTACGGGTTGCTGAAATACCAGCAAATATTTTCATACCAATCTTGATGATACTTGGTGGTAATGATCAGTATTCAAATCTCACTTGACTAACCAAATTTTGTTCTTCTAGGTTGAAGCGTTCGTTTACAGTAGCAGTTTTTATTTTTAGCTTTCACTCTGTTCTTTTCGAGAAAGATAGATGAATTTGGAACTCTAAATCCAACATGGTTTGTAGTAGCTCTTTGAAACTTGACAAAAAAAGTAGTTATCCGTTGTGTGTTCCTGGTTTGTTTCCACATCAAGTAGCCCTAAGCAGAGACTGTGGAAAAGCACTGTCATTGAAATTGGTTGCCAAGATTCCAAGAAATTATGAGTTTCCGAAATACAAGTAAGTATTTTTTCACCCAAACTTGATGCTACTTGGTGGTAATGATCAGTACACAAATCCTACTTGGCTCACCAAATTTTGTTCTTCTAGGTTGAAGCATTTTTGCAGTAGTAGTTTTTATTTTTAGGTTTCACTCTTTTCTCTCCTATATAGTTAGATGAATTTGGAACTCTAAATCCAACATGGTTTGTAGTAGCTCTTTGAAACTTGACAAAATTAATTAGTTCTCAGTTTTGTCTCTATGGTTTGTTTCCTCTTCAAGTAGCCCTAATCACAGACAGTGGAAAAACACTTTCATTGAAAGGGGTGGCCAAGCGTCCAAGAATCTACGGGTTTCCGAAATACCAGCAATAATTTTTTCACCCAATCTTGATGATCCTTCATGGTAATGACACGTACACAAATCTTACTTGGCTCACCAAATTTTGTTCTTCTAGGCTGAAGCGTTCGTTTATAGTGGCAGTTTTTATTTTAGGTTTCACTCTGTTCTCTCCTATATAGATAGATGAATTTAGAACTCTAAATCCACCATGGTTTGTAGTAGCTATTTGAAACGTGACAAAATAAAGTAGTTCTCAGTTTTTTCGCTATGGTTTGTTTCCCATTCAAGTAGTCCTAGGCACAGACTGTGGAAAAGCACTTTCTTTGAAAGGGGTGGCCAAACTTCCATGAAATTAGGAGTTTCCGAAATATCAGCAAATATTTTTTCACCAAATCTTGATGAAACTTGGTTCTAATGATCTGTACACAAATCCCACATGACTCTCCAAATTTTGTTCTAGGTTGAAGCGTTCGTTCACAGTAGCAGTTTTTATTTTTAGGTTTCACTCTGTTCTCTCCTATATAGAGAGGCGAATTTGGAACTCTAATTCCAACATGGTTTGTAGTAGCTCTTTGAAACTTGACAAAATAAAGTAGTTCTCAATTTTGTCTCTATCATTTGTTTCCTCTTCAAGTAGTCCTAATCAGAGACTGGCAAATAGCACTTTCATTGAAAGGGGTTGCAAAGCGTCCAAGAATCTACGGGTTGCCAAAATACCAGCAAATATTTTTAAGCCAATCTTGATGATACTTGTTGGTAATTATCAGTATTCAAATCCCACTTGGCTCACCAAATTTTGTTCTTCTAAGTTTTAGCATTCGTTTACAGTAGCAGTTTTGAATTTTAGGTTTCACTCTCTTCTCTCCTATATAGATAGATGAATTTAGAACTCTAAATCCACCATGGTTTGTAGTAGCTATTTGAAACTTGACAAAATAAAGTAGTTCTCAGTTTTGTCTCTGTGGTTTGTTTCCTCTTCAAGTAGCCCTAAGCAGAGACTTTGGAAAAGCACTTTCATTGAAAGGGCCTGCCAAGCTTCCAAGAAATTAAGAGTTTATGAAATACCAGCAAATATTTTTTTCACCCAAACTTGATGATACTTCGTGGTAATGATCAGTACACAAATCCTACTTGGCTCACCAAATGTTTTTCTTCTAGGTTGAAGCATTATTTATAGTAGCATTTTTATTTTTAGATTTCACTGTGTTCTCTCCTATATAGTTAGATGAATTTGGAACTCTAAATTCAACATGGATTGTAGTAGCTCTTTGAAACTTGACAAAATAAATTGGTTCTCAGTTTTGTCTCTATGGTTTGTTTTCTCTTCAAGTAGCCCTACGCAGAGACAGTGGAAAAGCACTTTCATTGAAAGGGGTTGCCAAGCATAAAAGAATCTACGTGTTTCTGAAATTGCAACAAATATTTTTACACCCAATGTTGATGATGATTCGTGGTAATGACAAGTACACAAATCCAACTTGGCTCATCAAATTTTGTTTTTCTAGGTTGAAGCGTTCGTTTACTGTGGCAGTTTTTATTTTTATGTTTCACTCTGTTCTCTCTTATATAGATAGATGAATTTAAACTCTAAATCCACCATGGTTTGTAGTAGCTCTTTGAAACTTGACAAAATAAAATAGTTCTCAATTTTGTCTCTATGGTTTCTTTCCTCTTCAAGTAGCCGTAAGCAGAGACTGTGTAAAAGCACTTTCATTGAAAGGGGTTGCCAATGTTCCAAGAATTTATGAGTTTAGAAATGCCAGCAAATATTTTTTTCACCCAATCTTGATGATACTTGGTGGTAATAAACAGTACACACATCCTACTTGGCTCACCAAATTTTGTTCTTCTAGGTTGAATCATTATTTACAGTAGCAGGTTTTATTTTTAGGTTTTACTCTGTATTCTCCTATGCAGATAGATGAATTTGGAACTCTAAATCCAACATGGATTGTAGTAGCTCTTTGAAACTTGACAAAATAAGTTGGTTCTCAGTTTTGTCTCCATGGTTTGTTTCCTCTTCAAGTAGCCCTAATCAAAGACAGTGGAAAAGCACTTTCATTGAAAGTGTTATCCAAGCTTCCAAGAAATACGAGTTTCTGAAATACCAGCAAATATTTTTTCACCCAATCTTGATGATACTTGGTGGTAATGATCAGTACACAAATCCCATTAGGCCCACCAAATTTTGTTCTTCTAGGTTTAAGCGTTCGTTTACAGTCGCAATTATTATTTTTAGGTTTCACTCTGTTCTCTCCTATATAGATAGATGAATTTGTAACTCTAAATCCAACATGGTTTGTAGTAGCTCTTTGAAACTTGACAAAATAATGTATTCTCAGTTTTGTCTCTATGGTATATTTCCTCTTCAAGTAGCCCTAAGCAGAGACAGTGGAAAAGCACTTTCATTGTAAGGGGTTGCCATGCGTCCAAGAATCTATGGGTTTCCGAAATACCAGCAAATATTTTTTCACACAATTTTGATAATACTTCGTGGTAATGACAAGTAAACAAATCCCAGTTGGCTCACCATATTTTGTTCTTCTTGGTTGAAGCGCTCGTTTACAGTTTCAGTTGTTTTTTTTTTTTTTTTAGTTTTCACTCTGTTCTCTCTTATATAGATAGATGAATTTAGAACTCTAAATCCACCATGATTTGTAGTAGCTATTTGAAACTGGACAAAATAAAGTAGTTCTCAGTTTTGTCCCTATGGTTTGTTTCCTCTTCACGTAGCCCTAGGCACAGACTGTGGAAAAGCACAATCATTGAATGGGATTGCCCAACTTCCAAGAAATTACGAGTTTCTGAAATACCAGCAAATATTTTTTAACCCAATCTTGATGATACTTGGTGGTAATGATGAGTACACAAATCCCACTAGGCCCACCAAATTTTGTTCTTCTAGGTTTAAGCGTTCGTTTACAGTCGCAATTATTATTTTTAGGTTTCAGTCTGTTCTCTCCTTTATAGATAGATGAATTTGGAACTCTAAATCCAACATGGTTGGTAGTAGCTCTTTGAAACTTGACAAAATAGTTCTCAGTTTTGTCTCTATGGTTTGTTTCCTCTTCAAGTAGCCCTAGGCACAGACTGAGGAAAAGCATTTTCATTGAAAGGGTTTGCCAAGCTTCCAAGAAATTACGAGTTTCCGTAAAACCAGCAAATATTTTTCACCCAATCTAGATGATACTTGGTGGTAATGATCAGGACAAACATCCCACTGGGCTAACCAAATTTTGTTATTCTAGGTTGAAGCATTCGTTTACAGTAGCAGTTTGTATTTTTAGGTTTCCCTCTTTTCTCTCCTATATAGATAGATGAATTTGGAACTCTGAATCCAACATGGTTTGTATTAGCTCTTTGAAACATGACAAAATAAAGTAGTTCTCAGTTTGTCTCTATGATTTGTTTCCTCTTCAAGTAGCCGTAAGCATAGACTGTGGAAAAGCACTTTCATTGAAAGGGGTTGCAAAACTTCCTAGGAACTACTAGTTTCCGAAATACAAGCAAATATTTTTTCACCCAATCTTGATGAGACTTGGTGGTATTGATCAGTACACAAATCCTACTTGGCTGACCAAATTTTGATCTTCTAGTTTGAAGCATTATTTACAGTATCAGTTTTTATTTTTAGGTTTGACTCTGATCTCTCATATGCAGATAGATGAATTTGGAACTCTAAATGCAACACGGTTTGTAGTAGCTATTTGAAACTTGACAAAATAAAGTAGTTCTCAGTTTTGTCTCTATGGTTTGTTTCCTCTTCATGTAGCCCTAAGCAGAGACTGTGAAAAAGCACTTTCATTGAAAGGGGTTGCCCAGCTTCCAAGAAATTACGAATTTACGAAATACCAGCAAATATTTTTTCACCCAATCTTGATGATACTTGGTGATATTGATCAGTACACAAATCCCACATGGCTCACCAAATTTTGTTCTTCTAGGTTGAAGCGTTCGTTTACCATAGCAGTTTTTATTCTTAGGTTTCACACTGTTTCTCCAATATAGATAGATGAATTTGGAACTTTAATTCCAACATGGTTTGTAGTAGCTCTTTGAAACTTGACAAAATAGTTCTCAGTTTTGTCTCTATGGTTTGTTTCCTCTTCAACTAGCCCTAGGCACAAACTGTGGAAAAGCGTTTACATTGAAAGGGGTTGCCAAGCTTCCAAAAAATTACGAGTTTCTGTAATACCAACAAATATTTTTTCTCGCAATCTGGATGATATTTGGTGGTTATGATCAGTACACAAATCCCACTTGGCTTACAAATTTTGTTCTTCTATGTTGAAGCGTTCGTTTACAGTAGCAGTATTATTTTAGGTTTCAATCTGTTGTCTCCAATATAGATAGATGAATTTGTTACTCTGAATCCAACATGGTATGTAGTAGCTCTTGGAAACTTGACAAAATAAAGTAGTTCTCAGTTTTGTCCCTATGGTTTGTTTCCTCTTCAAGTAGTCCTAAGCAGAGAGTGGCGAAAGCACGTCCATTGAAAGGGTTTGCCAAGCTTCAAAGAAATTCCGAGATTCCGAAATACCAGCAAATATTTTTTCACCCAATCTTGATGATACTTGGTGGTAATGATCAGTATACAAATCCCACTTGGCTCACCAAATTTTCTTCTTCTAGGTTGAAGCGTTCGTTTACAGTAGCAGTTTTTATTTTTAGGTTTCACTCTGTTCTCTCCTATATAGATAGATGAATTTGGAACACTGAATACAACATGGTTTGTAGTAGCTCTTTGAAACTTGACAAAATAAAGTAGTTTTCTGTTTTTTCTTTATGGTTTGTTTCCTTTTCATGTAGCCCTAGGCATAGATTATGGAAAAGCACTTACATTGAAAGGGGTTGCCAAGCTTCCAAGAATTTACCAGTTTCCGAAATACCAGCAAAAATTGTTTCACCCAATCTTGATGATACTTGGTGGTAATGATCAGTACACAAATCCCACTTGGCTCACCAAATTTTGTTCTTCTAGGTTGAAGCGTTCGTTTACAGTAGCAGTTTTTATTTTTAGGTTTGCCTCTGTTCTCTCCAATAGAGATAGATGAATTTGGAACTCTAAATCAAACATGGTTTGTATAAGCTCTTTGAAACTTGACAAAATATAGTAGTTCTCAGTTTGACTCTATGGTTTGTTTCCTCTTTAAGTAGCCCTAAGCATAGACTGTGGAAAAGCACTTTCATTGAAAGGCGTTACCAAGCTTCCTAGAAACTACTAGTTTCTGAAATACATCAAATATTTTTTCACCCAATCTTGATGTGACTTGGTGGTAATGATCTGTAGAAAAATCCTACTTGGCTCACCAAATTTTGATATTCTAGGTTGAAGCATTATTTACAGTATCAGTTTTAATTTTTAGGTTATACTCTGTTCTCTCCTATGCAGATAGATGAATGTGTAACTCTAAATCCAACATGGTTTGTAGAAGCTCTTTGAAACTTGACAAAATAAAGTAGTTCTCAGTTCTGTCTCTATGGTTTGTTTACTCTTCATGTAGCCCTAAGCAGAGACTGTGGAAAAGCACTTTCATTGAAAGAGGTTGCGAATGTTCCAAGATTAATTTCCAAGATTAATTGTTAATGATTCCAAGATTAATTGTTAATTAATTCCAAGATTAATTGTTAATGATCAGTATACAAATTTCACTTGGCTCACCAAATTTTGTTTTTCTAGGTTGAAGCGTTCATTTACTGTAGCAGTTTTTATTTTTAGGTTTCACTCTGTTCTCTCCTATATAGATAGATGAATTTGGACCTCTAAATCCCCCATGGTTTGTAGTAGCTCTTTGAAACTTGACAAAGTAAAGTAGTTCCCAGTTTTGTCTCTATGGTTTGTTTCCTCTTCAAGTAGCCCTAATCTGAGACTGGCGAATAGCCCTTTCATTGAAAGTGGTTGCCAAGCGTCCAAGAATTGACGGGTATTTGAAATACCAGCAAATATATTTTCACCCAATCTTGAATATATATCGGGATAATGACAAGTACACAAATCTCACTTGGCTCACCAAATTTTGATCTTCTAGGTTGAAGCGTTCGTTAACAGTAGCAGTTTTAATTTTTAGGTTACACTCTGTTCTCTGCTATGCAGATAGATGAATTTGGAACTCTAAATCCAACATGGTTGGTAGTAGCTCTTTGGAATTTTACAAAATAAAGTAGTTCTCAGTGTTGTCTCTATGGTTTGTTTCCTCTTCAAGTTGCCCTAAGCAGAGACAGTGGAAAAGCACTTTCAATGAAAGGCATTGCGCAGCGTCCAAGAATCTACGGGTTTCCGAAATACCAGCAAATATTTTTTCACCCAATCTTGATGTTACATAGTGGTAATGACAAGTACACAAATCCCACTTGGCTCACCAAATTTTGTTCTTCTAGGTTAAAGCGTTCGATTACAGTAGCCGTTTTTATTTATAGGTTTCACTCTTTTCTCTCCCATATAGATAGATGAATTTAGAACTCTAAATCCACCATGGTTTGTAGTAGCGATTTGAAACATGACAACAAAAAGTAGTTCTCAGTTTTGTCTCTATGGTTTGTTTCCTCTTCAAGTAGCCCTAAGCAGAGACTGTGGAAAAGCACTTTCATTGAAAGGCATTGCAAAGTGTCCAATTATCTAAGTGTTTCCGAAATACCAGCAAATATTTTTTCACCCAATCTTGATGATACTTCAGGGTAATGACAAGTACACAAATCCCACTTGGCTCACCAAATTTTGATCTTGTACGTTGAAGCGTTCATTTACAGTAGCAGTTTTTATTTTTAGGTTTCACTCAGTTCTCTCCTATATAGATAGATGAATTTGGAACTCTAAATCCAACATGGTTAGAAGTAGCTCTTTGAAATTTGATAAAATAAAGTAGTTCTCATTTTTTTTTCTATGGTTTATTTCCTCTTCAAGTAGCCCTAAGCAGAGACTGTGGAAAAGCAGTTTCATTGAAAGGGGTTGCCAAACTTCCAAAAACTTAGAGTTTCCGAAATACCAGCAAATATTTTTTCACCCAATCTTGATGATACTTGGTGGTAATGATCAGTACACAAATCCCACTTGACTCACCAAATTTTGTTCTGCTAGGTTGAAGCATTCTTTTGCAGTAGCAGTTCTTATTTTTAGGTTTCACTCTCTTTTCTACTATATAGATAGATGAATTAGGAACTCTAAATCCAACATGGATTATAGTAGCTCTTTGAAACTGGACAAAATAAAGTAGTTCTCAGTTTTGTCCCTATGGTTTGTTTCCTCTTCACGTAGCCCTAGGCACAGACTGTGGAAAAGCACAATCATTGAATGGGATTGCCCAACTTCCAAGAAATTACGAGTTTCTGAAATACCAGCAAATATTTTTTCACCCAATCTCGATGATACTTGGTGGTAATGATCAGTACACAAATCCCACTTGGCTCACCAAATTTTTTCTTCTAGGTTGAAGCGTTCGTTTACAGTAGCAGTTTTTATTTTTAGGTTTCACTCTGTTGTCTCCTATATAGATAGATGAATTTGGAACTCTAAATCCAACATGGTTTGTAGTAGCTCTTTGAAACATGACAAAATAAAATAGTTCTCAGTTTTGTCTCTATGGTTTGTTTCCTCTTCATGGAGCCCTAAGCAGAGAATGGCCAAAAGCACTTTCATTGAAAGGTGTTTCCAAGCTTCCAAGAAATTACAAGTTTCCGAAATACCAGCAAATATTTTTTGACCCAATCTTGATGATACTTGGTGGTAATGATCAGTACACAAATCCCACTTGGATCACCAAATTTTCTTTTTCTAGGTTGAAGCGTTCATTTACAGTAGCAGCTTTTATTTTTAGGTTTCACACTCTTCTCTCCTATATAGATAGATGAATTTGGAACTCTAAATCCAACATGGTTTGAAGTAGCTCTTTGAAACTTGACAAAATAAAGTACTTCTCAGTTTTGTCTCTATGGTTTGTTTCCTCTTCAAGTAGCCTTAAGCAGAGACTCTGGAAAAGCACTTTCATTGAAAGGGGTTGCCAAGCGTCCAAGAATCTACAGGTTTCCAAAATACCAGCAAATGTTTTTAGGTTAATCTTGATGATACTTCGTGGTAATGATCAGTCCACAAATCCCACTTGGCTCACCAAATTTTGTTCTTCTAGGTTGAAGCGTTCGTTTACATTAACAGTTTTTATTTTTAGGTTTCACTCTGTTCTCTCCTATATAGATAGACCAATTTGGAACTCTAAATCCAACATGGTTTGTAGTAGCTCTTTGAAACTTGACAAAATGAAGTAGTGCTCAGTTGTGTGTCCTTGGTTTTTTTCACTTCAAGTATCTCTAAGCAGAGACTGTGGAAAAGCACTTTCAATGAACGGGGTTGCCAAACTTCCAAGAAACTACTAGTTTCCGTAATGCAAGCAAATATTTTTTCAACCAATCTTGATGAGACTTGGTGTTAATGATCAGTACACAAATCCCACTTGGCTCACCAAATTTTGTTCTTCTAAGTTTAAGCGTTCGTTTACAGTAGCAGTTTTGAATTTTAGCTTTTAGTATTTTTTCTCCTTTGCAGATAGATAAATTTGGAACTCTAAATCCAACATGGTTTGTAGTAGCTCTTTGAAAACTGACAAAATAAAGTTCCTCATTTTTGTCTCTACGGTTTGTTTCCTCTTAAAGTAGCCCCAAGCAGAGACTGTGGAAAAGCGCATTCATTGAAAGGGGTTGCCAAGCTTTCAAAAAATTACGACTTTCCGAAATAACAGCAAACATTTTTTGACCCAATCTTGATGATACTTGGTGGTAATGATCAGTACACAAATCCCACTTGGCTCATTAAATTTTGTTCTTCTAGGTCGAAGCGTTCGTTTACACTAGCAATTTTTATTTTTAGGTTTCTCTCTCTTCTCTCCTATATAGATAGACTAATTTTTTAACTCTAAATCCAACATGGTTTGTAGTAGCTTTTTGAAACTTGACAAAATAATGTAGTTTTCAGTTTTGTCTCTATGGTTTGTTTTCTCTTCAAGTGGCCCTAATCAGAGAGTGGCGAATAGCACTTTCATTGAAATGGGTTGCCAAGCGTCCAAGAATTTACGGGATTCCGAAATACTAGAAAACATTTTTTGGCCCAATCTTGATGATACTTGGTGGTAATGATCAGTATTCAAATCCCACTTGGCTCACCAAATTTTGATGTTCTAGGTTGAAGCGTTCGTTTACAGTAGCAGTTTTAATTTTTAGGTTTCACTCTGTTCTCTCCAATATAGATAGATGAATTTGGAACTCTAAAACCACCATGGTTTGTAGTAGCTCTTTGAAACTTGACAAAATAAAGTAGTTCTCATTTTTGTCAATATGGTTTGATTCCTCTTCACGTACCCTAATCAGAGACTGGCGAATAGCACTTTCATTGAAAGGGGTTGCCAAGCATCCAAGAATCTTCGAGTTTTCGAAATGCCAGCAAAATTTTTTTCACCCAATCTTGATGATACTTGGTGGTAATGATCAGTATACAAATCGCATTTGGCTCACCAAATTTAGTTCTTCTAGGTTGAACCTTTTGTTTACAGTAGCAGTTTTTATTTTTAGGTTTCCCTCTGTTCTATCCTATATAGATAGATGAATTTGGAATTCTAAAACTAACATGGTTTGTAGTAGATCTTTGAAACTTGACAAAATAAAGTAGTGCTCAGTTGTGTCATTTTGGTTTTTTTTTTTTCACTTCAAGTATCCCTAACCAGAGACTGTGGAAAAGCACTTTCATTGAAAGGGGTTGCCAACCTTCCAAGAAATTACTAGTTTCCGAATTACAAGCAAATATTTTTTCACCCATTGTTGATGTTACTTGGTGGTAATGATCAGTACACACATACTACTTTGCTCACCAAATTTTGTTCTTCTAGGTTGAATCATTATTTACAGTATCAGTGTTTATTTTTTGGTTTAACTCTGTTCTATCCTATGCAGATAGATGAAATTGGAACTCTAAATCCAACATGGTTTGTAGTAGCTCTTTGAAACTTGTCAAAATAAAGTAATTCTCAGTTTTGTCTCTACGGTTTGTTTCCTCTTCAAGTAGCCCTTATCAGAGACTGTGGAAAATCACTTTCATTGAAAGGGGTTGCCTAGCTTCCAAGAATCTATGGGTTACCAAAATACCAAGAAATATTTTTTCACCCAATCTTGATGATACTTGGTGGTAATGATCAGTACACAATCCTTGGTTCACCAAAATTTATTCTTCTAGGTTGAAGCTTTCGTTTAATGTAGCAGTTTTTATTTTTAGGTTTCATTCTGTTCTCTCCTATACAGATATATGAATTTGCAACTCTAAATCGAGAATGGTTTGTAGTAGTTATTTGAAACTTGACAAAGAAGTAGTTCCCTTTTTTTTCTCTATGGTATGTTTCCTTTTCAAGTGGCCCTAATCAGAGACTGGCGAATAGCACTTTCATTAAAAGGGTTTGTAATGAGTCCAAGAATATACGTTTTTCCTAAACACCAGCAAATATTTTTTCACCCACTCTTGATGATACTTGGTTGTAATGATCACTATACAAATCCCACTTGGATCACCAAATTCTGTTCTTATAGGTTGAAGGGTTCATTTACAGTAGCAGTTTTTATTTTTAGGTTTCACTCTGTTCTCTCCTATATAGATGGACGAATTTGGAACTCTAAATCCAACATGGTTTGTAGTAGCTCTTTGAAACTTAACAAAATAAAGTAGTTCTCCGTTTTGTATTTACGGTTTGTTTCCTCTTCAAGTAGCCCTAATCAGAGACTGGCGAATAGCACTTTCATAGAAAGGGGTTGCCAATCGTCCAAGAGTCTACGTGTTTCCTAATTCCCAGCAAACCCTGCAAATTCCATGATTTTGTCATATCTTAGTGCTGCGTAATACTCCATTGTGTATAAATGCCACATTTTTTTTTATCCATTCATCTATTGAGAGGCATCGGGGTTGGTTCCAGAGTCTAGCTATTGTGAATTGTGCTGCTATGAACATCGATGTGGCAGTATCCCTGTAGTACGCTCTTTTGAGGTCTTCAGGGAATAGTCCGAGAAGGGCAATAGCTGGGTCAAATGGTGGTTCAATTCCCAGCTTTCCCAGGAATCTCCATATGGCTTTCCATATTGGCCTCACCATTTTGCAGTCCCACCAGCAATGTATAAGAGTACCCTTTTCCCCACATCCTCGCCAGCACTTGTTATTGTTCAACTTCATAATGGCTGCCAATCTTATTGGAGTGAGGTGGTATCTTAGGGTGGTTTTGATTTGCATTTCACTGACTGCTAGAGATGGTGAGCATTTTTTCATGTACTTGTTGATTGATTGTATGTCCTCCTCTGAGAAGTGTCTGTTCAGGTCTTTGGCCCATTTGTTGATTGGGTTATTTGTTTTCTTATTGTTTAATTTTTTGAGTTCTTTGTATACTCTGGATATTAGGGCTCTATCTGATGTAGGCTCCCTATTTACCTCTCTTATTGTTTCTCTTGCTGAGAAAAAACTTTTTAGTTTAAGTAAGTCTTAAATTAGACTTAAATTGATTCTGCAATCTTTGTAATGTTTTGAATAACCAATAAAAAAAAAGAAAGGGGTTGCCAAGCATCGAAGAATCTACGAGTATTCGAAATACCAGCAAATATTTTTTCACCCAATCATGATGATACTTCGTGGTAATGATCAGTATACATTTCCCATTTGTCTCACCAAATTTTGTTTTTCTATGTTGAAGCTTTCGTGTACAGGAGCAGTTTTTATTTTTAGGTTTCCCTCTGTTCTCTCCTATATAGATAGATGAATTTGGAACTCTAAAACCAACATGGTTTGTAGTAGCTCTTTGAAACATGACAAAATGAAGTAGTGCTCAGTTGTGTCTCCTTGTTTTTTTTTCACTTCAAGTAGCCCTATGCAGAGACTGTGGAAAAGCACTTTCATTCAAATGGGTTGCCAAGCTTCCAAGAAATTACTAGTTTCCGAATTACAAGCAAATATTTTTTCACCCAATGTTGATGATACTTGGTGGTAATGATCATTACACAAATCCTACTTGGCTCACCAAATTTTGTTCTTCTAGGTTGAAGCACTATTTACAGTAGCAGTGTTTATTTTTAGGTTTTACTCTGTTCTCTCCTATGCAGATAAATGAATTTGGAACTCTAAATCCAACATGGTTTGTAGTAGCTCTTTGAAACTTGACAAAATAAAGTAGTTCTCCGTTTTGTCTCTATGGTTTGTTTCCTCTTCAAGTAGCCCTATTCAGAGACTGGCAAAAAGCACTTTCATTGAAAGGGGTTGCCAAGCTTCCAAGAATCTACTAGTTTCCGAAATACCAGCAAATACTTTTTCGCTAAAACTTGATGATAGTTGGTGGTAATGATCAGTATACAAATCCCACTTAGCTCACCAAATTTTGTTCTTCTAATTTGAAGCGTTCGTTTATAGTACCAGTTTTTATTTTTATGTTTCATTCTGTTCTCTCCTTATAGATAGATAATCTTGGAACTCTAAATCCAACATGATTTGTAGCAGCTCTTTGAAACTTGACAAAATAAAGTAGTGCTCAGTTTTGTCTCTCCGGTTTCTTTCCTCTTCAACTAGCCCTAAGCAGAGACTGTGGAAAAGCACTTTCATTGAAAGAGGTTGCCAAGCTTCCAAGAATTTACGAGTGTCTGAAATACCAGCGAATATTTTTTCACCCAATCTGATGATACTTGGTGGTAATGATCAGTACACAAATCCCACTTGGCTCACCAAATTTGTGTTCTTCTAGGTTGAAGCGTTCGTTTACAGTAGCAGTTTTTATTTTTAGGTTTTACTCTGTTCTCTCCTAAACAGATAGATGAATTTGGAACTCTCATTCGAACATGGTTTGCAGTAGCTTTTTGAAACTTGAAAAAATAAAGTAGATCTCGGTTTTGTCTCTCTGGTTTGTTTCCTCTTCAAGTAGCCCTAATCAGAGTCTGGCGAAAAGCACTTTCATTGAAAGGGGTTGCCAAGCGTCCAAGAATCTACGAGTGTCCGAAATACCAGCAAATATTTTTTCTCCCAATCTTCATGATAGTTGGTGATAAGTATCAGTATACAAATCCCACTTGGCTCACCAAATTTTGTTCTTCTAGTTTGCCTCGTTCGTTTACAGTAGCAGTTTGTATTTTTAGGTTTCACTCTGTTCTCTACTTATAGATAGTTTTGAAACTCTAAATCCAACATGGTTTTTAGTAGCTCTTTGAAACTTGAGAAAATAAATTAGTTCTCAGTTTTGTCTCTATGGCTTTTTTCCTCTTCAAGTAGCCCCATGCAGAGACTGTGGATAAGCACTTTCATTTAAAGGGGTTGCCAAGCTTCCAAGAATTTACGAGTTTCCAAAATACCAGCAAATATTTTTTCACCCAATCTTGATGATACATTGTGGTAATGACAAGTACACAAATCCCACTTGGATCACCAAATTTTGTTCTTCTACGTTGAAGCGTTCGCTTACAGTAGCAGTTTATATTTTGAGGTTTTACTCTGTTCTCTCCTACACAGATAGATGAATTTGGAACTCTAAATCCAACACGGTTTGTAGTAGCTCTTTGAAACTTGACCCAATAAAGTAGTTCTCAGTTTTGTCTCTCTGGTTTGTTTCCTCTTCAAGTAGCCCTAAGGAGAGACTGTGGAAAAGCACTTTCATTGAAAGGGGTTGCCAAGCTTCCAAAAAATTACGAGTGTCTGAAATACCAGCAAATATTTTTTCACCCAATCTTTATGATATTGGTGGTAATGATCAGTGCACAAATCCCACTTGGCTCACCAAATTTTGTTCTTCTAGGTTGAAGCGTTCATTTACAGACGCAGTTTTTAATTTTAGGTTTCACTCTGTTCTCTTCTATATAGATAGATGAATTTGAAACTCTAAATCCAACATGGTTTGTAGAAGCTCTTTGAAACTTGACAAAATAAAGTAGTTCTCAGTTTTGTCTCTATGGTTTGTTTCATCATCAAGTAGCCTGCTGGGAGCCATCAGCCAAGTAGGTATGACAATTTCCTTGCCAGCGTACCCCCATGTTTCTTTAGTGGAAGGACTCATGGAAATAGCACATTTTGCAGGACATTGCATGCAAGGTAACCTTGTTCAAGGACCAGGGCGGATCCGTGTTTAGGGTGTTTCCCCTTTAGAATAGGGCAGTTTAGCATAATAGGAGATTGGGGTGTTCCCCCTTTAGAATAGGGCGTATCCTGCTGCTGAGTTCCTCTTGAGTTCTTAGGGTCAGACAGTATATATTTGGGAGACAGAAGCCCAATGGATTTGGGCAGAGTGTGGATTTGGGCAGAGATCCTGGATTCGACCAGAACGTGTTTGTAGACTGCCAACGTGAGTTCGGGAATAAAGAATTGCTGCTTGAATCTACAAGCTGTGTGGTGGCTCATGATTTGTGCCCAGCCAGACTGTGGCAGTAGCCCTAATCAGAAACTGGCGAAAAGCACTTTCATTGAAAGGGTTTGCCAAGCTTCCAAGAAATTACGAGTTTCCGAAATACCAGTAAATATTTTTTCACCCAATCTTGATGATACATGGTGGTAATGACAAGTACACAAATCCCATTTGGCTCACCAAATTTTGTTCTTCTAGGTTGAAGTGTTCGTTTACAGTAGCAGTTTTTATTTTTTGGTTTCACTGTGTTCTCTCCTATATAGATAGATGAATTTGGAACTCTAAATCCAACATGGTTTGTAGTAGCTCTTTGAAACTTGACATAATAAAGTAGTTCTTAGTTTTGTCTCTATGGTTTGTTTCTTCTTCAAGTAGCCCTAAGCAGAGACTGTGGAAAACCACTTTCATTGAAAGGGGTTGCCAAGCTTCCAAGAAATTACGAGTGTACGCAATACCAGCAAATGCTTTTTCACCAAACCTTGATGATACTTGGTGGTAATGATCAGTACACAAATCCCACTTGGATCACCAAATTTTGATCTTCTAGGTTGAAGCGTTCATTACAGTAGGAGTTTATATTTTTAGGTGTTACTCTGTTCTCTCCTATACAGATAGATGAATTTGGAACTCTAATTCCAACATGGTTTGTAGTAGCTCTTTGAAACTTGACATAATAAAGTAGTTCTCAGTTTTGTCTCTTTTGTTTTCCTCTTCAAGTAGCCCTAAGCAGAGACAGTTTAAAAGCACTTTTATTGAAACGGGTTGTCAAGCTTCCAAGAAAATACGAGTTTCCGAAATACCAGCAAATATTTTTTCACCAAATCTTGATGATACTTGGTGGTAATGAACAGTACACAAATCCCACTTGGCTCACCAAATTTTGTTCTTCTAGGTAGAAGAGTTCGTTTATAGAAGCCGTTTTTATTTTTAGGTTTCACTCTGTTGTCTCTTATATAGAAAAATGAATTTGGAACTCTAAATCCAACATGGTTTGTAGTAGCTCTTTGAAACTTAACAAAATAAAGTAGTTATCAGTTTTGTCTCTACGGTTTGTTTAATCTTCACCTAGCCCTAAGCAGAGAATGTGGAAAAGCACTTTCATTGAAAGGGTTTGCCAAGCTTCCAAGAAATTAAGAGTGTCTGAAATCCACCAAATATTTTTTCACCCAATCTTGATGATACTTGGTGGTCATGATCAGTACACAAATCCCACTTCCCTCACCAAATTTTGTTCTTCTAGGTTGAAGCGTTTGTTTACAGAAGCAGTTTTTATTTTTGGGATTCACTCTGTTGCCTCCTATATAGATAGATGAATTTCGAACTCTTAATCCAACATGGTTTGTAGTAACTCTTTGAAACTTGACAAAATAATGTTTTTCTCAGTTTTGTCTCTACGGTTTGTTTCGTCTTCAAGTAGCCTGCTGGGAGCCATCAGCCAAGTAGGTATGACAATTTCTTTGCCAGCGTACCTCCATGTTTCTTTAGTGGAAGGACTCATGGAAATAGGACATTTTGCAGGACATTGCATGCAAGGTAACCTTGCACAAGGACCAGGGCGGATCCATGTTTAGGGTGTTCCCCCTTTAGAATAGGGTGGTTTAGCATAATAGGAGATTGGGGTGTTTCCCCTTTAGAATAGGGCTTATCCTGCTGCTGAGTTCCTCTTGAGTTCTTCGGGTCAGACAGTATATATTTGGGAGACAGAAGCCCAGTGGATTTGGGCAGAGTGTGGATTTGGGCAGAGAACCTGGATTCCCCCAGAACGTGTTTGTAGACGGCCGGCGTGAGTTCGGGAATAAAGCATTGCTGCTTGAATCTACAAGCTGTGTGGTGGCTCGTGATTTGTGCCCAGAGAGAGACAGCGGCAGTAGCCCTAATCAGAAACTGGCGAAAAGCACTTTCATTGAAAGGGGTTGCCAAGCGTCCAAGAATTTACGAGATTCCGAAATACCAGCAAATATTTTTTCACCCAATCTTGATGATAGTTGGTTGTAATGATCAGGATACAAATCCCACTTGGCTCACCAAATTTTGTTCTTCTAGCTTAAAGCGATCGTTTACAGAGCAGTTTTTATTTTTAGGTTTCACTCTGTACTCTCCTTATAGATAAATGATTTTGGAACTCTAAATCCAACATGGTTTGTAGTAGCTCTTTGAAACTTGACATAATAAAGAAGTTCTTAGTTTTGTCTGTATGGTTTGTTTCCTCTTCAAGTAGCCCTAAGCAGAGACTGTGGAAAAGCACTTTCATAGAAAGGGGTTGCCAAGCGTCCAAGAATCTACGAGTTTCTGAAATACCAGCAAATATTTTTTCACCCAATCTTGATGATACTTTGTGGTAAAGATCAGTACACAAATCCCACTTGGCTCACCAAATTTTGTTCTTGTAGGTTGAAGTGTTCGTTTACAATAGCAGTTTTTATTTTTAGGTTTCACTCTGTTCTCTCCTATATAGATAGATGAATTTGGAACTCTAAATCCAACATGGTTTGTAGTAGCTCTTTGAAACTTGACAAAATAAAGTAGTTCTCAGTTTTGTCTCTACGGTTTGTTTCCTCTTCAAGTAGCCCTAATCAGAGACTGGCAAAAAGCACTTTCATTGAAAGGGGTTGCCAAGCGTCCAAGAATCTACGAGTTTCCGAAATACCAGCAAATTTTTTTTCGACCATTCTTGATGATAGTTGGTGGTAATGATCAGTATACAAATCCCACTTGGCTCATCAAATTTTGTTCTTTTAGTTTGAAGCATTCGTTTACAGTAGCAGTTTTTATTTTTAGGTTTCACTCTGCTCTGTCCTTATATATAGATGATTTAGGAACTCTAATTCCAACATGGTTTGTAGTAGCACGTTGAAACTTGATAAACTAAAGTAGTTCTCAGTTTCGTCTCTATGGTTTTTTTCCTCTTCACGTAGCCCCAAGCAGAGACTGTGGATAAGCACTTTCATTGAAAGGGGTTGCCAAACTTCCAAGAAATTACGAGTTTCCGAAATAGCAGCAAATATTTTTTCACCCAATCTTGATGATACATTGTGGTAATGACAAGTACAAAAATCCCACTTGGACCACCAAATTTTGTTCTTCTAGGTTGAAGCGTTCGTTTACTGTAGCAGTTTTTATTTTTGTTTTCACTCTGTTCTCTCCTATATAGATAGATGAATTTGGAAATCTAAATCCAACATGGTTTATAGTAGCTCTTTGAAACTTGACATAATAAAGTAGTTCTCAGTTTTGTCTCTATGGTTTGTTTCCTCTTCAAGTAGCCTTAAGCAGAGACTGTGGAAAAGCACTTTCATTGAAAGGGGTTGCCAAGCTTCCATGAAATTAAGAGTGTCTGAAATACCAGCAAATATTTTTCCCCCAATCTTGATGATACTTCGTGGTAATGATCAGTACACAAATCCCACTTGGCTCACCAAATTTTGTTCTTGTTGGTTGAAGTGTTCGTTTACAATAGCAGTTTTTATTTTTAGGTTTCACTCCGTTCTCTCCTATATAGATACATAAATTTGGAACTCTAAATCCAACATGGTTTGTAGTAACTCTTTGAAACTTTACAAAATAAAGTAGTTCTCAGTTTTGTCTATATGGTGTGTTTCCTCTTGAAGTAGCCATAGGCACAGAAGGTGAAAAAGCACTTTCATTGAAAGGGGATGCCATGCTTCGAATAAACTACTAGTGTCTGAAATACCAGCAAATATTTTATCCCCGATTCTTGATGATACTTGGTGGTAATGATCAGTACACAGATCGCACTTGGATCACCAAATTTTCTTCTTCTAGGTTGAAGCTTTCGTTTACAATAACAGTTTATACTTTTAGGTTTTACTATGTTCTCTCCTATACAGATAGATGAATTTGGAACTCTAAATCCAACATGGTTTGTAGTAGCTCTTTGACACTTGACATAATAAAGTAGTTCTCAGTTTTGTCTCTGTGTTTTGTTTCCTCTTCAAGTAGCCCTAAACAGAGACTGTGGAAAAGCACTTTCATTGAAAGGGGTTGCCAAGCTTCCAAGAAATTACGAGTTTCCAAAATACCAGCAAATATTTTTTCACCCAATCTTGATGATACTTGGTGGTCATGATCAAAAAACTAATCCCACTTGGCTCACTAGATTTTGTTCTCCTAGGTAGAAGAGTTTACAGAAGCAGTTTTTATTTTTAGGTTTCACTCTGTTGTCTCCTATATAGATAGATGAATTTGGAACTCTAAATCCAACATGGTTTGTAGTAGCACTTTGAAACTTGACAAAATTAAGTCGTTCTCAGTTTTGTCTTTACGGTTTGTTTCCTCTTCAAGTAGCCCTAAGCAGAGAATGTGGAAGAGAACTTTCATTGAAAGGGGTTGCCAAGCTTCCAAGAAATTACGAGTTTCCAAAATACCAGCAAATATTTTTTCACCGAATCTTGATGATACTTGGCGGTAATGATCAGTACACAAATCCCACTTGCATCACCAAATTTTGTTTTTCTAGGGTGAAGCGTTCGTTTAGAGTAGCAGTTTATATTTTTAGGTGTTACTCTGTTCACTCCTATACAGATAGATGAATTTGGAACTCTAAATCCAACATGGTTTGTAGTAGCTCTTTGAAACTTGACATAATAAAGTAGTTCTCAGTTTTGTCTCTTTGGTTTGTTTCCTCTTCAAGTCGCCCTAAGCAGAGACTGTGGAAAAGCCCTTTCATTGATAGGGTTTGCCAAGCTTCCAAGAAATTACGATTGTCTGAAATCCAGCAAATATTTTTTCACCCAATCTTGATGATACTTGGTGTTCATGATCAGTACACAAATCCCACTTTGCTCACCAAATTTTGTTCTTCCTTGGTTGAAGCGTTCGTTCACAGAAGCAGTTTATATGCATAGGTTTCTCTCTGTTGCCTCCTATATAGATGAATTTGGAACTCTAAATCTAACATGGTTTGTAGTAGCTCTTTGAAACGTGACAAAATAAAGTTTTTCTCAGTTTTGTCTCTATGGTTTGTTTCCTCTTCAAGTATCCCCAAGCAGAGACTGTGGATAAGCACTTTCATTGAAAGCGGTTGCCAACTTCCAAGAAATTACGAGTTTCTGAAATACCAGCAAATATTTTTTCACCCAATCTTGGTGGTACATTGTGGTAATGACAAGTACACAAATCCCACTTTGCTCACCAAATTTTGTTCTTCCTGGTTGAAGCGTTCGTTTACAGAAGCAGTTTTTATTTATAGGTTTCTCTCTGTTGCCTCCTATATAGATGAATTTGGAACTCTAAATCCAACATGGTTTGTAGTAGCTCCTTGAAACTTGAAAAATATAGTACTTCTGATTTTTGTCTCTATGGTTTGTTTCCTCTTCAAGTAGCCCTAATCAGACACTGGCGAATAGCATTTCATTGAAAGGGGTTGCCATGCATCCAAGAATCTACGAGTATTCGAAATACTAGCAAATATTTTTTCACCCAACTTGATGATACTTCGTGGTAATGATCAGTATACAAATCCCATTTGGCTTACCAAATTTTGTTCTTCTATGTTGAAGCTTTCGTTTACAGGAGAAGTTTTTATTTTGAAGTTTCCCTCTTTTCTCTCCTATATAGATAGATGAATTTGGAAAAATAAAACCAACATGGTTTGTAGTAGCTCTTTGAAGTTTGACAAAATGAAGTAGTGCTCAGTTGTGTCTCCTTGGTATTTTTCACTTCAAGTAGCCCTAAGCAGAGACTGTGGAAAAGTACTTTCATTGAAAAGGGTTGAAAGCTTCCAAAAAATTACTAGTTTTCGAATTACAAGCAAATATTTTTTTCACCCAATGTTGATGATACTTGGTGGTGATGATCAGTACACAAATTATACTTGGCTCACCAAATTTTGTTCTTCTAGGTTGAAGCATTATTTACAGTAGCAGTGTTTATTTTTAGGTTTTACTATGTTTCTCCTATGCACATAAATTAAATTGGAACTCTAAATCCAACATGGTTTGTAGTAGCTCTTTGAAACTTGACCAAATAAACTTGTTCACAGTTTTGTCTCTATCCTGTGTTTCCTCTTCAAGTAGCCCTTATCAGAGACTGTGGAAAAGCACTTTCATTGAAAGGGGTTGCTTAGCTTCAAAGAATCTATGCGTTTCCGAAATACCAGCAAATATTTTTTCACCCAATCTTGATGATACTTGGTGGTAATGATCAGTACACAAATCCCACTTGGCTCACCAAATTTTGTTCTTCTAGGTTGAGGCGTTCATTTACAGTAGCAGTTTTAATTTTTAGGTTTCACTCTGTTCTCTCCTATATAGATAGAAGAATTTTCAACACTAAATCAAACATGGTTTGTAGCAGCTCTTTGAAAATTGACAAAATAAAGTAGTTCTCAGTTTTGTCTCTATGGTTTGTATCCTCTTCCGGTAGCCCTAGGCACAGAATGTGGAAAAGAATTTTCATTGAAAGGGGTTGCCAAGCTTCCAAGAAATTTCGAGTTTCCGAAATACCAGCAAATAATTTTTCACTCAATCTTGATGATACTTGGTGGTAATGATCAGTACACAAATCCCACTTGGATCACCAAATTTTGTTCTTCTAGGTTGAAGTGTTCGTTTACAGTAGCAGTTTTTATTTTAAGGTTTCTCTCTGTTCTCTCCTATATGGATAGATGAATTTGGAACTCTAAATCCAACATGGTTTGTAGTAGCTCTTTGAAACTTGACCAATTAACGTAGTTCTCATTTTTGTCTCTATGGATTGTTTTTCCTCAAGTAGCCCTAATCAGAGACTGGCGAATGGCACTTTCATTGAAAGGGGTTGCCAAGCTTCCAAGAAATTCCGATTTTTCGAAATACCAACAAATATTTTTTCGACCCAATCTTGATGATACTTGGTGGTAATGATCAGTACACAAATCACACTTGGCTCACCAAATTTTGTTCTTCTAGGTTGAAGCGTTCATTTACAGTAGCAGTTTTTATTTTTAGGTTTCAGTCTGTTCTCTCCTGTATAGATAGACGAATTTGAAACTCTAAATCCAACATGGTTTGTAGTAGCTCTTTGAAACTTAACAAACTAAAGTAGTTCTCAGTTTTTTCTCTATGATTTGTTTCCTCTTCAAGTAGCACTAAGTTGAGAATGTGGAAAAGCAAGTTCATTGAAAGGGGTTGCCAAGCTTCCAAGAAATTACGAGTTTCCGAAATACCAGCAAATACTTTTTCACCCAAGCTTGATGATACTTGGTGCTAATGATCAGTACACAAATCCCACTTGGCTCACCCATTTTGATCTTCTAGGTTGAAGTGCTCATTTACGGTAGCAGTTTGTATTTTTAGGTTTCACTCAGTTCTCTCCAATATGGATTGATGAATTTGGATCTCTAAATCCAACATGGTTTGTAGTAGCTCTTTGAAACTTTCCAAATAATGTAGTATTCAGTTTTGTCTCTATGGTTTGTTTCCTCCTCAAGTAGCCCTAGACAGAGACTGTGGAAAAGCACTTTCTTTGAAATAGTTTTAAGTTTCCAGGAAATTACGAGTTTCCAAATTACCAGCAAATATTTTTTCACGCAATCATGATGATACTTGGTGGGAATGACAAGTACACAAATCCCACTTGGCTCACTAAATATTGTTTTTCTAGGTTGAAACATTCGTTTACTGTAGCAGTTTTTATTTTTAGGTTTCATTCTTTCTCTCCTATATAGAGAGATGAATTTTAACTCTAAATCCAACATGGTTTGTAGTAGCTCTTTGCAACTTGACAGAATAATGTAGTTCTTAGTTTTGTCTCTACGGTTTGTTTCCTCTTCAAGTAGCCCTCAGCAGAAACTGGAAAATCACTTTCATTTGAAGGGGTTCACAAGCTTCCAAGAAACTAAGTTTTTCCGAAATACCACGAAATATTTTTTCACCCAATCTTGATGATACTTGGTGGTAATGATCAGTACACAAATCGCACTTGGCTCACCAAATTTTGTTCTTCTAGGTTGAATCGTTCATTTACAGTAGCAGTTTTTATTTTAAGGTTTCACTCTGTTCTCTCCTATATAGATCAAAGTATTTGGAACTCTAAATCCAACATGATTTCTAGTAGCTCTTTGAAACTTGACAAAATAAATTAGTTCTCAGTTTTGTCTCTTTGGTTTGTTTCCCCATCAAGTAGCCCTAGTCAGAGACAGGCGAATAGCACTTTCATTGAAACGGGTTGCCAAGCGCCAAGAATCTACGGGTTTCCGAAATACCAGCAAATATTTTTTCGCCCAAATTTGGAGATACTTGGTAGTAATGAAGAGAATTCAAATCCTATGAGGCTCACCAAATTTTGTTCTTCTAGGTTGAAGCGTTCGAACAGTAGCAGTTTTTATTTTTAGGTTTCACTCTGTTCTCTTCTATATAGATACATGAGTTTGGAACTGTAAATCCAACATTGTTTGTAGTAGCTCTTTGAAACTTGACAAAATAAAGTAGGTCTCAGTTTTGTCTCTATGGATTGTTTCCTCTTCAAGTAGCCCTAAGCAGAGAGTGGCGAAAAGCACTTTTATTGAAAGGGTTTGCCAAGCTTCCAAGAAAATCCAAGTTTTTGAAATATCAGCAAAATTTTTTTTACCCAATCTTGATGATACTTGGTGGTAATGATCAGCATTCAAATCCCACTTGGCTCTCCAAAATTTGATCTTCAAGGTTGAAGTGTTCCTTTACAGTAGCAGTTTGTATTTTTAGGTTTCACTCTGTTCTCTCCAATATAGATAGATAAATTTGGAACTGTAAATCAAACATGGTTTGTAGTAGCTCTATAAAACTTAACAAAATAAAGTAGCTCTCAGTTTTGTCTCTATGGTTTGTTTCCTCTTCAAGTAGCCCTAGACAGAGACTGTGGAAAAGCACTTTAATTGAAAGGGTTAAAAGTTTCCAAGAAATACGAGTTTCCAAATTACCAATGAATATTTTTTCACCCAATCTTGATGATACTTGGTGGTTTTGATCAGTATACAAATCCCACTTGGGTCACCAAATTTTGTTCTTCGTTTACAGTAGCAGTTTTTATTTTTAGTTTTCACTTTTTCTCTCTTGTATAGATAGATGAATTTGGAACTCTAAATTCAACATGGTTTGTAGGAGCTCTTTGAAACTTGACAAAATAAAGTAGTTTTCAGTTTTGTCTCTATGGTTTGTTTCCTCTTGAAGTAGCCCAAAGCAGAGAGTGGCGAAATCACTTTTATTTAAAGGGTTTGCCAAGCTTCCAATAAATTCCAATTTTCCGAAATACCAGCAAATATTTTTTAACCCATCTTGATGATACTTGGTGGTAATGATCAGTACACAAGTCCCATTTGGCTCACCAAATTTTCTTCGTCTAAGTTGAAGCATTTGTTAACAGGAGCAATTTTTATTTTTAGGATTCACTCTGTTCTCTCCTATATAGATCAACGTATTTGGAACTCTAAATCCAACATGGTTTGTAGTAGCTCTTTGAAACTTGAAAAAATAAAGTAGTTCTCAGTTTTGTCTCTATGGTTTGTTTCCTCTTCAAGTAGCCCTAAGCAGAGAGTGGCGAAAAGCACTTTTATTGAAAAGGTTTGCCAAGCTTCCAAGAAATTCCAAGTTTCGAAATACCAGCAAATATTTTTTCACCCAATCTTGATGATACTTGGTGGTAATGAGAAGTACACAAATCCCATAGGGCTCAACAAATTTTCTTCTTCTAGGTTGAAGCGTTCGTTTACAGTAGCAGTTTTTATTTTTAGGTTTCAATCTGTTCTCTCCTAGATAGGTAGATGAATTTGGAACTCTAAATCCAACATGGTTTGTAGTAGCTCTTTGAAGCTTGACAAAATAAAATAGTTCTCAGTTTTGTCTCTATGGTTTGTTTCCTCTTCAAGTAGCCATAATCAGAGACTGGCGAAAAGCACTTTCATTGAAAGTGGTTGCCAAGCGTCCAAGAATCTACGAGTTTCCGAAATAGCAGCAAATATTTTTTCCCCAAATCTTGATGATACTTGGTGGTAGTGATCAGTATTCAAATCCCACGTTGCTCACCAAATTTTGTTCTTCCAGGTTGAAGCGTTAGTTTTCAGCAGCAGTTTTTATTTTTAGGTTTTACTCTGTTCTCTCTTATATAGATAGATGAATTTGGAACTCTAAATCCAACATGGTTTGTAGTAGCTCTGTGACACTTGACAAAATAAAGTACTTCTCAGTTTTGTCTCTATGGTTTGTTTTCTCTTCAAGTAGCCCTAATCAGATACTGGCGAAAAGCACTTGAATTGAAAGGGGTTGCCAAGCGTCCACTAATCTGCGTTTTTCCCAAATACCAGCAGATATTTTTCACCCAATCTTGATGATACTTGGTGGTAGTGATCAGTATTCAAATCCCACTTGGCTCACCAAATTTTGTCTTCTAGGTTGAAGCGTTCATTTATAGTAGCAGTTTTTATTTTTAGGTTTCACTCTGTTCTCTCCTATATAGATCAACAAATTTGGAACTCTAAATCCAACATGGTTTGTAGTAGCTCTTTGAAACTTGACAAAATAAAGTCGTTCTCAGTATTGTCTCTATGTTTTGTTTTCTCTTCAAATAGCCCTAATCAGAGAATGGCGAAAAGCACTTTAATTGAAAGGGGTTGCCAAGCGTCCAAGAATCTATGAGTTTCCGAAATACCAGCAAATATTTTTTTCGCCCAATCTCGATGATACTTGGTGTTAATGACAGTATACAAATCACACTTGGCTCACCAAATTTTGTTCTTCTAGGTTGATGCGTTCTTTTACAGTAGCAGTTTTTATTTTTTGGTTTCCCTCTGTTCTCTCCTACATAGATAGATGGATTTGGAACTCTAAATCCAATATGGTTTGTAGTAGCTCTTTGAAATTTGAGAAAATTAAGTAGTTCTCAGTTTTGTCTCCATGGTTTGTTTCCTCTTCAAGTAGCCCTAAGCAGAGAGTGGCGAAAAGCACTTTCATTGAAAGGGGTTGCGAAGCTCCAAGAAATTCCGAGTTTCCGAAATACCAGCAAATATTTTTCCACCCAATCTTGATGATACTTGGTGGTAATGAGAGGTACACAAATCCCACTTCGATCACCAAATTTAGCTCATCTAGGTTGAAGAGTTCGTTTCCAGTAGCAGTTTTTATATTTAGGTTTCACTCTGTTCTCTCTTATATTGATAGATGAATTTGGAACTCTAAATCCAACATGGAGAGTAGTAGCTCTTTGAACCTTGAGAAAATAAAGTAGTTCTCAATTTTGTCTCTATGGTTTGTTTCCTCTTCAAGTAGCCCTAGGTACAGACTGTGGAAAAGCAGTTTCATTGAAAGGGGTTGCCAAGCTTACAAGAATCTCCATGTTTCCGAAATATCAGCAAATATTGTTTCGCCCAATCTTGATGATACTTGGTGGTAATGAGAAGTACACAAATCCCATTTGGCTCACCAAATTTTCTTCTTCTAGGTTGAAGCGTTCGTTTACATTAGCAGTTTTTATTTTTAGGTTTCAATCTGTTCTCTCCTAGATAGGTAGATGAATTTGGATCTCTAAAACCAACATGGTTTGTAGTAGCTCTATGAAACATGACAAAATAAAACAGTTCTCAATTTTGTCTCTATCGTTTGTTTCCTCTTCAAGTAGCCCTAATCAGAGACTGGCAAAAAGCACTTTCATTGAGAGTTTTTGCCAAGCGTCCAAGAATCTATGAGTTTCCAAAATACCAGCAAATATTTTTTCCCCAAATCTTGATGATACTTGGTGGTAGTGATCAGTATTCAAATCCCACGTTGCTCACCAAATTTTCTTCTTCTAGGTTGAAGCGTTCGTTTTCAGTAGCAGTTTTTATTTTTAGGTTTTACTCTGTTCTCTCTCATATAGGCAGATGAATTAGGAACTCTAAATGCAACATGGTTTGTAGTAGCTCTGTGACACTTGACAAAATAAAGAAGTTCTCAGTTTTGTCTCTATGGTTTGTTTTCTCTTCAAGTAGCCCTAATCAGAGACTGGTGAAAAGCAATTTCATTGAAAGGGGTTGCCAAGCGTCCACGAATCTACGTTTTTCCCAAATACCAGCAAATAATTTTCGCCCAATCTTGATGATACTTGGTGGTAGTGATCAGTATTCAAATCCCACTTGGCTCACCAAATTTTGTCTTCTAGGTTGAAGCGTTCATTTATAGTAGCAATTTTTATTTTTAGGTTTCACTCTGTTCTCTCCTATATAGATCAACGAATTTGGAACTCTAAATCCACCATGGTTTGTAGTACCTCTTTGAAACTTGACAAAATAAAGTAGTTCTCAGTTTTGTCTATATAGTTTGTTTTCTCTTCAAATAGCCCTAATCATAGACTGGCGTAAAGCACTTTAATTGAAAGGGGTTCCCAAGCGTCCAAGAATCTACGGGTTTCCAAATTACCAGCAAATATTTTTTCGCCCAAACTCGATGATACTTGGTGTTAATGATCACTATACAAATCTCACTTGGCTCACCAAATTTTGTTCTTCTAGGTTGATGCGTTCTTTTACAGTAGCAGTATTTATTTTTAGGTTTCCCTCTGTTCTCTCCTACATAGATAGATGGATTTGGAACTCTAAATCCAACATGGTTTGTAGTATCTCTTTGAAACTTGAGAAAATTAAGTAGTTCTCAGTTTTGTCTCCATGGTTTGTTTCCTTTTCAAGTAGCCCTAAGCAGAGAGTGGCGAAAAGCACTTTCATTGAAAGGGATTGCCAAGCTCCAAAAAATTCCGAGTTTCCGAAATACCAGCAAATATTTTTTCACCCAATCTTGATGATACTTGGTGGTAATGAGAGGTACACAAATCCCACTTCGATCACCAAATTTAGTTCTTCTAGGTTGAAGCGTTCGTTTCCAGTAGCAGTTTTTATTTTTAGGTTTCACTTATATAGATAGATGAATTTGGAACTCTAAATCCAACATGGATAGTAGTAACTCTTTGAAACTTGACAAAATTAAGTAGATCTCAGTTTTGTCTCTATGGTTTGTTTTCTCTTCAAGTAGCCCTAGGTACAGACTGTGGAAAAGCAGTTTCATTGAAAGGGGTTGCCAAGCTTACAAGAATCTACATGTTTCCGAAATACCAGCAAATATTGTTTCACCCAATCTTGATGATACTTGGTGGTAATGAGAATTACACAAATCTCATTTGGCTCACCAAATTTTCTTCTTCTAGGTTGAAGCGTTCGTTTACTCTAGCAGTTTTTATTTTTAGGTTTCAATCTGTTCTCTTCTAGATAGGTAGATGAATTTGGATCTCTAAATCCAACATGGTTTGTAGTAGCTCTTTGAAACTTGACAAAATAAAATACTTCTTAGTTTTGTCTCTACGGTTTGTTTCCTGTTCAAGTAGCTTTAAGCAGAAACTGTGGAAAAGCAGTTTCATTGAAAGTTGTTGCCAAGTTTCCAAGACATTACGAATTTCCGAAATACCAGCAAATATTTTTTCACCCAATCTTGATGATCCTTGGTGGATGTTCAGTACACAAATCCCACTTGGCTCACCAAATTTTGTTCTTCTAGTTTGGAGAGGTCGTTTACAGGAGCAGTTTTTTTTTTTTTAGGTTTCACTCTGTTCTCACCTATATACATAGATGTAATTGGAACCCAAAATCCAACATGGTTTGTAGTAGCTCTTTGAAACTTGACAAAATAAACTAGTACTCTGTTTTGTGTCTATGGTTTGTTTCTTCTTCAAGTAGCCTTAAGCAGAGACTGTGGAAAAGCACTTTCATTGAAAAGTTTTGCCATGCTTCCAAGAAACTACAAGTTTCCGAAATACTGGCAAATATTTTTTCACCAAATCTTGATGATTCTTGGTGGTAATGATCAGCACACAAATCCCACTTGGCTCACCAAATTTTGATGTTCGAGGTTGAAGCATTCATTTACAGTAGCAATTTTTATTTTTAGGTTTCAATCTCTTCTCTCCTATATAGATAGATGAATTTGGAACTCTAAATCCAACATGGTTTGTAGTAGCTGTTTGAAACTTGACAAAATAAAGTAGTTCACAGTATTTTCTCTATGGTTTGTTTCCTCTTCTATTAGCCCTAAACAGAGACTTTGGAAAAGCAGTTTCATTGCAAGGGGTTGCCAAGTTTCCAAGCAATTACGAGTTTTCGATGTACCAGCAATTATTTTTTCACCCAATCTTAATGATACTTGGTGGTAATGATAAGTATTTAAATCCCACTTGACTCACCAAATTTTGTTCTTCTACGTTGAAGCATTCGTTTACAGAAGCAGTGTTTCTTTTTAGGTTTCACTCTGTTCTCTCCGATATTGATATATGAATTTGGAACTCTAAATCCAACATGGTTTGTAGTAGCTCTTTGAAACTTGACAAAATAAAGTTGTTCTCAGATTTGTCTCTATAGTTTATTTCATCATCAAGGAGCCCTAATAAGAGACTGGCTAATAGCACTTTCATTGAAAGGGGTTGCCAAGTGTCCAAGAATCAACGGGTTTCCGAAATACCAGGAAATATTTTTTCGCCCAATCTTGATGATACTTGGTGGTAATGATGAGTACACTAATCCCACTTGGTTCACCAAATTTTGATCATCTAGGTTGAAGCGTTTGTTTACAGTAGCAGTTTTTATTTTGAGGTTTCACTCTGTTCTCTCCTATATAGATAGATGAATTTGGAACTCTAAATCCAACATGGTTTGTAGTAGCTATTTGAAACTTGACAAAATAAAGTAGTTCTCAGTTTTGTCTCTATGGTTTGTTTCCTCATTAATTAGCCCTAAGCAGAGACTTGAAAAAGCACTTTCATTGAAAGGGGTTGCCAAGCTTCCAAAAAATTACGAGTTTCTGAAATACAAACAAGAATTTTTTCACCCAATCTTGATGATACTTGGTGGTAATGACCACTACACAATTCCCACTTTGCTCACCAAATTTTGTTCTTCTACGTTGAAACGTTCATTTACAGAAGCAGTTTTATTTTTAGGTTTCCTCTGTTCTCTCCTATATAGATAGATGAATTTGGAACTCTAAATCCAACATGATTTGTAGTAGCTCTTTGAAACTTGACAAAATAAAGTAGTTCTCAGTTTTGTCTCTATGGTTTGTTTCCTGAAAAATAGCCCTAATCAGAGACTGGCGAAAAGCACTTTCATTGAAATGGGTTGCCAAACGTCCAAGAAATTACAAGTTGACGAAATACTAGCAAATAATTTTTCGCCCAAACTTGATGATACTTGGGGAAAATGATCATGATACAAATCCCACTTGGTTCACCAAATTTTTTTCTTCTAGGTTAAAGCGTTCGTTTACATTAGCAGTTTTTATTTTTAGGTTTCACTCCGTTCTCTCCTATATAGATAGATGAATTTGGAACTCTAATTCCAACATGGTTTGTAGTAGCTCTTTGAAACATGACAAAATAAAGTAGTTCTCAGTTTTGTCTCTATGGTTTGTTTCCTCTTCAAGTAGCCCTAAGCAGAGAGTGGCGAAAAGCACTTTCATCGAAAAGGGTTGCCAAGCTTCCATGAAATTCCGAGTTTCCGAAATACCTGCAAATATTTTTGCGCCCAAACTTGATGATACTTGGTGGTAATGATCAGTATTCAAATCCCACTAGGCTCATCAAATTTTGTTCTTCTAGGTTGAAGCGTTCGTTTGCAGTAGCAGTTTTAATTCTTATGTTTCATTCTCTTCAATCCTATACAGATAGATGAATTTGGAACTCTAAATCCAACATGGTTTGTAGTAGCTCTTTGAAACTTGACAAAATAAAGTAGTCCTCAGTTTTGTCTATATGGTTTGTTTCCTCTTCAAGTAGCCCTAGGCACAGACTGTGGAAAAGCACTTTAATTGAAAGGGGTTGCCAGGCTTCCAAAAATTTACGAGTTTCCGAAATACCAGCAAATATTTTTTCTCCCAATCTTGATGATACTTGGTGGTAAAGATCAGTACAAAAATCCCCCTGGGCTTACCAAATTTTGTCTTCTAGGTTGAAGCGTTCCTTTACAAAAGCAGTTTTTACTTTTACGTTTCACTCTGTTCTCTCCTATGTACATAGATGAATTTGGAACTCTAAATCCAACATGGTTTATAGTAGCTCTTTGAAACTTGACAAAATAAAGTAGTTCTCAGTTTTGTATCTATGCTTTGTTTCCTCTTCAATTAGCCACAAGCAGAGTCTCAGGAAAAGCACTTTCATTGAAAGGGGTTGCCAAGCTTCCAAGAAATTACGAGATTCCGAAATACCTGCAAATATTTTTTCACCCAATCTGATCATACTTGGTGGTAATGATCAGTACACAAATCCCACATGGATCTCCAAATTTTGTTCTTCTAGGTTGAAGCGTTCGTTTACAGTAGCAGTTTTTATTTTTAGGTTTCTCTCTGTTCTGTCCTTTTAGACAGATGATTTTGGAACTCTAAATCCAACATGATTTGTAGTCACTCTTTGAAACTTGATGAAGTAAAGTAGTTCTCAGTTTTGTCTCTATGGTTTGTTTTCTTTTCAAGTAGCCCCAAGCAGAGACTGGGGATAAGCACTTTCATTGAAAGGGGTTGCCAAGATTCCAAGAATTTACGAGTTTCCGAAATACCAGCAAATATTTTTTCACCCAATCTTGATGATACATTGTGGTGATGGCAAGTACACTAATCCCACTTTGATCACCAAATTTTGTTCTTCTAGGTTGAATCGTTCGTTTACAGTAGCAGTTTTTAATGTTTTTTCACTCTGTTCTCTCCTATATCGGTAGATGAATTTGGAACTCTAAATCCAACATGGTTTGTAGTAGCTTTTTGAAACTTGACAAAATAAAGTAGTTCTCAGTTTTATCTCTATGGTTTGTTTCCTCTTCAAGTAGCACTAAGGAGGGACGGGCGAAAAGGCCTTCATTGAAAGGGATTGCCAAGCTTCCAAGAAATTACGAGTTTCCGAAATACCAGCAAATATTTTTTCACCCAATCTGATGATACTTGTCGATAATGATCAGTACACAAATCCCACTTGGCTCACCAAATTTTGTTGTTTCTTTTAAGAAGAGTTCCTTTACAGTAGCAGTTTTAATTTTTAGGTTTCACTCTCTTCTCTCCTATATAGATAGATGAATTTGGAACTCTAAATCCAACCCGTTTTGTAGTAGCTCTTTGAAACTTGATTAAATAAAGTAGTCCTCAGTTTTGTCTTTATGGTTTGTTTTTTCTTCAAGTAGCCCTAGGCACAGACTGTGGAAAACCACTTTCATTGAAAGGGATTGCCAAGCTTCCTAGAAATTACAAGTTTCCGAAATACCAGCAAATATTTTTTCACCCAAACTTGATGATACTTGGTGGTAATGATCAGTCCAAAAATCCCAGTTGGTTCACCAAATTTTGTTCTTCTTCGTTGAAGTGTTCGTTTACAGTAGCAGTTTTAATTTTTAGGTTTAACTCTCTTCTCTCCTATATAGATAGATGAATTTGGAACTCTAAATCCAACATCATTTGTAGTAGCTCTTTGAAACTTGACAAAATAAAGTAGTTCTCAGTTTTGTCTCTATGGTTTGTTTCCTCTTCCAGAAGCCCTAAGCAGAGACTGTGGATAAGGAATTTCATTGAAAGGTGTTGCCACACTTCCAAGAAATTACGAGTTTCCGAAATACCAGCAAATATTTTTTCACCCAAACTTGATGATACTTGGTGGTAATCATCAGTACACAACTCCCCCTTGGCTCAAAAAATTTTGTTCTACTAGATTGAAGCATTCGTTTACAGTAGCAGTTTTTATTTTTAGGTTTCACTCTCTTCTCTCCTACATAGATAGATGAATGGAACTCTAAATCCAACATGGTTTGTAGTAGCTCTTTGAAACTAGACAATAGAAAGTAGTCCTCTGTTGTGTCTCTATGGTTTGTTTCCTCTTCAAGTAGCCCTAGGCACAGACTGTGTATAAGGACTTTCATTGAAAGGGGTTGCCAAGCTTCCAAGAAGTTACGAGTTTCCGAAATACCAGCAAATATTTTTTCACCCAATCTTGATGATACTTGGTGGTAATCATCAGTACACAAATCCCAATTTTCTCACCAAATTTTGTTCTTCTAGGTTGAAGCGTTCCTTTACAATAGCAGTTTTTATTCTTAGGTTTCTCTCTTTTCTCTCTGATATAGATAGATGAATTTGGAACTCTAAATCTAACATAGTTTCTAGTAGCTCTTTGAAACTTGACAAAATAAAGTAGTTCTCAGTTTTGTATCTATGGTTTTTTCCTCTTCAAGTAGCCCTAAGCAGAGACTGTTCAAAATCACTTTCATTGAAAGGGGTTGCCAAGCTTCCAAAAAATAACGAGTTTCCGAAATACCAGCAAATATTTTTTCACCCAATCTGATGATACGTGGAGATAATGATCAGTACACAAATCCCACTTGGCTCATCAAATTTTGTTCTTTTAGGTTGAAGCGTTCGTTTGCAGTAGCAGTTTTAATTATTATGTTTCACTCTTTTCAATCCTATTTAGATAGATGAATTTGGAACCTTAAATACAACATGGTTTGTAGTACGTCTTTGAAACTTGACAAGATAAAGAAATTCTCAGTTTTGTCTCTATGGTTTGTTTCCTCTTCAAGTAGCCCTAGGCACAGTCTGTGGATAAGGACTTTCATTGAAAGGTGTTGCCAAGCTTCCAAGAATATACGAGTTTCCGAAATACCAGCAAATATTTTTTCACCCAAACGTGATGATACCTGGTGGTAATGATCAGAACACAAATCCCACTTGGCTCACCAAATTTTGTTCTACTAGGTTGAAGCGTTCGTTTACAGTAGCAGCGTTTATTTTTAGGTTTCACTATGTTCTCTCCTATATAGGTAGATGAATTTGAAACTTTAAATCCAACATGGTTTGTAATAGCTCTTTGAAACGTGACAAAATGAAGAAGTTCTCAGTATTGCCTTTATGCTTTGTTTCCTCTTCAAGTAGCCCTAAGCAGAGACTGGCGAAAAGCACTTTCAATAAAAGGGGTTGCAAAACTTCCAAGAAATTACGAGTTTCCGAAATACCAGCAAATACTTTTTCACCCAAACTTGATGATACTTGGTGGTCTTCATCAGTACACAAATCCCACTTGGCTCACCAAATTTTGTTCTTCTAGGTTGAAGCATTGGTTTACAGTAGCAGTTTTTATTTTTAGGCTTCACTCTCTTCTCTCTTGTATAGATAGATGAATTTGGAACTCTAAATCTAACATAGTTTCTAGTAGCTCTTTGAAACTTGACACAATAAAGTAGTTCTCAGTTTTGTCTCTCTGGTTTGTTTCCTCTAAAGTAGCCCTAAGCAGAGACTGTGGAAACGCACTTTCATTGAAAGGCGTTGGCAAGCTTCCAAGTATTTAAGAGTTTCCGAAATACCAACAATTATTTTTTCACCCAATCTTGATGATACTTGGTGGTAAAGATCAGTACACAAATCCCCCTTGGCTCACCAAACTTTGTTCTTCTAGGTTGAAGCGTTCGTTTACAGTAGCAGTTTTTATGTTTAGGTTTCACTCTGTTCTGTCCTTTTATATAGATGATTTTGGAACTCTAAATCCATCATGGTTTGTAGTCGCTCTTTGAAACTTGATAAAATAAATTAGTTCTCAGTGTTGTCTCTATGGTTTGTTTCCTCTTCAAGTACCCCCAAGCAGAGACTGTGGATAAGCACTTTCATTGAAAGGGGTTGCCAAGATTCCATGAATTTCCGAGTTTCCAAAATACCAGCAAATATATTTTCACCCAATCTTCATGATACATTGTGGTTATGGCAAGTACAAAAATCCCCCTTGGCTCACCAAATTTTGTTCTTCTAGGTTGAAGCATTCGTATACAGTATAAGTTTTTATTTTTAGGTTTCACTCTCTTCTCTCCTATATAAATAGATGAATTTGGAAATCTAAATCCAACATGGTTTGTAGTAGCTCTTTGAAACTTGACAAAATAAAGTAGTCCTCAGTTTTGTCTCTATGTTTTGTTTCCTCGTCAAGTAGTACTAGACACATGCTGTGGAAAAGCACTTTCATTGAAAGTGGTTGCCAAGCTTCCAAGAAATTAAGAGTTTCCGAAATACCAGCAAATATTTTCACCCAATCTTGATGATACTTGGTGGTCATGATCAGTACACAAATCCCAATTGGCTCACCAAATTTTGTTCTACTAGTTTGAAGCATTCGTTTAAAGTAGCAGTTTTTATTTTTAGGTTTCACTCTGTTCTCTCCTATATAGATAGATGAATTTGGAACTCTAAATCCAACATGGTTTGTAGTAGCTTTTTGAAACTTGACAAAATAGTGTAGTTCTCAGTTTTCTCTGTTGTTTGTTTCCTCTAAAGTAGCCCTAAGCAGAGACTCTGGAAAAGAACTTTCCTGGAAAGGGGTTACCAAGCTTCCAAGAAATTACGAGTTTCCGAAATACCAGCAAATATTTTTTCACCCAATCTGATAATACTTGGTGGTAATGATCAGTACACAAATCCCACTTGGATCACCAAATTTCGTTCTTCTAGGTTGAAGCGTTCGTTTACATTCGCAGTTTTTATTTTTAGGTTTTAGTCTGTTCTCTCCTATACAGATAGATGAATTTGGAACTCTAAATCCAACATGGTTTATAGTAGCTCTTTGAAACTTGGCAAAATAGAGTAGTTCTCAGTTTGCTCTGTGGTTTGTTTCCTCTAAAGTAGCCCTAAGCAGAGACTGTGGAAAAGGACTTTCATTGACAGGGGTTGCCAAGCTTCCAAGAAATTACGAGTTTCCGAAAAACCAGCAAATATTTTTTCACCCAATCTGATCATACTTGGTGGTAATCATCAGTACACAAATCCCACATGGATCACCAAATTTTGTTCTTCTAGGTTGAAGCGTTCGTTTAAAGTAGCAGTTTTTATTTTTAGGTTTCACTCTCTTCTCTCCTATATAGATAGATGAATTTGTAATTCTAAATCCAACATTGTTTGTAGTAGCTCTTTGAAACTTGCCAAAATTAAGTGGTCCTCACTTTTGTCTCTACGGTTTGTTTCCTCTTCAAGTAGTCCTAGGCATAGACTGTGGAAAAGCACTTTCATTGAAATGGCTTGACAAGCTTCCAAGAAATTACGAGTTTCCAAAATACGAGCAAATATTTTTTCACCCAATCTTGATGATACTTGGTGGTAATGATCAGTACACAAATCCCCCTTGCTCACCAAAATTTGTTCTTCAAGGTTGAAGCATTCGTTTACAGTAGCAGTTTTTATTTTTAGGTATCACTCTCTTCTCTCCTATATAGATAGATGAATTTGGAACTCTAAATCCAACATGGTTTGTAGTAGCTCATTGAAACTTGACAAAATAATGTAGTTCTCAGTTTTGTATCTATGGTGTGTTTCCTCTTCAAGTAGCCCTAAGCAGGGAGTGTGGAAAAGCACTTTCATTGAAAGGGGTTGCCAAGCTTCAGGAAATTATGATTTTCCGAAATACCTGCAAATATTTTTACACCCAATCTGATGATACTTGGTGGTAATGGTCAGTACACAAATCCCACTTGTCTCACCAAATTTTGTTCTTCTAGATTGAAGCGTTGGTTTACAGTGGCAGTTTTAATTTTTAGGTTTCACTCTCTTCTCTCCTATATAGATAGATGAATTTGGAACTCTAAATCCAACATGGTTTGTAGTAGGTCTTTGAAACTTGAAAAAATAAAGTAGTTCTTAGTTTTGTCTCTCTGGTTTGTTTCCTCTTCAAGTAGCCCTAGGCACAGACTGTGGATAAGGACTTTCATTGAAAGGTGTTGCCAAGCTTCCTAGAAATTACGAGTTTCCGAAATACCAGCAAATATTTTTTTCACCCAAACTTGATGATACCTGGTGGTAATCATCAGTACACAAATCCCACGTGGCTCACCAAATTTTGTTCTACTAGTTTTAAGCGTTCGTTTAAAGTAGCAGTTTTTATTTTTAGGTTTCACTCTGTTCTCTCCTATATAGATAGATGAATTTGGAACTCTAAATCCAACATGGTTTGTACTAGCTCTTTGAAACTTGACAAAATAAAGTATTCCTCAGTTTTGTCTCTGTGGTTTGTTTCCTCTTCAAGTAGCCTTACGTACAGACTGTGGAAAACACTTTCATTGAAAGGGGCTGCAAAGCTTCCAAGAAATTACGAGTTTCCGAAATAACAGCAAATATTTTTTTACCCCATCTTCATGATACTGGTGGTAATGATCAGTACATAAATCCCACATGGCTTACCAAATTTTGTTCTACTAGGTTGAAGCGTTCGTTCATAATAGCAGTTTTTATTTTTAGCTCTCACTCTGTTCTCTCCTATATAGATAGATGAATTTGGAACTCTAAATCCAACATGGTTTGTAGAAGCTCTTTGAAACTTAACAAAATAAAGTAGTCCTCAGTTTTGTCTTTATGGTGTGTTTCATCTTCAAGTAGCCCTAGGCACAGAATGTGAAAAAGCTCTTTCATTGAAAGGGGTTGCCAAGCTTCCAAGGAATTACGAGTTTCCGAAATGCCAGCAAATATTTTTTCACCCAATCTTGATGATACTTGATGGTAATGATCAGTACACAAATCCCACTTGGCTTACCAAATTTTGTTCTACCAGGTTGAAGCATTCGTTCACAGTAGCAGTTCTTATTTTTAGGTTTCACTCTGTTCTCTCCTATATAGATAGATGAATTTGGAACTCTAATCCAACATGGTTTGTAGTAGGTATCTGAAACTAGACAAAATAAAGTAGTTCTCAGTTTTGTATCTATGGTTTGTTTCCTCTTCAAGTAGCCCTAAGCAGAGACTGTGGAAAAGCACTTTCATTGAAAGGGGTTGCCAAGCTTCCAAAAAATTACGATTTTACGAAATACCAGCAAATTTTTTTCACCCAATCTGATGATACTTGGTGGTAATGATCAGTACACAAATCAAACTTGTCTCACCAAATTTTGTTCTTCTAGGTTGAAGCGTTCGTTTACAGTAGCAGTTTATATTTTTAGGTTTCACTCTCTTCTCTCCTATATAGATAGATAAATTTGGAACTCTAAATCCAACATGGTTTGTAGTAGGTCTTTGAAAATAGACAAAATAAAGTAGTTCTTAGTTTTGTCTCTCTGGTTTGTTTCCTCTTCAAGTAGCCCTAGACACAGACTGTGGATAAGGACTTTCATTGAAAGGTGTTGCCAAGCTTCCAAGAAATTACAAGTTTCCGAAATAACAGCAAATATTTTTTCAACCAAACGTGATGATACTTGGTGGTAATCATCAGTACACAAATCCCACTTGGCTTACCAAATTTTGTTCTTCTGGGTTGAAGCATTCGTTTACAGTAGCAGTTTTTATTTTTAGGATTCACTCTCTTCTCTCTTATATACATAGATGAATTTGGAACTCTAAATCCAACATGGTTTGTAGTAGCTCTTTGAAACTTGACAAAATAAAGTATTCCTCAGTTTTGTCTCTGTGGTTTGTTTCCTCTTCAAGTAGCCTTACGTACAGACTGTGGAAAACACTTTCATTGAAAGGGGCTGCAAAGCTTCCAAGAAATTACGAGTTTCCGAAATAACAGCAAATTTTTTTTTTACCCAATCTTCATGATACTGGTGGTAATGATCAGTACATAAATCCCACTTGGCTCACCAAATTTTTTTCTACTAGGTTGAAGCGTTCATTTACAGTAGTAGTTTTTATTTTTAGGTTTCACTATGTTCTCTCCTATATAATAGATGAATTTGGAACTTTAAATCCATCATGGTTTGTAGTAGCTCTTTGAAACTTGACAAAATAAAGTTGTTCTCAGTTTTGTATCTATGGTTTGTTTCCTCTTCAAGTAGCCCCAAGCAGAGACTGTGGAAAAGCACTTTCATTAAAAAGGATTGCCAAGATTCCAAGAAATTACGATTTTTCAAAACACCAGCGAGTATTTTTTCACCCAATCTGATGATACTTGATGGTAATGATCAGTACACAAATCCCACTTGGATCACCAAATTTCGTTCTTCTAGGTTGAAGCGTTCGTTTACAGTAGCCATTTTTATTTTTAGGTTTTACTCTGTTCTCTCCTATACATAATAGATGAGTTTGGAACTCTAAATCCAACATGGTTAGTAGTAGCTCTTTGAAACTTGATAAAATAAAGTAGTTCTCAGTTTTGTATCTATGGTTTGTTTCCTCTTCAAGTACCCTAAGCGGAGACTGTGGAAAAGGACTTTCATTGAAGGGGGTTGCCAAGCTTCCAAAAAATTACGATATTACAAAATACCAGCAAATATTTTTTCACCCAATCTGATGATACATGGTGGTATTGATCAGTACAGAAATCCCACTTGGCTCACCAAATTTTGTTCTTCTAGGTTGAAGCGTTCCTTTACAGTATCAGTTTTAATTTTTAGGTTTCACTCTCTTCTCTCCTATATAGATAGATGAATTTGGAACACTAAATCCAACATGGTTTGTAGTAGGTCTTTGAAACTTGACAAAATAAAGTAGTTCTCATTTTTGTCTCTATGGTTTGTTTCCTCTTCAAGTAGCCCTAGGCAAAAACTGTGGTTAAGGACTTTCATTGAAAGGTGTTGCCAAGCTTCCAAGAAATTACGAGTTTCTGAAATAGCAGCAAATATTTTTTCACCCAAACTTGATGATACTTGGTGGGAATCATCACTACAAAAATCCCCCTGGGCTAACCAAATTTTCTTCTTCTAGGTTGAAGCATTCCTTTACAGTAGCAGTTTTAAATTTTAGGTTTCACTCACTTCACTCTTATATAGATAGATGAATTTGGAACAATAAATCCAACATGGTTTGTAGTAGCTCTTTGAAACTTGACAAAATAAAGTAGTCCTCAGTTTTGTCTCTATGGTTTGTTTCCTCTTCAAGTAGCCCTATGGAGAGACTGTGGAATAGCACTTTAATTGAAGGGGTTGCCAAGCTTCCAAAAAATTAAGAGTGACCGAAATACCAGCAAATATTTTTTCACCCAATCTTGATGATACTTGGTGGTAATGATCAGTAGACAAATCCCACATGGATCACCAAATTTTGTTCTTCTTGGTTGAAGCATTCGTTTACAGTAGCAGTTTTTATTTTTAGGTTTCACTCTGTTCTCTCCTATATAGATAGATGAATTTGGAACTCTAAATTCAACATGGTTTGTAGTAGCTCTTTGAGACTTGACAAAATAAAGTAGTTGTCAATTTTTTCTCTGTGGTTTGTTTCCTCTTCAAGTAGCCCTAGGTACAGACTGTGGAAAACACTTTCATTGAAAGGGGTTGCCAAGCTTCCAAGAAATTACGTGTTTCCGAAATAACAGCAAATATTTTTTCACCCAATCTTGATGATACTGGTGGTAATGATCAGTACACAAATCCCACTTGGCTTGCCAAATTTTGTTCTACAAGGTTGAAGCGTTCGTTCACAGTAGCAGTTTTTATTTTTAGCTTTCACTCTGTTCTCTCCTATATAGATAGATGAATTTGGAACTCTAAATCCAACATGGTTTGTAGTAGATCTTTGAAACTTGACAAAATAAAGTAGTTCTCAGTTTTGTATCTATGGTTTGTTTTCTCTTCATGTAGCCCTAGGCACAGATTGTGGAAAAGCTCTTTCATTGAAAGGGGTTGCCAAGCTTCCAAGAAATTACGAGTTTCCGAACTGCCAGCAAATATTTTTTCACCCAATCTTGATGATACTTGGTGGTAATGATCAGTACACAAATCCCACTTGGCTCACCAAATTTTGTTCTTCTAGGTTGAAGCGTTCGTTCACAGTGGCAGTTTGTATTTTTAGGTTTTACTCTGTTCTCTCCTATACAGATAGATGTTTTTGGAACTCTAAATCCAACATGGTTTGTAGTAGCTCATTGAAACTTGACAAAATAAAGTATTTCTCAGTTTTGTATCTATGGTTTGTTTCCTCTTCAAGTAGCCCTAAGCAGAGACTGTGGAAAAGCACTTTCATTGAAAGGGGTTGCCAAGCTTCAGGAAATTACGATTTTCCGAAATACCAGCAAATATTTTTTCACCCAATCTGATGATACTTGGTGGTAATGATGAGTACACAAATCCCACATGGATCACCAAATTTTTTTCTTCTAGGTTGACGCGTCCGTTTACAGTAGCAGTTTTTATTTTTAGGTCTCACACTGTTCTGTCCTTTTAGAGAGATGATTTTGGAACTCTAAATCCAACATGGTTTCTAGTCGCTCTTTGAAACTTGATAAAATAAAGTAGTTCTCAGTGTTGTCTCTATGGTTTGTTTCCTCTTCAAGTAGCCCTAAGCAGAGTTGTGGAAAAGCACTTTCATTGAAATTGGTTGAGAAGCTTCCAAAAAATTACGAGTTTCCGAAATACCAGGAAATATTTTTTCACCCAATCTTCATGATACATTGTGGTGATGGTAAGTACACAAATCCCAATTGGATCACCAAATTTCGTTCTTCTAGGTTGACGCGTACGTTTACAATAGCAGTTTTTATTTTTAGGTTTCACTCTGTTCTCTCCTATATAGATAGATGAATTTGGAACTCCAAATCCAACATGGTTTGTAATAGCTTTTTAAAACTTGACAAAATAATGTAGTTCTCAGTTTTGTCTCTATGGTTTGTTTCCTCTTCAAGTAGCCCTAAGCAGAGACTGTGGAAAAGCACTTTCATTAAAAAGGGTTGCCAAGATTCCAAGAAATTAAGATTTTCCGAAATACCAGCAAATATTTTTTCACCCAATCTGATCATACTTGGTGGTAATGATCAGTACACAAATCCAACTTGGATCACCAAATTTGGTTCTTCTAAGTTGAAGCCTTCGTTTATAGTAGCCATTTTTATTTTTAGGTTTTACTCTGTTCTCTCCCATACAGATAGATGAGTTTGGAACTCTAAATCCAACATGGTTTATAGTAGCTCTTTGAAACTTGACAAAATAAAGTAGTTCTCAGTTTTGTATCTATGGTTGGTTTCTTTTCAAGTAGCCCTAAGAAGAGACTGGGGAAAAGCACTTTCATTGAAAGGGGTTTCCAAGCTTCCAAAAAATTACAATATTACGAAATACCAGAAAATATTTTTTAACCCAATCTGATGATACTTGGTGGTAGTGATCAGTACAGAAATCCCACTTGGCTCACCAAATTTTGTTCTTCTAGGTTGAAGCGTTCATTTACAGTAGCAGTTTTTATTTTTAGGTTTCACTCCGTTCTCTCCTATATAGATAGATGAATTTGGAACTCTAAATCCAAAATGGATTGTAGTAGGTCTTTGAAACTTGAGAAAATAAAGTAGTTCTCAGTTTTGTCTCTATGGTTTGTTTCCTCTTCAAGTAGCCCTAGGCACAGACTTTGGATAAGGACTTTCATTGAAAGGTGTTGCCAAGCTTCCAAAAATTACGAGTTTCCGAAATACCAGCAAATATTTTTTCACCCAAACGTGATGATACTTGGTGGTAATCATCAGTACTTAAATTACACTTGGCTCATCAAATTTTGTTCTTCTTGGTTGAAGCGCTCGTTTACAGTAGAAGTTTTTATTTTTAGGTTTCACTCTCTTCTCTCCTATATAAATAGATGAATTTGGAACTTTAAATCCATCATGGTTTGTAGTAGCTCTTTGAAACTTGACAAAATAAAGTTGTTCACAGTTTTGTATCTATGGTTTGTTTCCTCTTCAAGTAGCCCTAAGCAGAGACCTGGAAAAGCAATTTCATTGAAAGGGGTTGCCAAGATTCCAAGAAATTACGAGTCTCCGAAATACGAGCAAATATTTTTTCACCCAATGTGATGATACTTGGTGGTAATGATCAGAACACCAATCCCACTTGGATCACCAAATTTCGTTCTTCTAGGTTGAAGCGTTCGTTTACAGTAGCAGTTTTTATTTTTAGGTTTTACTCTGTTCTCTCCTATACAGATAGATTAATTTGGAACTCTAAATTTAACATGGTTTGTAGTAGCTCTTTGTAACTTGACAAAATAAAGTAGTTCTCAGTTTTGTCTCTCTGGTTTGTTTCCTCTTCAAGAAGCCCTAAGCAGAGACTGTGGATAAGAAATTTCATTGAAAGGTGTTGCCAAGCTTCCACGAAAACACGAGTTTCAGAAATACCAGCAAATATTTTTTCACCCAAACATGATGATACTTGGTGGTAATCATCAGTACACAAATCCCCCTTGCTCACCAAATTTTGTTCTTCTAGGTTGAAGCGTTTTTTCACAGTGGCAGTTTTTATTTTTAGGTTATACTCTGTTATCTCCTATACAGATAGATGAATTTGGAACTCTAAATTCAACATGGTTTGTAGTAGCTCATTGAAACTTGACAAAATAAAGTATTTCTCAGTTTTGTATCTATGGTGTGTTTCCTCTTCAAGTAGCCCTAAGCAGAGACTGTGGAAAAGCACTTTCATTGAAAGGGGTTGCCAAGCTTCAGGAAATTACGATTTTCCCAAATACCAGCAAATATTTTTTCACCCAATCTGATGATACTTGGTGGTAATGATCAGTACACAAATTCCCACATTGATCACCAAATTTTGTTCTTCTAGGTTGAAGCGTTCATTTACAGTAGCAGTTTTTATTTTTAGGTCTCACTCTGTTCTGTCCTTTTGGAGAGATGATTTTGGAACTCTAAATCCAACATGGTTTCTAGTCGCTCTTTGAAACTTGATAAAATAAAGTAGTTCTTAGTGTTGTCTCTATGGTTTGTTTCCTCTTCAAGTAGCCCTAAGCAGAGTTGTGGAAAAGCACTTTCATTGAAATTGGTTGAGAAGCTTCCAAGAAATTATGAGTTTCCGAAATACCAGGAAATATTTTTTCCCAATCTTCATGATACATTGTGATGATGGCAAGTACACAAATCCCAATTGGATCACCAAATTTCGTTCTTCTAGGTTGACGAGTTCGTTTACAATAGCAATTTTTATTTTTAGATTTCACTCCGTTCTCTCCTATATAGATAGATGAATTTGGAACTCCAAATCCAACATGGTTTGTAATAGCTTTTTAAAACTTGACAAAATAATGTAGTTCTCAGTTTTGTCTCTATGGTTTGTTTCCTCTTCTAGTAGCCCTAAGCACTTTAATTGAAAGGGGTTGCAAACCTTCCAAGAAATTACGAGGTTCCGAAATACCAGCAAATATTTTTTCACTCAAACTTGATGATACTAGGTGGTAATCATCAGTACACAAATCTCCCTTGGCTCACCAAATTTTGTTCTTCTATGTTGAAGCGTTCGTATACAGTAGCCGTTTATGTTTTAGGTTTCACTCTCTTCTCTCCTATATAGAAAGATGAATTTGGAATTCTAAATCCAACATGGTTTGTAGTAGCTATTTGAAACTTGACAAAATAAAATAGTCCTCAGTTTGGTCTCTATGGTTTGTTTCCTCTTCAAGTAGCCCTAGGCACAGACTGTGGAAAAGCTCTTTCATTGAAAGGGGTTGCCAAGCTTCCATGAAATTACAATTTTCCGCAATGCCAGCAAATATTTTTTCACCCAATCTTATGATACTTGGTGGTAATGATGAGTACACAAATCCCACTAGTCTCACCAAATTTTGTTCTTCTAGGTTGAAGCGTTCGTTTACAGTATCAGTTTTAATTTTTAGGTTTCACTCTCTTCTCTCCTATATAGATAGATGAATTTGGAACTCTAAATCCAACATGGTTTGTAGTAGGTCTTTGAATCCTGACAAAATAAAGTAGTTCTCATTTTTGTCTCTATGGTTTGTTTCATCTTGAAGCAGCCCTAGGCACAGACTGTGGTTAAGGACTTTCATTGAAAGGGGTTGCCAAGCTTCCAAGAAATTACGAGGTTCCAAAATACCAGCAAATATTTTTTCACCCAAACTTGATGATACTTGGTGGTAATCATCACTACAATTAATCCCCCTGGGCGAACCAAATTTTGTTCTTCTAGGTTGAAGCATTCGTTTACAGTAGCAGTTTTTACTTTATGTTTCACTCTCATCTCTCTTATATAGATAGGTGAATTTGGAACTCTAAATCCAACATGGTTTGTAGTAGCTCTTTGAAACTTGACAAAATAAAGTAGTCCTCAGTTTTGTCTCTATGGTTTGTTTCCTCTTCAAGTAGCCCTAAGGAGAGACTGTGGAATAGCACATTAATTGAAGGGGTTGCCAAGCTTCCAAAAAAATAAGAGTGACCGAAATACCAGCAAATATTTTTTCACCCAATCTTGATGATACTTGGTGGTAATGATCAGTACACAAATCCCACATGGTTCACCAAATTTTGTTCTTCTAGGTTGAAGCGTTCGTTAACAGTAGATGTTTTTATTTTTAGCTTTCACTCTGTTCTCTCCTATATAGATAGATGAATTTGGGACCCTAAATCCAACATGGTTTGCAGTAGCTCTTTGTAACTTGACAAAATAAAGTAGTTCTCAGTTTTGTCTCTCTGGTTTGTTTCCTCTTCAAGAAGCCCTAAGCAGAGACTTTGGATAAGAAATTTCATTGAAAGGTGTTGCCAAGCTTCCACGAAATTATGAGTTTCGGAAATACCAGCAAATATTTTTTCACCCAAACTTGATGATACTTGGTGGTAATCATCAGTACACAAATCCCCCTTGCTCACCAAATTTTGTTCTTCTAGGTTGAAGCATTCGTTTACACTAGCAGTTTTTATTTTTAGGTTTCACTCTCTTCTCTCCTATATAGATAGATGAATTTGGAATTCTAAATCCAACATGGTTTGTAGTAGCTCTTTGAAACTTGACAAAATAAAGCAGTTCTCAGTTTTGTATCTATGGTTTGTTTCCTCTTCATGTAGCCCTAGGCACAGACTGTGGAAAAGCTCTTTCATTGAAAGGGGTTGCCAAGCTTCCAAGAAATTACGAGTTTCCGAAATGCCAGAAAACATTTTTTTTCACCCAATCTTGATGATACTTGGTGGTAATGATCAGTACACAAATCCCACTTGGCTCACCAAATTTTGTTCAACTAGGTTGAAGAGTTCGTTCACAGTAGCAGTTTTTATTTTTAAGTTTTACTCTGTTCTCTCCTATACAGATAGATGAATTTGGAACCCTAAGTCCAACATGGTTTGCAGTAGCTCATTGAATCCTGACATAATAAAGTATTTCTCTGTTTTGTGTCTATGGTTTGTTTCCTCTTCAAGTAGCCCTAGGCACAGACTGTGGATAAGGACTTTCATTGAAAGGTGTTGCCAAGCTTTCAAGAAATTACGAGTTTCCGAAATACCAGCAATATTTTTTTACCCAAACTTGATGATACTTGGTGGTAATCATCAGTACATAAATTCCACTTGGCTCACCAAATTTTGTTCTTCTAGGTTGAAGCGTTCGTTTACAGTAGCAGTTTTTATTTTTAGGTTTCACTCTCTTCTCTCCTATATAGATAGATGAATTTGGAATTCTAAATCCAACATGGTTTGTTGTAGCTCTTTGAAACTTGACAAAATAAAGTAGTTCTCAGTTTTCTATCTATGGTTTGTTTCCTCTTCATGTAGCCCTAGGCACAGACTGTGCTAAAGCTCTTTCATTGAAAGGGGTTGCCAAGCTTCCAAGAAATTACGAGTTTCCGAACTGCCAGCAAATATTTTTTTCACCCAAACTTGATGATACTTGGTGGTAATGATCAGTACACAAATCCCACTTGGCTCACCAAATTTTGTTCTACTAGGTTGAAGCGTTCGTTCACAGTAGCAGTTTTTATTTTTAGGTTTTACTCTGTTCTCCCCTATACAGATAGATGAATTTGGAACCCTAAATCCAACATGGTTTGCAGTAGCTCTTTGAAACTTGACATAAAAAAGTATTTCTAGTTTTGTGTCTATGGTTTGTTTCTTCTTCAAGTAGAACTAGGCACAGACTGTGGATAAGGACTTTCATTGAAAGGTGTTGCCAAGCTTTCAAGAAATTACGAGTTTCCGAAATACCAGCAAATATTTTTTCACCCAAACTTGATGATACTTGGTGGTAATCATCAGTACATAAATTCCACTTGGCTCACTAAATTTTGTTCTTCTAGGTTGAAGCTTTCGTTTACAGTAGCAGTTTTTATTTTTAGGTTTCACTCTCTTCTCTCCTATATAGATAGATGAATTTGGAACTTTAAATCCATCATGGTTTGTAGTAGCTCTTTGAAACTTGACAAAATAAAGTTGTTCTCAGTTTTGTATCTATGGTTTGTTTCCTCTTCAAGTAGCCCTAAGCAGAGACTGTGGAAAAGCACTTTCATTGAAAGCGGTTGCCAAGCTTCCAAGAAATTACGAGTTTCCGAAATACGAGCAAATAATTTTTCACCCAATCTGATGATACTTAATGTTAATGATCAGAACACAAATCCCACTTGGATCACCAAATTTCGTTCTTCTAGGTTGAAGCATTCGTTCACATTAGCAGTTCTTATTTTTAGGTTTCACTCTGTTCTCTCCTATATAGATAGAATAATTTGGAACTCTAAATCCAACATGGTTTGTAGTAGCTCATTGAAACTTGACAAAATAAAGTATTTCTCAGTTTTGTATCTATGGTTTGTTTCCTCTTCACATAGCCCTAAGCAGAGATTTTGGAAAAGCACTTTCATTGAAAGGGGTTGCCAAGCTTCAGGAAATTTTTCCGAAATACCAGCAAATATTTTTTCACAAATTATTGATGACACTTGGTGGTAATGATCAGAACACAAATCCCACTTGGATCACCAACTTTTGTTCTTCTAGGTTGAAGCGTTTTTTTACAGTACCAGTTTTTATTTTTAAGTTTCACTCTGATCTGTCCATTTAGATAGATTATTTTGGAAATCAAAATCCAACATGGATTGTAGTCATCTTTCAAACTTGATAAAATAAAGTAGGTCTCAGTTTTGTCTCTATGATTTGTTTCTTTTTCAAGTAGCCCCAAGCATATACTGTGGATAAGCACTTTCATTGAAAGGGGTTGCCAAGATTAAAAAAATTTAGGATTTTCGAAATACCAGCAAATATTTTTTCACCCAATATTCATGATACATTGTGGTTATGGAAGTACACAAATCCCACATGGATCACCAAATTTTGTTCTTCTAGGTTGAAGCGTTCGTTTACAGTAGCAGTTTTTATTTTTAGGTTTCACTGTGTTCTCTCCTATATAGATAGACGAATTTGGAACTCCAAATCCAACATGGTTTGTAGTAGCTTTTTGAAACATGACAAAATAAAGTAGTTCTCAGTTTTGTATCTATGATTCGTTTCCTCTTCAAGTATCCCTAAACATAGACTGACGAAAAGCACTTTCATTGAAACGGGTTGCCAAGCTTCTAAGAAATTACGAGTTTCAGAAATACCAGCAAATATTTTTTCACAAATTCTTGATGATACTTGGCGGTAATGATCAGTACACAATTACCACTTGGTTCACCAAATTTTTTTCTTCTTGGTTGAAGTGTTCGTTTACAGTAGCAGTTTTAATTTTTAGGTTTCACTCTCTTCTCTCCTATATAAATAGATGAATTTAGAACTCTAAATCCAACATGGTTTGTAGTAGCTCTTTGAAACTTGTCAAAATAAAGTAGTTCTCAGTTTTGTCTCTATGGTTTGTTTCCTCTTCAAGTAGCCCTAGGCAAGACTGTGGAAAACTACTTTCATTGAAAGGGGTTGCCAAGCTTCCAAGAATTCACGAGTTTCCAAAATACCAGCAAGTATTTTTTCACCCAAATTGGTGATACTTGGTGGTAATCATCAGTACCCAAATCCCCCTGGGCTCACCAAATTTTGTTGTTCTTGGTTGAAGCGTTCGTTTACAGTAGCAGTTTTTATTTTTAGGTTTCACTCTCTTCTCTCTTATATAGGTAGATGAATTTGGAACTCTAAATCCAACAGGGTTTGTTGCAGGTCCTTGAAAATTGACAAAATAAAGTAGTTCTCACTTTTGTCTCTATGGTTTGTTTCCTCTTCAAGTAGCCCTAGGCACAAACTGTGGAAAACTACTTTCATTGAAAGGTGTTTCCAAGCTTCCAAGAAATTACGAGTTTCCAAAATACCAGCAAATATTTTTACACCCAAACTTGATGATACTTGGTGGTAATCATCAGTTCACAAATCCCACTTGGCTCACCATATTTTGATCTTCTTGGTTGAAGCATTCGTTTACAGTAGCAGTTTTTATTTTTAGGTTTCACTCTCTTCTCTCTTATATAGATAGATGAACTTGGAACTCTAAATCCAACATGGTTTGTAGTAGCTCTTTGAAACTTGACAATAGAAGGTAGTTCTCCGTTTTGTACCTATGGTTTGTTTCATCCTCAAGTAGCGCTAAGCAGAGACTCTGGAAAAGCACTTTCATTGAAAGGGTTTGGCAAGATTCCAAGAAATTAAGAATTTCCGAAATACCAGCAAATATTTTTTCACCCAATCTGATGATACTTGGTTGTAATGATCAGTACACAAATCCAACTTGGTTCACCAAATTTTGTTTTTCTAGTTTGTAGCGTTCGTATACAGTAGCAGTTTTTATTTTTAGGTTTCACTCTGTTGTCTTCTATATAGATAGATGACTTTGGAACTCTAAATCCAACATGGTTTGTAGTGGCTCTTTGAAACTTGACAAAATAAAGTAGTTCTCAGTTTTGTCTCTATGGTTTGTTTCCTCTTCAAGTAGCCCTAATCAGAGACTTGGGAAAAGCACTTTCATTGAAATGTGTTGCCAATGTCCAAGAATCTATGAGTTTTCGAAATACCAGCAAATATTTTTTCACATAATCTTGATGATACATTGGGGAAATGACAAGTACACAAATCCCACTTGGTTCACCAAATTTTGTTCTTCTAGGTTGAAGCGTTCGTTTACAGTAGCAGTTTTTATATTTAGGTTTCACTCTGTTCTCTCCTTTTAGATAGATGATTTTGGAACTCTAAATCCAACATGGTTTCTAGTAGCTCTTTGAAACTTGATAAAATAAAGTAGTTCTCAGTTTTGTCTCTATGGTTTGTTTCCTCTTCAAGTAGCCCCAAGCAGAGACTGTGGATAAGCACTTTCATTGAAAGGGGTTGCCAAGCTTCCAAGAATTTACGAGTTTCCGAAATACCAGCAAATATTTTTTACCCAATCTTGATGATACATTGTGGTAATGACAAGTACACAAATCCCACTTGGATCACCAATTTTTTTCTTCTGGGTGGAAGCGTTCGTTTACAGTAGCAGTTTTTATTTTTATGTTTCACTCTGTTCTCTCCTATATAGATAGATGAATTTGGAACTCTAAATCCAACATGGTTTGTAGTAGCTTTTTGAAACTTGACAAAATAAAGTAGTTCTCAGTTTTTCTCTATGGTTTGTTTTTTCTTCAAGTAGCCCTCAGCAGAGACAGGCGAAAAGCACTTTCATTGAAAGGGGTTGCCAAGCTTCCAAGAAATTACGAGTTTTTGAAATACCAGCAAATATTTTTTTCACCCAATCTTGATGATAGTTGGTGGTAATGATCAGTATACAAATCCCACTTGGCTCACCAAATTTTGTTCTTCTATGTTGAAGTGTTCGTTTACAGTAGCAGTTTTAATTTTTAGGTTTCATTCTCTTCTCTCCAAGAACATGCTACAATTGTGAACAAACAGGACATTTAAAAAGGAATTGCCCCATAGGAGGAGGGTTTATAAAAACAACTTATCAAAGGAGTAGAAGACCGGGTATTTGCCCACGATGCCGTAGAGGGAGACATTGGGCTAATGAATGCCATTCTCAAACCACCATAGAGGGTACTCCATTATCAAAAAACGAACAAGAACCAAGTGTTTATCTATGATATCATGGAGAAAGGCATTGGGCTCCATTGCCAAAAAATGGACAGGGGGGCCCATTTTTCCGGGGCCCAAAACCACAAATATACGGAGCACTGGAGGAACCCAGCAACCCCATCAGGGTAGTGCCCAGGACACATTGTCCATCAGATCCCTCATCAGACAAACCAGAGTGAGCGCAGGGTTGGACATCTGTGCTTCTGCCAGATCAGTACTAACTCCAGATGGGAGTTTAAATCATTCCCACAGGGGTGAAAGGACCTCTTCCCAAAGGAACAGTAGGCTTATTATTGGGATGCATCGCTTCTACTCTAAAAGGACTTATGATGAGTCCTGGGGTAATTGATCCCGATTATGAAGGTGAAATAAAAATTATAGCCAGTTCTCCAAGTGGTATATCAGTAATTTCACCAGGAGATAGAATAGCACAGTTACTAATAATGCCAAGCCTACATGATAAATTTTCCAGTCGTGCTATAGAAAGAGGTTCCAAGGGATTAGGCTCCACAGGTGTAGATTGGGCTATGCTGTCTTTAAATTTAGATTCTCGCCCCATGCTAAAACTAAATATTCAAGGATATGAATTTAATGGGCTACTGGATACAGGTGCAAACCTTAGCATCATCTCTCGTCAAGAATGGCCAAAACATTGGCCATTACAACAAGCCACTCAAACGCTTTGAGGCCTAGGAGTGGCGACTAATCCCCATTGAAGTGCAATGGTATTAGATTGGAAGGATCCTGAAGGATGTGAAGGAACTATACAGCGATATGTATTGGATCATCTTCCTATAAATTTATGGGGACGAGTTGTCCTAGATCAATTATGTTTGACATTAACAAATAACATCAACCAAAATGCACCCACTATTATGACTAGACAAGGTTTTAGGAAAGGAAAAAGATTAGGAAAACAAGAACAAGGTATAGCAGCACCAATACAAATAGATCAAGGAACAGACAGACATGGGTTGGATTTTCAGAAAGGGCCACTGAGACAATAAAAATTTCTTGGAAATCAGAAAGACCAGTATGGGTTCCTCAGTGGCCCCTGACTAAAGAAAAGATACTAGCAGCCCATGATCTGGTCAAACAACAATTAGCAGAAGGACATATACAACCTTCTGTATCTCCCCATAATACTCCCATTTTTGTCATCAAAAAGAAATCTGGTAAATGGAGATTATTGCAAGATTTAAGAGCCATTAATAATGAGATGTTTATTATGGGACCTGCTCAATCGGGGATTCCTCAATTGTCTGCTTTGCCAAAAACTTGGTATGTTTTAGTTATAGATATTAAAGATTGTTTTTTTCAATTCCAATTCATCCTGAGGATAGTCCACGTTTTGCATTTACTATCCCTGCACTGAATCATGAAGGTCCTGATCAGAGATATGAATGGAAAGTACTACCTGAAAGGACGGCTAACAGCCCAACAATGTGTCAAATTTATGTTAACAAAACAATCCAGCCACTGAGAAATCAAAATCATGAACTACAAATATTTCACTATATGGATGATGTATTATTAGCACACAAAGCTAAAAACACATTGCTAGACTGTTATGCCACACTTACAAACTTATTAAAAAATTATAATCTAGAGATAGCAATAGATAAAGTACAATTAAATTTTCCAATTAATTATTTAGGAGTTCTATTATCCTCAACCATGGTCCATCCACCAAAAATTCAAATACGAGTAGATCAACTCAAATCACTTAATGACTTTCAAAAGTTATTAGGAGACATAAATTGGATAAGGCCTTATCTAGGTATACCAACAGGAGAGTTGGGACCTTTATTTGATATCCTAAAAGGTCCATCAGATCCAAATTCACCCCGCATGTTAACGCCTGAAGCAAGAAAGGCATTAAAAATCATTGAAACATATATGGAAAATATGCATTTGGATAGAATTGATCTAAGTTTGCCTTTATTATTTATTGTACTACCAACAAAAAATATTCCTACAGGAGTATTTTGGCAAGAAGGCCCATTATTATGGATACATTTATCTTATTCTCCTAACACTATTCTTACTAGGTATCCTGAGGCTGTAGGACAATTAATACTCAAAGGAATAAAAGCAGCAAAGGGAGTGTTTGGAATTTCTCCCAATAAAATTATTACTCCATATACTATGAATCAAATTGATGAGTTAGCTAATGAGTTAAATACTTGGGCAATAATCATGTGCAAATCTAATGTTTCATTTGATAACCACTTACCATCTAATCCTTTATTGTCTTTTTGGTCATCGCATCCTGTAATTTTTCCAAAAATGACAAGAAAAACACCTATCAGGAATGCTCCAAATATATTCACTGATGGATCAAATAATGGTACAGCAACAATAGTTACACCTGATCAAACTTTTACATTTTTAGTACCCAAACAATCAGCTCAAAAGGTAGAGCTTAAGGCAGTATTACAGGCTTTTGTGATGTTTAAAAATTCTGTATTTAATTTATTTTCCGATAGTCAGTTTATAGTTAATGCTATAGTATCCCTTGAAGATGCTGGTAGGATTTCCCCTTCCTCTACTATTTTCTTTTTGCTTTCCACTATACAAAGTCTAATCTGGGACAGAAAAGATCCATTCTTTATAGGACATATCAGGGCACATACAGGATTGCCTGGAACCCGTAGTTTGGGCAATGATTTAGCAGATAAAACTACACATGACATACATATTTTCTCTACACTAGAAGAAGCTATAAATTTTCATAAAAAGTTCCATGTCAATGGTAATACGTTACAAAAGCACTTTAAAATAACTAAGGAACAAGCTAGACAAATAATAAAACAATGTCAAAATTGTGTGACCTTTTCACCACAAGTTAATCTTGGAGTCAATCCTAAAGGATTGATACCTAACCATATTTGGCAGGTGGACGTCACACACTTGCCAGAATTTGGAAAATTAAAATATTAGCATGTTACAGATGATACTTCTTCTGGATTTTTGGTGGGCTCCCTTCATGCCGGAGAAAAAACTAAAGATGTTATAGCTCATTGCTTTCAAAATTTTGCCACTTTGGTGTTCCAAAACAGTTAAAAACAGATAATGCCCCTGGTTACACTTCTACCTCTTTTAAACAATTTTGCTAATCATTTGGCATTACTTATATAACAGGAATCCCATACAATCCACAGGGACAAGGCATAGTTGAAAGAGCTCATCAAACTATTAAAATGTACTTATTAAGCAAAAAGAAGGAATTGGGAATGGGTATATATTCCAAAAAAGATAAACTTAAAATAACCCTTTTTACTCTAAACTTTTTAAATTTGGATTAGTCAGGGCTTAGTGCTGCGGAAAGGCATATGTGTCCAAAAAATGTATATAAGCCCAAGGTACTTTGGAAGGATATTCTAACAGGACAATGGAAAGGTCCTGACCCAGTAATTGTCTGGAGTCGGGGGTCTGTTTTTGTGTTTCCACAGGGAGAACAGCAGCCGATTTGGATTCCAGAGAGATTAACTAATGTCCTGACCCAGTGATTGCCTGGAATCGGGGGTCTGTTTATGTGTTTCCACAGGGAGAACAGCAGCTGATTTGGATTCCAGACAGATTAACTAAAGCGATTTCTATAGACCAAAAAGAAGATGTGATATCCAGAACTCCAGTTTGATTATTCTTACATCTACAACAGAACCAGAATGCTTTTTTCAATATCTATTTTATTATTGCCCTTTCCCATATTTTTTTTTTGAGCTCATACAGACTTAGGTTAATGTTTTGCTGATCAGTCCTATTTTTTGACTATAGAGTTTTTAAACATTGCAATGGAGATTTCACCTGTAAAATGTTTTAAGGCCTTTACTATTATGTTATGTGTCGTATGTATTATGTGTGCACACTTGTGTTTTGTGTTTGAATGTATGTATGTCCATATTTCATATATGATGAGTGCTCATGAAAAAATGGATCCAAATAATTTTTTTTTATTCACGTGATTTAAATAGTTTAATTTAAATTGGGTAAACAGCTGTTGAAGATTGTTTTAAAATGTGAACAATAAAGGAGGTTAACAGATCTGTTTGTTTACTTTCACCTTTCCTTCTCATTATATTTAATAATTCTCTTAAAGATAATGTAAATTGTTAAGAGAATTGTTTTCTTTTAATGCCTTCTGGATCGTTACATGAATTTTTCTTTAGCCATTATTGTCAGAATTCCTTTCTTCATCCCAGTGCATGAAGACAAAGATAAAACCAATCTACAGCTTCTGCAATAGCCATCACTGAACTGCTTGCAGAACTTGCCTGGACTATGTATCACTTATATGCATTGTGAACTCACTTGTATGCATTGTGAACTATCTGTTGGTGCAGCAACTTCTGGTAGTTTTGGGGTATACATGCTGATGGTGTCATCGGTGGTACAATTTTTCCAAAAGGAGCCGTCAGCTGGCTTGGTGTGTCTTCCTCCCTTCTGTTTGTCATGATCGTTCAGCTAAAATTTGGCGGCCAACAGAGGTGAGGCAAAGAACCTCACCCCAACGATTGTATGAAGACCTCTACACAGGTGTGGCTGTATACTGGACTGGTAGTCAATGACGGGTAAGGTCCAATTACTATGGTACCAACCCCAGACAGGACGCTGACGCCTTGATGTCAGCTCATCCAATAACGGGTAAGGACCATATGTACCATTGGACAACCTAAGGCAGACACGGTCCCTAAGCCACATGCTTTTGTTTAAACAGAGAGGGGGAGATGTTGAGAACCACAGCCGAACGGGCCCCAGCAAAGTTTCAGACTGCCAGCTGATGAGCTGAAGGGGCCCCAGCAAACTTTCAGACAGCCTGATGATGATTGGCTCACAGTGGCGCCAGCAACATCTAGCTGAATGGCTCCTCTGCGGTGATGCTCATTGGGCTGTTTCCCTGCCCTTTCAGACCACGGAGCTGCTCATTGGGGGACTTATTTGGCTCCGCCCATGTGACACAGCCAATCAGCCTCAAGAACAGGAGGATTGTGGGAGAAAGAGGTTGTTGGCGTGTGTGGCTTGTGGGAAGCCGGTAGTGGCAGTGGGGCTCTGAGGTTTTTTTCCTGAGGAGCGGTTTTGTTTATCTTGTGTGGTTCTAAAAATAAAGTTAGTTTCTTTTGACAAGTGGCTGCTGAATTGTGCCCAGCCAGACTGCGGCAGAAGTGTTCGTTTACAGTAGCAGTTTTTATTTTTAGGTTTCACTCTCTTCTCTCCTATATAGATAGATGAATTTGGAACTCTAAATCCAACATGTTTTGTAGTAGCTCTTTGAAACTTGACAAAATAAAGCAGTCCTCAGTTTAATCTCTATGGTTTGTTTCCTCCTCAAGTAGCCCTAGGCACACGCTGTGGAAAAGCACTTTCATTGAAAGGGGTTGCCAAGCTTCCAAGAAATTACTAGTTTCCGAAATACCAGCAAATATTTTTTCACCCAATCTTGATGATACTTGGTGGTAATGATCAGTACACAAATCCCACTTGGCTCACAGAATTTTGTTCTTCTAGTTTGAAGCGTTCGTTTACAGTAGCAGTTTTTATATTTAGGTTTCACTCTGTTCTCTCCTTTTAGATAGATGATTTTGGAACTCTAAATCCAACATGGTTTCTAGTAGCTCTTTGAAACTTGATAAAATAATGTAGTTCTCAGTTTTTCTCCATGGTTTGTTTCCTCTTCAAGTAGCCAAAAGCAGAGATTGTGGATAAGCAATTTCATTGAAAGGGGTTGCCAAGCTTCCAAGAATTTACGAGTTTCCGAAATACCAGCAAACATTTTTTCACCCAATCTTGATGATAGTTGGTGGTAATGATCAGTATACAAATCCCACTTGGCTCACCAAATTTTGTTCTTCTATGTTGAAGTGTTCGTTGACAGTAGCAGTTTTAATTTTTAGGTTTCATTCTCTTCTCTCCAAGAACATGCTACAATTGTGAACAAACAGGACATTTTAAAAGGAATTGCCCCATAGGAGGAGGGTTTATAAAAACTACTGATCAAAGGAGTAGAATACCGGGTATTTGCCCACGATGCCGTAGAGGGAGACATTGGGCTAATGAATGCCGTTCTCAAACCACCATAGAGGGTACTCCATTATCAAAAACGAACAAGGACCAAGTGTTTATCTACGATATCATGGAGAAAGGCATTGGGCTCCATTGCCAAAAAATGGACAGGGGGGCCCAATTCTCCGGTGCCCCAAACCACAAATATACGGAGCACTGGAGGAACCCAGCAACCCCATCAGGGTAGTGCCCAGGACACATTGTCCATCAGATCCCTCATCAGACAAACCAGAGTGAGCGCAGGGTTGGATATCTGTGCCTCTGCCAGATCAGTACTAACTCCAGAGATGGGAGTTCAAATCATTCCCACAGGGGTGAAAGGACCTTTTCCCCAAGGAACAGTAGGGTTATTATTGGGACGCAGCTCTTCTACTCTAAAAGGACTTATGATAAGTCCTGGGGTAATTGATCCCGATTATGAAGGTGAAATAAAAATTATAGCCAGTTCTCCAAGTGGTATATCAGTAATTTCACCAGGAGATAGAGTAGCACAGTTACTAATAATACCAAGCCTACATGATAAATTTTCCAGTCGTGCTATAGAAAGAGGTTCCAAGGGATTAGGCTCCACAGGTGTAGATTGGGCTATGCTGTCTTTAAATTTAGATTCTCGCCCCATGCTAAAACTAAATATTCAAGGACATGAATTTAATGGGCTACTGGATACAGGTGCAAACCTTAGCATCATCTCTCGTCAAGAATGGCCAAAACATTGGCCATTACAACAAGCCACTCAAACGCTTCGAGGCCTAGGAGTGGCGACTAATCCCCATAGAAGTGCAATGCTATTAGATTGGAAGGATCCTGAAGGATGTGAAGGAACTATACAGCCATATGTATTGGATCATCTTCCTATAAATTTATGGGGACGAGATGTCCTAGATCAATTAGGTTTGACATTAACAAATAACATCAACCAAAATGCACCCACTATTTTGACTAGACAAGGTTTTAGGAAAGGAAAAAGATTAGGAAAACAAGAACAAGGTATAGCAGCACCAATACAAATAGATCAAGGAACAGACAGACATGGGTTGGATTTTCAGAAAGGGCCACTGAGACAATAAAAATTTCTTGGAAATCAGAAAGACCAGTATGGGTTCCTCAGTGGCCCCTGACTAAAGAAAAGATACTAGCAGCCCATGATCTGGTCAAACAACAATTAGCAGAAGGACATATACAACCTTCTGTATCTCCCCATAATACTCCCATTTTTGTCATCAAAAAGAAATCTGGTAAATGGAGATTATTGCAAGATTTAAGAGCCATTAATAATGAGATGTTTATTATGGGACCTGCTCAATCGGGGATTCCTCAATTGTCTGCTTTGCTAAAAACTTGGTATGTTTTAGTTATAGATATTAAAGATTGTTTTTTTTCAATTCCAATTCATCCTGAGGATAGTCCACGTTTTGCATTTACTATCCCTGCACTGAATCATGAAGGTCCTGATCAGAGATATGAATGGAAAGTACTCCCTGAAAGGACGGCTAACAGCCCAACAATGTGTCAAATTTATGTTAACAAAGCAATCCAGCCACTGAGAAATCAAAATCATGAACTACAAATATTTCACTATATGGATGATGTATTATTAGCACACAAAGCTAAAAACACATTGCTAGACTGTTATGCCACACTTAAAAACTTATTAAAAAATTATAATCTAGAGATAGCAATAGATAAAGTACAATTAAATTTTCCAATTAATTATTTAGGAGTTCTATTATCCTCAACCATGGTCCATCCACCAAAAATTCAAATACGAGTAGGTCAACTCAAATCACTTAATGACTTTCAAAAGTTATTAGGAGACATAAATTGGATAAGGCCTTATCTAGGTATACCAACAGGAGAGTTGGGACCTTTATTTGATATCCTAAAAGGTCCATCAGATCCAAATTCACCCCGCATGTTAACGCCTGAAGCAAGAAAGGCATTAAAAATCATTGAAACATATATGGAAAATATGCATTTGGATAGAATTGATCTAAGTTTGCCTTTATAATTTATTGTACTACCAACAAAAAATATTCCTACAGGAGTATTTTGGCAAGAAGGTCCATTATTATGGATACATTTATCTTATTCTCCTAACACTATTCTTACTAGGTATCCTGAGGCTGTAGAACAATTAATACTCAAAGGAATAAAAGCTGCAAAGGGAGTGTTTGGAATTTCTCCCAATAAAATTATTACTCCATATACTATGAATCAAATTGATGAGTTAGCTAATGAGTTAAATACTTGGGCAATAATCATGTGCAAATCTAATGTTTCATTTGATAACCACTTACCATCTAATCCTTTATTGTCTTTTTGGTCATCGCATCCTGTAATTTTTCCAAAAATGACAAGAAAAACACCTATCAGGAATGCTCCAAATATATTCACTGATGGATCAAATAATGGTACAGCAACAATAGTTACACCTGATCAAACTTTTACATTTTTAGTACCCAATCAATCAGCTCAAAAGGTAGAGCTTAAAGCAGTATTACAGGCTTTTGTGATGTTTAAAAATTCTGTATTTAATTTATTTTCAGATAGTCAGTTTATAGTTAATGCTATAGTATCCCTTGAAGATGCTGGTAGGATTTCCCCTTTCTCTACTATTTTCTTTTTGCTTTCCACTATACAAAGTCTAATCTGGGACAGAAAAGATCCATTCTTTATAGGACATATCAGGGCACATACAGGATTGCCTGGAACCCTTAGTTTGGGCAATGATTTAGCAGATAAAACTACACATGACATACATATTTTCTCTACACTAGAAGAAGCTATAAATTTTCATAAAAAGTTCCATGTCAATGGTAATACGTTACAAAAGCGTTTTAAAATAACTAAGGAACAAGCTAGACAAATAATAAAACAATGTCAAAATTGTGTGACCTTTTTACCACAAGTTAATCTTGGAGTCAATCCTAAAGGATTGATACCTAACCATATTTGGCAGATGGACGTCACACACTTGCCAGAATTTGGAAATTTAAAATTTTAGCTTGTTACAGTTGATACTTCTTCTGGATTTTTGATGGGCTCCCTTCATGCCGGAGAAAAAACTAAAGATGTTATAGCTCATTGCTTACAAAATTTTGCCACTGTGGGTGTTCCAAAACAGTTAAAATCAGATAATGCCCCTGGTTACACTTCTTCCTCTTTTAAACAATTTTGCTAATCATTTGGCATTACTTATATAACAGGAATCCCATACAATCCACAGGGACAAGGCATAGTTGAAAGAGCTCATCAAACTATTAAAATGTACTTATTAAAGCAAAAAGAAGGAATTGGGAAGGGGTATATATTCCCCAAAGATAAACTTAAAATAACCCTTTTTACTCTAAACTTTTAAAATTTGGATTCCTCAGGGCTTAGTGCAGCGGAAAGGCATATGTGTCCAAAAAATGTATATAAGCCCAAGGTACTTTGGAAGGATATTCTAACAGGACAATGGAAAGGTCCTGACCCAGTAATTGTCTGGAGTAGGGGGTCTGTTTGTGTGTTACCACAGGGAGAACAGCAGCCGATTTGGATTCCAGAGAGATTAACTAATGTCCTGACGCAGTGATTGCCTGGAATCGGGGGTCGAATTATGTGATTCCACAGGGAGAACAGCAGCTGATTTGGATTCCAGACAGATTAACTAAAGTGATTTCTATAGACCAAAAAGAAGATGTGATATCCAGAACTCCAGTTTGGTTATTCTTACATCTACAACAGAACCAGAATGCTTTTTTCAATATCTCTTTTATTATTGCCCTTTCCCATATTTTTTTTTGAGCTCATACAGACTTAGGTTAATGTTTTCCTGATCAGTCCTATTTTTTGACTATAGAGTTTTTAAACATTGCAATGGAGATTTCACCTGTAAAATGTTATAAGGCCTTTACTATTATGTTATGTGTCGTATGTATTATGTGTGCACACTTGTGTTTTGTGTTTGAATGTACGTATGTCCATATGTCATATATGATGAGTGCTCATGAAAAAATGGATCCAAATAATTTTTTTTATTCACGTGATTTAAATGGTTTAATTTAAATTGGGTAAACAGCTGTTGAAGATTGTTTTAAAATGTGGACAAAAAATGAGGTTAACAGATCTGTTTGTTTACTTTCACCTTTCCTTCTCATTATATTTAATAATTCTCTTAAAGATAATGTAAATTGTTAAGAAAATTGTTTTCTTTTAATGCCTTCTGGATCGTTACATAATTTTATCTTTAGCCATTATTGTCAGAATTCCTTTCTTCATCCCAGTGCATGAAGACAAAGATAAAACCAATCTACAGCTTCTGCAATAGCCATCACTGAACTGCTTGCAGAACTTGCCTGGACTATGTATCACTTATATGCATTGTGAACTCACTTGTATGCATTGTGAACTATCTGTTGGTGCAGCAACTTCTGGTAGTTTTGGGGTATACATGCTGATGGTGTCATCGGTGGTACAATTTTTCCAAAAGGAGCTGTCAGCTGTCTTGGTGTGTCTTCCTCCCTTCTGTTTGTCATGATCGTTCAGCTAAAATTTGGCGGCCAACAGAGGTGAGGCAAAGAACCTCACCCCAACGCTTGTATGAAGACCTCTACACAGGTGTGGCTGTATACTGGACTGGTAGTCAATGACGGGTAAGATCCAATTACTATGGTACCAACCTAAGACAGGACGCTGACGCCTTGAGGTCAGCTCATCCAATAACGGGTAAGGACCATATGTACTATTGGACAACCTAAGGCAGACACGGTCCCTAAGCCACATTCTTCTTGTTTAAACAGAGAGGGGGAGATGTTGAGAACCACAGCCGAACGGGCCCCAGCAAACTTTCAGACTGCCAGCTGATGAGCTGAAGGGGCCCAAGCAAACTTTCAGACTGCCAGCTGATGAGCTGAAGGGGCCCCAGCAAACTTTCAGACTGCAAGCTGATGATTGGCTCACAGAGGCCCCAGCAACATCTAGCTGATTGGCTCCTCTGCGATGATGCTCATTGGGCTGTTTCCCTGCCCATTCAGACCACGGAGCTGCTCATTGGAAGACTTTTTTGGCTCCGCCTATGTGACACAGCCAATCAGCCTCAAGAGCAGGAGGATTGTGGGAGAAAGAGGTTGTTGGGGTGTGTGGCTTGTGGGAAGCCGGTGGTGGCAGTTGGGCTCTGAGGTTTTTTTCCTGAGGAGCTGTTTTGTTTATCTTGTGTGGTTCTAAAAATAAAGTTAGTTTCTTTTGACAAGTGGCTCCTGAATTGTGCCCAGCCAGACTGTGGCAGAAGTGTTCATTTACAGTAGCAGTTTTAATTTTTAGGTTTCACTCTCTTCTCTCCTATATAGATAGATGAATTTGGAACTCTAAATCCAACATGGTTTGTAGTAGGTCTTTGAAACTGGACAAAATAAAGTAGTTCTACGTTTTGTCTCTAGGGTTTGTTTCCTCTTCAAGAAGCCCTAAGCAGAGACTGTGGATAAAGACATTCATTGAAAGGTGTTGCCAAGCTTGCAAAAAATTACGAGTTTCCGAAATACCAGCAAATATTTTTTTACCCAAACTTGATGATACTTGGTGGTAATCATCAGTACACAAATCCCCCTTGGCTCACCAAATTTTGATCTTCTAGGTTGAAGCATTCGTTTACAGTAGCAGTTTTTATTTTTAGCTTTCACACTCTTCTCTCCTATATAGATAGATGAATTTGGAACTGTAAATCCAACATGGTTTGTAGTAGCTCTTTGAAACTTGACAAAATAAAGTAGTCCTCAGTTTGGTCTCTACGGTTTTGTTTCCTCTTCAAGTAGCCATAAGCAGAGACTGTGGAAAAGCACTTTCATTGAAAGGGGTTGCCAAGTTTCCAAGATGTTACGAGTTTTCGAAATACGAGCAAATATTTTTTCACCCAATCTGATGATACTTGGTGGTAATGATCAGTACACAAATCCCACTTGGATCACCAAATTTTGTTCTTCTAGGTTGAGGCGTTCGATTACAGTAGCAGTTTTTATTTTTAGGTTTTACTCTGTTCTCTTCTATACAGATAGATGAATTTGGAACTCTAAATCCAACATGGTATGTACTAGCACTTTGAAACTTGACAAAATAAAGTAGTTCTCAGTTTTGTCTCTACAGTTTGTTTCCTCTAAAGTAGCCCTAAGCAGAGACTGTGGAAGAGCACATTCATTGAAAGGGGTTGCCAAGCTTCCAAGAAATTACGAGTTTCCAAAATACCAGCAAATATTTTTTAACGCAATCTTGATGATTCATTGTGGTAATGACAAGTTCACAATTCCCACTTGGCTCACCAAATTTTGTTCTTCTAGTATGAAGCGTTCGTTTACAGTAGCAGTTTTTATTTTTAGGTTTCACTCTCTTCTCTCCTTTTAGATAGATGATTTTGGAACTCTAAATCCAACATGGTTTGTAGTCGCTCTTTGAAACTTGATAAAATAAAGTAGTTCTCAGTTTTGTCTTTATGGTTTGTTTCCTCTTCAAGTAGTCCCAAGCAGAGACTGTGGATAAGCACGTTCACTGAAAGGGGTTGCCAAGCTTCCAAGAATTTACGAGTTTCCGAAATACCAGCAAATATTTTTTCACCCAATCTTCATGATACATTGTGGTGATGACAAGTGCACAAATCCCACTTGGATCACCAAATTTTGTTATTCTAGGGTGAAGCGTTCATTTACAGTAGCAGTTTATATTTTTAGGTTTTACTCTGATCTCTCCTATATAGATAGATGAATTTGGAACTCTAAATCCAACATGATTTGTAGTAGCTTTTTGAAACTTGACAAAATAAAGTAGTTCTCAGTTTTGTCTCTATGGTTTGTTTCCTCTTCAATTAGCCCTAACAATAGACTGAGGATAACGAATTTCATTGAGAGGGGTTACCAATCTTCCAAGAAATTACGAGTTTCCGAAATAACAGCAAATATTTTTTCACCCAATCTTGATGATACTGGGTGGTAATGATCATCACACAAATCTCACTTGGCTCACCAAATTTTCTTCTACTAGGTTGAAGCGTTCGTTTACAGTAGCAGTTTTTATTTTTAGGTTTCACTCTGTTCTCTCCTATGTAGATATATATATTTGGAACTGTAAATCCAACATGGTTTGTAGTAGCTCTTTGAAACTTGACAAAATAAAGTACTTCTCAGTTTTGTCTCTATGGTTTGTTTCCTCTTCAAGAAGCCCTAAGCAGAGACTGTGGATAAAGACATTCATTGAAAGGTGTTGCCAAGCTTGCAAGAAATTACAAGTTTCCGAAATACCAGCAATATTTGTTAACCAAACTTGATGATACTTGGTGGTAATCATCAGCACACAAATCCCCCTTGGCTCACCAAATTTTTCTTCTAGGTTGAAGCATTCGTTTACAGTAGCAGTTTTTATTTTTAGGTTTCACTCTCTTCTCTCCTATATAGATAGATGAATTTGGAACTCTAAATCCAACATGGTTTGTAGTAGCTCTTTGAAACTCGACAAAATAAAGTAGTCCTCAGTTTTGTCTCTACGGTTTTGTTTCCTCTTCAAGTAGCCCTAAGCAGAGACTGTGGAAAAGCACTTTCATTGAAATGGGATGCCAAGTTTCCAAGAAATTACGAGTTTCCGAAATACGAGCAAATATTTTTTCACCCAAAATTGATGATACTTGGTGGTAATCATCAGTACACAAATCCCACTTGGATCACCAAATTTTGTTCTTCTAGGTTGAAGCGTTCGTTTACAGTAGCAGTTCTTATTTTTAGGTTTCACTCTCTTCTCTCCCATATAGATAGATGAATTTGAAACTCTAAATCCAACATGTTTTGTAGTAGCTCTTTGAAACTTGACAAAATAAAGTAGTCCTCAGTTTAATCTCTATGGTTTGTTTCCTCCTCAAGTAGCCCTAGGCACACGCTGTGGAAAAGCACTTTCATTGAAAGGGGTTGCCAAGCTTAAAAGAAATTACGAGTTTCCGAAATACCAGCAAATATTTTTTCACCCAATCTTGATGATACTTGGTGGTAATGATCAGTACACAAATCCCACTTGGCTCACAGAATTTTGTTCTACTAGGTTGAAGCATTCGTTTACAGTAGCAGTTTTTATTTTTAGGTTTCACTATGTTCTCTCCTATATTGATAGATTAATTTGGAACTCTAAATACAACATGGTTTGTAGTAGCTCTTTGAAACTTGACAAAATAAAGTAGTTCTCAGTTTTGTATCTATGGTTTGTTTCCTCTTCAAGTAGCCCTAAGCAGAGACTCTGGAAAAGCACTTTCATTGAAAGGGTTTGGCAAGCTTCCAAGAAATTACGAATTTCCGAAATACCAGCAAATATTTTTTCACCCAATCTGATGATACTTGGTGGTAATGATCAGCACACAAATCCCACTTGGCTCATCAAATTTTTTTCTACTAGGTTGAAGCGTCCGTTTACAGGAGCAGTTTTTATTTTTAGGTTTCACTCTGTTGTCTTCTATATAGATAGATGACTTTGGAACTCTAAATCCAACATGGTTTGTAGTAGCTCTTTGAAACTTGACAAAATAAAGTAGTTCTCAGTTTTGTCTCTACGGTTTGTTTCCTCTTCAAGTAGCCCTAATCAGAGACTTGGGAAAAGCACTTTCATTGAAATGTGTTGCCAAGCGTTCAAGAATCTATGAGTTTTCGAAATACCAGCAAATATTTTTTCACCCAATCTTGATGATACATTGGGGTAATGACAAGTACAGAAATCCCACTAGGTTCACCATATTTTGTTCTTCTATTTTGAAGCGTTCGTTTACAGTAGCAGTTTTTATATTTAGGTTTCACTCTGTTCTCTCCTTTTAGATAGATGATTTTGGAACTCTAAATCCAACATGGTTTCTGGTAGCTCTTTGAAACTTGATACAATAAAGTAGTTCTCAGGTTTGTCTCTATGGTTTGTTTCCTCTTCAAGTAGCCCCAAGCAGAGACTGTGGATAAGCACTTCCATTGAAATTGGTTGCCAAGCTTCCAAGAATTTAGGAGTTTCCGAAATACCAGCAAATATTTTTTCACCCAATGTTCATCATACGTTGTGGTAATGACAAGTACACAAATCCCACTTGGATCACCAATTTTTTTTCTTCTAGGTTGAAGCGTTCGTTTACTGTAGCAGTTTTTATTTTTAGGTTTCACTCTGTTCTCTCCTATATAGATAGATGAATTTGGAACTCTAAATCCAACATGGTTTGTAGTAGCTTTTTGAAACTTGACAAAATAAAGTAGTTCTCAGTTTTTCTCCATGGTTTGTTTTTTCTTCAAGTAGCCCTCAGCAGAGACTGGCGAAAAGCACTTTCATTGAAAGGGGTTGCCAAGCTTCCAAGAAATTACGAGTTTTCGAAATACCAGCAAATATTTTTTCACCCAATCTTGATGATAGTTGGTGGTAATGATCAGTATACAAATCCCACTTGGCTCACCAAATTTTGTTCTTCTATGTTGAAGTGTTCGTTGACAGTAGCAGTTTTAATTTTTAGGTTTCATTCTCTTCTCTCCAAGAACATGCTACAATTGTGAACAAACAGGACATTTTAAAAGGAATTGCCCCATAGGAGGAGGGTTTATAAAAACTACTGATCAAAGGAGTAGAATACCGGGTATTTGCCCACGATGCCGTAGAGGGAGACATTGGGCTAATGAATGCCGTTCTCAAACCACCATAGAGGGTACTCCATTATCAAAAAACGAACAAGGACCAAGTGTTTATCTACGATATCATGGAGAAAGGCATTGGGCTCCATTGCCAAAAAATGGACAGGGGGGCCCAATTCTCCGGGGCCCCAAACCACAAATATACGGAGCACTGGAGGAACCCAGCAACCCCATCAGGGTAGTTCCCAGGACACATTGTCCATCAGATCCCTCATCAGACAAACCAGAGTGAGCGCAGGGTTGGACATCTGTGCCTCTGCCAGATCAGTACTAACTCCAGAGATGGGAGTTCAAATCATTCCCACAGGGGTGAAAGGACCTTTTCCCCAAGGAACAGTAGGGTTATTATTGGGACGCAGCTCTTCTACTCTAAAAGGACTTATGATAAGTCCTGGGGTAATTGATCCCGATTATGAAGGTGAAATAAAAATTATAGCCAGTTCTCCAAGTGGTATATCAGTAATTTCACCAGGAGATAGAGTAGCACAGTTACTAATAATACCAAGCCTACATGATAAATTTTCCAGTCGTGCTATAGAAAGAGGTTCCAAGGGATTAGGCTCCACAGGTGTAGATTGGGCTATGCTGTCTTTAAATTTAGATTCTCGCCCCATGCTAAAACTAAATATTCAAGGACATGAATTTAATGGGCTACTGGATACAGGTGCAAACCTTAGCATCATCTCTCGTCAAGAATGGCCAAAACATTGGCCATTACAACAAGCCACTCAAACGCTTCGAGGCCTAGGAGTGGCGACTAATCCCCATAGAAGTGCAATGCTATTAGATTGGAAGGATCCTGAAGGATGTGAAGGAACTATACAGCCATATGTATTGGATCATCTTCCTATAAATTTATGTTGACGAGATGTCCTAGATCAATTAGGTTTGACATTAACAAATAACATCAACCAAAATGCACCCACTATTTTGACTAGACAAGGTTTTAGGAAAGGAAAAAGATTAGGAAAACAAGAACAAGGTATAGCAGCACCAATACAAATAGATCAAGGAACAGACAGACATGGGTTGGATTTTTAGAAAGGGCCACTGAGACAATAAAAATTTCTTGGAAATCAGAAAGACCAGTATGGGTTCCTCAGTGGCCCCTGACTAAAGAAAAGATACTAGCAGCCCATGATCTGGTCAAAAAACAATTAGCAGAAGGACATATACAACCTTCTGTATCTCCCCATAATACTCCCATTTTTGTCATCAAAAAGAAATCTGGTAAATGGAGATTATTGCAAGATTTAAGAGCCATTAATAATGAGATGGTTATTATGGGACCTGCTCAATCGGGGATTCCTCAATTGTCTGCTTTGCCAAAAACTTGGTATGTTTTAGTTATAGATATTAAAGATTGTTTTTTTTCAATTCCAATTCATCCTGAGGATAGTCCACGTTTTGCATTTACTATCCCTGCACTGAATCATGAAGGTCCTTATCAGAGATATGAATGGAAAGTACTCCCTGAAAGGACGGCTAACAGCCCAACAATGTGTCAAATTTATGTTAACAAAGCAATCCAGCCACTGAGAAATCAAAATCATGAACTACAAATATTTCACTATATGGATGATGTATTATTAGCACACAAAGCTAAAAACACATTGCTAGACTGTTATGCCACACTTACAAACTTATTAAAAAATTAAAATCTAGAGATAGCAATAGATAAAGTACAATTAAATTTTCCAATTAATTATTTAGGAGTTCTATTATCCTCAACCATGGTCCATCCACCAAAAATTCAAATACGAGTAGATAAACTCAAATCACTTAATGACTTTCAAAAGTTATTAGGAGACATAAATTGGATAAGGCCTTATCTAGGTATACCAACAGGAGAGTTGGGACCTTTATTTGATATCCTAAAAGGTCCATCAGATCCAAATTCACCCCGCATGTTAACGCCTGAAGCAAGAAAGGCATTAAAAATCATTGAAACATATATGGAAAATATGCATTTGGATAGAATTGATCTAAGTTTGCCTTTATTATTTATTGTACTACCAACAAAAAATATTCCTACAGGAGTATTTTGGCAAGAAGGCCCATTATTATGGATACATTTATCTTATTCTCCTAACACTATTCTTACTAGGTATCCTGAGGCTGTAGGACAATTAATACTCAAAGGAATAAAAGCAGCAAAGGGAGTGTTTGGAATTTCTCCCAATAAAATTATTACTCCATATACTATGAATCAAATTGATGAGTTAGCTAATGAGTTAAATACTTGGGCAATAATCATGTGCAAATCTAATGTTTCATTTGATAACCACTTACCATCTAATCCTTTATTGTCTTTTTGGTCATCGCATCCTGTAATTTTTCCAAAAATGACAAGAAAAACACCTATCAGGAATGCTCCAAATATATTCACTGATGGATCAAATAATGGTACAGCAACAATAGTTACACCTGATCAAACTTTTACATTTTTAGTACCCAAACAATCAGCTCAAAAGGTAGAGCTTAAGGCAGTATTAGAGGCTTTTGTGATGTTTAAAAATTCTGTATTTAATTTATTTTCCGATAGTCAGTTTATAGTTAATGCTATAGTATCCCTTGAAGATGCTGGTAGGATTTCCCCTTCCTCTACTATTTTCTTTTTGCTTTCCACTATACAAAGTCTAATCTGGGACAGAAAAGATCCATTCTTTATAGGACATATCAGGGCACATACAGGATTGCCTGGAACCCTTAGTTTGGGCAATGATTTAGCAGATAAAACTACACATGACATACATATTTTCTCTACACTAGAAGAAGCTATAAATTTTCATAAAAAGTTCCATGTCAATGGTAATACGTTACAAAAGCGTTTTAAAATAACTAAGGAACAAGCTAGACAAATAATAAAACAATGTCAAAATTGTGTGACCTTTTCACCACAAGTTAATCTTGGAGTCAATCCTAAAGGATTGATACCTAACCATATTTGGCAGGTGGACGTCACACACTTGCCAGAATTTGGAAAATTAAAATATTAGCATGTTACAGATGATACTTCTTCTGGATTTTTGGTGGGCTCCTTTCATGCCGGAGAAAAAACTAAAGATGTTATAGCTCATTGCTTACAAAATTTTGCCACTGTGGGTGTTCCAAAACAGTTTAAAACAGATAATGCCCCTGGTTACACTTCTACTTCTTTTAAACAATTTTGCTAATCATTTGGCATTACTTATATAACAGGAATCCCATACAATCCACAGGGACAAGGCATAGTTGAAAGAGCTCATCAAACTATTAAAATGTACTTATTAAAGCAAAAAGAAGGAATTGGGAATGGGTATATATTCCAAAAAAGATAAACTTAAAATAACCCTTTTTACTCTAAACTTTTTAAATTTGGATTAGTCAGGGCTTAGTGCTGCGGAAAGGCATATGTGTCCACAAAATGTATATAAGCCCAAGGTACTTTGGAAGGATATTCTAACAGGACAATGGAAAGGTCCTGACCCAGTAATTGTCTGGAGTCTGGGGACTGTTTTTGTGTTTCCACAGGGAGAACAGCAGCCGATTTGGATTCCAGAGAGATTAACTAATGTCCTGACCCAGTGATTGCCTGGAATCGGGGGTCTGTTTATGTGTTTTCAGAGGGAGAACAGCAGCTGATTTGGATTCCCGACAGATTAACTAAAGCGATTTCTATAGACCAAAAAGAAGATGTGATATCCAGAACTCCAGTTTGATTATTCTTACATCTACAACAGAACCAGAATGCTTTTTTCAATATCTATTTTATTATTGCCCTTTCCCATATTTTTTTGAGCTCATACAGACTTAGGTTAATGTTTTGCTGATCAGTCCTATTTTTTGACTATAGTGTTTTTAAACATTGCAAAGGAGATTTCACCTGTAAAATGTTATAAGGCCTTTACTATTATTTTAGGTGTCGTATGTATTATGTGTGCACACTTGTGTTTTGTGTTTGAATGTACGTATGTCCATATGTCATATATGATGAGTGCTCATGAAAAAATGGATCCAAATAATTTTTTTTATTCACGTGATTTAAATAGTTTAATTTAAATTGGGTAAACAGCTGTTGAAGATTGTTTTAAAATGTGAACAAAAAAGGAGGTTAACAGATCTGTTTGTTTACTTTCACCTTTCCTTCTCATAATATTTAATAATTCTCTTAAAGATAATGTAAATTGTTAAGAGAATTGTTTTCTTTTAATGCCTTCTGGAGCGTTACATAAATTTTTCTTTAGCCATTATTGTCACAATTCCTTTCTTCATCCCAGTGCATGAAGACAAAGATAAAACCAATCTACAGCTTCTGCAATAGCCATCACTGAACTGCTTGCAGAACTTGCCTGGACTATGTATCACTTATATGCATTGTGAACTCACTTGTATGCATTGTGAACTATCTGTTGGTGCAGCAACTTCTGGTAGTTTTGGGGTATACATGCTGATGATGTCATCGGTGGTACAATTTTTCCAAAAGGAGCTGTCAGCTGGCTTGGTGTGTCTTCCTCCCTTCTGTTTGTCATGATCGTTCAGCTAAAATTTGGCGGCCAACAGAGGTGAGGCAAAGAACCTCACCCCAACGCTGGTATGAAGACCTCTACACAGGTGTGGCTGTATACTGGACTGGTAGTCAATGACGGGTAAGATCCAATTACTATGGTACCAACCTAAGACAGGACGCTGACGCCTTGAGGTCAGCTCATCCAATAACGGGTAAGGACCATATGTACTATTGGACAACCTAAGGCAGACACGGTCCCTAAGCCACATTCTTCTTGTTTAAACAGAGAGGGGGAGATGTTGAGAACCACAGCCGAACGGGCCCCAGCAAACTTTCAGACTGCCAGCTGATGAGCTGAAGGGGCCCAAGCAAACTTTCAGACTGCCAGCTGATGAGCTGAAGGGGCCCCAGCAAACTTTCAGACTGCAAGCTGATGATTGGCTCACAGAGGCCCCAACAACATCTAGCTGATTGGCTCCTCTGCAATGATGCTCATTGGGCTGTTTCCCTGCCCATTCAGACCACGGAGCTGCTCATTGGAAGACTTTTTTGGCTCCGCCTATGTGACACAGCCAATCAGCCTCAAGAGAAGGAGGATTGTGGGAGAAAGAGGTTGTTGGGGTGTGTGGCTTGTGGGAAGCCGGTGGTGGCAGTTGGGCTCTGAGGTTTTTTTCCTGAGGAGCTGTTTTGTTTATCTTGTGTGGTTCTAAAAATAAAGTTAGTTTCTTTTGACAAGTGGCTTCTGAATTGTGCCCAGCCAGACTGCGGCAGAAGTGTTCATTTACAGTAGCAGTTTTAATTTTCAGGTTTCACTCTCTTCTCTCCTATATAGATAGATGAATTTGGAACTCTAAATCCAACATGGTTTGTAGTAGGTCTTTGAAACTGGACAAAATAAAGTAGTTCTACGTTTTGTCTCTAGGGTTTGTTTCCTCTTCAAGAAGCCCTAAGCAGAGACTGTGGATAAAGACATTCATTGAAAGGTGTTGCCAAGCTTGCAAAAAATTACAAGTTTCCGAAATACCAGCAAATATTTTTTTACCCAAACTTGATGATACTTGGTGGTAATCATCAGTACACAAATCCCCCTTGGCTCACCAAATTTTGATCTTCTAGGTTGAAGCATTCGTTTACAGTAGCAGTTTTTATTTTTAGGTTTCACACTCTTCTCTCCTATATAGATAGATGAACTTGGAACTGTAAATCCAACATGGTTTGTAGTAGCTCTTTGAAACTTGACAAAATAAAGTAGTCCTCAGTTTGGTCTCTACGGTTTTGTTTCCTCTTCAAGTAGCCATAAGCAGAGACTGTGGAAAAGCACTTTCATTGAAAGGGGTTGCCAAGTTTCCAAGATGTTACGAGTTTTCGAAATACGAGCAAATATTTTTTCACCCAATCTGATGATACTTGGTGGTAATGATCAGTACACAAATCCCACTTGGATCACCAAATTTTGTTCTTCTAGGTTGAGGCGTTCGTTTACAGTAGCAGTTTTTATTTTTAGGTTTTACTCTGTTCTCTTCTGTACAGATAGATGAATTTGGAACTCTAAATCCAACATGGTATGTACTAGCACTTTGAAACTTGACAAAATAAAGTAGTTCTCAGTTTTGTCTCTACAGTTTGTTTCCTCTAAAGTAGCCCTAGCAGAGACTGTGGAAGAGCACATTCATTGAAAGGGGTTGCCAAGCTTCTAAGAAATTACGAGTTTCTGAAATACCAGCAAATATTTTTTAACCCAATCTTGATGATACATTGTGGTAATGACAAGTTCACAATTCCCACTTGGCTCACCAAATTTTGTTCTTCTAGTATGAAGCGTTCGTTTACAGTAGCAGTTTTTATTTTTAGGTTTCACTCTCTTCTCTCCTTTTAGATAGATGATTTTGGAACTCTAAATCCAACATGGTTTGTAGTCGCTCTTTGAAACTTGATAAAATAAAGTAGTTCTCAGTTTTGTCTTTATGGTTTGTTTCCTCTTCAAGTAGTCCCAAGCAGAGACTGTGGATAAGCACGTTCACTGAAAGGGGTTGCCAAGCTTCCAAGAATTTACGAGTTTCCGAAATACCAGCAAATATTTTTTCACCCAATCTTCATGATACATTGTGGTGATGACAAGTGCACAAATCCCACTTGGATCACCAAATTTTGTTATTCTAGGGTGAAGCGTTCATTTACAGTAGCAGTTTATATTTTTAGGTTTTACTCTGATCTCTCCTATATAGATAGATGAATTTGGAACTCTAAATCCAACATGGTTTGTAGTAGCTTTTTGAAACTTGACAAAATAAAGTAGTTCTCAGTTTTGTCTCTATGGTTTGTTTCCTCTTCAAGTAGCCCTAACAATAGACTGAGGATAAGGAATTTCATTGAAAGGGGTTACCAATCTTCCAAGAAATTACGAGTTTCCGAAATACCAGCAAATATTTTTTCACCCAATCTTGATGATACTGGGTGGTAATGATCATCACACAAATCTCACTTGGCTCACCAAATTTTCTTCTACTAGGTTGAAGCGTTCGTTTACAGTAGCAGTTTTTATTTTTAGGTTTCACTCTGTTCTCTCCTATGTAGATATATATATTTGGAACTGTAAATCCAACATGGTTTGTAGTAGCTCTTTGAAACTTGACAAAATAAAGTAGTTCTCAGTTTTGTCTCTATGGTTTGTTTCCTCTTCAAGAAGCCCTAAGCAGAGACTGTGGATAAAGACATTCATTGAAAGGTGTTGCCAAGCTTGCAAGAAATTACGAGTTTCCGAAATACCAGCAAATATTTTTTAACCAAACTTGATGATACTTGGTGGTAATCATCAGCACACAAATCCCCCTTGGCTCACCAAATTTTTCTTCTAGGTTGAAGCATTCGTTTACAGTAGCAGTTTTTATTTTTAGGTTTCACTCTCTTCTCTCCTATATAGATAGATGAATTTGGAACTCTAAATCCAACATGGTTTGTAGTAGCTCTTTGAAACTCGACAAAATAAAGTAGTCCTCAGTTTTGTCTCTACGGTTTTGTTTCCTCTTCAAGTAGCCCTAAGCAGAGACTGTGGAAAAGCACTTTCATTGAAATGGGATGCCAAGTTTCCAAGAAATTACGAGTTTCCGAAATACGAGCAAATATTTTTTCACCCAAACTTGATGATACTTGGTGGTAATCATCAGTACACAAATCCCACTTGGATCACCAAATTTTGTTCTTCTAGGTTGAAGCGTTCGTTTACAGTAGCAGTTCTTATTTTTAGGTTTCACTCTCTTCTCTCCCATATAGATAGATGAATTTGGAACTCTAAATCCAACATGTTTTGTAGTAGCTCTTTGAAACTTGACAAAATAAAGTAGTCCTCAGTTTAATCTCTATGGTTGGTTTCCTCCTCAAGTAGCCCTAGGCACACGCTGTGGAAAAGCACTTTCATTGAAAGGGGTTGCCAAGCTTAAAAGAAATTACGAGTTTCCGAAATACCAACAAATATTTTTTCACCCAATCTTGATGATACTTGGTGGTAATGATCAGTACACAAATCCCACTTGGCTCACAGAATTTTGTTCTACTAGGTTGAAGCATTCGTTTACAGTAGCAGTTTTTATTTTTAGGTTTCACTATGTTCTCTCCTATATTGATAGATTAATTTGGAACTCTAAATACAACATGGTTTGTAGAAGCTCTTTGAAACTTGACAAAATAAAGTAGTTCTCAGTTTTGTATCTATGGTTTGTTTCCTCTTCAAGTAGCCCTAAGCAGAGACTCTGGAAAAGCACTTTCATTGAAAGGGTTTGGCAAGCTTCCAAGAAATTACGAATTTCCGAAATACCAGCAAATATTTTTTCACCCAATCTGATGATACTTGGTGGTAATGATCAGTACACAAATCCCACTTGGCTCATCAAATTTTTTTCTACTAGGTTGAAGCGTCCGTTTACAGTAGCAGTTTTTATTTTTAGGTTTCACTCTGTTGTCTTCTATATAGATAGATGACTTTGGAACTCTAAATCCAACATGGTTTGTAGTAGCTCTTTGAAACTTGACAAAATAAAGTAGTTCTCAGTTTTGTCTCTACGGTTTGTTTCCTCTTCAAGTAGCCCTAATCAGAGACTTGGGAAAAGCACTTTCATTGAAATGTGTTGCCAAGCGTCCAAGAATCTATGAGTTTTCGAAATACAGGCAAATATTTTTTCACCCAATCTTGATGATACATTGTTGTAATGACAAGTACAGAAATCCCACTAGGTTCACCATATTTTGTTCTTCTAGTTTGAAGCGTTCGTTTACAGTAGCAGTTTTTATATTTTGGTTTCACTCTGTTCTCTCCTTTTAGATAGATGATTTTGGAACTCTAAATCCAACATGGTTTCTGGTAGCTCTTTGAAACTTGATACAATAAAGTAGTTCTCAGGTTCGTCTCTATGGTTTGTTTCCTCTTCAAGTAGCCCCAAGCAGAGACTGTGGATAAGCACTTTCATTGAAAGGGGTTGCCAAGCTTCCAAGAATTTAGGAGTTTCCGAAATACCAGCAAATATTTTTTCACCCAATGTTCATCATACGTTGTGGTAATGACAAGTACACAAATCCCACTTGGATCACCAATTTTTTTTCTTCTAGGTTGAAGCGTTCGTTTACAGTAGCAGTTTTTATTTTTAGGTTTCACTCTGTTCTCTCCTATATAGATAGATGAATTTGGAACTCTAAATCCAACATGGTTTGTAGTAGCTTTTTGAAACTTGACAAAATAAAGTAGTTCTCAGTTTTTCTCTATGGTTTGTTTTTTCTTCAAGTAGCCCTCAGCAGAGACTGGCGAAAAGCACTTTCATTGAAAGGGGTTGCCAAGCTTCCAAGAAATTACGAGTTTTCGAAATACCAGCAAATATTTTTTCACCCAATCTTGATGATAGTTGGTGGTAATGATCAGTATACAAATCCCACTTGGCTCACCAAATTTTGTTCTTCTATGTTGAAGTGTTCGTTGACAGTAGCAGTTTTAATTTTTAGGTTTCATTCTCTTCTCTCCAAGAACATGCTACAATTGTGAACAAACAGGACATTTTAAAAGGAATTGCCCCATAGGGGGAGGGTTTATAAAAACTACTGATCAAAGGAGTAGAATATCGGGTATTTGCCCACGATGCCGTAGAGGGAGACATTGGGCTAATGAATGCCGTTCTCAAACCACCATAGAGGGTACTCCATTATCAAAAAACGAACAAGGACCAAGTGTTTATCTACGATATCATGGAGAAAGGCATTGGGCTCCATTGCCAAAAAATGGACAGGGGGGCCCAATTCTCCGGGGCCCCAAACCACAAATATACGGAGCACTGGAGGAACCCAGCAACCCCATCAGGGTAGTGCCCAGGACACATTGTCCATCAGATCCCTCATCAGACAAACCAGAGTGAGCGCAGGGTTGGACATCTGTGCCTCTGCCAGATCAGTACTAACTCCAGAGATGGGAGTTCAAATCATTCCCACAGGGGTGAAAGGACCTTTTCCCCAAGGAACAGTAGGGTTATTATTGGGACGCAGCTCTTCTACTCTAAAAGGACTTATGATAAGTCCTGGGGTAATTGATCCCGATTATGAAGGTGAAATAAAAATTATAGCCAGTTCTCCAAGTGGTATATCAGTAATTTCACCAGGAGATAGAGTAGCACAGTTACTAATAATACCAAGCCTACATGATAAATTTTCCAGTCGTGCTATAGAAAGAGGTTCCAAGGGATTAGGCTCCACAGGTGTAGATTGGGCTATGCTGTCTTTAAATTTAGATTCTCGCCCCATGCTAAAACTAAATATTCAAGGACATGAATTTAATGGGCTGCTGGATACAGGTGCAAACCTTAGCATCATCTCTCGTCAAGAATGGCCAAAACATTGGCCATTACAACAAGCCACTCAAACGCTTCGAGGCCTAGGAGTGGCGACTAATCCCCATAGAAGTGCAATGGTATTAGATTGGAAGGATCCTGAAGGATGTGAAGGAACTATACAGCCATATGTATTGGATCATCTTCCTATAAATTTATGGGGACGAGTTGTCCTAGATCAATTAGGTTTGACATTAACAAATAACATCAACCAAAATGCACCCACTATTTTGACTAGACAAGGTTTTAGGAAAGGAAAAAGATTAGGAAAACAAGAACAAGGTATAGCAGCACCAATACAAATAGATCAAGGAACAGACAGACATGGGTTGGATTTTCAGAAAGGGCCACTGAGACAATAAAAATTTCTTGGAAATCAGAAAGACCAGTATGGGTTCCTCAGTGGCCCCTGACTAAAGAAAAGATACTAGCAGCCCATGATCTGGTCAAAAAACAATTAGCAGAAGGACATATACAACCTTCTGTATCTCCCCATAATACTCCCATTTTTGTCATCAAAAAGAAATCTGGTAAATGGAGATTATTGCAAGATTTAAGAGCCATTAATAATGAGATGGTTATTATGGGACCTGCTCAATCGGGGATTCCTCAATTGTCTGCTTTGCCAAAAACTTGGTATGTTTTAGTTATAGATATTAAAGATTGTTTTTTTTCAATTCCAATTCATCCTGAGGATAGTCCACGTTTTGCATTTACTATCCCTGCACTGAATCATGAAGGTCCTTATCAGAGATATGAATGGAAAGTACTCCCTGAAAGGACGGCTAACAGCCCAACAATGTGTCAAATTTATGTTAACAAAGCAATCCAGCCACTGAGAAATCAAAATCATGAACTACAAATATTTCACTATATGGATGATGTATTATTAGCACACAAAGCTAAAAACACATTGCTAGACTGTTATGCCACACTTACAAACTTATTAAAAAATTAAAATCTAGAGATAGCAATAGATAAAGTACAATTAAATTTTCCAATTAATTATTTAGGAGTTCTATTATCCTCAACCATGGTCCATCCACCAAAAATTCAAATACGAGTAGATCAACTCAAATCACTTAATGACTTTCAAAAGTTATTAGGAGACATAAATTGGATAAGGCCTTATCTAGGTATACCAACAGGAGAGTTGGGACCTTTATTTGATATCCTAAAAGGTCCATCAGATCCAAATTCACCCCGCATGTTAACGCCTGAAGCAAGAAAGGCATTAAAAATCATTGAAACATATATGGAAAATATGCATTTGGATAGAATTGATCTAAGTTTGCCTTTATTATTTATTGTACTACCAACAAAAAATATTCCTACAGGAGTATTTTGGCAAGAAGGCCCATTATTATGGATACATTTATCTTATTCTCCTAACACTATTCTTACTAGGTATCCTGAGGCTGTAGGACAATTAATACTCAAAGGAATAAAAGCAGCAAAGGGAGTGTTTGGAATTTCTCCCAATAAAATTATTACTCCATATACTATGAATCAAATTGATGAGTTAGCTAATGAGTTAAATACTTGGGCAATAATCATGTGCAAATCTAATGTTTCATTTGATAACCACTTACCATCTAATCCTTTATTGTCTTTTTGGTCATCGCATCCTGTAATTTTTCCAAAAATGACAAGAAAAACACCTATCAGGAATGCTCCAAATATATTCAATGATGGATCAAATAATGGTACAGCAACAATAGTTACACCTGATCAAACTTTTACATTTTTAGTACCCAAACAATCAGCTCAAAAGGTAGAGCTTAAGGCAGTATTACAGGCTTTTGTGATGTTTAAAAATTCTGTATTTAATTTATTTTCCGATAGTCAGTTTATAGTTAATGCTATAGTATCCCTTGAAGATGCTGGTAGGATTTCCCCTTCCTCTACTATTTTCTTTTTGCTTTCCACTATACAAAGTCTAATCTGGGACAGAAAAGATCCATTCTTTATAGGACATATCAGGGCACATACAGGATTGCCTGGAACCCTTAGTTTGGGCAATGATTTAGCAGATAAAACTACACATGACATACATATTTTCTCTACACTAGAAGAAGCTATAAATTTTCATAAAAAGTTCCATGTCAATGGTAATACGTTACAAAAGCGTTTTAAAATAACTAAGGAACAAGCTAGACAAATAATAAAACAATGTCAAAATTGTGTGACCTTTTCACCACAAGTTAATCTTGGAGTCAATCCTAAAGGATTGATACCTAACCATATTTGGCAGGTGGACGTCACACACTTGCCAGAATTTGGAAAATTAAAATATTAGCATGTTACAGATGATACTTCTTCTGGATTTTTGGTGGGCTCCCTTCATGCCGGAGAATAAACTAAAGATGTTATAGCTCATTGCTTACAAAATTTTGCCACTGTGGGTGTTCCAAAACAGTTAAAAACAGATAATGCCCCTGGTTACACTTCTACCTCTTTTAAACAATTTTGCTAATCATTTGGCATTACTTATATAACAGGAATCCCATACAATCCACAGGGACAAGGCATAGTTGAAAGAGCTCATCAAACTATTAAAATGTACTTATTAAGCAAAAAGAAGGAATTGGGAATGGGTATATATTCCCCAAAGATAAACTTAAAATAACCCTTTTTACTCTAAACTTTTTAAATTTGGATTAGTCAGGGCTTAGTGCTGCGGAAAGGCATATGTGTCCACAAAATGTATATAAGCCCAAGGTACTTTGGAAGGATATTCTAACAGGACAATGGAAAGGTCCTGACCCAGTAATTGTCTGGAGTCGGGGGTCTGTTTGTGTGTTTCCACAGGGAGAACAGCAGCCGATTTGGATTCCAGAGAGATTAACTAATGTCCTGACCCAGTGATTGCCTGGAATCGGGGGTCTGTTTATGTGTTTCCACAGGGAGAACAGCAGCTGATTTGGATTCCAGACAGATTAACTAAAGCGATTTCTATAGACCAAAAAGAAGATGTGATATCCAGAACTCCAGTTTGATTATTCTTACATCTACAACAGAACCAGAATGCTTTTTTCAATATCTATTTTATTATTGCCCTTTCCCATATTTTTTTGAGCTCATACAGACTTAGGTTAATGTTTTGCTGATCAGTCCTATTTTTTGACTATAGTGTTTTTAAACATTGCAATGGAGATTTCACCTGTAAAATGTTATAAGGCCTTTACTATTATGTTAGGTGTCCTATGTATTATGTGTGCACACTTGTGTTTTGTGTTTGAATGTACGTATGTCCATATGTCATATATGATGAGTGCTCATGAAAAAATGGATCCAAATAATTTTTTTTATTCACGTGATTTAAATAGTTTAATTTAAATTGGGTAAACAGCTGTTGAAGATTGTTTTAAAATGTGAACAAAAAAGGAGGTTAACAGATCTGTTTGTTTACTTTCACCTTTCCTTCTCATTATATTTAATAATTCTCTTAAAGATAATGTAAATTGTTAAGAGAATTGTTTTCTTTTAATGCCTTCTGGAGCGTTACATAAATTTTTCTTTAGCCATTATTGTCAGAATTCCTTTCTTCATCCCAGTGCATGAAGACAAAGATAAAACCAATCTACAGCTTCTGCAATAGCCATCACTGAACTGCTTGCAGAACTTGCCTGGACTATGTATCACTTATATGCATTGTGAACTCACTTGTATGCATTGTGAACTATCTGTTGGTGCAGCAACTTCTGGTAGTTTTGGGGTATACATGCTGATGGTGTCATCGGTGGTACAATTTTTCCAAAAGGAGCTGTCAGCTGGCTTGGTGTGTCTTCCTCCCTTCTGTTTGTCATGATCGTTCAGCTAAAATTTGGCGGCCAACAGAGGTGAGGCAAAGAACCTCACCCCAACGCTGGTATGAAGACCTCTACACAGGTGTGGCTGTATACTGGACTGGTAGTCAATGACGGGTAAGATCCAATTACTATGGTACCAACCTAAGACAGGACGCTGACGCCTTGAGGTCAGCTCATCCAATAACGGGTAAGGACCATATGTACTATTGGACAACCTAAGGCAGACACGGTCCCTAAGCCACATTCTTCTTGTTTAAACAGAGAGGGGGAGATGTTGAGAACCACAGCCGAACGGGCCCCAGCAAACTTTCAGACTGCCAGCTGATGAGCTGAAGGGGCCCAAGCAAACTTTCAGACTGCCAGCTGATGAGCTGAAGGGGCCCCAGCAAACTTTCAGACTGCAAGCTGATGATTGGCTCACAGAGGCCCCAGCAACATCTAGCTGATTGGCTCCTCTGCGATGATGCTCATTGGGCTGTTTCCCTGCCCATTCAGACCACGGAGCTGCTCATTGGATGACTTTTTTGGCTCCGCCTATGTGACACAGCCAATCAGCCTCAAGAGCAGGAGGATTGTGGGAGAAAGAGGTTGTTGGGGTGTGTGGCTTGTGGGAAGCCGGTTGTGGCAGTTGGGCTCTGAGGTTTTTTTCCTGAGGAGCTGTTTTGTTTATCTTGTGTGGTTCTAAAAATAAAGTTAGTTTCTTTTGACAAGTGGCCCCTGAATTGTGCCCAGCCAGACTGCGGCAGAAGTGTTCATTTACAGTAGCAGTTTTAATTTTTAGGTTTCACTCTCTTCTCTCCTATATAGATAGATGAATTTGGAACTCTAAATCCAACATGGTTTGTAGTAGGTCTTTGAAACTGGACAAAATAAAGTAGTTCTACGTTTTGTCTCTAGGGTTTGTTTCCTCTTCAAGAAGCCCTAAGCAGAGACTGTGGATAAAGACATTCATTGAAAGGTGTTGCAAAGCTTGCGAAAAATTACGAGTTTCCGAAATACCAGCAAATATTTTTTTACCCAAACTTGATGATACTTGGTGGTAATCATCAGTACACAAATCCCCCTTGGCTCACCAAATTTTGATCTTCTAGGTTGAAGCATTCGTTTACAGTAGCAGTTTTTATTTTTAGCTTTCACACTCTTCTCTCCTATATAGATAGATGAATTTGGAACTGTAAATCCAACATGGTTTGTAGTAGCTCTTTGAAACTTGACAAAATAAAGTAGTCCTCAGTTTGGTCTCTACGGTTTTGTTTCCTCTTCAAGTAGCCATAAGCAGAGACTGTGGAAAAGCACTTTCATTGAAAGGGGTTGCCAAGTTTCCAAGATGTTACGAGTTTTCGAAATACGAGCAAATATTTTTTCACCCAATCTGATGATACTTGGTGGTAATGATCAGTACACAAATCCCACTTGGATCACCAAATTTTGTTCTTCTAGGTTGAGGCGTTCGTTTACAGTAGCAGTTTTTATTTTTAGGTTTTACTCTGTTCTCTTCTATACAGATAGATGAATTTGGAACTCTAAATCCAACATGGTATGTAGTAGCACTTTGAAACTTGACAAAATAAACTAGTTCTCAGTTTTGTCTCTACAGTTTGTTTCCTCTAAAGTAGCCCTAAGCAGAGACTGTGGAAGAGCACATTCATTGAAAGGGGTTGCCAAGCTTCGAAGAAATTACGAGTTTCCGAAATACCAGCAAATATTTTTTTAACCCAATCTTGATGATACATTGTGGTAATGACAAGTTCACAAATCCCACTTGGCTCACCAAATTTTGTTCTTCTTGTATGAAGCGTTCGTTTACAGTAGAAGTTTTTATTTTTAGGTTTCACTCTCTTCTCTCCTTTTAGATAGATGATTTTGGAACTCTAAATCCAACATGTTTTGTAGTCGCTCTTTGAAACTTGATAAAATAAAGTAGTTCTCAGTTTTGTCTTTATGGTTTGTTTACTCTTCAAGAAGTCCCAAGCAGAGACTGTGGATAAGCATGTTCACTGAAAGGGGTTGCCAAGCTTCCAAGAATTTACGAGTTTCCGAAATACCAGCAAATATTTTTTCACCCAATCTTCATGATACATTGTGGTGATGACAAGTACACAAATCCCACTTGGATCACCAAATTGTGTTATTCTAGGTTGAAGCGTTCGTTTACAATAGCAGTTTATATTTTTAGGTTTTACTCTGCTCTCTCCTATATAGATAGATGAATTTGGAACTCTAAATACAACATGGTTTGTAGTAGCTTTTTGAAACTTGACAAAATAAAGTAGTTCTCAGTTTTGTCTCGATGGTTTGTTTCCTCTTCAAGTAGCCCTAACAATAGACTGAGGATAAGGAATTTCATTGAAAGGGGTTGCCAATCTTCCAAGAAATTACGAGTTTCCGAAATACCAGCAAATATTTTTTCACCCAATCTTGATGATACTGGGTGGTAATGATCATCACACAAATCTCATTTGGCTCACCAAATTTTCTTCTTCTAGGTTGAAGCGTTCGTTTACAGTAGCAGTTTTTATTTTTAGGTTTCACTCTGTTCTCTCCTATGTAGATAGATATATTTGGAACTGTAAATCCAACATGGTTTGTATTAGCTCTTTGAAACTTGACAAAATAAAGTAGTTCTCAGTTTTGTCTCTATGGTTTGTTTCCTCTTCAAGTAGCCCTAATCAGAGACTGGCGAATAGCACTTTCATTGAAAGGGGTTGCCAAGCATCCAAGAATCAACAGGTTTCCAGAATACCAGCAAATATTTTTTGGCCCAACCTTGATGATACTCGGTGGTGATGATCAATACACAAATCCCACTTGGCTGACCAATCTTCTTCTTCTAGGTTGAAGCGTTCGTTTACAGTAGCAGTTTTTATTTTTAGGTTTCACTTTGTTCTCTCCTTATAGATAGATGATTTTGGAACTGTAAATCCAACATGGTTTTTAGTAGCTCTTTGAAACTTGATAAAATAAAGTAGTTCTGAGTTTTGTCTCTATAGTTTGTTTCCTCTTCAAGTAGCCCTAAGCAGAGAGGGTGGATAAGCATTTTCATTGACAGGGGTTGCCAAGCTTCCAAGAAATTACGAGTTTCCGAAATACCAGAAAATATTTTTTCACCAAATCTTCATGATACATGGTGGTAATGACAAGTACACAAATCCCACTTGGCTCACCAAATTTTGTTCTTCTAGGTTGAAGCGTTCGTTTACATTAGCAGTTTTTCTTTTTAGGTTTCACTCTCTTCTCTCCTATTTAGATAGGTGAATTTGGAACTCTAAATCCACCATGATTTGTAGTAGCTCTTTGAAACTTGACAAAATAAAGTAGTTCTCAGTTTTGTTTCGATTGTTTGTTTTCTCTTCAAGTAGCCCTAAGCAGAGAGTGGCGAAAAGCACTTTCATTGAAAAAGGTTGCCAGGCTTCCAAGAAATTACGAGTTTCCGAAATACCAGCGAATATTTTTTCACCCAATCTTGATGATACTTGGTGGTAATGATCAGTACAAAAATCCCACTTGGCTCACCAATTTTGTTCTTCTTTGTGAAATCTTCGTTTAAGGTAGCAATTTTTATTTTTAGGTTTCACTCTGTTCTCTCCTATATAGATAAATGAATTTGGAACTCTAAATCCAACATGGTTTGTAGTAGCTCTTTGAAACTTGACAAAATACAGTAGTTCTTAGTTTTTTCTCTATGGTTTGTTTCCTCTTCAAGTAGCCCAAATCAGAGACTCGCGAAAAGCACTCTTTATGAAAGGGGTTGACAAACGTCCAAGCATCTACGAGTTTCTGAAATATCAGCAAATATTTTCCCCCCAATCTTGATGATACTTGGTGGTAATGATCAGTATACAAATCCCACTTGGCTCACCAAATTTTGTTCATCAAGGTTGAAGCGTTCGTTTACAATAGCAGTTTTTATTTTTATTTTTTACTCTGTTCTCTCCTATACAGATAGATGAAATTGGAACTCTAAATCCAACATGGTTTGTAGTAGCTCTTTGAAATTTGACAAAATAAAGTAGTTCTGAGTTTTTTCTCTATGGTTTGTTTCCTCTTCAAGTCGCCCTAAGCAGACTGTGGAAATTCACTTTCATTGAAAGGGGTTGCCAAGCTTCCAAGAAATTACGAGTTTCCGAAATACCAGAAAATATTTTTTCACCCAATCTTGATCATATATTGTGGTAATGACAAGTACACAAATCCCACTTGGCTCACCAAATTTTCTTTTTCTAGGTTGAGGCGTTATTTACAGTAGCAGTTTTTATTTTTAGGTTTCACTCTGTTCTCTCCTATATAGATAGATGAATTTGGAACTCTAAATCCAACATGGTTTGTAGTAGCTCTTTGAAACTTGACAAAATAAAGTAGTTCTCAGTTGTGTGTCTTTGGTTTGTTTCCACTTAATGTAGCCCTAAGCAGAGACTGTGCAAAAGCACTTTCATTGAAAGGGGTTGCCAAGCATCAAGAAATAACAAATTTCCGAAATACAAGCAAATATTTTTTCACCCAATGTTGATTATACTTGGTGGTAATGATCAATACACAAATCCTACTTGGCTCACCAAATTTTGTTCTTCTAGGTTGAAGCATTATTTACAGTAGCAGTGTTTATTTTTAGGTTTTACTCTGTTCTCTCCTATGCAGATAGATGAATTTGGAACTATAATGCAACATGGTTCGTAGTAGCTCTTGGAAACTTGACAAAATAAAGTTGTTCTCAGTTTTGTCTTTATGGTTTGTTTCCTCTTCAAGTAGCCGTAGGCAGAGATTGTGGAAAAGCACTTTGATTGAAAGGGGTTGCCAAGCTTCCAAGAAATTACGAGTGTCCGAAATACCAGCAAATATATTTTCACCCAAACTTGATGATACTTGGTGCAATGAACAGTACACAAATCCCACTTGGCTCACCAAGTTTGTTCTTCTAGGTTGAGGCGTTATTTACAGTAGCAGTTTTTATTTTTAGGTTTCACTCTGTTCTCTCCTATATAGATAGATGAATTTGGAACTCTAAATCCAACATGATTTGTAGTAGCTCTTTGAAACTTGTCAAAATAAAGTAGTTCTCAGTTTTATCTCTATGGTTTGTTTCCTCTTCAAGTAGCCCTAAGCAGAGACTGTGGAAAATCACTTTCCTTGAAAGGGGTTGCCGAACTTCCAAGAAAATACGAGCGTCCGAAATACAAGCAAATATTTTTTCACCCAATCTTGATGATACTTAGTGGTAATGATCAGTACACAAATCCCACTTGGCTCACCAAATTTTGTTCTTCTAGTTTGAATCGTTCGTTAACAGTAGCAGTTTTTATTTTTAGATTTCACTCTGTTCTCTCCAATATAGATAGATAAATTTTAACCCTAAATTGAACATGGTTTGTAGTAGTTCTTTGAAACTTGACAAAATAAAGTAGTTCTCAGTTTTGTCTCTATGGTTTCTTTCCTCTTCAAGTAGCCTTAAGCAGAGACTGTGGAAAAGCACTTTCATTGAAAGGTGTTGCCAAACTTCCAAGAAATTACGAGTCTTCGAAATACCAGAAATATTTTTTTCACCCAAACTTGATGATACTTTGTGGTAATGATCAGTACAAAAACCCCACTTGGCTCCAAAATTTTGTTCTTCAGTTTGAAGCGTTCCTTTACAGTACCAGTTTTTATTTTTAGGTTTCACTCTGTTCTCATTATATTGATAGATGAATTTGGAACTCTAAATCCAACATGGGTTGTAGTAGCTCTTTGAAACTTGACAAAATAAAATAGTTCTCCGTTTTGTCTCTATATTTTGTTTCCTCTTCAAGTAGCCCTAAGCAGAGAGTGGTGAAAAGTAGTTTCATTGAAAGGGGTTGCCAAGCTTCCAAGAAATTATGAGTTTCCGAAATACCAGCAAATATTTTTTCACCCAATCTTGATGATACTTGGTGGTATGATCAGTACACAAGTCACACTTGGCTCACCAAATTTTCTTCTTCTAGGTTAAAGCGTTCTTTTACAGTAGCAGGTTTTATTTTTAGGTTTCATTCTGTTGTCTCCTATATAGATAGATGAATTTGTAACTATAAATCCAACATGGTTTGTATTAGCTCTTTGAAACTTGACAAAATACTGTATTTCTCTGTTGTGTCTCTATGGTTTGTTTCCTCTTCATGTAGCCCTAAGCAGAGAGTGGCAAAAAGCACTTTAATTGAAAGGAGTTGCCAAGCTTCCAAGAAATTCCGAGTTTCCGCAAAACCAGCAAATATTTTTTCACACAATCTTGATGACACTTGGTGGTAATGATCAGTACACAAATGCCAAAGGGCTCACCAAATTTTTTCTTGTACGTTGAAGCATTCGTTTAGAGTAGCAGTTTTTAATTTTAGATTTCACTCTGTTCTATCCTACATAGATAGATGAATTTGGAACTCTAAATCCAACAAGGTTTGTAGTAGCACGTTGAAACTTGACAAAATAAAGTTTCTCAGTTTTGTCTCTATGGTTTCTTTCCTCTTCAAGTAGCCCTAAGTAGAGACTGTGGAAAAGCACTTTCTTTGAAAGGGGTTGCCATGCGTCCAAAAAATTACGAGTTTTCGATTTACTAGCAAATATATTTTTACCCAATCTTGATGATACTTGGTGGTAATGATCAGAACACAAATCCCACTTGGTTCACCAAATTTTGTTCTTCTAGGTTGAAGCATTAATTTAAAGTAGCAGTTGTCATTTTTAGGTTTCCCTCTGTTCTCTCCTACATAGATAGATGAATTTGGAACTCTAAATTTAACATGGTTTGTATTAGCTCTTTGAAACTTGACAAAAAAAGTAGTTCTCAGTTGTGTGTCCTTGGTTTGTTTCCACTTCAAGTAGCCCTTACCAGGGACTTTGGAAAAGCACTTTCATTGAAAGTGGTTGCCAAGCTTCCAAGAAACTACGAGTTTCAGATATACAAGCAAATATTTTTTCAAACAATCTTGATGAGACTTGGTGGTAATGATCAGTATACAAATCCCACTTGGCTCACCAAATTTTGATCTTCTAGGTTGAAGCATTCGTTTACAGTAGCAGTTTTTAATTTTAGGTTTCAATGTGTTCTCTGCTACATAGATAGATGAATTTGGAACTCTAAATCCACCATTGTTTGTAGTAGCACTTTGAAACTTGACAAAATAAAGTAGTTCTCAGTTTTGTCTCTATGGTTTGTTTCCTCTTCAAGTAGCCCTAACAATAGACTGTGGATAAGGAATTTCATTGAAAGGGGTTGCCAAGCTTCCAAGAAATTACGAGTTTCCAAAATACCAGCAAATATTTTTTTACCCAATCTTGATGATACTTGGTGGTAATGATCATCACACAAATCCCACTTGGCTCACCAAATTTTCTTCTTCTAGGTTGAAGCGTTCGTTTACAGTAGCAGTTTTTATTTTTAGGTTTCGCTCTGTTCTCTCCTATGTAGATAGATATATTTGGAACTGTAAATCCAACATGGTTTGTAGTAGCTCTTTGAAACTTGACCAAATATAGTAGTTCTCAGTTTTGTCACTATGGTTTGTTTCCTCTTCAAGTAGCCCTAATCAGAGACTGGCGAATAGCACTTTCATTGAAAGGGGTTGCCAAGCATCCAAGAATCAACAGGTTTCCAAAATACCAGCAAATATTTTTTGGCCCAAACTTGATGATACTCGGTGGTGATGATCAATACACAAATCCCACTTGGCTCACTAATTTTGTTCTTCTAGGTTGAGGCGTTCGTTTACAGTAGCAGTTTTTATTTTTAGGTTTCACTTTGTTCTCTCCTGATAGATAGATGATTTTGGAACTGTAAATCCAACATGGTTTTTAGTAGCTCTTTGAAACTTGATAAAATAAAGTAGTTCTGAGTTTTGTCTCTATAGTTTGTTTCCTCTTCAAGTTGACCTAAGCAGAGAGGGTGGATAAGCACTTTCATTGACAGGGGTTGCCAAGCTTCCAAGAAATTACGAGTTTCCGAAATACCAGAAAATATTTTTTCACCCAATCTTGATGATACATGGTGGTAATGACAAGTACACAAATCCCACTTGGCTCACCAAATTTTGTTCTTCTAGGTTGAAGCGTTCGTTTACAGTAGCAGTTTTTCTTTTTAGGTTTCACTCTCTTCTCTTTTATATAGATAGATGAATTTGGAACTCTAAATCCAACATGATTTGTAGTAGCTCTTTGAAACTTGACAAAATAAAGTAGTTCTCAGTTTTGTTTCGATTGTTTGTTTCCTCTTCAAGTAGCCCTAAGCACAGAGTGGCGAAAAGCACTTTCATTGAAAAAGGTTGCCAGGCTTCCAAGAAATTACGAGTTTCCGAAATACCAGCGAATATTTTATCACCCAATCTTGATGATACTTGGTGGTAATGATCAGTACAAAAATCCCACTTGGCTCACCAATTTTGTTCTTCTTTGTTGAAATCTTCGTTTAAGGTAGAAATTTTTATTTTTAGGTTTCACTCTGTTCTCTCCTATATAGATAGATGAATTTGGAACTCTAAATCCAACATGGTTTGTAGTAGCTCTTTGAAACTTGACAAAATACAGTAGTTCTTAGTTTTTTCTCTATGGTTTGTTTCCTCTTCAAGTAGCCCAAATCAGAGACTGGCGAAAAGCACTCTCTATGAAAGGGGTTGACAAACGTCCAAGCATCTACGAGTTTCTGAAATATCTGCAAATATTTTCCGCCCAATCTTGATGATACTTGGTGGTAATGATCAGTATACAAATCCCACTTGGCTCACCAATTTTTGTTCTTCAAGGTTGAAGCGTTCGTTTACAATAGCAGTTTTTATATTTAGGTTTTACTCTGTTCTCTCCTATACAGATAGATGAATTTGAAACTCTAAATCCAACATGGTTTGTCGTAGCTCTTTGAAACTTGACAAAATAAAGTAGTTCTGAGTTTTTTCTCTATGGTTTCTTTCCTCTTCAAGTCGCCCTAAGCAGACTGTGGAAATTCACTTTCATTGAAAGGGGTTGCCAAGCTTCCAAGAAATTACGAGTTTCCGAAATACCAGAAAATATTTTTTCACCCAATCTTGATGATACATTGTGGTAATGACAAGTACACAATTCCCACTTGGCTCATCAAATTTTGTTTTTCTAGGTTGAGGCGTTATTTACAGTAGCAGTTTTTATTTTTAGGTTTCACTCTGTTCTCTCCTATATAGATAGATGAATTTGGAACTCTAAATCCAACATGGTTTGTAGTAGCTCTTTGAAACTTGGCAAAATAAAGTAGTTCTCAGTTGTGTGTTTTTGGTTTGTTTCCACTTAATGTAGCCCTAAGCAGAGACTGTGCAAAAGCACTTTCATTGAAAGGGGTTGCCAAGCATCAAGAAATAACAAATTTCCGAAATACAAGCAAATATTTTTTCACCCAATGTTGATTATACTTGGTGGTAATGATCAATACACAAATCCTACTTGGCTCACCAAATTTTGTTCTTCTAGGTTGAAGCATTACTTACAGTAGCAGTGTTTATTTTTAGGTTTTACTCTGTTCTCTCCTATGCAGATGAATTTGGAACTATAATGCAACATGGTTCGTAGTAGCTCTTGGAAACTTGACAAAATAAAGTTGTTCTCAGTTTTGTCTTTATGGTTTGTTTCCTCTTCAAGTAGCCGTAAGCAGAGATTGTGGAAAAGCACTTTGATTGAAAGGGGTTGCCAAGCTTCCAAGAAATTACGAGTGTCTGAAATACCAGCAAATATATTTTCACCCAAACTTGATGATACTTGGTGCAATGATCAGTACACAAATCCCACTTGGCTCACCAAGTTTGTTCTTCTAGGTTGAGGCGTTATTTACAGTAGCAGTTTTTATTTTTAGGTTTCACTCTGTTCTCTCCTATATAGATAGATGAATTTGGAACTCTAAAACCAACATGGTTTGTAGTAGCTCGTTGAAATTTGACAAAATAAAGTATTATTCAGTTTTGTCTCTGTGGTTTGTTTTCTCTTCAACTAGCCCTAGGCACAGACTGTGGAAAAGCACTTTCATTGAAAGGGGTTGCTAAGCTTTCAAAAAATTACAAATTTCCGAAATACCAGCAAATATTTTTTCTTCCAATCTTGATGATACTTGGTGGTAATGATCAGTACACAAATCCCTCTTGGCTCACCAAATTTTGTTCTTCTAGGTTGAAGCATTCGTTTACAGTAGCAGTTTTTAATTTTAGGTTTTACTCTGTTCTCTCCTATACAGATAGATGAATTTGTAACTCTAAATCCAACAGGGTTTGTAGTAGCTCTTTGAAACTTGACAAAAAAAAGTAGTTCTCAGTTGTGTTTCTATGGTTTGTTTCCTCTTCAAGTAGCCCTAAACAGAGACTGTGGATAAGCAATTTCATTGAAAGGGGTTGCCAAACTTCCAGAAAATTACGAGTTTCCGAAATACCAGTGAATATTTTTTCACCCAATCTTGATGATTCATTGTGGTAATGACAAGTACACAAATCCCAGTTGGCTCATCAAATTTTGTTCTTCTAGGTTGAAGCATTCGTTTACAGTAGCAGTTTTTGTTTTTAGGTTTCACTCTGTTCTCTCCTATACAGTTAGACGAATTTGGAACGCTAAATCCAACATGGTTTGTAGTAGTCTTTGAAACTTGACAATATAAAGTAGTTCTCTTTTTTGTCTCTATGGTTTGTTTCCTCATCAAGTAGCCCTAATCAGAGACTGTCGAATAGCAATTTCATTGAAAGGGGTTGCCAAGCTTCCAAGAAATTACGAGTTTCCGATATACCAGCAAATATTTTTTCACCCAATCTTGATGATACTTGGTGGTAAAGATCAGTACAGAATTCCCACTAGGCTCATTAAATTATGTTATTCTACGTTGAAGCGTTCGTTTACAGTAGCAGTTTTTATTTTTAGGTTTCACTCTCTTCTCTCCAATACAGATAGACGAATTCCAAACCCTAAATCCAACATGGTTTGTATTAGCTTTTTGAAACTTCACAAAATAAAGTAGTTCTCAGTTTTGTCTCTATGGTTTGTTTCCTCTTCGAGTAGCAATAATCAAAGACTGGCGAATAGCACTTTCATTGAAAGGGGTTGCCAAGCGTCCAAAATTCTAAGGGTTTCCGAAATACCAGAAACATTTTTTCGCCCAATCTTGATGATACTTCGTGGTAATGATCAGTATTCAAATCCCACTTGGTTCACCAAATTTTGATCTTCTAGGTTGCAGCGATCGTTTACAGTAGCAGTTTTTAATTTTAGGTTTCACTCCGTTCTCTCCTATATAGATAGATGAATTTGGAACTCTTAATCCACCATGGTTTGTAGTAGCTCTTTGAAACTTGACAAAATAAAGTAGTTCTCATTTTTGTCCTTATGGTTTGTTTCCTCTTCAAGTAGCCCTAATCAGAGACTGGCAAATAGCACTTTAATTGAAAGGGGTTGCCAAGCATCCAAGAATCTACGAGTTTTCGAAATACCAGTAAATATTTTTTCACCCAATCTTGATGATACTTGGTGGTAATGATCAGTATACAAATCCCATTTGGCTCACCAAATTTTGTTCTTCTAGGTTGAAGTGTTCGTTTACAGTAGCAGTTTTTATTTTTAGGTTTCCCTCTGTTCACTCCTATATAGATAGATAAATTTGGAACTATAAAACCCACATGGTTTGTAGTAGCTCTTTGAAACTTGACAAAATAAAGTGCTTATATGTTGTGTCTCCTTTGTTTTTTTTTCACTTCAAGTAGCCCTAAGCAGAGACTGTGGATTAGCACTTTCATTGAAAGGGGTTGCCAAGCTTCCAAGAAATTACTAGTTTCCTAATTACAAGCAAATATTTTTTTACCCAATGTTGATCATACTGGGTGGTAATGATCAGTCCACAAATCCTACTTGGCTCACCAAATTTTGTTCTTCTAGGTTGAAGCATTATTTACAATAGCAGTGTTTATTTTTAGGTTTTGCTCTGTTCTCTCCTATGCAGATAGATGAATTTGGAACTCTAAATCCAACATGGTTTGTAGTAGCTTTTTGAAACTTGACAAAATAAATGAGTTCTCAGTTTTGTCTCTATGGTTTGTTTCCTCTTAGAGTAGTTCTTATCAGAGACTGTGGAAAGCACTTTCATTGAATGGGGTTGCCTAGCTTCCAAGAATCTATGGGTTTCCGAAATACCAGCACATATGTTTTTCACCCAATCTTGATGATACTTGGTGGTAATGATCAGTACACAAATCCCACTTGGGTCACCAATATTTTTTCTTCTAGGTTGAAGCGTTGATTTACAGTAGCAGTTTTAATTTTTAGATATCACTCTGTTCTCTCCGATATAGATAGATGAATTTGCAACTCTAAATCCAACTTGGTTTGTAGTAGCTCTTTGAAACTTGACAAAATAAAGTAGTTCTCATTTTTATGTCTATGGTTTGTTTCCACTTCAAGTAGCCCTAAGCTGAGACTGTTGAAAAGCACTTCCATTGAAAGGGTTTGCCAAGCTTCCAAGAAAATACGAGTTTCCGAAATACCAGCAAATATTTTTTCACCCAATCTTCATGATACTTGGTTGTATGATCAGTACACAAATCCCACTTGCTCACTAAATTTTGTTCTTCTAGTTTAAACGTTCGTTTATAGTAGCAGTTTTAATTTTTATGTTTCCATCTGTACTCTCCTTTATATATAGATGAATTTGGAACTCTAAATACAACATGGTTTGTAGTAGCTCTTAGAAACTTGAGAAAATAATGTAGTTCTCTGTTGGGTGTCCTTGGTTGGTTTCACTTCAAGTAGCCCTATGCAGAAACTGTGGAAAAGCACTTTCATTGAAAGGGGTTGCCAAGCTTCCAAGAAATTACTAGTTTCCGAAATACAAGCAAATATTTTTTTCACCCAATCTTTATGATAGTTGGTGGTAATGATCAGTACACAAATCCTACTTGGGTAACCAAATTGTCTTCTTCTAGGTTGAAGCGCTCGTTTACAGTAGCAGTTTTTTATTTAGGTTTCACTCTCTTCTCTCATATGCAGATACATGAATTTGGAACTGTAAATCCAAAATGGTTTGTAGTAGCTCTTTGAAACTTGAAAAAATAATGTAGTTCTCAATTTTGTCTCTATGGTTTGTTTCCTCTTCATGTAGCCCTAAGCAGAGACTGTGGAAAAGCACTTTCTTTGAAAGTGGTTGCCAAGCTTCCAAGAAATTACGAGTTTCCGAAATACCAGCAATTATTTCTTCACCCAATCTTTATGATACTTGGTGGTAATGATCAGTACACAAATCCCAATTGGCTCACCAAATTTTCTTCTTCTAGGTTGAAGCGTTCGTTTACAGTAGCAGTTTTTATTTTTAGGTTTTACTCTCTTCGCTCCTATATTGATAGATGAATTTGGATCTCTAACTCCAACATGGTTTGTAGTAGCTCTTTTGAAACTTGATAAAATAAAGTAGTTCTCAGTTTTGTATCTATGGTTTGTTCAAGTAGCCCTAAGCAGAGACTGTGGATATGGACTTTCATTGAAAGGGATTGCCAACTTCCAAGAAATTATGAGTTTCCGAAATACCAGCAAATATTTTTGCACCCAATCTTGATGATACTTGGTGGTAATGATCAGTACACAAATCCCACTTGGCTCACCAAATTTTGTTCTTCTCGGTTGAAGCGTTTGTTTACTGTATCAGTTTTTATTTTTATTTTTCATTCTGTTCTCCTCTATATAGATAGATGAATTTCGAACTCTAAATCCAACATGGTTTGTTGTAGCTCTTTGAAACTTGACAAGTAAAGCAGTTCTCAGTTTTGTCTCTACGGTTTGTTTCCTCTTCAAGTAGCCCTAATCAGAGACTGGTGAAAAGCACTGTCATTGAAAGGTGTTGCCAAGCGTCCAAAAATCTTCGGGTTTTCGAAATACGAGCAAATATTTTTTCGCCCAATCTTGATGATAATTGGTGTAATCATCAGTATTCAAATCCCACTTGGCTCACCAAATTTTGTTCTTCAAGGTAGAAGCGTTCGTTTACAGTAGCAGTTTTTATTTTTAGGTTTCACTCTGTTCTCTCCCATATAGAGAGATGAATTTGGAACTCTAAATCCAACATGGTTTGTAGTAGCTCTTTGAAAGTTGACAAAGAAAAGTAGTTCTCAGTTTTGTCTCTATGGTTTGTTTTCTCTTCAAGTAGCTCTAAGCAGACTGTGGATAAGCACTTTCATTGAAAGGCGTTGCCAAGCTTCCAAGAAATTACGAGTGTCTGAAATACCAGCAAAAATTTTTTCACCAAATCTTGATGATACTTGGTGGTAATGATCAGTGCACAAATACCACTTGGCTCACCAAATTTTGTTCTTCTAGGTTGAAGCGTTCGTTTACAGTAGCAGTTTTTATTTTTAGGTTTCACTCTGTTCTCTCCTATATAGATAGATGAATTTGGAACTCTAAATCCAACATGGTTTGTTGTAGCTCTTTGAAACTTGACAAAATAAAGTAGTTCTCAGTTTTGTCTCTATGGTTTGTTTTCTCTTCAAGTAGCCCCATGCAGAGACTGTGGATAAGCATTTTTATTGAAAGCTGTTGCCAAGCTTCCAAGAAATTACGAGTTCCTGAAATACCAGCAAATATTTATTCACCCAATCTTGATGATACATTGTGGTAATGATCAGTACACAAATCCCACTTGGATCACCAAATATTGTTCTTCTAGTTTGAAGCGTTCGTTTACAGGAGCAGTTTTTATTTTCAGGTTTCACTCTGTTCCCTCCCATATAGATAGATAATTGGGTACTCTAAATCCAACATTGATTGTAGTAGCTCTTTGAAACTTGACAAAATAAAGTAGTTCTCAGTTTTGTCTCTATGGTTTGTTTCCTCATCAAGTAGCCCTAATCAGAGACAGTCCAATAGCAATGTCATTGAAAGAGATTGCCAAGCGTCCAAGAATCTACGGTTTTCCGAAATATGAGCAAATATTTCTTCGCCCAATCTTGATGATACTTGGTGGTGATGATCAGTACACAAATCCCACTTGGCTCACCAAGTTTTGTTCTTCTAGGTTGAAGCATTCATCTACAGTAGCAATTTTTATATTTAAGTTTCACTCTGTTCTCTCCTATATAGATAGATGAATTTGGAACTCTAAATCCAACATGGTTTGTAGTAGCTCTTCGAAACTTGACAAAATGAAGGAGTTCTCAGTTTTGTCTCTATGATTTTTTTCCGCTTCAAGTAGCCCTAAGCAGAGACTGTGGAAAAGCACTTTCATTGAGAGTGGTTGCCAAGCTTCCAAGAAATTACGAGTTTCCGAAATACCAGCAAATATTTTTTTCACCTAATGTGGATGATAATTGGTGGTAATGATCAGTACAGAAATCCCACTTGGCTCACCAAATTTTTTTCTTCTAGGTTGAAGCGTTCGTCTACAGTAGCAGTTTTTATGTTTAGGTTTCACTCTGTTCTCTGCTATATAGATAGATGAATTTTGAACACTAAATCCAACATGGTTTGTTGTAGCTCTTTGAAACTTGACAAATAAAGTAGTTCTCAGTTTTGTCTCTATGGTTTGTTTCCTCTTCAAGTAGCCCTAATCAGAGACTGGCAAATAGCACTTTCATTGAAAGGGTTTGCCAAGCTTCCAAGAAATTACGAGTGTCTGAAATACCAGCAAATATTTCTTCACCCAATCTTGATGATACTTGTGGTAATGATCAGTACACAAATCACATTTGGATCACCAAATTTTTTTCTTCTAATTTGAAGCATTCGTTAACAATAGCAATTTTTATTTTCAGGTTTCACAATGTCCTCTCCTATATAGATAGATGAATTTGGAACTCTAAATCCAACATGGTTTGGAGTAGCTCTTTGAAACTTGACAAAATATATTAGTTCTCAGTTTTGTCTCTATGGTTTGTTTCCTCTTTAAGTAGCCCTAATCAGAGACTGCTGAAAAGCACTTTAATTGAAAGGGGTTGCCAAGCGTCCAAAAATCTACGGGTTTCCGAAATATGAGCAAACATTTTTTAGCCCAATCTTGATGATACTTGGTGTGATCATCAGTATTCAAATCCCACTTGGCTCACCAAATTTATTTCTTCAAGGTTGAATCGTTCGTTTACAGTAGCACTTTTTATTTTTAGGTTTCACTCTGTTCTCTCCCATATAGATAGATGAATTTGGAACTCTAAATTCAACATGGTTTGTAGTAGCTCTTTGAAACTTTACAAAATATAGTAGTTCTCAGTTTTGTCTCTACGATGTGTTTCCTCTTCAAGTAGCCCTAATCAGAGACTGGCGAAAAGCACTTTCATTGAAACGGGTTGCCAGGCGTCCAAGAATCTACGAGTTTTTGAAATACCAGCAATTATTTTTTCGCTCAATCTTGATGATAGTTGGTGGTAATGATCAGTATACAAATCCTACTTGGTTCACCAAATTTTGTTCTTCTGGGTTGAAGCCTTCGTTAACAGTAGCAGTTTTTATTTTTAGGTTTCACTCTGTTCTCTCCCATATAGATAGATGAATTTGGAACTCTAAATCCAACATGGTTTGTAGTAGATCTTTGAAAGTTGACAAAGAAAAGTAGTTCTCAGTTTTGTCTCTATGGTTTGTTTCCTCTTCAAGTAGCCCTAAGCAGAGACTGTGGATAAGCACTTTCATTGAAAGGCGTTGCCAATCTTCCAATAAATTACGAGTGTCCGAAATTCCAGCAAAAATTTTTTCACCCAATCTTGATGATACATTGTGGTAATGATCAGTACACAAATCACACTTGGATCACCAAATTTTTTTCTTCTAATTTGAATCGTTCGTTAACAGTAACAATTTTTATTTTCAGGTTTCACTATGTCCTCTCCTATATAGATAGATGAATTTGGAACTCTAAATCCAACATGGTTTGGAGTAGCTCTTTGAAACTTGACAAAATATATTAGTTCTCAGTTTTGTCTCTATGGTTTGTTTCCTCTTTAAGTAGCCCTAATCAGAGACTGCTGAAAAGCACTTTAATTGAAAGGGGTTGCCAAGCGTCCAAAAATCTACGGGTTTCCGAAATACGAGCAAACATTTTTTAGCCCAATCTTGATGATACTTGGTGTAATCATCAGTATTCAAATCCCACTTGGCTCACCAAGTTTATTTCTTCAAGGTTGAATCGTTCGTTTACAGTAGCACTTTTTATTTTTAGGTTTCACTCTGTTCTCTCCCATATAGATAGATGAATTTGGAACTCTAAATTCAACATGGTTTGTAGTAGCTCTTTGAAACTTTACAAAATATAGTAGTTCTCAGTTTTGTCTCTCGGTGTGTTTCCTCTTCAAGTAGCCCTAATCAGAGACTGGCGAAAAGCACTTTCATTGAAACGGGTTGCCAGGCGTCCAAGAATCTACGAGTTTTTGAAATACCAGCAATTATTTTTTCGCCCAATCTTGATGATAGTTTGTGGTAATGATCAGTATACAAATCCTACTTGGTTCACCAAATTTTGTTCTTCTAGGTTGAAGCCTTCGTTAACAGTAGCAGTTTTTATTTTTAGGTTTCACTCTGTTCTCTCCCATATAGATAGATGAATTTGGAACTCTAAATCCAACATGGTTTGTAGTAGCTCTTTGAAAGTTGACAAAGAAAAGTAGTTCTCAGTTTTGTCTCTATGGTTTGTTTCCTCTTCAAGTAGCCCTAAGCAGAGACTGTGGATAAGCACTTTCATTGAAAGGCGTTGCCAATCTTCCAATAAATTACGAGTGTCCGAAATTCCAGCAAACATTGTTTCACCAAATCTTGATGATACTTTGTGGTAATGATCAGTGCACAAATACCACTTGGCTCACCAAATTTTGTTCTTCTAGATTGAAGCGTTCGTTTACAGTAGCAGTTTTTATTTTTAGGGTTCACTCTGTTCTCTCCTATATAGATAGATGAATTTGGAACTCTAAATCCAACATGGTTTGTTGTAGCTCTTTGAAACTTGACAAAATAAAGTAGTTCTCAGTTTTGTCTCTATGGTTTGTTTTCTCTTCAAGTAGCCCCATGCAGAGACTGTGGATAAGCATTTTTATTGAAAGCTGTTGCCAAGCTTCCAAGAAATTACGAGTTCCTGAAATACCAGCAAATATTTATTCACCCAATCTTGATGATACATTGTGGTAATGATCAGTACACAAATCCCACTTGGATCACCAAATATTGTTCTTCTAGTTTGAAGCGTTCGTTTACAGGAGCAGTTTTTATTTTCAGGTTTCACTCTGTTCCCTCCCATATAGATAGATAATTGGGTACTCTAAATCCAACATTGATTGTAGTAGCTCTTTGAAACTTGACAAAATAAAGTAGTTCTCAGTTTTGTCTCTATGGTTTGTTTCCTCATCAAGTAGCCCTAATCAGAGACAGTCCAATAGCACTGTCATTGAAAGAGATTGCCAAGCGTCCAAGAATCTACGGTTTTCCGAAATATGAGCAAACATTTTTTCGCCCAATCTTGATGATACTTGGTGTAATAATGAGTATTCAAATCCCACTTGGCTCACCAAATTTTCTTCTTCTAGGTTGAAGCGTTCGTTTACAGTAGCAGTTTTTATTTTTAGCTTTCACTCTGTTCTCTCCCATATAGATAGATGAATTTGGAACTCTAAATCCAACATGGTTTGTCGTAGCTCTTTTAAACTTGACAAAATATAGTAGTTCTCAGTTTTGTCTCTACGGTTTGTGTCCTCTTCAAGTAGCCCTAATCAGAGACTGGCGAAAAGCACTTTCATTGAAAGGGGTTGCCAGGCGTCCAAGAATCTACGATTTTCCGAAATACCAGCAATTATTTTTTCGCCCAATCTTGATGATAGTTGGTGGTAATGATCAGTATAAAAATTCTACTTGGTTCACCAAATTTTGTTCTTCTAGGTTGAAGCGTTCGTTTACAGTAGCAGTTTTTATTTTTAGGTTTCACTATATTGTCTCCTGTATAGATAGATGAATTTGGAACTCTAAATCCAACATGCTTTTTAGTAGCTCTTTGAAACTTGACACAAAAAGAACTTCTCTCTTTTGTCTTTATGGTTTGTTTCCTCTTCAAGTAGCCCTAAGCAGAGACTGTGGAAAAGCACTTTTATTGAAAGGGGTTGCCAAGCTTTTAAGAAATTACGAGTTTCTGAAATACAAGCAAATATTTTTTCACCCAATCTTGATGATACTTAGTGGAAATGATCAGTACACAAATCCCACTTGGCTCACCAAATTTTGTTCTTCTAGGTTGAAGCGTTCGTTTACTGTAGCAGTTTTTATTTTTAGGTTTCATTCTGTTCTCCTCTATATAGATAGATGAATTTTGAACACTAAATCCAACATGGTTTGTTGTAGCTCTTTGAAACTTGACAAATAAAGTAGTTCTCAGTTTTGTCTCTATGGTTTGTTTCCTCTTCAAGTAGCCCTAATCAGAGACTGCCAAATAGCACTTTCATTGAAAGGGTTTGCCAAGCTTCCAAGAAATTACGAGTGTCTGAAATACCAGCAAATATTTTTTCACCCAATCTTGATGATACATTGTGGTAATGATCAGTACACAAATCACACTTGGATCACCAAATTTTTTTCTTCTAATTTGAAGCATTCGTTAACAGTAGCAATTTTTATTTTCAGGTTTCACAATGTCCTCTCCTATATAGATAGATGAATTTGGAACTCTAAATCCAACATGGTTTGGAGTAGCTCTTTGAAACTTGACAAAATATATTAGTTCTCAGTTTTGTCTCTATGGTTTGTTTCCTCTTTAAGTAGCCCTAATCAGAGACTGCTGAAAAGCACTTTAATTGAAAGGGGTTGCCAAGCGTCCAAAAATCTACGGGTTTCCGAAATACGAGCAAACATTTTTTAGCCCAATCTTGATGATACTTGGTGTGATCATCAGTATTCAAATCCCACTTGGCTCACCAAATTTATTTCTTCAAGGTTGAATCGTTCGTTTACAGTAGCACTTTTTATTTTTAGGTTTCACTCTGTTCTCTCCCATATAGATAGATGAATTTGGAACTCTAAATTCAACATGGTTTGTAGTAGCTCTTTGAAACTTTACAAAATATAGTAGTTCTCAGTTTTGTCTCTACGGTGTGTTTCCTCTTCAAGTAGCCCTAATCAGAGACTGGTGAAAAGCACTTTCATTGAAACGGGTTGCCAGGCGTCCAAGAATCTACGAGTTTTTGAAATACCAGCAATTATTTTTTCGCCCAATCTTGATGATAGTTGGTGGTAATGATCAGTATACAAATCCTACTTGGTTCACCAAATTTTGTTCTTCTAGGTTGAAGCCTTCGTTAACAGTAGCAGTTTTTATTTTTAGGTTTCACTCTGTTCTCTCCCATATAGATAGATGAATTTGGAACTCTAAATCCAACATGGTTTGTAGTAGATCTTTGAAAGTTGACAAAGAAAAGTAGTTCTCAGTTTTGTCTCTATGGTTTGTTTCCTCTTCAAGTAGCCCTAAGCAGAGACTGTGGATAAGCACTTTCATTGAAAGGCGTTGCCAATCTTCCAATAAATTACGAGTGTCCGAAATTCCAGCAAAAATTTTTTCACCCAATCTTGATGATACATTGTGGTAATGATCAGTACACAAATCACACTTGGATCACCAAATTTTTTTCTTCTAATTTGAAGCGTTCGTTAACAGTAGCAATTTTTATTTTCAGGTTTCACTATGTCCTCTCCTATATAGATAGATGAATTTGGAACTCTAAATCCAACATGGTTTGGAGTAGCTCTTTGAAACTTGACAAAATATATTAGTTCTCAGTTTTGTCTCTATGGTTTGTTTCCTCTTTAAGTAGCCCTAATCAGAGACTGCTGAAAAGCACTTTAATTGAAAGGGGTTGCCAAGCGTCCAAAAATCTACGGGTTTCCGAAATACGAGCAAACATTTTTTAGCCCAATCTTGATGATACTTGGTGTAATCATCAGTATTCAAATCCCACTTGGCTCACCAAATTTATTTCTTCAAGGTTGAATCGTTCGTTTACAGTAGCACTTTTTATTTTTAGGTTTCACTCTGTTCTCTCCCATATAGATAGATGAATTTGGAACTCTAAATTCAACATGGTTTGTAGTAGCTCTTTGAAACTTTACAAAATATAGTAGTTCTCAGTTTTGTCTCTACGGTGTGTTTCCTCTTCAAGTAGCCCTAATCAGAGACTGGCGAAAAGCACTTTCATTGAAACGGGTTGCCAGGCGTCCATGAATCTACGAGTTTTTTAAATACCAGCAATTATTTTTTCGCCCAATCTTGATGATAGTTTGTGGTAATGATCAGTATACAAATCCTACTTGGTTCACCAAATTTTGTTCTTCTAGGTTGAAGCCTTCGTTAACAGTAGCAGTTTTTATTTTTAGGTTTCACTCTGTTCTCTCCCATATAGATAGATGAATTTGGAACTCTAAATCCAACATGGTTTGTAGTAGCTCTTTGAAAGTTGACAAAGAAAAGTAGTTCTCAGTTTTGTCTCTATGGTTTGTTTCCTCTTCAAGTAGCCCTAAGCAGAGACTGTGGATAAGCACTTTCATTGTAAGGCGTTGCCAAGCTTCCAAGAAATTACGAGTGTCCGAAATTCCAGCAAACATTTTTTCACCAAATCTTGATGATACTTGGTGGTAATGATCAGTGCACAAATACCACTTGGCTCACCAAATTTTGTTCTTCTAGGTTGAAGCGTTCGTTTAGAGTAGCAGTTTTTATTTTTAGGGTTCACTCTGTTCTCTCCTATATAGATAGATGAATTTGGAACTCTAAATCCAACATGGTTTGTTGTAGCTCTTTGAAACTTGACAAAATAAAGTAGTTCTCAGTTTTGTCTCTATGGTTTGTTTCCTCTTCAAGTAGCCCCAAGCAGAGACTGTGGATAAGCACTTTCATTGAAAGGTGTTGCCAAGCTTCCAAGAAATTACGAGTTCCCAAAATACCAGCAAATATTTATTCACCCAATCTTGATGAGACATTGTGGTAATGATCAGTACACAAATCCCACTTGGATCACCAAATATTGTTCTTCTTGTTTGAAGCGTTCCTTTACAGGAGCAGTTTTTAATTTCAGGTTTCACTCTGTTCCCTCCTATATAGATAGATAATTGGGAACTCTAAATCCAACATTGTTTGTAGTAGCTCTTTGAAACTTGACAAAATAAAGTAGTTCTCAGTTTTGTCTCTATGGTTTGTTTCCTCATCAAGTAGCCCTAATCAGAGACAGTTGAATAGCACTCTCATTGAAAGGAATTGCCCAGCGTCCAAGATTCTACGGTTTTCCGAAATACCAGCAAATATTTTTTCGCCCAATCTTGATGATACTTGGTGTAATCATCAGTATTCAAATCCCACTTGGCTCACCAAATTTTGTTCTTGTAGGTTGCAGCGTTCGTTTACAGTAGCAGTTATTATTTTTAGGTTTCACTCTGTTCTCTCCCATATAGATAGATGAATTTGGAACTGTAAATCCAACATGGTTTGTCGTAGCTCTTTGAAACTTGACAAAATATAGTAGTTCTCAGTTTTGTCTCTAAGGTTTGTTTCCTCTTCAATAGCCCTAATCAGAGACTGTGGAAAAGCACTTTCATTGAAAGGGTTTGCCAAGCTTTTAAGAAATTACGAGTTTTCAAAATTCCAGCAAATATTTTTTCACCCAATCTTGATGATACTTAGTGGTAATGATCAGTACACAAATCCCACTTGGCTCACCAAATTTTGTTCTTCTAGGTTTAATCGTTCGTTTACAGTAGCAGTTTTTTTTTTTTAGGATTCACTCTGTTGTCTCTTATATAGATAGATGAATTTGGAACTCTAAATACAACATGGTTTGTAGTAGCTCTATGAAACTTCACAAAATAAAATAGTTCTCAGTTTTGTCTCTATGGTATGTTGCCGCTTCAAATAGCCCTTAGCAGAAGGGGCTAAAAGCATTTTCATTAAAGGTGTTGCCAAGCTTCCAAGAAATTACGAGTTTCCGAAATATCAGCAAATATTTTCTCAACCAACCTTGATGATACTAGGTGGTAATGATCAGTAGAGAAATCTAACTTGGCTCACCAAATTTTGTTCTTCTAGGTTGAAGCGTTCGTTTTCAATAGCAGTTTTTCTTTTTAGGATTCACTCTCTTCTCTCCTATATATATATATAAATGAATTTGGAACTCTAAATCCAACATGGTTTGCAGTAGCTTTTTGAAACTTGACAATAAAGAGAGTTCTCGGTTTTTTCTCTATGGTTGGTTTCCTCTTCCAGTAGCCCTAAGCAGAGACAGTGGAAAAGCACTTTCATTAAAAGGGGTTGCCAATCTTCAAAGTAATTACGAGTTTCTGAAATACCTGCAGATTTTTTTTAACCAATCTTGATGATACTTGGTGGTAATGATCAGTACAAAAGTCCCACTTGGCTCACCAAATTTTGTTCTTCTAGGGTGAAGCGTTCGTTTACAGTAGCAGTTTTTATTTTTAGGTTTCACTCTGTTGTCTCCTATATAAATAGATGAATTTGGAGCTCTAAATCCAACATGGTTTGTAGTAACTATATGAAACTTGACAAAATAAAGAAGTTCTCAGTTTTGTCTCTATGGTTTGTTTCCTCTTCAAGTAGCCCTAAGCAGAGAGAGGCCAAAAGCACTTTCTTTGAAAGTTGTTGCCAAGCTTCCAAGAAATTACGACTTTTCGAAATACCAGCTTATATTTTTTCACTCAATCTTGATGATACATCGTGGTAATGATCAGTACACATATCCTAGTTGGCTCACCAAATTTTCTTCTTCTAGGTTGAAGTGTTCGTTTACAGTAGCAGTTTTTACTTTTAGGTTTCACTCTGTTTTCTCCTATACAGATAGATGAATTTGGAACTCTAAATCCAACATGCTTTGTAGTAGTTCTTTGAAACTAATAAAGTAGTTCTCAGTTTTTTCTATACGGTTTGTTTCCTCTTCATGTATCCCTAAGCACAGACTGTAAAAAAAGCACTTTCATTGAAAGGGGTTGCCAAGCTTCCAAGAAATTACGAGTGTCTGAAATACCAGCAAATATTTTTTCACCCAATCATGATGATACTTGGTGGTAATGATCAGTACACAAATCCCACTTGGCTCACCAAATTGTGTTCTTCTAGGTTGAAACGTTCATTTACAGTAGCAGTTTTTAATTTTAGTTTTCACTCTGTTCTCACTTATATAGATAGACGAATTTGGAATTCTAAATCCAACATGGTTTGTAGTAGCTCTTTGAAACTGGACAAAATAAAGTAGTTCTCAGATTTGTCTCTAAGGTTTTTTTCCTCTTCAAGAAGCCCTAATCAGAGACTGGCGGAAAGCACTTTCATTGAAAGGTGTTGCCAAGCGTCCAAGAATCTACGAGTTTCCGAAATACCAGCAAATATTTTTCCACCCAATCTTGATGATACTTGGTGGTAATGATCAGTACACAAATCCCACTTGGCTCACCAAATTTTATTTTTCTAGGTTGAAGCATTCGTTTACAGTAGTAGTTTTTATTTTTGGTTTTCACTCTGTTCTCTCATATATAGATAGATAAATTTGGAACTCTAAATCCAACATGGTTTGTAGTAGCTTTTTGAAACGTGACAAAATAATGTACTTCTGAGTTTTGTCTCTATGGTTTGTTTCCTCTTCAAGTAGCCCTATGCAGAGACTGGCGAAAAGCACTTTCATTGAAAGGGTTGCCAAGTTTCCAAGAAATTTCGAGTTTCCGAAATACCAGGAAATATTTTTTCACCCAATCTTGATTATGCTTGTTGGTAAGGATCAGTACACAAATCCCACGTGGCTCCCCAAATTTTGTTCTTCTAGCTTGAAGCCTTTGTTTACCGTAGCAGTTTTATTTTTAGGTTTCACTCTGTTCTCTCCTATACAGATAGATGAATTTCTAACTCTAAATCCAACATGTTTATAGAAGCTCTTTGAAACATGAAAAAATAAAGTAGTTCTGAGTTTTGTATCTATGGTTTGTTTCCTCTTCAAGTAGCCCTAAGCAGAGACTGTGGAAAAGCACTTTCATTGAAAGGGGTTGCCAAGCGTCCAAGAATCTAAGTGTTTCCGAAATACCAGCAAATATTTTTTTCCCACAATCTTGATGATACTTGGTGGTAATGATCAGTATACAAATCCTTCTTGGCTCACCACATTTTGTTCTTCTCGGTTGAAGCGTTCGATTACAGTAGCAGTTTTTATTTTTAGGTTTCACTCTGTTCACTCCTATATAGATAGATGAATTTGAAACTCTAAATGCAACATGGTTTGTAGTAACTGTTTGAAACTTGAGAAAATATAGTAATTCTCTGTTTTGCTCTATGGTTTGTTTCCTCTTCAAGTAGCCCTAAGCAGAGACTGTGGATAAGGACTTTCATTGAAAGGCGTTGCCAAGCTTCAAAGAAATTACGAATTTCGGAATTACCAGCAAATATTTTTTCACCCAATCTTGATGATACTTGGTGGTAATGATCAGTACACAAATCCCACTTGGCTCATCCAATTTTGTCCTTGTAGGTTGAAGCATTCGTTTACAGTAGCAGTATTTATTTTTAGGTTTCACTCTCTTCTCTCCTATATAGATAGATGAATTTGAAACTCTATATCCAACATGGTTTGTAGTAGCTCTTTGAAACATGACAAAAGACAGTACTTTTCAGTTTCGTCTCTATGGTTTGTTTCCTCTTCAAGTAGCCCTAAGCAGAGACTCTGGAAAAGTACTTTCATTGAAAGGGGTTGGCAAGCTTTCAAGAAATTACGATTTTCCAAAATACCAGCAATTATTTTTTCACGCAATCTTGATGATACATTGTGGTAATGATAATTACACAAATCCCACTTGGCTCACCAAAGTTTGTTCTTCTAGGTTGAAGCGTTCATTTACAGTAGCAGTTTATATTTTTAGGTTTCACTCTGATGTCTTGTATATGGATAGATGAATTTGGAACTCTAAATCCAACATGGTTTGTAGTAGCTCTTTGAAACTTGACGAAATAAAGTAGTTCTCAGTTTTGTCTCTATGGTTTGTTTCCTCTTTAAGTAGCAATAAGCAGAGACTTTGGAAAAGAACTTTCATTGAAAGGGGTTGCCCAGCTTCCATGAAATTACGAGTTTCCAAAATAACAGCCAATATTTTTTCAACCAATCTTGATGTTACTTGGTGGTAATGATTAGTACTCAAATCCCAGTTGGCTCATGAAATTTTGTTCTTCTAATTGGAAGCGATTTTTACAGTAGCAGTTTTTATTTTTAGGATTCACTCTGTTCTCTCCTATATAGATAGATGAATTTGGAACTCTAAATCCAACATGGTTTGTAGTAGCTCTTTGAAACTTGACTAGGGGTTGCCAAGCTTCCAAGCAATTACGAGTTTCCGAAATACCCACATATATGATTTCACCCAATGTTGATGATACTGGGTGGTAATGATCCGTACACAAATACCACTTGGCTCACCAATTTTTGTTCTTTTAGTTTGAAGCGTTCGTTTTCAGTAGCAGTTTTTATTTTAGGTTTCACTGTGTTATCTCCTATATAGATAGACGAATTTGGAACTCTTAAATCCAACAGGGTGGTTTTGATTTGCATTTCTCTGACTGCTAAAGATTGTGAGCATTTTTTCATGTACTTGTTGATTGATTGTATGTCCTCCTCTGAGAAGTGTCTGTTCAGGTCTTTGGCCCATTTGTTGATTGGGTTATTTGTTATATTATTCTATAATTTTTTGAGTTCTTTGTATACTCTGGATATTAGAGCTTTATCTGAAGTGTGAGGAGTAAAAATTTGTTCCTATGATGTAGGCTCCCTATTTACCTCTCTTATTGCTTCTCTTGTTGAGAAAAAACTTTTTAGTTTAAGTAAGCCCATTTGTTGATTCTTGTTATTAATTTTTGTGCTATGGGTGTCCTATTAAGGAATTTGGAGCCTGACCCCACAATATGTAGATCGAAGCCAACTTTTTCTTCTATCAGACGCAGAGTCTCTGATTTGATATCTAATTCCTTGATCCACTTTGAGTTAATTTTTGTGCATGGCGAGAGGAGGGGATTCATTTTAATTTTGTTGCATATGGTTTTCCAGTTTTCCCAACACCATTTGTTGAAGATGCTATCCTTCCTCCATTGCATGCTTTTAGCCCCTTTATCAAATATAAGATAGGATGTAGTTTTGTGGATTGGTGTCTGTGTCCTCTATTCTGTACCATTGTTCCACCCACCTGTTTTGGTACCAGTAACATGCTGTTTTTGTTACAATTGCTCTGTAATATAGTTTGAAATCTGGTATCGCTATACCGCCTGATTCACACTTTCTGCTTAGAATTGCTTTTGCTATTCTGGGTCTTTTATTTTTTCATATGAATTTCATGAAATATGAAATATATGTGTCTTATATACACTCCGTAAATTCATTAATGTTCATATACTTGGATTTATAATCAACTTTTCACAAGATTATTCCAGAAATATTCATCCACCTGAAATACATATTTGTTTCCTAGAACTGAAAACTAACTTCAGTGAATGGTGCATACGAATCCTAATATTTCTACAGTAACTGACCCAGTGTCACATCAATGCAAGTAGATTATTATGGAACATGATATGTATTTTGATGTTCATTTTTAGTCAACACTGGTACATTACTATTTCTTCAGTTTATGCCCATCATAAGATATATATTTCATACACAAGTTAGCAAATTTATAGGCATTTGTTTCACTTTCAATAACTTCCTTCTTCAGAACACATGTATTCCTCCATGTTTCTTGACAAGACTTTACATGAGACTTCTTTCTAAACACATTATTTTTTATTTCCATAAATACTTTTGAAGCAAAACTCACACACTCGGCATGATAAAATATAACCCTAATATTACCATTAGAAGTATAACTGGTTGGAGTGAATGATTGTATATCAATATAAGATTTCCTGTATATTTTCAGATATCAATTCAATCCGTTATTTAAAGTTTACAAATTATATTATTTACTCTCAGTATGGTCTATTATTGCATTATCTCTATATTCATAGAGAGATGGTACACCTCTTTGTACTCCCAATACTCATTTATAGGTCTTCAAAAAATTGCTCCCAGAAATGGTGGAAGAAATACTCATGTCACCTGACCTACATATACATTTTATCACAGTAATATTCTGGAAAATAAAGCAAAGGTCACACTTATAATTGTACCAAAGCCTAAATTTATAGTGAGCATGGATTTCTGAAAACATCCATGTCCAGGTTGCCTAATGCTCTCAATGTCAATCCAATTGTTGACTACATATTTGTTTCTTTCTAAGATTATATATTCAAACTCAACCCTGTTGAAAATGTCTAATCCTATCACTCACTTTAAACATTGCCTGATATCCTAATGTCTCTATTGATATCTCCTTTCCTTCATAATTTCCCAGTTCATCATTTTGACTGTGCATTTGTGCTGACATTTACATTCACTCTCTACCTGAAACCCAATTGCTAAACAACTTTTGGTTCAAATACTATACTCTCTCTTCTTTCTGAATCTACCGACTATCTCCCAAATCCTACTGACTATCCTTTTTAGAATGGATGCTCTCTTCAACATTCAATCATCCAAGGTACAAGGTCGGATGCCATTGTGTATTGATTCATCTTAGACATCTGTGCAGGACATAATTCAAAGCTAAGTCTCCCAATCAAGGGCCCAATCCCTTTCTGGGCTTCAAATCTTACTTAGATTTCTGTTTTCATACATATATTTGACCTCTATATTATTATAAATATCACAGGTTTTCAATACCATTATTCATCCAGCAAAATGATTCCTAACCCAAATCGAACATGTTATTAACCCAAACCATATACTGTTCCCACATTCTAACTTTATAGAAGATCAGGGACAGTGTTGGTCTTACAATAAGGAATGTAGGGGATATAACACCTGCTGAAAACCTCAAAGTTCCATGCAGAAATAATCCCTGGAGAAGATGTAGGCAGCTATGAAGGACCAGAGAGTGCAAAAGTCTTCTTCCATGGAAAACAGCCTTGTCTGGATGAGGGGTTGTGTCTGAATCAGCCTCTCTGTTTCTAATGTACAGAAGATGGACAAATCCAGGCCTGTGTGGAGAGCTGTTCACGGGTGACTATGGGTGATATACCATTCTAACTTGTGAAAGTGTCACGGGAAATAGGGGCAGCATCCATCTCATGGGACCCTTGGAAGCAACTGTTAGGACAAAGTGGTTGCAAAGGCAGTGACCTCATTCAGTTCCTGAAGGAAGTGACCTCATCTCTATTCCTTGGTGATGGAATTCTCTGAACTTGCGATATAGGAAGCCAGGCACCCAGAGCCAGTCCCAGTCCCAGTCCCAGTGGGCTCACTTGTTTGGATATTCCAAGGACAGAGACAGTCTTTTTCGGTATATACTGATGTGAGGATGGCCACATGCCAGGAAAGCTTTGAAGACTGGCCTTTCCAGAGAAAGCAAGTAGTGGCTCACCGCGGGCTCCTGACATTTTCAGAGTTGGCCAAGAGACCATATCTGAGACAGGACAGGCCATTTCAGAGGAACATAGTAAGGCTCACCAGTGAGAGTACACTCCGAATAGTCACAGACCTACTTGGGGAAAGGAGATGCATTTGTGGTTTTAGTTGTGTGTTTGTGGTTTTGTCTCATGTTCTGAGAAAAGGTAGGAAAGGCGGTGTGTTTGGTTTGGAGTGAACTGTTTCTAATAAGTCGTTTGACAAGGCAAGTGTTTCTATGTCTGTGTTTCCCAGTGTGTCTGTGGTTGTAGACATTAGAAAAGAGAATGCATCAGTGGATGTGTCCTGTCTAGTAGAAAGCTTCCCAGCATCAATCCTGCCCAATATATAAATGGACTGTGGCTTGCCTTATCGAAGGGCAACACCTTCAAACTTCCTAAGTTCTTGTTTCCTTCCTGAATTCTGGCTACACTCCAGAATAGGCTCATGGTTTTCTGTCCAAGATATTTACCACCTCCAAGTTGTGTGATATGGCCATGTACTGGATAGCTGAAGGTAATGGCGAGCATCTCAGAAAACTCAGATATCAGTGTGACCAGTAAAGTCTCAGTGGAGAAACTCTGCTTTGGGGATTTTGCTTGCCTATTTTTGTTTTGCCCTGAATGTCAGGAAGGACTTTGCATCAGGCTACCCCTTTGTGAAACCTGAAGTAACCAGTTTTCAAATGGAAATAAATGGGTATTACCTGTGGCTCTTTACTTAACTGCTTTGGAAAGGGATATGTCTGAATCAGTCTCTTGGCCCTGTGTGAGGCTGTGGCTTAGATTCCCAACACCTGATGGATGTAAAGAAAAATCCCATGTGTGCATACAAAATCAAAATGGCAAAAATTACAGTCATTGTAGATGAAGACTCTGGCCTTTCTCTGTAAGGTTTCTGACCTCCATCAAGTGAGAATAGGGATCCTTTGGGTCAAATGAATTCTTCAAAACCATGCAGAGGCTAGCCCATAGGTGCTTGGGTTTTCTCTTGACTACAGTTCACATAAAGAATCTAAATGCCACAGATAAAAGGCCTAAAATTGAAGAAGTGGAAAAGTATTAATGGCAGACCTATTTGATCACTCCTGGTTAACAGTAAGGGTGTCCAGGCCACCCTGACTTTAGGCAAATGAGGGTTAAGGGAGCTTATTTTGGACACTGTCTTGGGCTGTGCCCCTTATGGAAAACTCCAGCAAAATGATATGATGAGTGTCTATATGGAAGAAGATTAGGGCCGTGTGGAGTGTTTTGGTTTTAATTGTGGTCATTTGTGTGATGGTTGGAAAAAATGACTGGGTCCACCTGGGCTTGAACTCTGGTGTGATTCCCCTTAGAGACTGAGTTTTAGAACTGACCTCAGAGAAGTATTGCCATGAATTGTTTTGGGATTTTAGGAAGCCACGCAATGAAAGTCGCCCTTGGAAACTGAGATCTAGGCCCAGGGTGGCTTTCCACAGAACACTGGGAATCTCAGCCAGGATATCACTTGATTGTATTCTGAAAGACATAGCAACCATAGTTCAGAGTCAAAAAACACATGGACCTCATATTGTAGACCTCAATAGGACTGGTTTCAAGTGACCTTTTGGCCACTATTTTGGAAGCCTTGCCTGTGAGTGTTCTCCAGAGCTTTCATTGAAATATGCTTCTTTACCATTTAACGGTTCCTGAATATATTGAAAACCACAGTGCTTGCAACATCATCCTAGAAAAATGGCTAGAAAAATACCATGAAATTTTTGAAATTCCCATGACCTGGTGGCACTGGAGAACCTTTGGTTGTGCTGTTGCTGATCTTGAGTATGCCAGACAGTGCCTTGATTGACTGGGTTTCATGAAAGTGGTGTAGAACAGAGATGCCAGTAATTTGGAGCCTGCTGATTAGTGGGCCTAGAACAGTGTTGGGAAGGTGTGTGATAAAACATGTGGTGGGGCAATGTGGATCTGCCCTTGGCTTCCAAATTTTTGTTACTGACATGGTGCAGCCAGCAGACCCTTCTTTGTAAAGGCATCTTGTTATATTGAGAGGTTTCAGGGCAATGTTCAGAATCAGGTTGCTATGGTCAAGGAGGCAAGCTATGTGGGATAGAAGCCTGGTTGGTGCATTATCCTGCAGACCCTGAGCCAAAACTCTTGACAGAAATCCCTCCAGCACTGTGTCCCAGTTGAACTCCATGTATTTTGTGAAGCAAATACCAAACTCCCAGTGCAGCAGCGAGAAACACCATGAAAATTGGACTATGTCCAAATGGCTTCACAGTCCACACGGGGAGACACTTTGCCCCCAGTGGCCACAGGTTACCTACAAAGAGAGAATTCAGCACTGCTGCCTCATTTTCATTGGAAAATAAGAGACAATTTCCTCCATGTCACATAGATGCAGACCCAGCTTTGATGGTCTCAGTACAAAGGAAGCTAAAGCTCCTGACAACCACATATAGTTCAAGGGCCCAACCTCAGAGGCAGTTTCTCAAGAAGTCTTTAGGCCAGCAGAACTCCATGTTTGTGGAGTGTTTACCCTGTCCCTTTCTTTTCGAAAATTATCTAGCTCTTCCAAGTTTTCAAAACCGTGTGCATATTCCATTCCAGATATGTATTCACTGATTTTCTAACTCTTCTCCTCTAATGGTGTTTTAGTTGGGGCGAAGGTACTGTCAAGGCATTTTTCTGTATGAGAGTGGGAGGATATATGTGCAGCACACACTTACATACACATTGGATTCATTTTCCAATTTTCTTTTCAAAATACTGAATCCCTGACACTAACCCCTACCCTACTACACTCTGACTACTAATACTAATAAGATGGAGAAAAATAACTCAAACAGAATAAAAATACAAGCATTTCAGAGGAGGCATGGTGTATAGTTGGACTTGCCTTTTGCCTTATATAGTGTAGAAGTTATAAATCTAGTCAACTTTTTGTTGAAGTCGTTCTCCATATTTTTTTAAAGTTAACCAATATGTGAATTCCTGTCTCCCTTTCTCTGTAGCCTATTCACCACCTGTATTTTTATATGCAAACATAGAATCCTACCTGGGACCACACGTTCATTCATGTGAGGTGGCTGACTTGACAGATACAAATTGTAAGGGATCACTCCTCCTAAATGATGTTGGAACTGAAAATTCAAATTATGGGTGAGCTTTCTACTTGAACAATATTATTTATAAATCCATGTTCAGTAAAATAAATATTTTTGGATCTGTCGATGATATATATTTCATTATGAATTTTGATTGGCATATATATTGCTATTTTTAATGTCTGTGTGTGTGTGTGTGTGTGTGTGTATACACACACACACACACACACACACACACACACACACATATATATATAGATATATATATAGATATATATATAGATATATACACTCTCCAGATTTTTCAAAATATAAAATATGTGTTTTATTTTACACTCACCAAATTCATTCATATTCATATATGTGAATTTATAATCAACTTTTCACAAGATTATTCTTAGAAATATTCATTCACCTGAAAAACATATTTCTTTCCTTGTACCGAAAAGTAACTTCAGTTAATGGTGCACAAAAATCCTAATATTTCTACAGTACCTGACCCAGTTTAACATCAATGCAAGTAGATGCCAATTGGACATGATGTGTATTTTGACGTTCATTTTTATTCAACACTGGTAGATTACTATTTCTTTAATTTATGCACATCATAGGATATGTATTTCATCCAGAAGTTAGGAAATTTATAGGCATTTGATTCAGTATCAATCACTTCCTGCTTCAGAGCACATGCATTCCTCCATGTATCTTGACTGGTCTTTTCATGAAAAAAGGGATGGACAAGGCAAGGTAAGGCAACTAACATAGCACCGAACACAGCGAAACAGTCCTATTTGGTTGCAACCAGATTTAGAGGGCATTTCTTCTATTGTAATCATTTAATCCCCTGAACTCCAAGTTTTGATTGTTTCAAAATTTTCTACCCAACATGTAAGGGAGGGACTCAGAAGCTCACAGTCTGCAGAAGTTCATTAAAAGCAGTTTTTGTTTCTGTTTTTTTTTCTCTGTTCTGTGCAAGTTAACATTTTAAGGACAACTGGGAGGGGCAGAGCTTTTTTCTTCTCTTTTTTTTCTCCCTGCCAGCTTTTTCCATGGAGACCAGTTGGTAACTTCTTTATCTTAGAAATGTAACCATCTCTGTCAAGCCCCAGCTCAAGGCCAGAGGCCTTGTTCACACATTGCCAGCATTGTGACTGACTCTTTCCAAACACATTATTTTTGATTTCCATAATCACATTTGTAGCAAAACTAACATATCTTCATGATAAACCATAACCCTAATATTAATATTAGATGTATAAATGGTTAGAATGAATGATTTTATATCAATATAAGATTTCTTATATATTTTCAGATATCAATTCAATCCGTTATTTAATGTGGAACCAGTTATATTATTTATTCACTTATGGTCTATTCATGCATTATCTCTATATTCATTGACACAGTGTATACCTCTTTGTACCCCCAATACCCATTTATATGTCTTCAAAAAATTGCTTCCAGAAATGGTCGAATAAACACTCATGTCACCAGATCTACATATACATTTTATCACAGTAATATTCTGGACACAAATGCAAACGTCACACTTATGATTATACCAAAAACTAAATGGAAAGTGAGCATGGATTACAAAAAACATCCATGTCAAGGTTGCCTAATGCTCTCAAATGTCAATCCTATTGGTGACTACATATTTGTTTCTTCCTAAGATTATATATTCTAACTCAACCCTGTTGAAAATGTCTAATCGTATCACGCACTTTATACTTTGCCTGATTTCGTAATATCTTTATTGATATCTGCTTTCCCACGTTCTTTTCCCATTTCATTATTGTGACTGTTCACATGTGCTGACATTTACATTCACTCTCTAAGCGAACCCCTATTGCTAAAGAGATTTTGTTCCAAATCCTATACTCACTCTTCTTCCTAAACCTACCGACTATCTTCTTAATCCTACCGACTATCCCTTTTTGACTGGATTTTCTCTTCTACATTCAATCATCCAAGTAATGTTCGTGCAAGCATTGGAGGAAGAGACCACCAGGAGAGTGTCTCATGCCACAGCAAGGGATTTATTGGGGGTCCAGCATGCTGGGGCTCAGAGATCACAAGAATAGAGCAGATAGCCTTGAGAACAGCTTAAGCAGAGCTTATATACTTTCCTTGGAAAGGGTAGAGACGGAAATTTATTGATGGGTCAGAGCGAGTGGGCAGTTTGCGTGTAACCGGATGAGTGAATACATTCTGCAATTTGGAAGTTGGGGACAGCACAATCTGGGAACAAGGTTAGCAAACAGTTCTCAATATTTCAACAGTGTTTTGTTAAGCATACAGAAAAACAGGAATTTCCAAGTACTTTTTTTATTAACCTTTCATTCCCCACTTCTTCTTCTGGCTAATTTTAATCATAAAAGTGATCATTGGGGGGTGTCACATTCTATGTCTGCTAGTGGGGTATTAGCATAAGTTTAACTTGTCCAATTTGAGCTTGGAGAAAAGAAATTACACGGTTGAGCAACAGGGTTTTATAGTTAGCTGTAATATGGAGATTATTATTGGACAGGTCAGGGTTGATAAAAGCGTAGATAAATAGGGTGACTGTGTGAACCAAGACTCAAACCACCCTTTTGGGGCCTCTCTCTCTCGTTGACACTCTTCAAGGCATCCTTTTATTTTACTCATAGGTTTTTTTACAACTTCAGTATGGTCGGCATAAAAACAGCATTCTTACATCAATGCAGCACAAAGGCCCCCTTCTCTCATGAAGAGGAGGTCAAACCCTCGACTGTTGTGTAAAACAACTTCAGAGAGAGAGGTTAAAGATTCCTGCAAACTGTGGTGGAGGTTTCTAATATCTTTAAGTTTTGGTCTATTGCTGCTTCTTTTTGGGTCATTTGTTGTGTACCATGGACCAGGGCAGTGGTTCCTGTGACTACCCCTGCAGCAACTCCACTTCCTAATATGATGGGTAAAGTAAGAGAAATATGTTCCCAGTGGAACTGGGTTGTATGCCACCCTGTTTGAACTTCAAATGAACCTGGGTCATTATAGAGCAATCTGGGAAACATCTTCACTATTACACAATTAATCACATCTGTTGACCATTTCATTAAAACGTAAACAATGTTTAAGCATGTAGAATAATACTGTTGTAGGGACGGTCAAGGCAAGGCACCTAAGATAGCACAGAAGACAGGGAAACAGTCCTATTTGGTTGCAACCGGATTCAGCGGGCATTGCTTCTGTTGTAATCAATTAACTCCCTGAACCCCAAGTTTAGGTAGTTTCAGAATTTTGTACCCAACATGAAAGGGAAGGGACTAAGAAGTTCACAGTCTGCAGAACTTCACAAAAAGAAGTTTTTCTCTGTTTTTTCCTCTATGGTGGGCAAGTTAAATTTTCAAGGACACCTGGGAGGGGGAGAGCTTTTTCTTCCATTTCTTTTATCCCCCTGCAGCTGTTACCATGGAGCCCAGTTGATAATTTTATATCTTAGAAATATAGCCATCTCTATGAAGCCCCAACTCAAGGCCAGAGGCCTTGTTCACTAATTGTGTGAAAAACTATTAAAGGGGTGTCAAGCTTAGGAGTGCTGATTTTTGCAGCCAGTAGCCAAGTAGAGCAGAGCAACAGAAAAAGAGGAAGTTTACATACACTGAACTCTTTTATAGGGACTCTTTTGCTGAAAGTCTTAAAGTCAACCATGGTGAAGACTTCTGGAGAAGTTCAGTTAAGATTTTTCTGTGGGCCTGGTACAGAGGGGGAAGATGGGGAAGGCGGAGGGTGAGAGCAGCTCCGTGGATCTGAGAATGAGGAAGGAGAGATATAAAAGAATAATGGGAAAGGGGTTTGGTATTTTCCTAGCAACAAAAACTTGAGCAGTATAACCGGTAGAGCAAAGGGGAAGACGGGAGTGAGTATCCCGAAAAGCCTGTGAGGCACTTTAAATTCTTAGTAACCTGTTTTCAGTGATGACAAAGCAACTTTAAAGGTCATTTTCATTACATCTTCGATAAGGGTCTGAGGGCTCTCCTAAGCTGGTTTGAGCTTTAGGTTAGCTGGTAAGAGGACGTGGTGGGACCCGGTGCGGGCACTGACAGAGGAAGAGAGGAGTGAGTGGGTGGATGGGTACCTCAGTACCTGCTAACTGAGCAAGGGGGCAATGCTCTGAGAACCGGCAGAGGTTTGGGTTTTTGATCTAGTAATTGGAGAAGAGAAATCAGGTTGCTGAGGTAGGACTGACAGCAGAGAGTCTGGAGCAGAAGGCTGAGGGTGAGGAACTATTGGAGAAGCATAGTTCAGGATGTGAGCGAAAGAGGGAAAAGGCCTCCACATAGGGGAATTTTCTTTCACCCTTTTGAGCACTTGCAGAAGTTAAAAAGGTCACACAGAATTTGAGGATCTAGAGACTCCTCCTGGGGCCATCGGTTTTAGATGTCTAAGTGGTAATATGGCCAATGCTGTGTACTGAATTTGATGAGGATTTTACATTCCACCAGGTATCCCCTGTATGCTCAAATCCCCATGACTTACAGTAGAAGTCGTCTTTTCCCACACTCAGCCATGGCGGTTTGTGGCTTTGATAGTCTGTGGGGCAAACATACTAATATAGGCTTGCCAACCTGCATCTGGCTTGCCTGTCTATACAACCATAAAGTATGTTTCCATTATCTATGGTACGGAAATGATTTAATGGAATTTTAGTGGGATCCTCTTCATCAAGGATATCCTAATAGGAAAGACCTATATCCAGCTGACAAATGTCTGCGTGGAGAGATGGCCACCAGGTCTCCATGGGGGCTGTATGCAAGATAGACCATACTTCTTGTCTAGTAAGATTTGTGATCAGCCATTGCTGCTGAAGGGGCAAATGAGTGTTAGGTCTACTGGTGGCCAAGGGGAGAGTCTATAGCCTTATCTACGTGGCGAATACACAATTTGAACGGGTTACCAGTCTTTTCCAGTTTCCAGCCAGAGTCTGGACAGGTTGCAGGCTTGAGATGAGAGGCATGGATCCAGGAAGTGATTCCGTCTACTTTTACCGCTGTAGGTGTTATAAGTAGCACCTGGTATGGTCCTTTCCAGCGGGGTTCCAGGGATGACACCTGATGTCCTCTTAAGTAGAGGAAGTCTCTTACTTGATATCGATGTGGAGTCCCCTCGTCCCCAGGTTGGAAGGCAGTGGCCAGCTGTTTCCACAGGTATAGCTGAGTTCTTTCAAGAGATTTAAGTCTGTCAAGCAAGGGTGTGTGGAAGGGATCCTTAGGTCTTAGAGTTGGGGTTAGGTCCCTTACCAGAGGAGGGGCCCCATAGAGAATTTCATAGGGGGTGATGTTACACAAAGAAACAAAGGGAGTATTTCTTTCATGAAACAGTGCATAAGGTAGGAGCATAGTCTACTCTTTTATGACGGTCTCTAAGCTTAATTTCTTTAAGGTCTCTTTAATGCTTCTATTTATTTTTTCATGTGTCCTGAGCTCTGGGGTCTATAAGCACAATGTAACTTCCAATTAATCCCCAGGGTCCTGGCTAACCCCTGATTTACCGGGTCCATGAACGCCATTCAATTATCAGACCATATTACATTAGGCAGGCCGTGTCTTTGAAAAATATCTTTCAGAATCTTCTTGACCACCATTTGTGCCGTATTTTTTTTTGTTGTTGTTTTGTTTTTTTTGTTTGTTTGTTTGTTTTTTGTTTTGTTTTGTTTTGTTTTTGTGGGAAAGGCTGCAATCCATCCTGAAAATGTATCTACAAAGACTAGGAGATATTTAAGTCCATATCTTGCTGGCTTAATTTCAGTAAAGTCCACTTCCCAGAATTGTCCTGGTCTGGTTCCTGGTACGTGCTTTCCTGCAGGAAGCTTGGAATGGTAAGCATTAACCAATTAACAGAACCGACAGGCTTTTGTTACCCATTCAGTTATTTCCATTCACTGTGAGTGAGTTAGTCTAAAACTCTGTTCTTGATCCTACAGGAATTGCTGCAGTTTCTTTGAACCAAGTTGATTGAGTTGATGTACATTTTTAACATAGTGTAGGGCTTTCTGAAATTGCAGGCTGGGCTCAGTGAAGTTGAGGTGTTCAGTGTCAGTGTTCTTAGATATTATCAAAAGCTTGCTGGTGCTCAAAGGGTCCATTGGAATTGGGAATTCTCATTTAACAGCGGGTATAAAGGAGCAGCTAAGAACACAAACCCAGGTCCATAACCTGCAAAAGCCAGCAGTTCCAAGAAACTCTCTATGTTGTCTCCTGTTAAATGGGGGTGGTATCTGCACAACGTTTTGTTTCCTGTGATCAGTGAGCCATCATTTACAGTGCCTAAGGAAATACCCCAGGAAGATTACTTCTTGCTGGCAAATTTGGGCCTTTTTGGCCAAAGCTCTATACCCGAGTTGAGCAAGCTCAGATAATAGTGCTTGGGTCACAGACTCAAAGTTTTTCTTAGTGTTTGCTGCCAGGAGCAGGAAATCCACATATTGAATCAGGGTGACTTCGGAGTGTGTAGTTCTGAAGTTGTTGAGATCTCTGTGAAGGGTTTCATCAAAGAGAGTGGGGGAGATTTTGAACCCCTGTGGGAGTCTAGTCCAAGTTAGTTGACAAGACGTTCCGGTTTCTGGGTCTACCCACTCGAAAGCAAACAGCAACTGACTATCTTTATGCAGAGGCAAGCAAAATAAAGCATCTTTTAAGTACAGAACAGTATACCATTTTCACTCAGCCACAGCAAAGAATTTATTGGGGTTCCAGCATGCTGGGGCTCAGAGCTCACTTGAATAGAGCAAAGAGCCCTGAGAACAGCTTTAACGGAGCTTATATACTTTCCTTGGAGAGGGCAGGGAGGGAAATTTATTGACGGGTCAGGGCGAGTGTGCAGTTTGCGTGCAACTGGGTGAGGGAGTACATTCTGCAGTTTGGCAGTTGGGGATAGCACATTCTGGGAACAAAAATAGCAAAGAGTTCTCAAGATTTTAACATTGTTTTGTTAAGCATACAGAAAAACAGGAAGTGACAAGTGACTATTTTATTAACCTTTCACCAAAGCAAAATGGAAAGTGAGCATGGATTATTAAAAACAACCATGCCCACGTTGCCTAATGCTCTAAAATATCAATCCTATTGATGACTACATATGTCTTTCTTCCTAAGATTATATATTCAACCTCAACCATGTTGAAAATGTCTAACCCTATCACTCACATTATACTTTGCCTGATTTCCTAATGTCTCTATTGATATCTGCTTTCCTACATATTTTTCCCAGTTCATCATTGTGACTCTTTGTATGTGCTCATATTTACGTTCACTCTCTACCCGAAACCCTATTGCTAATGAACGTTTTGTCCAAATCCTATACTCACTCTTTTTTCAAAACCTACTGACTACCTTCCTAATCCTGCCGACTATTCCTTTTTGACTGGATGTTCTCTAGGACATTTATTCATCCAAGGTACAAGGTCCTCTGCCATTGCATATCGATTTATCTGAGACATCTGTGTAGAACATAATTCAAAGCTAATTATCACACTAAAAGGCCCAATTTCCTTCTGGGCTTCAAATCGTACCTAGATTTCAGGTTTTATACTTATATTTCACCTATATATTCTTGTGAATATCGCAGGTTCCTAATACCATTATTTATCCCGCAGAATGTTTCCTAACCCAAATAGAATATATTATTAACCCTAACCATACACTGTTCCCTCAATCTAATTTTACAAAAGAGCAGGGACAGAGTTGGTCTTACAATACAGGAATGTAGGGAATCTTCCACCTGCTGAGAACCTCAAAGGTTGATGCAGAAATGATCCCTGGAGAAGATGTAGGCAGCTATGAAGGACCTGAGAGAGCAAAAGTCATCTTCCATGGCAAACAACCTGGTCAGGATGAAGGTATGTGTCTGAATCAGCCTCTCTCCTATTGATATAAAAAAGATGGACCAAACCAACCCTGTGTGGAGAGCTTCTCCTGGGTGTCTATGGTTGATATACCATTCTAACTTCTGAAAGTTTCACAGGAAGTAGGGGCAGCCTCCATCTCAAGGGACCCTTGGAAGCAACTGTAAGGACAAAGTGGTTGCCAAGGCAGTGACCTCATTCCCTTCCTGTAGGAATTGACCTACCTCACTTCTTTGGTGATGGAACTCTCTGAACTTGAGATCCAGGAAGCCAGGCATCCAGAGCCAGGCCCAGTCCCATTCCCAGTGGGCTCACTTGTTTGGATTTACCAAGGAGAGAGTCTGTCTCTCTTGGTACCTAATGGTTTGAGGATGACCAAATGCAAGTAGAGCTCTGAAGACGGGCCTTTCCTGAGAAAGCAGGTAGTGGTCAGCACAGGCTCCATACAACTTCACAGAGATGGACAAAGAGACCAGATCTGAGACAGGACAGGCCATTTCTGGGGAAGATACTATGGCCCACAAGTCAGAGGACACTCTGGATATTCACAGACTTACTTGGGGAAAGAGGTGCCTTTTTGAGTGTGGGTGTGAGTTTGTGGTTTTGTCTCATGTTCTGAGAATAGGTAGGAAAGGTGGTTTGTTTGGTTTAGAGTGGACTGTTTCTAGAAAGTCCTTTGACAAGGTGAGTGTTTCTGTGTCTGTGTATCCCACTGTGTTCTTGGTTGTACACATTAGAAAAAAGAATGCATCAATGGATGTATCCTGTCTAGTAGAAACCTTTCCAGCATTCATCATGCCAATTTTAAAAAAGGACTGCTGGTTGCCTTTTCGATGGGCAACACCTACTAACTTTCTAAGTTCCTGTTTTCTTTCTGATTTCTGGCCACTCTCCAGAATAGGCTCATGGTTTTTTGTCCAAGATATATATACCACCTCCAAGCTCTGTGACATGGCCATGTACTGGATTGTTGAAGGGAATGACAAGCATCTCAGAAAACTCAGATATCATTGTGACTAGTATAGTCTCAGTGGAGAAACCCTGCATTGGGATTTGGTTGCTTATTGTTCTGTTGCTCTGAAGTCAGGAAGGTCTCTGCCTCAGGCCACCCCTTTGTGAATCTTGAAGAAAACAGTTTTCAAATGAAAATGAATGGGCATCACCTGTGGCTCTTTGCTTAATTGCTTTGGAAAAGGATGTTCTGAATCAGCCTCGTGGCCCTGTGTGTGGCTGTGGCTTAGATTAGCACCGCCTGATGGATATAAAGAAAGATCCAATGTGTGCATCCAAAACCAAAATGGCAAAAAGATCAGTCATAGTGGATGAAGTGTCTCGCCTTCCTCTGTAAGGTTCCTGACCTCCACCAAGTGAGAATAGGGATCCTTTGGGTCAAATGAGTTTTTCCAAGCCTTGCAAATTTACTTTGGTTTCCTAAAGACTCCAAATCACATAAGGAATCTATACCTGACAGTCAGTAGGCCTCAAATTGGAGAAGCAGAGCAGTATTACAGGAAGAACTATGTGATCAATCCTGGTTCACAGGAAGGGTGTTCAGGCCACCCTGAGCTTAGGCAAATGAGTGGCAAGGGAGCTTATTTTGGACACTCTCTTGGGCTGCGACATTCATGGAAGCCTCTAGCCAAAGGTTATCATGAGTGTATGTATGTAAGAAGATGAGTGCCATGTGGGAGTGTTTTGGTTTTAATTGTGGTCATTTGTGTGATGGTTGGAAGACGTGACTGGGTCCACCTGGGCTTGAACACTGGTGTGATTCCTCTCAGAGACTGAGTTCTGCAACTGACCTCAGAGATGTAATTGCTTTGGAAAGGGATGTGTCTTAATCAGGCTCTTGGCCCTGTTTGAGGCTGTGGCTTAGATTATCAGCAACAGACGGATCTAAGAAAAGATCCCATGTGTGCATCCAAAACCAAAATGGCCAAAAGAGCAGTCATTGTGGATGAAGTCTCTCGCCTTCCACTGTAATGTTCTGAAAGAATAAAACAAATTGAAATTGAAACGTAAACAACCAGGTTTTGTAAAGTTTCCAAGCTGCACTCAGAACCTAAAATTCCTGTGGCAGTTAAGACAATTCCTGAAACTGCCCATTAGATGTGTGTTGAAATCTTCCCTGACCACCTAGTTACTTAACAACCCCTTCCCAGAAACCGTGCAGCTCACCACGTATACATCTCATGGCTTCAACCAATAAATTTATACGTATACCCCTTCTCAGGGCTGACCAATCACTCCCTGCCTGACCTTTTCCCGCCAATGAATGTGCTAATCATTTTTAAGAGTTGTTATTTGATTTTCCCGTGGTACATGATGATTTCCTAAAGGAGGCAATGATGTATGTAAAATCCCTGCTCTCTCTACCGAATGTATATAAACTCTGCTCAAGTTGTTCTTGGGGCTCTTTGATCATTGTTCCTCTGAAGTGAGCTCTGAGCCCCAGCATGCTGGACCCCCAATAAACCCTTTGCTGATGCATGAGAAAGCCTCTTTGTTGTCTTTTCCTCTGATGTTCGCCGCACCTATTTATCTGGAGGCCCCAGGTGAGATATCTGGCAGCGGTGGTCGAAAGACCTCAAGGGACTCCTCTCGGGGTTAGTAAGGAGCCTCTTTCTGGTTTCGGGTTTCAAGTCAGGGCATGGCAAAGTGGCTGTTGGTGAAGAGCATTAGCTCTCTCCTATGGTGTGACAGACCTGTCACAGAGCCCAAGGTCACGTTTCTGGGGGACACTCCGGGAAGACTAGGGAAATCAAAGAATAGTAGTTTCCTCATCTCAGTTACATTTTGCTTCAGGATTCGGTTTGCAGCCCATCAGGTTTTGCCGGCTACTCAGTTTTGTTCATTGTCCCGAACTCATGTTGAGTTTACTGTCTGTCTTTATTGCCTAACCCATCAAGATTTACCAGTTACTCAGTTCTAATCTTTGTCTTGGAGTCATGTTAAACGTTTACTGTTTGTCTTTTTCTGTGTTGTGTTTGTGTCTTCACTGTCCCTGTTTGAGTAACTCTCATTATGGGACAAAGCACATCCTCTTCTCTGTCTCTGACCCTTGATCATTGGACTGATGTCCGCTCAAGGGCCCAGAATCTTTCTTTTCCAGTAAAACGCTGTACCTGGCAGACTCTCGGTGCTTCAGAATGGCCCATCCTCGAAGTCGGATGGCCCCCAGAAGGATGCTTCCAATTTCCTCTAATCCGAAAAGTCAGAGATATTGTCTTTCAGCTTTGGCCACGTGGCCACCCAGATAAAGAGCCATATACCCCTTCCCCCACGATCCTATCATTCAAACCATCCGCTCCTCCCCCTCTTCCTTCCATTCTCCCTGAGTCACAAGACTGGACACTCCTCCCCCTCCTTATCCTCTACTCTCCCTCCCCAACCCCCAACACAGTTCCTGATGATCCTCCCACTGCTGACTCAGCCTCTCCACTGCTAGAGGCAATTGGGCCAGACCCAAGCCCTCCAGGGGACTTCTCTGCAGCAGCAGCAGCCCCTCCTCCCCTGGAGGAAGCTGGGCAACCTAAAGGAACTCACCGGCGACGGATAATAGAAGACTCAGAAGCCCCTGTGATACTCTCTCTCGGTCCCTATGGGCCCATGAACCGTCCCAACTGGTACCCCAACACCTTTGAATGTAAGAAGCATCTGTCCACATATCACCGGGCTCTAATAGTGGGTCTCCGAGTGGCCGCCAGAGGGCCGACCAATTGGGCCAAGGTAAGAGAGATTATCCAAGGGCCTAATGAGTCTCCCTTTATGTTTCTGGAGAGAATTATGGAAAAATATAGGAAATATACTCCTTTTGATCCTCAGGCAGAGGACCAAAATGCATCTGTTACAATGGCCTGTATTGAGCAGGCTGCCCAAGATATTAAGGAAATTTACAATGTCTAGATGGATTACAAGATACGACCTTAAGAGATTTAGTCAGAGAAGTTGAGAAAGTATATTATAAGAGAGAAACTGAGGAGGAGAGGGAACAGAGGAGAGAGAAGAAAAGGGAACAAAAGGAGGATGAAAGGAGCAAAAGGCAGACTAAAACATTGGCTAAGGTTTTGTTCACAGCAGCAAATATGCCAGAAGTTAAAAAGCTTGGAGTCACAAAGGGATACTTGGGCCCACGACAATGGCTGCCCCTGGCCTCAGATCAATGTGCCTACCGAAAAGAAAAAGGACACTGAGCCAAAGAGTGCACCAAAAAGAAGCAACCACGCCAGCCCGCCATGCTGACTCTAGAAGAGGACTAGGAATGTTGGGGCTCGGATCTCCTCCCCGAGCTCAGCGTAACATTTGAAGTGGAGGGGACTCCAGTGAACTTTGGAGAGGATACAGGAGCAGTATTCTCAGCCCTTAAGACCCCACTGGGCTCCTATCAAATAAATGGTCCCTAGTTCAAGGGGATAATGGCAGTACATATCGGGCTTGGACAACTAAGAGGATTATGGATGTAGGAAAAGGAAAAGTCCACCACTCTTTCCTAGTAATCCCTGAGTGCCCAGCCCCATTGATGCACAGGGATATGCTTACCAAACTCGGGGCTAGAATAACCTTTAACCCTGATGTTCCCCAAGTGGATGTTCTAAAGCCTTCAGTGAAAACTCCCATAGTCACAGCATTGACTATACCCGTTGAAGATGAACATCAACTCTTCGCGCCCCCTAGGACTGATCAAAGAGGCAAACTACCACAGAAATGGATAAAAGATTATCCTAATGCCTGGGCAGAAACTGCTGGGTTAGGTATAGCAATAAAACTACCTCTAATAGAACTAGAATTAAAAGCCTCTGCCTCTCCAATCAGTGTTAAACAATATCCTCTAAGCAAAGAAGCTAAAGATGGGATAAGTCCCCATATTCAGAAATAATTGGCCCTTGGGGTCCTAAGGCCCTGTCAATCAGCCTGGAATACCCCCCGGCTACCAGTAAGAAAGGCAGGAACTAGGGACTACCGTCCTGTTCAAGACCTAAGAGAGTTAAACAACAGAGTGCAGGACATTCACCCAACAATACCCAATCCATATAATTTGCTTAGCACTCTGAATCTGGAGCGGGAATGGTACACTGTGCTGGACTTAAAAGATGCTTACTTCTGCCTGCCCCTACATAAGGAAAGTCAGTTGCTGTTTCCTTTCGAGTGGATAGACCCAGAAACTTTAACATATGGCCAACTAACCTGTACTAGACTCTCACAGGGGTTCAAAAACTCCCCCACTATCTTTGATGAAGCCCTCCACAGGGCTTCAGAACTGCACACCCCGAAGTCACCCTACTCCAATATGTGGATGATCTGCTACTGGCAGCCAACACAAAGAAGAACTATGAGTCTGGGACCCAAGCACTATTATCCGAGCTTGTTCGGCTTGGATATAGGGCTTCTGCAAAAAGGACCAAATTTGTCAGCAAGAAGTAATCTTCCTGGGTTATTCTCTTAGGGGTGGCAAACGATGGCTCAGTGAGCCCAGAAAACAAACCGTTGTGCAGATACCGCCCAAATCTAATAAGAGACAATTCAGAGAGTTTCTTGGGACTGCCGGCTTTTGCAGGTTATGGATTCCTGGGTTCGCATCTCTGGCTGCCCCTTTATACCCGCTTATAAATGGGGATGCCCATTTCAAATGGGCCCCTGAGCACCAACAAGCTTTTGA